>NC_082710.1:85899456-86537341 GCF_030144855.1 Hypanus sabinus | reverse complement strand
GCACCAGGCCGACAGCTGCGCTACCGACACCACTTGCAGTCTCTCCACTTTCGAGGTCCCTCCCCCGCTGCTGTTCGCCAACCTGACCCCGACTGTAAACTGGTGGCGACTAAAAATAGGAGGTACAGTGCGGGGGACAGGGCCTTCATTCAGTCAGAGGTGCAGTGGCTGCTCAGGGAGGGGATCATTGAGCCAAGCACAAGCCCTTGGAGGGCCCAGGTGGTCGGATGGTGGCCCCACCACCCCCCCCCCCCCGCCCTCCATGAACTCCTATTTTCTTTTCCCAGGAAGTCTGTCACTCTACCAGTTTGGCTGATGTCCCCAGGGCCAGTGCTGCTCCGGAAACATGTGAGGAGCAATAAATACTCCCCGCTGGTTGAGAGGTTTCACCTTCTGCATGCGAACTCCCAGTATGCTTACATGGTCTTACCTGATGGGCGGGAGGACACGGTCTCCATCCAATGACCTGGCGCCCGCAGGTGCAGCAGACCACTACCCTGAACACTCTCCGGTAACTATGAACCCTGTACCAGAGGTGACACCGCACTCACCAGGCCCTACATGGACTCCTCATGACACTTGTATACCAGGTGCCTCGCACATGCATGAGCTGGAACCAGCACAACCTCCGTCTCCTGTGCAATCACCAATGTTGCCGGCATCGGTGCAATCTCAGCCAGTGCTACGTAGATCACAGCAACAGATTCGACCACCTGATAGACTTGACCTGTAAGAAACTTCGCCCCATGGGGACTCTTTCAAACAAAGGGGGGGTGAATGTGGTGAACTATGTGCCTGTCTGGACACGCCCCCTTCTGACTGCTCCTGTGGCTCCTCCCACAGGCCCCTGTATAAAGGCGATTGAGGTCTGATCCTCTGCTCTCATTCTCCAAGATGTAGTATGATGGTCACTCACTGCTGGTTCCTTCTTCAGTCAATAAAAGCCGATATCTCGCCTTTCGTATCAGAGTGAGTTATTGATGGTGCATCAATATACCTATCCAATTTTACTTTAAATGACAATATTGAACCTGCCTCTACCACCTCTACTGGAAGCTCGTTCCACACAGCTACCACTCTGAGTAAAGAAATTTTCCCCTCATGTTACCCTTAAACTTTTGCCCCCTAAGTCTCAACTCATGTCCTCTTGTTTGAATCTCCCCTACTCTCAATGGAAAAAGCCTATCCATGTCAACTCTATCTATCCCCCTCATAATTTTAAATGCCTCTATCAAGACCCCCTTCAACCTTCCACGCTCCGAACAATAAAGACCTAACTTGTTCAATCTTTCCCTGTAACTTAGGTGCTGAAACCCAGGTAACATTCTAGTAAATCTCCTCCGTACTCTTTATTTTGTTGACATCTTCCCTATAATTTGGTGACCAGAACTGTACACAATACTCAAAATTCAGCCTTACCAATGCCTTGTACAATTTTAACATTACATCCCAACTCCTATACTCAACGCTCTGATTTTATAAAGGCCAACATACCTAAAGCTTTCTTCACCCTATCCACATGAGATTCCACCTTCAGGGAACTATGCACCATTATTCCTAGATCACTCTGTTCTACTGCATTCTTCAATGCCATACCATTTACCATGTATGTCCTATTTGGATTATTCCTACCAAAACGTAGCACCTCACATTTATCAGAATTAAACTCCATCTGCCATCGCTCAGCCCACTCTTCTAACTGGCCTAAATCTCTCGGCAAACTTTGAAAACCTACTTCATTATCCACAACGCCTCCTAACTTAGTATCATCTGCATACTTACTAATCCAATTTGCCACCCCATCATCCAGATCATTAATGTATATGACAAACAACATTGGACCCAGTACAGATCCCTAAGGCACCCCGCTAGTCACCGGCCTCCAACCTGACGGTTATCCACCACTACTCTCTGGCATCTCCCATCCAGCCACTGTTGAATCCATCTTGCTACTTCAATATTAATACCTAACAATTGAACCTTCCTAACTAACCTTTTATGTGGAACCTTGTCAATGGCCTTACTGAAGTCCACATAGACAACATCCACTGCTTTACCCTTGTCAACTTTCCTTGTAACCTCTTCAAAACTTTCAATAAGATTTGTCAAACATGACCTTCCACACACAAATCCATGTTGACTGTTCCTGATATGACCTGTCTATCCAGATAATTATATATACCATCACTAAGAATATTTTCCATTAATTTACTCACCACTGACGTCAAACTGACAGGCCTATAATTGTTAGGTTTACTCTTAGAACCCTTTTTGAACAATGGAACCACATGTGCAATATGCCAATCTCCAGCACCATCCCCGTTTCTAATGAATTTGAAATATTTCTGTCAGAGCCCCTGTTATTTCTACACTAACCTCCCACAAGGCCCTAGGGAAATATTCTGTCAGGACCTGGAGATTTATCCACTTTTATATTCCTTAAAAGTACCAGTACTTCCTCTTTCATCATCATAGTTTCCATAACCTCCCTATTTGTTTCCCTTACCTTACACAATTCAATATCTTTCTCCTTAGTGAATGCCAAAGAAAATAAATTGTTCAACATCTCCCCCATCTCTTTTGGCTACACACAGCTGTCCACTCTGATTCTCTAAGGGACCAATTTTATCCTTCACTATCCTTTTGCTATTAATATAACTGTAGAAACCCTTCGGATTTATTTTCACCTTATTTGCCAAAGCAACCTCATATCTTTTAGCTTTTCTAATTTCTTTCTTAGGATTCTTCTTACATTCTTTATATTCCTTGAGCACCTCATTTACTCCATGCTGCCTATATTTATTGTAGATATTTCTTTTTTCCTAACCAAGTTTCCAATATCCCTTGGAAAACCATGGCTCTCTCAAACTTTTAAACTTTCCTTTCAACCTAACAGGAACATAAAGATTCTGTACCCTCAAAATTTCACCTTTAAATGACCTCCATTTCTCTATTACATCCTTCCCATAAAACAAGTTGTCCCAATCCACTCCTAAATCCTTTCGCATCACCTCAAAGTTGGCCTTTCTCCAATCAAAAATCTCAACCCTGGGTCCAGTGCTATCCTTCTCCATAATTATATTGAAACTAATAGCATTTTGATCACTGGACCTGAAGTGCTCCCCAACACATCTGACCTATTTCATTCCCTAACAGAAGATCCAACACTGCCCCTTCTCTAGTTGGTACCTCTGTATTGCTGCAAAAAACTATCCTGCACACATTTTACAAACTCTAAACCATCCAGCCCTTTTACATAGGCTTCCCAGTCTATGTGTGGAAAATTAAAATCTCCCACAATCACAACCCTGTGCTTACTACAAATATCTGCTATCTCTTTACAAATTTGCTCCTCCAATTCTTGCTCCCCATTAGGTGGTCTATAATACACCCCTATAAGTGTTACTACACCTTTCCCATTCCTGAATTCCACCCAAATAGCATCCCTAGATGAGCCCTCTAATCTATCCTGCCAAAGCACTGCTGTAATATTTTCTCTTGCAAGCAACACAACACCTCCCTCTCCTGTCCCTCCGATTCTATCACACCTGAAGCAACAAAATCCAGGAATATTTAGTTGGCAATCACACCCCTCCTGCAACCATGTTTCACTAATAGCTACAACATCATATTTCCAGGTATCAATCCATGCTCTAAGCTCATCCACCTTTCTTACAATGCTCCGAGCATTAAAATAAATGCATTCAAGAAATTCTCCACATCTTCCTCTGTTTATCTCTAACAGTACAAAGAACTTTACTGTCATCTTTTTCCTCCTTCTCCCACTCATCTTCGAATGTGTGTGTCTTCAGGTTCCTGTACTAAGAAGAGGGGGTGTCCTGTGTGAACGGGCTCCTTAATGATGGTTGCTGCCTTTTTGAGGCATATCCTTTTGAAGATATTATTTTCATGTCTCAATGGAACAACTTGTCAAGAAGCAGAGATGCCGCTGTTCACATGAGCATTTAAACCAAAGCTCTGGAAGCAGGGTGGTGGCCCAAAATCTCAACAATTCTATTCCTCCCACAAATATGGGAATTTAGAATAAAGGTGGTCAAAGTTAGGAGGAGATGGGGGTTGAGAGGAATAATAAATCCACCATGGAGCAGACTCAATGGGTTGAATAGCCTAAATCTGCTCCTATGGCTTATGGTCTTATGCTTTTTGACATACAGTAATGAGTTCTTCCAGCAGGTGATTTGTTAAACCAAAGTTCCTTGTGCCTTCCCCAGTGAATGTGAAACATCTCAGTGAAAAAGAGCAAAGAAGTTAACACCTACACCCTCAGTTGTACTCTGGAGAAATACCTTTAGATAGGGAGTGGTGAATGTGGAATCCATTGCCTCAAGTGTCTCCGGAGGCCTGGTCATTGGGTGTATTTAATGTGATGGGTGATAGTTTCTTCATCAGTTAGGACATCAAAGGTTGTGGAGAGAAGGCAGGAGAAAGGAAGGGGTTGAGAGGGATAATAAATCAGTAAAGACAGAAAGGCAGAGGAGATTCGATGGATCAAGTGGCCCAATTTGGCTCCTATGCCTTATGGACACAGTTCCTCCACAGCTGTGACTCACTGCAGGAAAACATTTAAACTAGAGTCGCAGGGGGATGAGAATCAGAGCACCAGTGTAGAGAGTGAAAGTTGGTTGTGGGGAAAAATGTCATTAAGCCTAAATACAAAGTCAGAAATTGAAAGGTTGAGTATGGTGGAACAATAATTCTTCTGAGCTGTGTATATTGCCATGCAAGGAGTCTTGTCGGAAAGTCTGAGAGTAGTCCTTGGATCAGCACAGGAAATTATGATATTGTAACCATTAGTGAGATTTGGTAGCAGGAGGACTGGTAGCTCAACATTCTGGGATTCGTTTGTTTGAAACGTAATAGAGAGGGGGGATTCAAGAAAGGAGTAGAGGGGTGTAAGTTTGAGGTGTGTCAGCATAAATATCAGAGCAGTGCTCAGATAGGACAGACTGGAGAGCTTGTCTACTGAGGCTATCTGGGTGGAACTGAGGAAAAAGAAAGGGATGATCATAAATGGGATTATATCAAAGACCACCCAATAGCCCTCCTGATTTAGAGTAGCAAATTTGTAGAGAAATCACGGACTGTTGCAAGAAGAATATGGTTATGACAATAGGTGATTTTAACTTCAACATATTGACTGGGAATCTCGTACTATAAAAGGGCTGGATGGGAATAAGTTTGTCAACTGTTTGCAGGAATCAATACATAACAGTCTCAACTAGAGAGACTGATACTGGATCTTCAATTAAAGAATAAATCAGGGCAGGTGACAGAAATTTGTGTAGGGGAATACTTTGCATCTAGTGACCACAATGCCATTAGTTTCAAGATAATTATCCAGTTATAATTATGGAGAAATATGGGTCGAGTGAACAGGTTAAATTGGAGAATGGCTAATTTTGATGATATCAAAAGGCATCTGGCAAGAGTGGGTTGGGACAGGTTGTTTTATGGCAAAGGTGGACTTGGTAAGTGGGAGGTCTTTCAATGTGAAATTTTGAGTGTATGTATGTTCCTGTCAGAATAAAAGGCAAGGACATCAGGTTTAGGGAACCTTGGTTTTCTAGAGATAATGAGGCCCTGGTTAAGAAGAAATAGGAGGTGCATACCAGGTATAGGCAGGAAGGAACAAATTAGGTACTTGATTGAAGAAATGCAAGAGAACACTTGAGGAAATCATGAGGGCTAAAAGGAGGCATGACATCGTGCTAGCAGACAAGAATAGGAGAATCCTAAGGGCTTTTTGCAGATATATGAGCAAAAGGAGATCAATGGACAATATCAGTTCTCTTCAATATCAGGATGGTCATCAATGCAAGGCACCAAAAGAGATGAGGAGATCTTAAATGGATATTTTGCATTTGTATTTGCTTGGAAATGGAGACAGTTTATAGAAGTGAAGCAAGCAGCAGTGAGGTCATGGATCATTTTCAGATTGGAGGGGGAGGTGTTCACTGTCTTGAGGCAAATTAGGGTGGATATATCTATTGGTCCTGACAAGATTTTCCCTTAAACCTTGTGGGAAGCTAGTTCAGAAACTGCAGGAGCCCTAGCAGAGACATTCAAAAAGATCTTAGCAATGGGTGTGGTGCAGGAGAATTGGAGAATAGCTAAAGTTGTTCTACTGTTTCAGAAAGGCTCTAGGAATAAGACAGGAAACCTAATGTTAGTAGTAGGTAAGCTATTGGAAGGTATTCTAAGGGACCATATATATGTATTTGGATAGACAGGGACAGATTGGGGATAATCAGCATGGTAGTTTATGTTTAACCAATCTTAGAGTTTTGGAGAAAATTACCACAAAAATTAATGAAGAAAAGACAGTGGATGTCATCTACGTGGACCAGCAAGACCTTTCACAGGGACACACATGGGAGGTTGTTCAAGAAGGTTCAGTCATTTGGCATTCAGGATTAGGTCATAAATTAGATCAGACAACAGTGTTGCAGGAGAATCCAAACAGTGGTAATAGGTTGTCTAATTGCCTGGAAGCCTGATGTGTCACAGGGACCACTGTTGTTTGTCATCCACATCAACAATATAGATGATATTTTTAGTAAACTGGATAGGCAAACTTGCAGATAACACCAAGTTTAGGGGCATAGTGGACAGCAAAAAACACTCAAAAGTTTGCAGTGGATCTGGATCAGCTGGAAAGTGAGCTGAAAAATTACAAATGGCATTGAATATAGACAAATGTAAGATGTTGTGCTTTTGGAGGTCAAACCAGATGACTTGCACTGTGAGCTGCAGCAAACTAAATGCAGTAGAACGGGGGGGATCTGGGAGTACAAATCCATAATTCCTTGAAAGTGGTATCACAGCTGGATGGGGTCATGAAGAGCTTTTGGCACAGTGGAGTTCATAAATCAATGGACTGAGTATAGGAAATGGGGTTATGTTGGAGTTGTAAAAGATGTTGTTGAAATCTAATTTGGAGTATTGTGTGCAGTTCTGGTCACCTGCCTACAGGACAGATATCAATAAGATTGAAAGAGTACAGAGAACATTTACAAGTACATTGCCAGGACTTGAGGACCTGAGTTATAGGCATAGTTGGATGAGATAGGACTTTATTCCCTAAAGCGTAGGAGAATGAGGGGAGATTTGACAGCTGTACACAAAATTATGAGGGGCACATCAGCTAAACACAAGCAGGCTTTTCCATTTTGGTTAGGAGAGATTAGAACTAGAGGTCATGGGTTAAGGGTGAAAGGTAAAATGTTTTAAGACCATGAAAGGGAACTCCACTCAGAAGGTAACAAGAACGTGGAATGAGCTGCCAGCAAAAGCAGTGAATGTGGATTCAATTTCAACATTTAAGAGAAATTTGGATAGGTGTATGGATGGGTGGGATACGAGGGCTATGATAAGGTAGAGTAATAGTTTGGCACATACAAGATGAGCCAAAGGGCATGTTTCTGTGATGTTTCTGTGTATGACTCTATTCCTGTATCTAAAGTTTCTTGAGTTTCTCTGGCTGAAGTACTATTTCCACAGCATCCAATAAAGGCTGGCAGTGCAGGTAAAAATGTTTAACCTAACAATAATGAACAGGGTAAAAAGCATATCCTACAGTTAATAAAGCCTTCTGCCCTCTGTCTACCGCTATCACAATCTTCCTGTAGTGTGATGAACAGTGTACTGGAGAAATTCAGCAGGTCAAGCAGAGTCCATGGAAGCAAATGAAGAGTTTGTTTTGGGCTGATGCCCTTCATTAGGTCTGCAAGGGAATAGGGTAGAACCCAGAATAAGGTGAGAGAGGGGGAGGAGTACAAGCCAGCAAACACATTAATATCTAGGCGAGTCCCTAATTATAAGCATAAGAGGCTTTGCAAATGCTAGAAATCTTGAGCAAACACTCAAAATGCTGGAGGAACTCAACAGTCATGCTCCATCTATGGAGAGGAATAAATATTTGCCTTTTCAGGTCTGATGAAGGTCCTTAGCCCAAAACGTCAACTCTTTGTTTCCATCTTTACATCCTGCCTGACTCGCTGAGTTCCTCCTGCATTTTCCTTTAAATAGTAATTATATCTTTTACAGAGTGTGTAGTGCAGGACTACATTAGTCAGTAATGATTCAATGAACTCATAACCTGATCTGTCTGGTATTGAGTTCCCAACTGCCCCCAGCTCCAGACTTTAATCCATTTGCCAGTTGTTCCAAGCATACACAGATAGTCCCATGTGCCAAGTAAAAATGCCACACATGCAAACAATTTAGCCCATGCATTTACTGTATGGAATACTAAACCTAGAACAGAGAAAAGTACAGCCCAATATAGGCCCATAATGTTATGCTGATATTTTAACTGACTCAATGATGAATCTACCCTCCTATATACAGTGGCTCTTCATTTTTCTATCATCCATGTGCCTATCTAAGAGTTTCTTAAATGTCTCTACTATCACCTTTGGCAGAGTGTTCCACACACCCACCATTCTTTGCATAAAGACTTCCCCCTCAATACTTTGCTCCAATTACCTTGAAATTAAGCCGCTAACATTAGCCATTTCCATCCTGGAAAATGTCTCTGGTTATCCATTTGATATACACCTTTTATCATCTCGTACACTTTGAAAAAGCCACCTAACATCTTTCATTCCGAACATTAAAACTCTTGTTTGCTAAACCTATCCTCAAATGACATGCTCTCTAATCCAGGTAGCATCCTGGTAAATATCCTCTGCACCTTCTCTGAAGCTTCCCTGTCCATCCTATACTGCGGTGAACAGAACTGAACAGTGCACAAATTTTCTTTATCCAGGTAGACTCTGTTGGAATTTTAATTGGTCTACTTTGGTCACATGTACTGAAATGCAGTGAGAAGATTCTTTTGGACACTGTTCATACTGATCTATTATTGCATCGTGTAATAACTTGAAGTAATGAGCTAACCTCCAGGGATTGATGTGCTCCCGTGGCATCTTGCTGATTATTCCATCATGTTTCTCAGTGAGGCTTGTAAAAGAAGAGGTGCTGTCAATGGGGAAAATGTACCATCGAGACACTTTGTTCAGCAACGGCTCTGCACACAACTATGAGAAACTGCAGAGAGTTGTGGACACAGCTCAGCACATCATAGAAACCAGCTTCCCTCCATGGACTCTGCCTCTGCCTCTCAATGCCTGTGTGAAGTAGCCAGCATAATCAAAGACCATACCCATGTCAGGCATTCTCTCTTCTCCTCTCTCCCCCATCAGGCAGAAGATACAAAAGCTTGAAAGTACATACCACCAGGTCTAAAGGGACAGCTTCTATCACACTGCTATCGGACTCTTGAAAAGACCTCTCGTGCACTGTTTGGATTCTTAGCCTCACAATCTAGTTATTATAATCTTGCACTTCATTATTTATCTGAACTGCTTTTAAACTTTATTCGGCATTGTTATTGTTTTACCTCAGTCTACCTCAATGCATTGTAATGACTTGATTTGCATAAACCGTTGGCAAGACTGTACCTTGGCAATAATGCACCAATAACCAATATCAATAGTAACTATTAAATTGCCTAATCTAATTGAGTGCCCATTCCGTCATGAATCACTTAATTCAAGTTATTGACATTGGAGAAGTACAGCATTAGTGATCCTTTGTACAGTAGCTGTGATTGTTGTGTCTTACACTAAAGTGGCCTGAACATAGCTGCTACAGGTCAGCCAGGGAATTGGGGAGTTTTTCATAATTTAGCAACAAGAACTTTTGATCTGAGATGGAAGGAAAGCTGTTATTATAAAGTAGAGATTTTAGTTATATGCAACACAAACTGGCTCTTAAACTCATCAAGTCAGTGCTGACTATCAAACTTGCATTTACAATAATCCCACAGTAATTCCATAATTCTCCCCCCCAATATTCCCATTAATGCTCTCTGCGACCCCTATAACTCTATCACACATCGATTCAACCAAGGAAAACCTAGAGTGAGATAGAATCGGGTTTAATATCCCTGGCATACATCATGAAATGTTTAGTGGCAGCAGTACATTAAAAAACATAATATAAGCAACTAAAAATTACAATAGGAAGTTTGTATATTTATTATATAAATATAAAAAAATTAAGTAGTGCAACAAAAGTGGAAAAAATAGTCAGATGGTGTTCATTGTCCATTCAGAAATTTAATGGTGGAGGGGAAGAAGTTGTTCCTAAAATGTATCTTCAGGCTCCTGTACCACCTCCTTGATGGTGCAATGGGAATAGTGCATATCCTGGATGATGGAGTCCTTAATGATGGATTCCGCCTTTTTGAGGTGTTATTTTTAACCACCCAACTGCAGTTTCTTTGAATATGGGAGAAAACCGGAGGGAAGATGAAAACTCTACATGGAAAGCGTTGGACGTCAGGGTAGAATGTGTTCTGTTGGCACAGTGAGACAGTAAGCTTTACCAGCTGTGTCACTGTTCTAACCAGTTCCTCCGATTCTTTGACAAACCATCCAAACAAAGCATTAAAATGAAATGGGGAGTCTAATGGAATGAATGGAATATGGAGGACTGTTATAATCACCCCTTCATTGACTGTCTACACCTCCTGCTGCCCTGGGGAAAGCTCGAATTATTAAAGACTTCTCCTTACTCGATTATTTCATTTTCTCTCCTGTTGGGCAGAAGCACAAAAGCCTGAGACCACAAACTGTCATACTCAAGGACAGCTTCTATCCTACTGTCATCAGGCTCCTGAACAACCCTCCATTATGCTAAAAGATTAACTCTTTTACTCCCAATTGACTTGGTCTTGGTCCTTGCACATTATTAAGCAACCCAACTAATTTCCCTGTAGCCACCACACTACATTCTACATTCTGTTTTCTTTGCAAATCCACAATGTGATTATGTATAGTGTGATCTGTGTGGATGGCATGCAAAGCAAAAGGTTTTTACTGTATATCAATATGTGACATTATAAAGCAATACCCACAACCAATAAGAAAATCACTAACTGAAAACCAAGCTGTGCAAATACAATGAAAACTCATTGCTATCATCCATTGTTGTAAAGAAAATAACGAAGTTTAAATGTTTGAATCTGATACTCCAAATGTTATCCTTGACTATACTTGGAGACAATGAGGAATGTACTGTATGCACAGACCAGTGAATCTACAGTGAAAATTTGATTTGCAAGCCATTCACCAGGATCATTTCATCACATCAGTATATCAAACAAGTTGAAGGGAAAAGTAATAGGAATGCAGAATTACGTGTTACAGTTACAGAGAAAGAATGGTGCAAGCACGCTATAAGATGCAAGTCCATGATAGTAGATTATGAGGTCAAGAGTCCATCTTACTCTGTGAATTGGATTTTTTTAATATAATTTTATTCCTTTCTCATCCAGCAAACTAAAAGCTTAGAGACTAGCTGACTGCTAAGTAGGAAACCTTACAGTGAAGGCCAGACCAGGCAATTAGGAATGTTCTCAAGCAGTGTGAGGGTGCAGAGCTGTGAAGACAAAATTCTGCAAAGCTGAGTCACCTGAAGTTGTAGTATTGCCATCCATAAAAGTGTCAAGAGCTATTAGCCTATGCATTAGTTTGACAGCTTACACTGGCTTCATATAATCTGTGAACTGTGTCTATTCTTATATCCCCAAGATTGGCAGGGTTAAATGAGGTTTCACATTTTAAACAGTTTCAGCTTCCCGTCTTCCCAAACTCTGTACCAGAAAGAAGTGGACAGGATGGCAAATGCAGTGTTAGCATTCATTCTGAGTGGACTGGAATGTAAAAGCAAGGATGTAATTTTGTGCACAAACAAGAGAAAATCTGCAGACACAGGAAAACCAAGCAACATCAACAAACACCTGTAGGAAAGTATCATCGACATATCAGGCTGAAACCCTTTGACAGAACTGAGCCTGGCCTGCTGAGTTCCTCCAGTATTTTGTGTTGCATGTAACTTTGAGGCTTTATAAGGCATTAGTCAGGATACACTTGGGGTATTGTGAGCAGTTTTGGGCTTATTTAAGAAAGGTATGTTGGCCTTGGAGAGCATCCAGAGGAGATGTGTAAGAATGGTCCCAGGAATGAAACAGTAAACATGAGTATTTGATGGCTCTGGGCCTGTACTCCCTAGAGTTCACAAGAATGGGGGGTGGGAGATCTCATTGAAACCTATTTAATATTGAAAGACTGAGAGTGGATATGAGAGCATGCTTCCTAGAGTAAGAGGGTCTTGGACCAGAGGGCACAGCCACAAAAAGTAAGGATGTTCCTTTAGAATAGAGATGAGGAGGAAATTCTTAGGAAGTAGTTAATCAACATATACAGAGTGCTTGAGGAACTCTGGCAGCATCTGTCACTGCTGCAGTCAGAAGTTTTCAAACTGCTTCAAAAGGGCAACAATGTTACCATGCCAAGAAGAGCAGGGTGAGTGCTTTGATGGCTATTGTCCAGTAGCACTCCCATCTACGATGATCATGGCTAGAATCAACTCCTGCCTCAGCAAGAACCTGGACCCACTGCAATTTGCTTATAGCCACAATAGGTCAATAGCAGATGTGATCTCAAGGGCTCTTAACATCTTTGGATCACCTAGACAATATAAACACCCATGTCAGAATGCTGCTTGTTGACTTATAACTCGGTGTTTAACATCATTATTCTCACAGTCCTGATTAATAAACTACAAAACTTGGGCCTCTGCAATGGAATCCTCGACTTCCTAAGCAGAAGACCATAATCTGTGTGGATTGGTAATAATCTTCTTCTCGCTGATGAACATCAGTGGCCCACCTCAGGGATGTGCTCTTCTCACAGCCCTTCTCTCTATACCTATGACTGTGATGCTAGGCACAGCTCAAATGCCATCTGTAAATTTGCTGTTGATACAATCATTGCTGGTAGAATCTCAGATGGAGATCAGAGGGTGTACAGGAGTGAGGTATGTCAACTAGTTTTGAGTGATGTCACAGCAACAACCTTGCACTCAACGTTAGTAAGAGCCGAATATGGAACACACAGAGGGTAAGATGAGGGTACATGAACCAATCTTCATTGAGGGATCAGTAGTGGAGAGAGAGCAATTTCAAGTTCTTAGGTGTCAAGATCTCTGAGTGCTTAACCTGGTCCTAACATATCGATGTAGCTATAAAGAAGGCAAGACAGTCGCTATGTTTCGTTTGGAGTTTGAGGAGATTGGTTTGTCACCTAAAACACTCAAAAACTTCTACAAATGTACCGTGGAGAGTATTTTGACAGGTTGCATCATTCTCTGCTATGACGGAGAGGCGAAGGGGGGAGGGGATGCTACTGCAGAGGACCATAAGAAGCTACAGAAAGTTGTGAAATTAGTCAGCTTCATCTAGGGTATTAGCATCTGTAATATCGAAGACATCTTCAAGGAGCGGTGCCTTAGAAAGCCGACATTCATTATTAAGGACCCCCATCACCAAGGACATGCCCTCTTCTCATTGTTACCACCAGGTAGGAGGTACGGAAGCCTGAAGGCACACAGTGATTCAGGAACAGATTCTTCCCCTCTGCCATCCAATTCCTAAATGGACATTGAACCCATGAATACTACCTCACTTTTTAAAACTATATTATTTCTAGTTTTGCACTATTTTTAATTTAACTTTTTAATATAAATATACTTATTGTAATTTATCTATTTATTTTTATTATCATGTATTGCAGTGTACTGCTGCTGCTAAGTTAACACATTTTATGACAAAAGCTGATGATATTAAACCTGATTCTGATCAATAGAGAGGAATGTTTTGAGGCAAGGCCCATCATTGGGTCTGGAAAAGCAGTGGGTAGAAGCTAGAATAAGCAGTTTGGAGAGGAGTACAAGCTGGCAGATGATAGGTGAGATCATAGATGCTGCCTGACTTGCTGAATTCCTCCAGTAGAAGACTTCCAGCAACGGCAGAATTTCTTGTGTGGGAGTGGTTATAATTGACATTATTTGCTCTTGCAGCATACTGCTTGGTGTTGCCACTGCAAGATCAAATTAGCAGCGTGAATCAATGCCAGTTCCCTCCGGTGAGGTTTGAAGCAAAGCTCAAAATGATCCAAGACAGCTGACAGCTTTAATCGGCGTTCTCCTCATTTTCTGTCACAGACAACAGAATCCTGTAATTTTCCAACGCACATCTAAACATTAAACATAATGGAGGATGTGGATTTATTCTGATAATTCACTAAAAGACTTGCGATTATTCCACCTAGCTGTATTTGTGGTATTCTGGGAAAAACAGCAAGACAAAAGCTGGCATCACAGCTTCATCCAGTATTTGCAGACTTCCAGCAACCATACTGTTATTTTTATTTGCTTTATTGTTGGGGCTTTTAGAAAAGACTGGGTTGACTGGAGAAGATAAGGTTGTGCCACATCAAGCAGTAAATGTTGAGCAGAAATT
This sequence comes from Hypanus sabinus, assembly GCF_030144855.1. NCBI lineage: Eukaryota > Metazoa > Chordata > Chondrichthyes > Myliobatiformes > Dasyatidae > Hypanus > Hypanus sabinus. The sequence goes on along the minus strand of NC_082710.1, from coordinate 86,522,949 downwards.
GAGAGAAGCATTTAAAACATGAATTATTTTATCAGAATAAATACAGTGGTGTTACTGACAGAATAACACAGATTTGCAAGTGATGGCAGAAGTAAAGTCCTCCTTACATAGCAAGAGGTTAGGATTTGGAAAACTTTGACACAAAAATATTGAAAGACCTAGATTCAGTGGATGTGAAGAGGATGTTTCCTATAGCAGGGTAACCTAGAACCAGAGGGACATCCATTTAGAACAGATGAGGAGGAATTTCTTTTTGCAGAAGCCAGTGAATCTGTGGAATTCATTGCCACAGTTGCCTGTAGAGGCCGAGTCATTAGGGATATATTTAAAGTAGAGGTTAAGCGGTTCTTGATTAGTCAGGGCTTCAAAGGTTACGGGGAGAAGGCAGGTGAATGGAATTGAGAGAGAGAAAAAATCAAGCACGATGGAATAGTGGAGCAGATTTGATGGGCCGAATGGTTTAATTCTATTCCAGTGTCATATGATAATGCAAATAGGTACTGTGGTGCTATTGGGGTGGGGGTGGGGGTTGTGGTTGACAGCTTGCCCCAGCGTTCCTGGCGGCCAGCGCTACTCATTGCTCTTCTTTTAAATTACGTTTGTGGAGATGTTCAAGTTAATTTATTGTTATATTTTAGCTCGGGTTATATAGCAGTTTGCTTGTGTGTTTGTGAGTCACCGTGACTGTAACTGGGATGTGTGATAATCACCGCCCCCGCCTGAGTCGCTCTCTCCCCAGGTCATTACGCCCATTTTGGTTTTGTACTAATTTCAACAAAATCAGCAGTTGAGTTAACCAAGCTTTTCTCATCTGGCATCTCAGACCACATGCTCACTATATTGGTGTCAGGAGTGGGGTTAGAAATTGATGGTGAGATTGAAGAGCTCTGATGTTGGATGGAGTACTGAAAGACCTGGGGAATAAGCAGTTTGCCTCTCCCACACCCCTGGGCAGGGCTCCTGAAGATGGGATGCCAGCCTCAAGGGAGAATGTAGGAACCAAGCATCATGCCTTCCCAGGGAACCCTGACCAGGAGAGTGAACCCAGGCTCCCTAACCTGGCGGACATGGCAGAGCACATCACCTGCCTCCCTCGCCGCCCACGGTAGAGAACCCAAGATGGCATGGCCATGGGAGGACCAACGGGCTTCAGTAATTAATGTTAATGCTAAAGCACCCCAGCCACCTGGAGCTTTGCCTGGCATGTCAAACTTGCTACATGGCGCAACAGGTGGAGACCCAGCGAGATGGAGGTGCTCCTTACCCCGGCACTGGAGGAGGATGCCCTATGGGCCCTCCTCAACCTAACGCGGTGGAGCAGAGGGACTACAGGGCCCTTGTAGCCACACTGGAGCAGCGTTTCGAGTAGAGGATATTGGAGGAAGCAATCAGGGAAAAACAGACAGCTCAGTATGGGAGAAAGCCTGGGGGCATTTGCAGAAGATCTCTGCCACTGTGCTCAACATGGCCACCCCAGTTCCCTCCTGCGGCCCAGGAAACACTCGCCCTCCACGCCTTTGTAAAGATGCCAATGCCAGAGAGCCTTCGGCAGCATGTCCGCCTGACATCACCATCATCGCTGGCTGAGGCACTGGCAGATTTGGAGAGGGCAGGAGCAATTTTAGTGCCCCAGGGTGTTTCAGAATAGCCCCACACGCTGTGAGCCTGGGCTTATGACATCGAGTGGGAGGAGGAAATTGACGAGGTGGAGCCTGAGAGACCAACGTCGTGCCAGCCCTGCCGAGTGCCACTGAGCGATCTGTGCTACTAGTGTGGTAAGCCAGGCCATGTGGCCCAGATCTATCCCGCACCAGTGCCACGCCACAGCCATCAGGAAACGGCAAGTGGGCAGTGCCACCTGAGACCAGCAGCAGAATCCCACTGTTGTTACCTCTCTGGGTGGGCTGTTTGGGTGAAGAGCAAGGTCTATACGTAGACTACAGGGTAGAGGGTATCAGATGCCATGCATTGGTGGACACAGGGTCAACCATCACTAATGTCTATCTACCCGACATGGACCAACCATCCCATCCTGTGTGGACAATGACAACGATCTTGCTGGCTACAGTAACCAGCATCTGTGCAACAAGGAGAGGGAAGAGGTGGCTGCACATCTTAGTGAGATAAAACACAGCAGAGTATGAGGTGTGGCGCGCTGGCATCGTTGGCCTGGGCCTGTGAGGATGTGCTGAGGTAACACTCGACCTAGGTGCTGAAGCTATTACTCCCTGTGGGGGGGCTCCAGAAAGCGGACTAGACTGGCACAGCAGCTGCTGCCACCAGCCACCCAAATGCAGCTCACACATCCCGGGTCATCAGCAATCGCATCGGCGTAGCGTGATGACATCTGCAGCGCCCTCCTGCAGCACCGTCCGGGCAGTCTCAGAGCAGAGCAGCAAGGGCTTGGATCAGGACCAGCACTCGGCATCCTTGCAGCCAGGGACGAGGACTGCAGACACACAGGGCTGGTCTGACTCCACATCAATGCGGGATGCCCAGCCCATCTACCTGCAGCCCCATCGCCTGGTCCTTGCCAAATGCCAGGCAGTGGAGAAGTGGATCAAAGAGGTGGCAGCAGCTGGCATCACTGAGCCCTCTGATGGTCTGTGAGCAGCCCAGCAGTATTGGTCAGGAAGAAAGATAGGTTGTGGCAACTTTGTATAGACTACCGCCATCTCAATGCTGTGACCCAGAAGTACTCCTACTAACTGCCCAGAATTAATGTTGCCCTGGACTGTATCGCGGACTCTACCTGATTCAGCTCTCTCGATCTCCGCAGTTGCTACTGGCAGGTCGAACTGGCCCCAGAGGCCTGGCTGAGACTGTTTTCACCATCAGTCAAGGGTTGTGGCACTTCTGGGTAATGCCGTTTGCAAGTGAACAGACAGGGACCACTCCAGCACGGACCAGCAGCTGTACAGCGAGCAGACAGGGACCACTCCAGCACGGACCAGCAGCTGCACAGTGAGCAGGCGAGTGACCCTATGCTAACCCGAGTAAGGGGAGGGCTGAGTGTAGGATGGTGGCTGGGGTTGTGGGAGGTCTCTGTCCTGGACCCAGAGACCAAAGCCCTATAGTCTCAGTGGGACATACTGGATGTGTGCAATGGCTTGCTGTTCTGGTGGTGTCAATTTCCTGATGACCATAGACCTCTCCTGCAGCTGGTGCTCCCCCAGGGTCTCCGTGGCAAGGTGCTGCGGTTGGTACACGGGCTGCTGGGGGCTGCAAAGCCGTTGGGCATCCTGCATGAACGCTCCTATTGGCCTAGATGCAGGCAGGATGTGGAGCTGTTCGTACACTGCCACGATGATTGCACGTCCCAGTATGGGCTGGGCTGCCAGTCTAGCGTGCCAATGCAGCAGTTCCTGGTGGGCGTCCCAATGGAGCGTGTGAGGTGAATATCTTGGGTTGTTTCCCCTGCACTGACGCTGGGAACCTCTAAGTTCTCGTGGCATGGATGACTTCTCAAAGACGCTAGGCACGTAGGTGGTCCTGGACCAGAGCACCACCACTGCTGCTGAGAGATGTGTTGGAGGGGTTCTTCTGCTATTTTGATGCCCCTGAGGAACTCCATAGTGATGGGGGGGGGGGGGCGGGAGTAACTTTGAGGCACAGGTGTTTAGTGAGGTCTGCAAGTAGATGAAAATCACCCAAACGTGGACCACCCCCCTGCACCAGCAACATGATGTGCTGGTGGAGAGCTCTAACCACACCCTGGCTACCAGCTTGCCATCCTTATTAGCCAGCACCAGCGCGATTCGGACCCCTAATATTGTGAGCATACCAGGCAGCTGTTCAGAGAGCACCAGGCATACACCGGCTATGCTCGTGTTCAGACAGGGGCAGCCCGATCTCCAGGTAGTCCCTCTCCCGAGCCAGAGATTCCTGAGGAGGCTGGGTTGGAATACCGGCAGCATTTCAGGGGGTACCTGTATGAGACTGAGCAGTTCTCTCTTCAGGTCATTGTGTCTGGTCTGTCTTTGTGCATATTGCAATAAAAACAGCAGTTGAGTTAATTCAACTTTTCTCGTCTGTTGTCATGGACCGAATGCTTGCCACAATACAGTCACAAGCATGTTTTCTTAAAATGAATGGGTGAAAAAAGAAAGTGCGGGTGTATGAAAAGAATTGATCCTTTCTCATGGTGCTGTGTGTGGGTCACGGACAGAAAAAGTTGGATGTATTCAATAGGTCAGGAAGTGATTCTGAAGCACAACACATGTTTATCACTTCAAATCCATATTCTGAGTTCTCTTTCTTTCTCTATTGATGCCACCTGGCTTGCTGAGTGGTCCTGTTTTTTTTAAATTTCCACATCTATAGTATTTTGTTAGTGAGGATTCCCTGCCCAGTTTGAACATCAACTCATTGGGTGAAAATTCATCTTCTATTGCACGTGCTCAGTAATCTGCCTAATGGGAATAGGCAGATTAATAGCTTGACATTGAACAGACAGGGTCTGTTTCTGTGCTACAGTGTTCTATCACTCTGCTGCTCTGAGACTATTTGGTCTTTTGAATCCGTGTGAGCTCCAAGCATGACAATTCCACTAGTGAGCCTTTGTCTTAATCCATTGTAGTTCTGCAACTTATTCTCAATTTGCCGACCAACTTCTAAAGACATGAAGGAGTCACTGAAGCAATGTTGCTACATCAACTGCCTGGTACATAAATTAGGTGGACACTTGTATGAAAATGTAAATAGCTAAACAGCCAAGTATCTGGCAGCAAGTCAATACATAAAAGCACACGTACGTATATGAAGAAGTTCCGTTGTTCAGACCGAATGGGAAAGAAATGTGATCTAAGTGACTTTGACCATGGAGTGGGTTATAGTTCGAGATGGGGTCATTTGAGTATCTCAGGAATTGCTGACCTGGAATTTTCACACACAACAGTCTCTAGAGTTTACAGAGAAAGGGGCAAAAAAAAAGGGAAAAAATTATCCAGTGAATGGCAGTTCTGTGAGCAAAATTACCTTGTTGATGAGAGAGATCAGAGAAAGACTGGTTCAAGCTGACAGTATTTCAACTAACCATACAACAGTGGTGTGCGGAAGAGCATCTCTGGACATACAACACTTAAAACCTTGAAGTGGATGGTCTACAGCAGCAGAAGACCATGAACATGTACTCAGTGATCAACTCCTTAATAGTGCAAAACAATAGAACAGTACAGCACAGGACAGGCCCTTCACCTCTAGATATGAGTCCAGATACACTGCCTTTACTTCAGTGAGACCTGACATAGTTGGGGGAACTTCTTCACCACAAAAAGCAGGAACTCCCAAGGAGCACTCATTTCAATTCAACTTCCTATTCCTATTGTGACATGTCTGCCCACAGTCTTCTCGACTGCTGTTATGAGGCAAAGTTCATGTTGGAGAATCAATATCTATATTCCATCTGCTTACCCTCCAACCTTATGGCATGAAAATTGATGTTTCTAACTTCCCAAAATTTCTCCTCCATTCTTCTTCCTTTTTCCATTCTCCTCACATGCCCATCACCTCCCTCTGCCTCCCTTTCTCTTTGCCTTATGGTCTCACTGTCTGATGGACTTTTCCTATGGTCCAATGTTCTCTCCTATCAGATTCCTCCTTCAGACCTTTACCTCTCCCGCCTATCCCCTCCCAATTTCTTACTTCATCCCATCCCCCATCCAGCTAGCTCCTTCCTCACTTTGTCTCATTATCACCTCCACCTTATTCTGACTTCTGTCAACTTCCTTTCGAGTCTTGATGAAGGCTCTCAGCCCGATGCATCAAACAATGTTGACTAACTTGCTGAGTTCTTCCAGTACTTTGTGTGTTGCTTCAGTTCATGATGTTATGCTAAAGTAAATAAACTAGAAATACCTGACTAAACTAAACACTTCTACTTACACAATGTCTATATCCCTCCATTCTCTGCACATTCACGTATCTATGCAAGAGTCTCTTAAATGGCTCTATCATGTCTGCCTCTATTATGCATCCAGCATTAGAATCCAGGCACTCATCACACTTTGTGTGAAAATAAACTTCTCCCTCTCATGTCCTTTGGACCTTACCCCTATACACTTAAATACATTCTTCACCATGTGTCATATTGTATAAAATCGGTAACCACTGTGTTTGACCATAATCGTTCTTAGCAATTTTTTCTGCAGTAATATTTTGCCATTGCCGCCTTCTGGGCAGAATCTTTACACTGTCAATACTCTTCAGAGATTGTCTGCCTGGAATCAGTGGTTGCATAATCAAGACGTGATATGCATCAGCTGCTCATACGACCATCCATCGCCTGCTCCCATGGCTTCACGTGACCCTAATTGGTATGCAAAGCAGGTGCTACACCTTGTCCCAGGATGACCTGCAGACTAACGGAGGGAAGGAGCACCTTACACCTCCTTTGATAGAGACGTATCTCCACCCCTCCACCCATAAATGCATTACTTTTAGTACAGACATTATGAGCTAGGAAAATGATACTGGACTCTACTCTGTCTCTCATAACATTTTAATACCTATATTACTTTTCTCCTCAGCCTCAACAGAGAAAATAACCTAAGTTTGTTCAATCTCTCCAAACACCACATGGCCCTTAGCTCTGTGTGCTTCCTGTATTGGGGTGACATAAAATGAATACAATACTCCAGATCATAGTACATATTGGTATCAATGACATGGGTAGGAAAAGGGAGGAGGTACTGAAAACAGACTACAGGGATTTAGGAAGAAAGTTGAGAACCTGGACCTCAAAGTTAGTAATCTCGGGATTACCGCCTGTACCACGTGACAGTGAGAATAGGAATAGAATGAGGTGGAGGATAAATGCGTGGCTGAGGGATTGGAGCGGGGCAGGGATTCAGATTTCTGGATCATTGGGAAATCTTTTGGGGCAGGTGTGACCTGTACATAAAGGATGGGTTGCACTTGAATCCCAGGGGGAGCAATAAACAGGCTCTTGGGGAGAGTTTAAATGAGAATCGCAGGGGTGTGGGAACTGAACTGAAGAGATGGAGGAGGGGGTGGTTGGCTCACAAATAGAGAAAGCTTGTAGACAGTGTGAGGGGAAGGATGGACAGATGACGGAGAAGGGATACGCTCAAACTGATTGTTTGAGATGTATCTACTTTAATGAAAGGAGTATGATGAACAAAGTAGATGAGCTTAGAGCGTGGATCAGTACTTGGCACTATGATGCTGTGGGCATTAGAGACTTGGATGGCTCAGAGAAAGGAATGGCTACTTAGAGTGCCAGGGTTTATGTGTTTCAGAACGAACAGAGGGAGACAAAAGAGGTGGGGGTGAGGCACTGCTGATCAGAGATAGTGTCACAGCAGCAGAAGAGGAGGACAGCATGCAGGGATTTTCTACGGAGTCTCTGTGGGTGGAGGTTAGGAACAGGAAGGGGTCAATAACTCAGTGTTTTTTATAGACCATCCAATAGTAACTGACATCGAGGAGCAGATAGAAAGACAGATTCTTGAAAGATGTAATAATAACGGGGTTGTTGTGGTGGGAGATTTTAATTTCCCAAATGTTGATTGGCATACACCTAGAGCAAGGGGTTTAAATAGGGTGGAGTTTGTTAGGTGTGTTGAAGTAATCTACACAATATGTAGTTTAGCCTACAAGAGGAGAGGCTGTACTTGATCTGGTATTGGGAAATGAACTCGGTCAGGTGTCAGATCTCTCAGTGGGAGAGCATTTTGGAGATAGTGATCACAATTCCATATCCTTTACCATAGCATGGGAGAGGGATAGGAACAGACAAGTTAGGAAAGAGTAAGGAGAAATATGAAGCTATCAGGCAGGAACTTGGAAGCATACGTTGGGAACAGATATTCTCAGGCAAATATATGGCAGAAATGTGGCAAATGTTCAGGGGATATTTGTGTGGTGTTCTGCATAGGTATGTTCCAATGAGATGGAAAGGATAGTATGGTACAGGAACCATGATGTACAAAGGGTTTTGAAAATCTGGCCAAGAAAAGAAAATCTTACAAAAGTTTCAAAAAACTAGGTGATGATAGAGATCTAGAAAATTATAAGGCTAGCATGAAGGAGGTCGTGAATTAAATTAGAAGAGCCAGAAGGGTCCATGAGAAGGACTTAGTGGGCAGGATTAAGGTAAACCCCAAGGCATTCTACAAGTATGTGAGGAGCCAGAGGATAAGATGTGAGACCGTAGGACCAACCAAGTGTGACAGTAGAAAAAGTGTGTATGGAACCGGAGGAGGTAACAGAGCTACTGAATTAATGCTTTACTTCAGTATTTACTATGGAAAAGAACCTTGGTGATTGTAGGTGATTTACCTTGGTGATTGTAGGGTTGACTTATAGCAGACTGAAAAGCTTGAGCATATAGATATTAAGAAAGACAATGTGTTGGAGCTTTTGCAAAGCATCAAATTGGTAGAGGCACCATGACCAGATGAGATATACCCTTGAATGTTGGTAAACTGGTTCATTATTGTCACCCGTACCAAGGTACGGTGAAATATTTTGCATACTATATTTTACATCTTACCATTACAACAGTACATGGAGACAATACAAAGGAAATGATAACGATGTAGAATCAAGTGATACAGTTACCGAGAGTGCAGTGTTGGCAGATTTTAATGTAGAAGACCAAGATGTGGTAGACAATGAGAAGAATCCATCTTATCACAGCACGTAGAACATAGAAAATCTATAGCACATTACAAACCCTTCAGCCCACAATGTTGTGCCAAGCATATAACCTATTCTAGAAACTGTCTAGAATTTCCCTACTGCATAGCCCTCTGTTTTCTGAGCTCCATGTACTTACCTAAGAGTCTCTAAAAAGACCCTATTGTATCTGCCTCCACCACCTTTGCTGGCAGTGCGTTTCACACACCCGCCATTCTCTATGTGAAAAACTTACCTCTGACATCCCCTCCGTACATACTTCCAAGGACCTTAAAACTATACCCCTCATGTTAGCTATTTCGGCCCTGGGGGAAAAAAGCCTCTGACTATCCACACGATTAATGCCTCTCATCATCTTGTACACCTCTATCAGGTCACCTCTTATCCCCTGTCACTCCAGGGAGAAAAGGCCAAGTTTACTCAACCTATTCTCATAAGGCACGCTCTCCAATCCAGGCAACATTCTTGTAAATCTCCTCTGCACCCTCTATAGTATCCACATCCTGCCTGTAGTGAGGTGACCAGAACTGAACACGGTACTCCAAGTGGGGTCTGACCAGGGTTCTATAATAGCTGCAAAACTACCTCTCGGCTCCTAAAATCAATCCTATGGTTGCTGAAAGCCAACCAAACATATGCCTTCTTAACTGCTGCACAAGTTGACAGTGTTGTTTTGGGTGTCCTATGAACATGGACACCAAGGTCTTGCTGACCTTCCTCACTGCCAAGAGTCTTACTGTTAAATACTAGATAATAGAGGACTAGTATGGAATCAATCCTTGAACCTTGTGGTAAGTGTTTTCTGGCTTTTGTATCTTTTGCCTGACGGCAGAAGGAGAAAATATAATGTTCAGGTTGTGTGGGATCTTTAATGATGTTTGCTGCTTTACTGAGATTGCAAAAAGTATAGCCAGAATCCATGTAAGGGAAGATGGTTTCAGTGATGTGCTACGTTATATCCGCTTGTCTCTGCAGTTTCTTATCATGGGCTGTGATGCATCTGAATCAGAATCAGGTTTATCATTTTTTTGTTTTGTGGTAGCACTACAGTTCAATACATAAAAAGGTCACTGAAGTTCCTCTCCACCAAAAAGCATTCTCCTCTTTCTTCTAAGACACACCTACAGTTAGGGTAATTTATTGCAGTTTGATAATCTGCTTACCAGCTTTGAGTCAGATCCAGCAAAATCCATCTCATTGCCTACAACTCAAAAATCAGAAACTTTATTTCTCTTTCCACAGATCTGACCAGACACAGACATTTTCCTTCGTTTTAACCCCAACCCCACCCAAAACCAGATTTTCAAGTGCTTTCTTGAAATGAATCAATAGGAATTTTTCTCACCTAGTTGTTGTAGACATTTAACACATTACTGGCTGCAGGGTGTATTCAGACTTAGATTTGTTTACCACCAGTGTTGCAACTCTCAGCACAATGAACTACTGAGCAGAGATCTGCCACTTCTCTAAAGTTTATAAACTTTAAAATGGAACATGTGATTGTAAGTGTTAATGAAAGGAAATACGATGGCCCTAGCCTTTCTCATTGCACCTCAATAACTGTTTCAATCACTACATTAAAGATTACATGTCTAAAGAAATGAGTGCAGCATTTTAAGGATTTCTTAGTGCTTTACATGGATTAATAGCCACAAGGCTTGTCTGAATGCCTGATTGAAACTGATATGGCTTCAAATCCTACATAAATCTTATTTCTCTCCCTCTAGATTTAATCAGGAGAGGTTGTGGCAGATCAGTCCATGACAAGAATTAAACAATTCCAAAGGTTACAGAAGTGAAAAGATATTTTTGTACATTTGCTTCAATCTTATTAACAGATCTCACAAAAAAAACTTGAAATAAATCATGGGACCTGAAAAGATTAGTTTCCTTTTAATCTGCTGACCCTTTCACCTTTCTCACCATATCTTTCAATCCCCATTTCTCTTCATGTCTGCTTGTTAAGCCAGTTTATGATGCCTGCTCAACATTTTTGCCTGACACATTATAACCTCTCACAATCATGTGTTGAGGGCTTTCTGCCTGCCTTCATCTCTCAAATCAGTCTCCAACTTTCATTGAAGAGTATTTCAACTCTTCAATAAAATAAATGATAACATGGATTTTCTGTTCTTATTGTTAATTATTATTGATGCTCAGCATGTGGATTATCAGCATCTTGGATCCTGGATGATGGACTCACAAAGCAGCCAAGGCAACTTCTAACAGCCATGAAGAAGAATGTGACCAAACCATGTCAAACTCTGGGTAGGTCACATGTTGTGTATTGTGCGCAGTTCTGGTGGCCTCATTGCAGGAACAATATGGAATATTTGGAATGGATGCAGAAAAGTTTCACTAGGATGTACTTGAATTAGAAGTTATGAACTACTATGAGAGGTTGGTATGTCTATTCCAGGCAGTCATAAGGACGTGCTTGGTTGTTTTCTCTGGAACATCAGATGCTGTTGGTGGGGGGAGACTAAATAGTAGATTATAAAATTATGAGAGGCATAGTCAGAATATTTTCCCCATGGTAGAAATGCCATCTACTAGAGGACATGTATTTAAGGTGAGAGAGGTCAAGTTTAAAGGTGATTTTTTTTAACAGAGTGATGGGTGTCTGGAATGGGCTGCCAGGGGGATTGGTGGAAGCAGATATGATAATGGCATTCAAGAAGCTTTTGGGCAGACCCATGAGAATGCAATGAATAGAGGGACATGACTCTTCTACAGTTTGAAGATACAAGTTGATTCAGCACAAACACTTTGAGCCAAAGCAACACACACAGTTGATGTTTCAGACTGAAATATTGACTGTTTACTCATTTGCATAGATACGGCCTGACCTGAATTTCTCCAGCATTTTGTGTCTTCTGCTCTGGATTTCTAGCATCTGCAGAATCTCTTGTGCCTGTGAGTCAAGGGGCCTGGTCCTACACTTTCCTGTTCTATGTTCTATATTCTAAGTTTTGTTTATGACTCAAACATCCATATTCTCACCTCGATTAGAGCCAAGAATGGAGATGAACTTATCCAAGACAGAAAGGCAACAGGACCCATTGGTAAGAACACTGAGTTACAACTTAGTCCATGACATCAGCAGTCATACTTTTCTCTCTCAGCAAACTTTTCAGTCCAGCTTTGCTGTCTCTCTTGATTGGGGATAAGCTGTAAAGGTTTTATGCCTAATAAAACAAAAAGGCTTTGGAGGCAGATGGCATCCATGATGAAGTTCAAAAACTCAGCAGTGAAGCACTTCGTTCACAGCCACAGATGGCAGTGGAGGCCAAGTCACTGGGTATATTTAAAAGGGAGTTTAATAGGTTCTCAGTTAAAGGTGTCAAAGGTTATAGGGAGAAGGCAGGAGAATGAGGTTGAGAGAGATAATAAATCAGCAATGGCAGAGCAGACTTGATGGGCTGATTGGCCTAATTCTACTCCTGTGTATTTGATCTTATAAATCCATGGCCCATTAACCACATAATTCAGATCAAGTAAGAGGAAAAGGCCAGAAAACCTCAAACTGTTACTAGACCATGAGAAAATCTGCAGATTCTGGAAATCCAAGCAACACCCACAAAATGCTGGAGGAACTCAGCAAGCCACACAGCATCTTTGGAAAGGAGTAAACAGTTAATGTTTTGGGCTGAGACTCTTCATCTGAAGAAGGTCTGAGTTTCTCCAGCATTTTGTGGGTGTTGCTGTTACTATGTCAATGGTAAAAAGAGACTGCCCTAATCACAAGTCTTCCTGTTGCCTATTACAAGGCGAAGTCCTTCACCAGTTATTTCTGAATCACCTCCTTTAAGTGCTAAAGAGCTCTTTCCCAAACTGCATTGTGGATTCCACAATGGACACGATCTTCATGAAGAATGCAGAGAGCAGTATCATTCGCTCTATATGGCCTTATCATTCTGAAACCTGGCTATGACAATGGAACATATTCCTCAACTTTGATCACTTGCACAAAGTTAAACTCCTCCTTGTCACAATAGACTGAAAGCAATGATCAGAGTGAATGGATCTGGAATTGAGCCAATCTTAATGAAGACAAGAGTCGACCAAGATTGTGAATTTGTCCCAAAACTTTCTTCAATCTCTGTCACCACAATTCTACACTTCATTCAACAAGTTCCCTACTGAAGTGAAGCTAGACTACAGGACCAATCTGAAGCTTTTCGAATGCTGTAACAAATAGAACAGAATTTTTTTTACCCCAACCTCAGTAGGCAATGTCTGAGTCAGTTCAGGTTCCAGGGTTATGCTCCATATAATTTTTACCTTATTCCTTGAAGCATGCATGAAAATGGACCTCAGACAGGTGTTGCCCTGCATCATGGGACAATTGTTTTCTGAGAAAATGTTCCATATCAAAATTTTCCATAACACACAGTAACATCATCTGTGCATGCATCAAGAAACCAGAGTTGAAAAAATGTTTACTTATTCTCATAAAATTAGTAAATCAATATAAATAAATTTTATTTCATATCTTTTTTGTGGGGTAGAGATTTAAGGGCACATTTCCATCACCCAAACACATTCTGTGTTTAACATCCAAAGAAGATTCTTCTAAATGTCCTTTGCACTATTCTCAGCTTAATGACATCTTTTCAATAACAAGAAAACTACAGTAAAACAGTGCACAACATACAAGTGCAGCCTCATAAATGTTTTGAGTGACTGCATTATAACATCCCAACTCCTGGGAAGCAAACCTAAGGTGGTGTCAAATTCCAAACAAGTATCTCCAGTATTGGGCTTCTCATTATACTAGCTGGTGAGGCCTAGCATAGATTGTCAAAACAAAATCTTCCTTTTGCAGATCAGAAAAGGATTTGACCACAAGGCACAGGAGCAGAATTAGGCCATTCAGCCCATCAAAATGTTCCACCATAATTTATTAGCACCTCAACCCCATTCTATTTCCCCCATAACCTTTGACACCCTTACTAATCAGAATGTATCAACCTCAGCTTTAAGTATTCCCAATTTCCAGTTAAACAAAATAACTCATCAATGATGTGTTCAAAGCCTCTTTGAGGAAATGCAACCACCCTATTGAATCCTGATCTATAACCACTTACAGTGGCGAGGAAGCATTCAGGATGTCACAGAGAACCTCACATTCATGGAAGTCCAACATATGTGGTAAAATAAATACTTCCCCTTTGAAATTATCCCTTCTTCCTGACCCATCTGTAGAATCTACAGAGCCACAACAATCCATTTCAGATTTCAGAAACAAGTCTTCCCCTGATCTCGAGGACCCTGGAAGGGAGGCATCCTCTTACTAAGCCATTTACATCTGTATAATGGTACATGGAAAATCAGTTCAGAAGACCATGAAATCAGGCAAAACCCTTGCCACCACTGAGAAAATTTACAAGGAGTGTGGCCGCAAGAAAGTAACACTTGTCATTAAAGACCCTCACTATCCAGGCCAAGACCTCCTCTCACTACTACCATCGGGCAGGAGGCACAGAAGCCTCAGGTCCCATACCACAATGTTCTGGTCCCTTAGGTCCCTACGAGCGTCAGTCTCCTGAAACACCATGGATAATTTCATTTACTGTTACTCAAAGGTTCAAGGATTCATTTATTATCAAAGTACGTATGCCATATACAACTATAAGATTTGCCTTCTCGGGATAGACACAAAGAAAAGAAAACTATGGAAGTCAGTTCAAAGAGAAACAGCAGACCCAACCCCCCCACACAAAAAAGAATGGTAACATGATCATTAACCCCTCCCCCCAAACACTACTCCCCCACGCAAAATGCAACAAGAACATCAACCCCCAAATCCGCTTCCCGCCCACAAAAGATCTAACAAAAATGCAACAAGAATATTGCTACCCCCAAACCCCTCCCCTCGCACCAAAGAGGAACAAGCAAAAACACAGAATATAAAACCATAAGACTGAAAAAGACCATGAGCTGATTCTACAACCCACAGACTCACTTTCAAGAACTCTTTACAGCTATTAGCTTTACTTACACATCTGTCTTTTGTACATTGCGTGTTTATCAGTTTGTCTGTTTATGTATTGATTTTCAGAAAATGCTATTATAATTTTTGCCTGTTTGGAAATTAATCTCAAGGTAGTAGATGGTAACATATGCACAATTTGATAATAAATAAATGATATTAAATCTGTGAATCTGTGGAATTCATTGCCACAGAAAGTTCTCATTGGGTATACTTAGCCTGCAGACTGATAGTTTCCTGATTAGTAAGGGTATCAAAGGTTATGGGGAGAAGGCATATGAATGGGGTTGTGAGGGATAGTAGATCAGCTGTGCTGGATTGGCAGATCAGACACAATGGGCTGAATGGCCTGGTTATGCTCCTTTGTCTTCTGATCTTACTGTCTAATTTTCTTTGAACTTTGTACTTTTGAATCAGTTGATAGACAAGTTTGAGTCAGACCTGTCACAGAAAAGGTTAGAGTTGGCTGAAGTAGCCAAACAATTTAAGAACCAATCATGGAAGACTAAATTCATTCCACTATATTGTCACTGACAAGCAGACCAGTAGGAATTTAGCAGTTAATACTAGGCCTTACTGAGAAAGGCTGAGGAGAGATTCATCAAATATACTTCTGCATGTTTATGGGGGTGGTCACCAAAGAGGAAAGAAGTTAAAACTGATGCTTAAAAATGATCAGTCTGACAGAAGAAATGCAAATATTTTGTGTTTTAAAATTGGGGCTTCTCAGAAAACTGGCCTGTCAGGAGTCGAAGATGAATCAGACTTTCTGAGTTGATGTAACTGACAGTTCCGTCTCCAGCAGCTACTTATCTCAGTGGGGAAGTGCTATTCCTCTCCACCCCCCCCCTCCCCCCCGCGACGTGCTAGTCACTGCAATGGAATATAAATTAGGGATATGCAATAGCTGAGGTGGGGCTGTCAGGTAAATGACAGTCTATAGATGCAATTTTAAATTGTATTTCCTAGAGGAAGAGGTTAGCAATTTAGGTTGACAACAGGGTATCCCCAGGAGTAATTTTCTCTTTCATACAAAATAAATAAAATTAAAGTCATGGTGTTTGATGGTAGAGTGAAGGTACCCTGGAAGAACCATACACAACAGGTCAGGTTTTGAAATAGAACAACACACACAAAATGCTGGAGGAAGTCAGCAGGTCAGGCAGCATCTACGGAAATGTTTCGGGCTAAGACTCTTCATCAGGACTGGAAAGGAAAGATGAAGACACCAGAATATGAAGGTAGGGGGAGGGGAAAGAGGACAATCCAGAAGGTGATCAGTGAAGACAGGTGCGTGGAAAAGGTAAAGGGCTGGAGAAGAAGTAATTTTATGAGGGGAGAGTGGACCATGGGAGAGATGGGGAAGAAAGAGGAACACCTGTCAGAGGTGATAGACAGGTGAAGAGTTTGCAGGAAGGGCTGCCAGGGTGGTGATGGAGGCAGATCTATCAGAGGCATTTAAGAAACTCTGAGATAGCCACATGAATAACAGAAAAAGGAGGGATAACCATGGGTTTTGCCTAATTAGTGGAAGTGCTAGAGGGGAATAGAGTGGTGGGAGTCTGGAAATCACTTTTACTGCTATTATATCCAACGGCTACTTCAATGATTTGATAAGCAACAACCCATAAAGCCATGGATTATCAAGTGAGAATCAAACAAATCAGTGAAATTATAAATAGTTGGTATGGATATAATGGACCAAATGGTCTCAAAGAAATATGAAGTGAAGCCAAACTTTCTAGGGCAAGTCAGGAAGTTACAGGGCAACCAACTTGTTTCTCTCTCAAAACAATAGGAACTCTCTCAATTTCCTGAAATCTTCATCTGCTTGGAATCAATCCTTGCTTTTACCTCTTCTCCCATATTAATATCCAGGCATCAGCAGTGGGTCAGCTGGAAGCCCTCTTCCCTGTTTGTCAGACAGTGGTTCAAGTCCCACTACAGGTGTTGAGCACAAGACACTGAATGAAAGCTTGAAAATGCGTACAGCCAGGGTGATGGACATCTACCCTGTTAAGGCTATTGAATGCTTCTCTGGTACAAAATAGACTCTTAAACTTGTAATCTACCATGTTAGGATTTTGCACCTTATTGTCTACCTGCACTGGACTTTCCCCATTGATGTTACATTTTATTTGGCACTCTATTTTTGTTTTACTTTTGTTGGATTAGGATGAAGAATTGTTGTTTTCTTGTGGTTTAACTTCCTTATGTTTGTATTTTTTTTATACAATCACCTACATAGTCAGTGAGTGTTTCAGCAGTTACAGTTGTCTCCATATTTTTCTGGAAATGGCTTGGTTTCACTGGTGGGCGTCACATTATTTGAATCTGGCTATTTAATCAATGAGCTGTTTTCAATGGAATTGAATGAAATTTTCTTTTATCAGTAATCTGGTATAAGAAGAACTAGTTTTAGTTTTTCCCCTACTCTTTCTATTCTTGGTCAATTGCTTTTCTATTCTATTTTTGCTCCTGTAACACTTAATAAAATAAGATCATAAGCAACAAGTTTTATGACTCATTCTTGATTTCTGAAGCAACTTTGGATCAGAAAAGCAACAAAAGTGTATAGTTAGATTTTTGATCATCCTATCAACCTGTAGATAGAGAAGCCTGAAGGCACATGTTAGAGTGATTTTTGGGTTTAGGTCATTTACATTTAGCAAATGGCTTTGGCTACCAATCTTCCATTCCTTGATAATGTATTGTGGGTTCAGTTTGGGACAATACATTCCTAAAAGCTGTGGATCCCTGATGGTGTCTGTGGGATAGATGCGAATCAGAAAGTGTGAAGTTTGTATGTAGCTTCAAAAGAAAGCATTGTCTATCCTTTGTAAATAAGGAATTGTCCTTTTTGTTTAGCAAATATTGAGCCCCACGTTGGGCCACCAGACCTTTCCACCAAAAGCATCTCAGAATGATGCCAGCTGTACCTTGTCTTGTCGAATAAAGAAGCTGCTTTGTATCTACCAGTAACTTTCTCCGGTGATTTTATTCTCGCAACAACAGCACATACTATCAGGATCAAGGACAGATTCTATCACATTGTTATAAGACTACTGAATGGTTCCTTTGTAAGATTAAAATGGACATTTGACCTAACAATTTACCTCACCATGATATAACCATATAACAATTACAGCATGGGAACAGGCCATCTCGGCCCTTCAAGTCCATGCTGAATGCTTACTCTCACCTAGTCCCACTGACCCACACTGAGCCCATAACCCTCAATACCTTTCCTGTCCATATACCTATCCAATATTACTTTAAATAACAATACCGAACCTGCCTCTACCACCTCAATTGGAAGTTCATTCCACACAGCTACCACTCTCTGAATAAAGAAATTCCTCTTCATGTTACCCTTAAACTTTTGCCCCCTAAGTCTCAACTCATGTCCTCTTCTTTGAATCTCCCCTACTCTCAATGGAAAAAAGTCTAACCACGTCAACTCTATCAATCCCCCTCATAATTTTAAATACCTCTATCAAGTCCCTCCTCAACCATCAACGCTCCAAAGAATAAAGACCTAACTTGTTCAATCTTTCCCTGTAACTTAGGTGCTGAAACCCAGGTAACATTCTAGTAAATCTCCTCCGTACTCTTTATTTTGTAGACATCTTCCCTATAATTTGGTGACCAGAACTGTACACAATACTCCAAATTCAGCCTTACCAATGCCTTGTACAATTTTAACATTACATCCCAACTCCTATACTCAACGCTCTGATTTTATAAAGGCCAACATACCTAAAGCTTTCTTCACCCTATCCACATGAGATTCCACCTTCAGGGAACTATGCACCATTATTCCTAGATCACTCTGTTATACTGAATTCTTCAATGCCATACCATTTACCATGTATGTCCTATTTGGATTATTCCTACCAAAACGTAGCACCTCAAACTTATCAGAATTAAACTCCATCTGCCATCGCTCAGCCCACTCTTCTAACTGGCCTAAATCTCTCGGCAAACTTTGAAAACCTACTTCATTATCCACAACGCCTCCTAACTTAGTATCATCTGCATACTTACTAATCCAATTTGCCACCCCATCATCCAGATCATTAATGTATATGACAAACAACATTGGACCCATTACAGATCCTTGAGGCACACCATTAGTCACCGGCCACCAACCTGACAAACAGTTATCCACCACTACTCTCTGGCAACTCCCATCCAGCCACTGTTGAATCCATTTTACTACTTCAATATTAATACCTAACGATTGAACCTTCCTAACTAACCTTCCGTGCAGAACCTTGTCAAAGGCCTTACTGAAGTCCACATAGACAACATCCACTGCTTTACCCTCGTCAACTTTCCTCGTAACCTCTTCAAAAAATTCAATAAGATTTGTCAAACATGACCTTCCACACACAAATCCATGTTGACTGTTCCTGATCAGACCCTGTCTATACAGATAATTATATATACCATCTCTAAGAATATTTTCCATTAATTTACCCACCACTGACGTCTAACTGACAGGCCTATAATTACTAGGTTTACTCTTAGAACCCTTTTTGAACAATGGAACCACATGAGCAATACGCCAATCCTCCAGCACCATCCCTGTTTCTAACGACATTTGAAATATTTCTGTCAGAGCCCCTGCTATTTCTACACTAACCTCCCTCAAGGTCCTAGGGAATATCCTGTCAGGACCAGCGATTTATCCACTTTTATATTCCTTAAAAACGCCAGTACTTCCTCCTCTTTAATTGTCATAGTTTCCATAACTTCCCTACTTGTTTCCCTTACCTTACACAATTCAATATCCTTCTCCTTAGTGAATACAGAAGAAAAGAAATTGTTCAAAATCTCCCCCATCTCTTTCAGCTCCACACATAGCTTTCCACTCTAATTCTCTAAGGGACCAATTTTATCCCTCACTATCCTTTTGCTGTTAATATAACTGTTTAAACCCTTTGGATTTATTTTCACCTTACTTGCCAAAGCAACCTCATATATTTTAGCTTTTCTAATTTCTTTCTTAAGATTCTTCTTACATTCTTTATATTCCTCGAGCACCTCATTTACTCCATGCTGCCTATAAATATTGTAGATATCTCTCTTTTTCCTAACCAAATTTACAATATCCCTTGAAAAACATGGCTGTCTCAAACTTTAAACCTTTCCTTTCAACCTAACAGAAACATAAAGATTCTGTACCCTCAAAATTTCACCTTTAAATGACAATAGACAGTAGGTGCAGGAGTAGGCCATTTGGCCCTTCTAGCCAGCACTGCCTTTCACTGTGATCATGGCTGATCATACACAATCAGTACTCCATTCCTGCCCTCTCCCTATATCCCTTGACCCCGCTATCTATAAGAGTACTATCTAACTCTCTCTTGAATGCATCCAGAGACTTGGCCTTCACTACCTTCTGGGGCAGAGCATTCCACATATCCACCACTCTCTGGGTTAAAAAAAGTTTTTCTGCATCTCTGCTCTAAATGGCCTACCCCTTATGCTTAAACTTTGGCCTCTAGTTCTGGACTCACCCATCAGCGGAAACATGCTTCCTGCCTCCAGTGTGTCCAATCCCTTAATAATCTTATATGTTTCAATCAGATCCCCTCTCATCCTTCTAAATTCCAGTGTATACAAGCCCAGTCGCTCCAATCTTTCAACGTATGACAGCCCCACCATTCCGGGAATTAAACTTGTGAACCTACGCTGCACTCCCTCAATAGCAAGAATGTCCCTCCTCAAATTTGGAGACCAAAACTGCACACAATACTCCAGGTGGGGTCTCACCAGGGCCCTGTACAGCTGCAGAAGGACTTCTTTACTCCTATACTCAATTCCTCTTGTTATAAAAGCCAGCATGCCATTATCCTTCTTCACTGCCTGCTGTACCTGCATGCTTGCTTTCATTGACTGATGTACAAGAACACCTAAATCTCGTTGTACTTCCCCTTTTCCTAACTTGACTCCATTTAGATAGTTATCTGACTTCCTGTTCTTGCCACCAAAGTGGATAACCTCACATTTATCCACATTAAACTGCATCTCCTATAAATTTGCCCACTCACCCAACCTGTCCAATTCACCCTGCATTCTCATAACATCCTCCTGACATTTCACACTGCCACCCAGCTTTGTGTCATCAGCAAATTTGCTAATGTTACTTTTAATCCCTTCATCTAAATCATTAACGTATATTGTAAACAGCTGCGATCCCAGCACCGAACCTTGCGGTACCCCACTGGTCACAGCCTGTCATTCCAAAAGGGACCCGTTAATCACTACTCTTTGTTTCCTGTCAGCCAGCCAATTTTCAATCCATGTCAGTACTCTGTCTCCAATACCATGTGCCCTAATTTTGCCCACTAATCTCCTATGTGGGACTTTATAAAAGCTTTCTGGAAGTAAAGGTACACTATATCTACTGGCTCTCCCTTGTCCATTTTCATAGTTACATCCTCAAAAAACTCCAGAAGATTAGTCAAGCATGATTTTACCTTCATAAATCCATGCTGACTTGGACTGATCCTCCTACTGCTATCCAAATGTGTCATAATTTCCTCTTTTATAATTGACTCCGGTATCTTTCCCACCACTGACGTCAGGCTAACTGGTCTGTAATTCCCTGTTTTCGCTCTCCCTCCTTTCTTGAAAAGTGGGACAACATTAGCCACCAACCAATCAGCAGGAACTGTTCCTGAATCTAAACAACATTGGAAAATGATTACCAATGCGTCCACGATTTCTAGAGCCACATCTTTAAGTACCCTGGGATGCAGACCATCAGGTCCTAGGGAGTTATCAGCCTTCAGACTCAACAGTCTATCCAACACCGTTTCTTGCCTAATATAAATTTCCTTCAGTTCATCCCTAGTTCCTTTGGCCACTATTACATCCGGGAAATTGTTTGTGTCTTCCCTAGTGAAGAAAGATCCAAAGTACCTGTTCAACTCATCTGCCATTTCCTTGTTCCTCATAATAAATTCACCCGTTTCTGTCTTCAATGGCCCAATTTTGGTCAACTATTTTTTTGCTATTCACATACCTAAAGAAGCTTTTACTATCCTCCTTTATATTCTTGGTGAGTTTAGCTTCGTACCTAATTTTTTCTTGGCGTATTGCCTTTTTTGTTATTTTCTGTTGGTCTTTAAAAGCTTCCCAGTCCTCCGGTTTCCCACTCATCTTTGCTATGTTATACTTCTTCTCTTTTATTTTTATACTGCCCTTTACTTCCCTCGTCAGCCACGGCCGCCCCTTACTCCCCTTAGGATCTTTCTTCCTCTTTGGAATGAACCATTCCTGCACCTTCTGCATTATTCCCAGAAATACCTGCCATTTTTGTTCCACTGTCTTCCCTGCTGGGGTATTGTTCCATTGAACTTTGGCCAGCTCCTCCCTCATAGCTCCACAGTTCCCTTCCTTCAACTGTAATACTGACACATCCGATTTTCCCTTCTCCTTCTCAAATCATAGGTTAAAACATATCATGGTCACCAGCTCCTAATGGTTCCTTTACCTCGAGGTCCCTGATCAAATCTGGTACATTGCACAACACTAAATCTAGAATTGCCTTCTCCCTGGTAGACCCCGTACAAGCTGTTCTAAGAATCCATCTGGGAGGCACTCCACAAACTCCCTTTCTTGGGGTCCAGTACCATTCTGATTCTCCCAGTCTACCTGCATGTTGAAATCCTCCATGACAACTGTATCATTACCTTTGCGACATGCCAATTTTAACTCTTCATTCAACTTGAACCCTACATCCAGACTACTGTTTGTGGGCCTGTAGATAACTCCCATTAGGGAGTTTCTACCCTTAGAATTTCTCAGTTCTATCCATACTGACTCTACATCCCCAGATTCTATGCCCCCCTTGCAAGGGACTGAATATCATTTCCCACCAACAGATCCACCCCACCCCCTCTGCCTGTCAGTCTGTCCTTTCGATAAGATGTATTTCCTTGAGTATTCACTTCCCAAGCCCTATCCGCTTGAAGCCATGTCTCAGTTATTCCCACAACATCGTACTTGCCAATTTCCAACTGAGCCTCAAGCTCATCTACTTTATTCCTTATACTTCGTCCATTCATATATAATACTTTTAATTCAGTACTCCCCTCTCCTTTCATATCAATTCCTATTTCACCTGGCCATATTGTATGATCTCTTCTTGAGCTTTCTACTCCATTGATTCTGTTGTCCTTTTCAACTTTTCTTATTTTCATTTTCCCTTTAACTCCATCCTTATATTTCCAGTTCATCCCCTCCCCCCCACCACTTAGTTTAAACACATCCGTGTTGCAGTGGCAAACCTGTCTGCCAGAATGCTGGTCCCCCGCCTATTAAGGTGCAACCTGTCCCTTTTGTACAATTCATCCCTACCCCAAAACAGATCCCAGTGGTCTAAGAATGTAAATCCTTACTTCCTGCACCAGTTCCTAAGCCACACATTCAGATCCATTATCTCCCTGTTCCTGCCCTCTCCAGCACGAGGAACTGGAAGCAAACCAGAGATAACCACCCTGGAAGTCCTGCTTTTCAGCCTTCTTCCGAGTTCTCTGAAGCCACGCCGCAGAATGTCCTTCCTCTTCTTCCTGATGTCATTTGTGCCGACATGCACTACCACTTCCGGCTGTTCACCTTCACCCTTGAGGATTCCCTGCAATCGGTCTGTGATGTCCTGGATCCTAGCACCAGGGAGGCAACACACCATCCATAAATCTCGCCTGTTGCCGCAGAAACCCCTTTCCGTACCTCTTACTATGGAGTCCACTACTACCTGATGTCTGACTCCTCGGCTCTGCTTCTGCACCAATTTTCGGCTCGCAGACCTGTCCGCCTCTCAGACTAGCAGTATCTTCTGTCCTGACAGCTTCCAAGAAGGTGAACCTGTTTACGAGAGGTACATCCACTGGGGTCTCCTGTACTTGAAGCATCCTTTCCTTCCTCATCGTCGCCCCCTTTCTCTCTTCCGATATCATCGGTGTAATGATCTCACTGTAGGTCCTGTCCAGAAAACCCTCATTTTTGCGGATAAACCTGAGGTCATCCAGTTCTTTCTTCAGTGCTGCAACATGCTCCTTCAGAAGCTGAATCTGGACACACTTTCCACAGCTGTAGCAGCCGGGGGCACCATCAGCGTCCCTGACCTCCCACATCATGCACATAGCACACTGAATCAGCTTAGCGGTCATGTCTTCACCCTCTGCAATTATGACATCCATTTCTCTATTACATCCTTCCCATAAAATAAATTGTCCCAATCCACTCCTTCTAAATCCTTTCGCATCGCCTCAAAGTTAGCCTTTCTCCAATCAAAAATTTCAACCCTGGTTCCAGTCCTATCCTTCTCCATAATTATATTTGAACTAATGGCATGTGATCACTGGACCCGAAGTGCTCCCCAACACATACCTCCGTTACCTAACCCATCTCATTCTCTAACAGGAAATCCAAAACTGCCCCTTCTCTAGTTGGTACCTCAATGCATTGCTGCAAAAAACTTGCAGTAGTACAAAATGATCTTGTACTGCACTGCACTGCATTTTCTCTATAGCTGTTACACGTTACTCTGCATTATTTACATTGCTTTATATGTTCTCCCTCAAAGTGCTGTGTAATGATTTGATCATATGAACACTTTGCAAGATAAGCTTTTCAGTGTACATGTGACAACAATAAACTAATTCCAACTTCAGTTCACCGACAATGAGAGTACTGTGCTATCAAAAATGCCATTCTGAGTTGAATTTAAATAATTCTTTTTAATGAAAAGCAGGAGACCTATTCCCAATATCCTGATCAATAGGCATCCCCAAATGATCACAGCTAACACATTCCTATTTGTGGGAGCAAGATCCCAACTTCTATTAGTTCTACAGTATGCTTTAGTGTGTATGTGTGGGCCCTGCCTGCTTCATCCTCTGTTGAAGGACCTTGAAGTTGTGAGAGAATTCCCTCCCACAATGAACAGCAATGATGTCTTTTAAAGATTAGCTTTATTTGTCACATGTGCTGTAAATTGAGTAATTGAAACATAAAGTGAAATTATTTATATCAATGACCAATGCAGTCCAAGGATTGTCTGCATGTGTCACTATGCTTCCGTTGCCAACTTAAGACCACAAAATGACAAGACATAGGAGAAGAATTAGGCAACTCAGCCCATCAACAGACAGGATCTCCCGGTTGCCACTCACTTCAACTCTGCTTCACATTCCCATTCGGATATGTTCATACAGGGCCTCCTCTACTGCCATGATAGACAATAGACAATAGGTGCAGAAGTAGACCATTCGGCCCTTCGAGCCTGCACCACCATTTTGAGATCATGGCTGATCAACTACTATCAATACCCGGTTCCTGCCTTGTCCCCATATCCCTTGATTCCCCCATCCATAAGATACCTATCTAGCTCCTTGAAAGCATCCAGAGAATTGGCCTCCACTACCTTCTGAGGCAGTGCATTCCAGACCCCCACAACTCTCTGGGAGAAGAAGTTCAGGAGCAGCACCTCATATACCATCTGGGTAGTCTCCAGCCCCTTGGTATGAACATCGAATTCTCCAACTTCTGGCAATTCCCTCCGCCTCCCTTCCCCCATCTCATTTTCACTCTTACTCCTCCTCCAGCTGCCTATCACCTCTCTCATGATTCCACCTCCTTCTACTACCCATAGTGCTTTCCCCTTACATTCCTTCTTCACCTTTCCTGCCTATCCCCTCCCTGCTTCCCCTCCCTTCCCCCACCTTCTTTATAGGGCCCCTGCCCCCTCCTTCTTCAGTCCTCACGAAGGATCTCGGCCCGAAACATTGACTGTTCGTTTCCACGGATGCTGCCCGACCTGCTGAGTTCCTCCAGCCTGTTGAACGTGCTGCCTCAGCCCATCAATTCTTTTCTGCCATTCCATCATGGCTGATTTATTATCCCTCTCAGCCACATTCTCCTGCCTTCTCCCCATAACCTTTGATGCCCTGACTAACCAAAAAAAAAACAATCAACCACTGCTTTAAATATATCCATTGATTTTTTCTGTTCTGAAGTTGTG
Source organism: Hypanus sabinus (assembly GCF_030144855.1). Classification (NCBI taxonomy): domain Eukaryota; kingdom Metazoa; phylum Chordata; class Chondrichthyes; order Myliobatiformes; family Dasyatidae; genus Hypanus; species Hypanus sabinus. The sequence goes on along the minus strand of NC_082710.1, from coordinate 86,497,255 downwards.
CCCTCTGATCCTAGCATCCACTACAAGAAGGATCCTCTCCATATCCACTCAGTCTAGGCCTTTCAAAATTTAATAGGTTTAAATGAGATTCCCCCTTAATTCTTCTGAACTCCAGAGTGTACAGGCCCAAAGCACACTTCATACGTTAACCCATTCATTTCTGGAATCATTTTTGTGAACCTTCTCTAGGCCCTCTCCAAAGCCAGCCATATTTTCTTGGATAAGGGGCCCAAAACTCCTCACAATATTTCAGGTTTGGTCTGAACAATGCCTTAAAAAGCCTCAGCATCACATCCTTGTTTGTATATTCTAGTCTAACATTGCATTTGCCTTCCTTACCACCAACTCAACCTGCAAATTAACCTGTTGGGAATCCTGAGCTCGGACTCACAAATCCATTTACACCTCTGATTGCTGAATTATCACCTTTTTTAGAAAACAGTCTACGCCTTTGTTCTTTCTAACAAAGTTCATGGCCATATACTTCCCTACACTATATTTCATCTGCCTCTTCTTTGCCCTTTATCCCAATCTGTCCAATTCCTTCCACAGATGCTCTCCTTTCTCAACACAATCTGCCCCTCCACCTATCTTTGTATTGTCTGCAAACTTGGCCACAAAGCTATCAATTCCATCATCCATATCATTGAAATATAATGTGAAAAGAAGTGGTCCCAATAATGACTCCTGCAGAATACCACTTGCCACCTGCAGCCAAGCACAATAGGCTCATTTTATTCCAACTATATGCCTCCTGCCAGTCAGCCTATCTTCTATCCATGCTCATATCTTTCCTGTGATATCAAGGGCTCTTATCTTGTTAAGCAGCCTCATGTGCAGCACCTTGTCCAATGCGTTCTGAAAATACAAGTAAACAACATCCACTAAACATCCATTTGTCTATTCTGACTGTTGTTTCCTCAAAGAATTCCAATAGATTTGTCAGGCAAGATTTCCCTTAAGGAAGTTATGCTAGCTTTGGCCTATTTTTTTATGCACCTCCAAGTAGCCCAAATCCCCACTTTTAATAATGGACTCTGACACTTTCTCAACCACTGAAGTCAGACTAAAAAGCCTATAATTTCCTTTCTTTTATCTCCTTCCCTGCTTAAAGAGTGGAGTGACATTTGCTGTTTTCCAGTGCTTTGGAACCATTCTAGAATCTAGTGATTCTTGAAAGATCATCACTAATATCTCCAAATTCTCTACAGCTACCTCTTTCAGAACACTGGGATGTTGTTCATCTGGTCTGGGTAACTTATCTACCTTCTGTCTTATTCTGTCTTAGACTTCCCTTGTTATCCACATTTGCTTCATCCTCCCTTTAGAATACTTCTTCATCTTCGGGATGTATCTATCCTTCAACTTCCGAATTGCCCTCAGAAACTCCAGCCATTGCTGTTATGCTGGATCGTTGATGGTGTGCCTTCCAATCAGCTTTGGCCAGCTGCTCTCTTCTGCCTCTGTAATTTCCTTTACTCCACTGTAATTCTGATACCTCTGACTTTACTTTTTGCCTTTCAAACTGCAGCATAGCTTCAATCATATTATGATCATTGCTTCCTAAGGTTTCCTTTACCTTAAGCTTTCTATCAAACCTGGGTCATTTGGTAGTATCCAATTCAGAAATCCCTTTCCCCTGGTGGGATAAACCACAAGTAACACTAAAAAGTCATTTCACAGGCATTCCACAAATTTCCTCTCCTGGGATCCAGCAGCAACCTGATTTTTCCAATCTATCAGGATACTGAAATCCCCCATGACTATCATAACATTGCCAAAATTACATGCTTTTTCTATTTCCAGTCAAAATTTATATTCCATATCCTGGTTACTGTTCAGGCATCTGTATGTAATCCAATCAGGGCTTTTTTTTTTACATTTGCAGTTTCTTAACTCTACTCACGAGGATTCTACACCTTATAATCCTATGTCACCTCTTTCTATGGATTATATTTCATTTTTTACCAACAGAGCCACATCACCCCCTCTGAACCCTGCCTGTCCTCTCAATACAAGGTGTATCCTTAGAAGTTAAGCTCCCAACAATGATCTTCTTTCAGACACATTTCAGTGATACCCACAACATCATACCTGCCAATCCCTAACTTCAATTCAAGGTTTATCTTACCCAATATATTGCGTGCTTTCAAACATAACACCTTCAGTCCTGTACTGATCACCTTTTTTGATTTTGCCCCCTTGTTACACTTCACCTTATTCCACTGAGTGCAATTTTGCCCTATCATCTGCCTGTACTTTCTCACAGTCTCACTATATCACTATTGACTTGTATCCCAACTGCCCCATTCTTAGCCCTGTCACTCTGGTTCCCATCCCCTATGCTACATAATATACACAATTTACTAATTCTAACATGTACAACCTTGGAATGAGGTGGGAAGCCCATGCAGTCACAGGGAGAATGTACAAATTCCTTACAGACATCGATGGGAATTCAACCCTGATTGATGACAACTGCTGCTGTGAAGCGATTGTGCTAACCACTATGCTACTATGCTGCTTAAAGCAGAAGCTACAGAAAGGGATAAAGGAAGCAAGTATCACTGATTAGAAACTAAATTTCAAAAATCCTGTTTCTTTGAACTTCAGGGAATCTAGGGTTAAGGGCCAATGAGTCAAAAACAGACCTTTTAGCCATGATATCTGTACTATCAATGACCCATTGACCCTAATCTCACATTCATCGCATTTTTTCTCCCACTTTCACATAAAGTCCACACAGATTCTTTCACTTAGCAGGTGTTGCCAAGGTTTCATGTGAACCATATAGAATTGTGGATATTAACATTAGTCCAATCTTTTAAGCCAATATTTCTCTAAATTATTGACTTTGTCAGATGTGGTAGCTGATGCCCCTTAAAGCTGTCATAGCAGCGAGGGAGTAGTGGTGAAAAGCTCCCACTACCTATTAAATGGTCCCAATGGCTTATGTCTCATATAGCTTCCGACAACCGAGTCCAGCTCCTGACCTTTACATGTGGCTTAGCTACTAAGTCTGGCAGAAGCATCATTACTGACAGGAGAAAGGGGAACAACATTTTACTGGTGCCTTAAGACCAGTTGCTTTAAGCAGATGGGTCTCATCAGACCAACAACATAACCATTTTTTCTGACAGCAGAAGGGGCAAAGGCAGGTACTCACATGTTAAAACCAGCTGTTTCAGGCAGATTGGTCTTTTCATCCATGACTGGCAGCTCATCCAGGAAAAGGAAAATTCTGATCTCAAACCTTCACCGCCTGGCATCACGGGGAAGGTTCTGGGAGTAAACCTCGAGGGGAAATCTGCAGTTAAGAGTCCCCTAGGCAGTCCTATGTTGACTTCAATGCTGACTGGAAACTCTTGCAAATCTGTATCAGTCTTAGCTGTTGATATGGATTCATCAGCTGTATGTTGGAGAGGGGGAGTGTGCTGCATGGGGTAAAGCTTACTCCTCATATAATACTGCATTGGCTTGTGTATCATGTAGACAAGCTAGGACACAATGTCCGCAGTCAACCCCGACTAACAGAGGACCTCATGCTGCTGGCAAAGTTAGCATTTATAGCCCATTCTTCATTATCCTTGGGAAGGTGGTGATGAGCCAATTTCTTAAATCAATGCAATTGTTTTCATTGGCCACAGGTGCCCAGGTATTAGACCTAGTTTTGAGACTTGAAGAGGGGCCCATTAAAACTGATATTTCAAAATGCTCTCAGTATCCACTTTGTTAGGTACATTCTGCACCTAATAAAGTGGATACAGTGCACTGTATATTCATCATCTTCTGCTGTTTTAGCCCTTCCACCTCAGGTTTTGACATTTGGGCATTAGAAATACTCTTCTGAACAACACTGTTGTAATGTGTGGACATTTGAGTTACAGTTGCCTTTCTGTCAGCTTAAACCAGTCTGTCCATTCTCCTTTGACCTCTCTCATTAATAAGGCATTTTTGCCCACAGAACTGCTACAAATTAGATGCATTTATTTTTTGTTGTTTTGCACCATTTTCTGTAGTCTCTGGAGACACGAAAATCCCAGGAGATCAGCTGTTTCTAGGATACTCAAACCACCCCATCTGCACCAGCAATTATTCCCTGGTCAAACTCAGCTAGATCACATTTCTTCCTCATTCTGATGTTTGGTCTGAACAACAATGGAACCTCTTGACCTTGTCTGTATGCTTTTATGTATTGAGTTGCTGCCACATGATTGGCTGATTAGATATCTGCATTAACGAGCAGGTGTACAGGAATACCTAATACAGTAGCCACTGAGTGTAATTATTGCAGAAATTGAGAATATCAAGGCTTTAATAACAAAGGTAAACAAAATGGTTAATAACGCTAAAGGTAAACACGAAAGGAAATGAAACGCAATAAATCACTTTGACTGGATAACTTAAATCCCAAGTTTCTAAAACTGAAATAACAGATACGTTAGTGATGACCTTCCACAACTCCCTGGATTCATGATTAAGTCCAGTCAATTGAAGGTTGCAAATGACATGCAGCTTCTTCAGAAAGCAGGGAGAAAAGCCATGGGAACAACCTATTACAGGCTGATAAGCTGGCTAAGAAGGCATATGCCATGCTTGCCTTTATTAGTTGAGGCATTGAATTCAAATGCTGGAAGATATGTTGTAGTTTTATAAGACTTAATCTGCATCTGGAGTATCGTATTCAATGCTGGTCACCCCATTATAGGAAATGTGTCAAGGCTTTGTAGGGGGAACAGAAGAGATTAACCTAGATGCTATCCGGATTAGAGGGCATGTGTGATAATGAGAGTTTGGACAAACGTGTTGTTTTCTCTGGAGTGGCAGAGGCTGAAGGGAGATCTAATAGAGGTTTGTAAGATTATGCCCCGCATAGAGATGACAGACAATATCTTTTTCCAAGGGTTGAAATGTCTCATACAAGAGAGCATGTACCTAAGTTGAAAGTGTGGTAATTGCAAAGAAAACATGAGGGGCATATTTTTCCACTGACAGTGGTGGGTGCCTGGAATGCACTGATCGGTGTGGTGCTAGAGGCAGACACACTGAGCGGTGTGGTGGTAGAGGCAGATACACTGACCGGTGTGGTTTTAGAGGCAGATACACTGACCGGTGTGGTGGTAGAGGCAGATACACTGACCGGTGTGGTTTCAGAGGCAGATACACTGACCGGTGTGGTTTCAGAGGCAGATACACTGACCGGTGTGGTGGTAGAGGCAGATACACTGACCGGTGTGGTGCTAGAGGCAGATACACTGACCGGTGTGGTGGTAGAGGCAGATACACTGACCGGTGTGGTGCTAGAGGCAGATACACTGACCGGTGTGGTGGTAGATGCAGAAACACTGACCGGTGTGGTGCTAGAGGCAGATATACTGACCGGTGTGGTGGTAGAGGCAGATACACTGACCGGTGTGGTTTTAGAGGCAGATACACTGACCGGTGAGGTGGTAGAGGGAGATACACTGACCGGTGTGGTGGCAGTGGCATATACACTGACCGGTGTGGTGCTAGAGGCAGATACACTGACCGGTGTGGTGGTAGAGGGAGATACACTGACGGGTGTGGTGGTAGAGGGAGATACACTGACCGGTGTGGTGGCAGTGGCATATACACTGACCGGTGTGGTGGTAGAGGGAGATACACTGACCGGTGAGCTGGTAGAGGGAGATACACTGACCGGTGTGGTGGCAGTGGCATATGCACTGACCGGTGTGGTGCCAGAGGGAGATACACTGACCGGTGTGGTGCTTGATGCAGAGACACTGATGGGTGTGGTGGTAGAGGGAGATACACTGATTGGTGTGGTTCTAGAGGCAGATACACTGACCGGTGTATTTCTAGATGCAGATACACTGACCGGTGTGGTGGTAGAGGCAGATACACCGATCGGTGTGGTTCGACAGGCCGATACACTGACCGGTGTGGTTCTAGAAGCAGATACACTGACCGGTGTGGTGGTAGAGGCAGATACACTGATCGGTGTGGTGGTAGAGGCAGATACACTGACCGGTGTGGTGGTAGATGCAGATACACTGACCGGTGTTGTGCTAGAGACAGATACACTGACCAGTGTGGTGGTAGAAGCAGATACACTGACCAGTGTGGTGGTAGAAGCAGATACACTGACCGGTGTGTTTCTAGAGACAGATACACTGACCAGTGTGGTGGTAGAAGCAGATACACTGACCAGTGTGGTGGTAGAAGCAGATACACTGACCGGTGTGTTTCTAGAGACAGATACACTGTCCGGTGTGGTGCTAGAGGCAGATACACTGATCGCTGTGGTGGTAGATGCAGATACACTGACCGGTGTTGTGCTAGAGACAGATACACTGACCAGTGTGTGGTAGAGGCAGACACACTGACCGGTGTGGTGGTAGAGGCAGATACACTGACCAGTGTGGTGGCAGAGGGAGATACACTGACCGGTGTGGTGCTTGATGCAGAGACACTGATGGGTGTGGTGGTAGAGGGAGATACACTGATTGGTGTGGTTCTAGAGGCAGATACACTGACCGGTGTATTTCTAGATGCAGATACACTGACCGGTGTGGTGGTAGAGGCAGATACACCGATCGGTGTGGTTCGACAGGCCGATACACTGACCGGTGTGGTTCTAGAAGCAGATACACTGACCGGTGTGGTGGTAGAGGCAGATACACTGACCGGTGTGGTGGTAGATGCAGATACACTGACCGGTGTTGTGCTAGAGACAGATACACTGACCAGTGTGGTGGTAGAAGCAGATACACTGACCAGTGTGGTGGTAGAAGCAGATACACTGACCGGTGCGTTTCTAGAGACAGATACACTGACCAGTGTGGTGGTAGAGGCAGATACACTGATCGCTGTGGTGGTAGATGCAGATACACTGACCGGTGTTGTGCTAGAGACAGATACACTGACCAGTGTGTGGTAGAGGCAGATACACTGACCGGTGTGGTGGTAGAAGCAGATACACTGACCAGTGTGGTGGTAGAAGCAGATACACTGACCGGTGTGTTTCTAGAGACAGATACACTGACCAGTGTGGTGGTAGAGGCAGATACACTGACTGGTGTTGTGCTAGAGACAGATACACTGACCAGTGTGTGGTAGAGGCAGACACACTGACCGGTGTGGTGGTAGAGGCAGATACACTGACCAGTGTGGTGGCAGAGGGAGATACACTGACCGGTGTGGTGCTTGATGCAGAGACACTGATGGGTGTGGTGGTAGAGGGAGATACACTGATTGGTGTGGTTCTAGAGGCAGATACACTGACCGGTGTATTTCTAGATGCAGATACACTGACCGGTGTGGTGGTAGAGGCAGATACACTGATCGCTGTGGTGGTAGAAGCAGATACACTGACCGGTGTGGTGGTAGAAGCAGATACACTGATGGGTGTGGTGCTAGAGGCAGATAAAGTGACCGGTGTGGTGGTAGAAGCAGATACACTGACCGGTGAGGTGGTAGAGGCAGATACACTGACCGGTGTGGTGGTAGAAGCAGATACACTGATCGGTGTGGTGCTAGAGGCAGATACACTGACCGGTGTGGTGGTAGAAGCAGATACACTGATGGGTGTGGTGCTAGAGACAGATACACTGACCGGTGTGGTGGTAGAGGCAGATACACTGACCGGTGTGGTGGTAGAGGCAGATACACTGACCGGTGTGGTGGTAGAAGCAGATACACTGATGGGTGTGGTGCTAGAGGCAGATAAAGTGACCGGTGTGGTGGTAGAAGCAGATACACTGACCGGTGTGGTGGTAGAGGCAGATACACTGACCGGTGTGGTGGTAGAAGCAGATACACTGATCGGTGTGGTGCTAGAGGCAGATAAAGTGACCGGTGTGGTGGTAGAAGCAGATACACTGACCGGTGTGGTGGTAGAAGCAGACACACTGAGCGGTGTGGTTTCAGAGGCAGATACACTGACCGGTGTGGTGGTAGAAGCAGATACACTGATCGGTGTGGTGCTAGAGGCAGATAAAGTGACCGGTGTGGTGGTAGAAGCAGATACACTGACCGGTGTGGTGGTAGAGGCAGATACACTGACCGGTGTGGTGGTAGAGGCAGATACACTGACCGGTGTGGTGGTAGAGGCAGATACACTGATCTGTGTGGTGGTAGAGGCAGATACACTGACCGGTGTGGTGGTAGAGGCAGATACACTGATCGGTGTGGTGGTAGAAGCAGATACACTGATCGGTGTGGTGGTAGAGGCAGATACACTGACCGGTGTGGTGGTAGAGGCAGATACACTGATCGGTGTGGTGGTAGAAGCAGATACACTGATCGGTGTGGTGGTAGAGGCAGATACACTGACCGGTGTGGTGGTAGAGGCAGATACACTGATCGGTGTGGTGGTAGAAGCAGATACACTGATCGGTGTGGTGGTAGAGGCAGATACACTGACCGGTGTGGTGGTAGAGGCAGATACACTGACCGGTGTGGTGGTAGAAGCAGATACACTGATGGGTGTGGTGCTAGAGACAGATACACTGACCGGTGTGGTGGTAGAGGCAGATACACTGACCGGTGTGGTGGTAGAGGCAGATACACTGACCGGTGTGGTGGTAGAAGCAGATACACTGATCGGTGTGGTGCTAGAGGCAGATAAAGTGACCGGTGTGGTGGTAGAAGCAGATACACTGACCGGTGTGGTGGTAGAGGCAGATACACTGACCGGTGTGGTGGTAGAAGCAGATACACTGATCGGTGTGGTGCTAGAGGCAGATAAAGTGACCGGTGTGGTGGTAGAAGCAGATACACTGACCGGTGTGGTGGTAGAGGCAGATACACTGACCGGTGTGGTGGTAGAGGCAGATACATTGATCGGTGCGGTGGTAGAGACAGATACACTGACCGGTGTGGTGGTCGAGGCAGATACACTGACGGGAGTGGTGGTAGAAGCAGATACCCTGACCTGTGTAGTGGTAGAGGCAGATACACTGACCGGTGTAGTTCTAGATGCAGATACACTGATTGGTGTGGTGCTAGAGGCAGATGCATTGATTGGTGTGGTTCTAGATGCAGATACACTGATCGGTGTGGAGCTAGAGGCAAATACACTGATCGGTGTGGTGGTGGAAGCAGATACACTGACCAGTGTGGTGCTAGAGGCAGATACACTGACCGGTGTGGTTCTAGAGGCAGATACACTGACCGGTGTGGTTCTAGAGACAGGTACACGGACGGGTGTGGTGCTAGAGGGAGATACACTGACTGGTGTGGTGGTAGATGCAGATACACTGATCGGTGTGGTGGTAGAGGCAGATACACTGACCGGTGTGGTGGTAGAGGCAGATACACTGATCGGTGTGGTGCTAGAGACAGATACACTGACCGGTGTGGTGGTAGAGGCAGATACACTGACCGGTGTGGTGGTAGAGGCAGATACACTGATCGGTGTGGTGCTAGAGGCAGATACACTGACCGGTGTGGTGGTAGAAGCAGATACACTGATCGGTGTGGTGCTAGAGGCAGATACACTGATCGGTGTGGTGGTAGAGGCAGATACACTGACCGGTGTGGTGGTAGAAGCAGATACACTGACCGGTGTGGTGGTAGAGGCAGATACACTGATCGGTGTGGTGCTAGAGGCAGATACACTGACCGGTGTGGTGGTAGAGGCAGATACACTGACCGGTGTGGTGGTAGAAGCAGATACACTGATCGGTGTGGTGGTAGAGGCAGAGACACTGATCGGTGTGGTTTTAGAGGCAGATAAAGTGACCGGTGTGGTGGTAGAGGCAGATACACTGACCGATGTGGTGGTAGAGGCAGATACACTGATCGGTGTGGTGGTAGAGGGAGATACACTGACCGGTGTGGTGGTAGAGGCAGATACACTGACCGGTGTGGTGCTAGAGGCAGATACACAGACTGGTGTGGTTCTAGATGCAGATACACTGATTGGTGTGGTTCTAGAGGGAGATGCACTGACAGGTGTGGTGCGAGAGGCAGATACACTGACTGGTGTGTTTCTAGAGACAGATACACTGACCAGTGTGGTGGTAGAGGCAGATACACTGATCGCTGTGGTGGTAGATGCAGATACACTGACCGGTGTTGTGCTAGAGACAGATACACTGACCAGTGTGTGGTAGAGGCAGATACACTGACCGGTGTGGTGGTAGAAGCAGATACACTGACCAGTGTGGTGGTAGAAGCAGATACACTGACCGGTGTGTTTCTAGAGACAGATACACTGACCAGTGTGGTGGTAGAGGCAGATACACTGACCAGTGTGGTGGTAGAGGCAGATACACTGATCGCTGTGGTGGTAGATGCAGATACACTGACCGGTGTTGTGCTAGAGACAGATACACTGACCAGTGTGTGGTAGAGGCAGACACACTGACCGGTGTGGTGGTAGAGGCAGATACACTGACCAGTGTGGTGGCAGTGGCATATGCACTGACCGGTGTGGTGCCAGAGGGAGATACACTGACCGGTGTGGTGCTTGATGCAGAGACACTGATGGGTGTGGTGGTAGAGGGAGATACACTGATTGGTGTGGTTCTAGAGGCAGATACACTGACCGGTGTATTTCTAGATGCAGATACACTGACCGGTGTGGTGGTAGAGGCAGATACACTGACCGGTGTGGTGGTAGAAGCAGATACACTGATCGGTGTGGTGGTAGAGGCAGAGACACTGATCGGTGTGGTTTTAGAGGCAGATAAAGTGACCGGTGTGGTGGTAGAGGCAGATACACTGACCGATGTGGTGGTAGAGGCAGATACACTGATCGGTGTGGTGGTAGAGGGAGATACACTGACCGGTGTGGTGGTAGAGGCAGATACACTGACCGGTGTGGTGCTAGAGGCAGATACACAGACTGGTGTGGTTCTAGATGCAGATACACTGATTGGTGTGGTTCTAGAGGGAGATGCACTGACAGGTGTGGTGCGAGAGGCAGATACACTGACTGGTGTGTTTCTAGAGACAGATACACTGACCAGTGTGGTGGTAGAGGCAGATACACTGATCGCTGTGGTGGTAGATGCAGATACACTGACCGGTGTTGTGCTAGAGACAGATACACTGACCAGTGTGTGGTAGAGGCAGATACACTGACCGGTGTGGTGGTAGAAGCAGATACACTGACCAGTGTGGTGGTAGAAGCAGATACACTGACCGGTGTGTTTCTAGAGACAGATACACTGACCAGTGTGGTGGTAGAGGCAGATACACTGACCAGTGTGGTGGTAGAGGCAGATACACTGATCGCTGTGGTGGTAGATGCAGATACACTGACCGGTGTTGTGCTAGAGACAGATACACTGACCAGTGTGTGGTAGAGGCAGACACACTGACCGGTGTGGTGGTAGAGGCAGATACACTGACCAGTGTGGTGGCAGTGGCATATGCACTGACCGGTGTGGTGCCAGAGGGAGATACACTGACCGGTGTGGTGCTTGATGCAGAGACACTGATGGGTGTGGTGGTAGAGGGAGATACACTGATTGGTGTGGTTCTAGAGGCAGATACACTGACCGGTGTATTTCTAGATGCAGATACACTGACCGGTGTGGTGGTAGAGGCAGATACACTGATCGCTGTGGTGGTAGATGCAGATACACTGACCGGTGTTGTGCTAGAGACAGATACACTGACCAGTGTGGTGGTAGAAGCAGATACACTGACCAGTGTGGTGGTAGAAGCAGATACACTGACCGGTGTGTTTCTAGAGACAGATACACTGACCAGTCTGGTGCTAGAGGCAGATTCACTGACCAGTGTGGTGGTAGAGGCAGATACACTGATCGCTGTGGTGGTAGATGCAGATACACTGACCGGTGTTGTGCTAGAGACAGATATACTGACCTGTGTGGTGGTAGAGGCAGATACACTGACCAGTGTGGTGGTAGAGGCAGATACACTGATTGGTGTGGTGCTAGAGGCAGATACACTGATCGGTGTGGTGGTAGAGGAAGATACACTGACCGGTGTGGTGGTCGAGGCAGATACACTGACCGGTGTGGTGGTAGAGGCAGATACACTGACCGGTGTGGTGGTAGAGGCAGATACACTGATCGGTGCGGTGGTAGAGGCAGATACACTGACTGGTGTGGTGCTAGAGGGAGATACACTGACCGGTGTAGTTCTAGATGCAGATACACTGATTGGTGTGGTGCTAGAGGCAGATACATTGATTGGTGTGGTTCCAGAGGCAGATACACTGATTGGTGTGGTTCTAGATGCAGATACACTGATCGGTGTGGAGCTAGAGGCAAATACACTGATCGGTGTGGTGGTGGAAGCAGATACACTGACCAGTGTGGTGCTAGAGGCAGATACACTGACCGGTGTGGTGGTGGAAGCAGATACACTGACCAGTGTGGTGCTAGAGGCAGATACACTGACCGGTGTGGTTCTAGAGGCAGATACACTGACCGGTGTGGTTCTAGAGACAGGTACACGGACGGGTGTGGTGCTAGAGGGAGATACACTGACTGGTGTGGTTTTAGAGGCAGATACACTGACTGGTGTGGTGGTAGAAGCAGATACACTGATCGGTGTGGTGCTAGAGGCAGATACACTGATCGGTGTGGTGGTAGAGGCAGATACACTGACCGGTGTGGTGGTAGAAACAGATACACTGATGGGTGTGGTGCTAGAGGGAGATACACTGACCGGTGTGGTGGTAGAGGCAGATACACAGATGGGTGTGGTGCTAGAGGCAGATACACTGATCGGTGTGGTGCTAGAGACAGATACACTGACTGGTGTGGTGGTAGAGGCAGATACACTGACTGGTGTGGTGGTAGAGGCAGATACACTGACCGGTGTGGTGGTAGAGGCAGATACACTGACCGGTGTGGTGGTAGAAGCAGATACACTGATCGGTGTGGTGCTAGAGGCAGATACACTGATCGGTGTGGTTTTAGAGGCAGATACACTGATCGGTGTGGTGCTAGAGGCAGATACACTGACCTGTGTGGTGGTAGAGGCAGATACACTGAGCGGTGTGGTTTTAGAGGCAGATAAAGTGACCGGTGTGGTGGTAGAAGCAGATACACTGACCGGTGTGGTGGTAGAGGCAGATACACTGATCGGTGTGGTGGTAGAGGGTGATACACTGACCGGTGTGGTGGTAGAGGCAGATACACTGATCGGTGTGGTGGTAGAGGGAGATACACTGACCGGTGTGGTGGTAGAGGCAGATACACTGACCGGTGTGGTTCTAGATGCAGATACACTGATTGGTGTGGTTCTAGAGGGAGATGCACTGACTGGTGTGGTGTTAGAGGGAGATACATTGATCGGTGTGGTGCTAGAGGCAGATATACTGACCGGTGTGGTGGTAGAGGCAGATACACTGACCGGTGTGGTTTTAGAGGCAGATACACTGACCGGTGAGGTGGTAGAGGGAGATACACTGACCGGTGTGGTGGCAGTGGCATATACACTGACCGGTGTGGTGCTAGAGGCAGATACACTGACCGGTGTGGTGGTAGAGGGAGATACACTGACGGGTGTGGTGGTAGAGGGAGATACACTGACCGGTGTGGTGGCAGTGGCATATACACTGACCGGTGTGGTGGTAGAGGGAGATACACTGACCGGTGAGCTGGTAGAGGGAGATACACTGACCGGTGTGGTGGCAGTGGCATATGCACTGACCGGTGTGGTGCCAGAGGGAGATACACTGACCGGTGTGGTGCTTGATGCAGAGACACTGATGGGTGTGGTGGTAGAGGGAGATACACTGATTGGTGTGGTTCTAGAGGCAGATACACTGACCGGTGTATTTCTAGATGCAGATACACTGACCGGTGTGGTGGTAGAGGCAGATACACCGATCGGTGTGGTTCGACAGGCCGATACACTGACCGGTGTGGTTCTAGAAGCAGATACACTGACCGGTGTGGTGGTAGAGGCAGATACACTGATCGGTGTGGTGGTAGAGGCAGATACACTGACCGGTGTGGTGGTAGATGCAGATACACTGACCGGTGTTGTGCTAGAGACAGATACACTGACCAGTGTGGTGGTAGAAGCAGATACACTGACCAGTGTGGTGGTAGAAGCAGATACACTGACCGGTGTGTTTCTAGAGACAGATACACTGACCAGTGTGGTGGTAGAAGCAGATACACTGACCAGTGTGGTGGTAGAAGCAGATACACTGACCGGTGTGTTTCTAGAGACAGATACACTGTCCGGTGTGGTGCTAGAGGCAGATACACTGATCGCTGTGGTGGTAGATGCAGATACACTGACCGGTGTTGTGCTAGAGACAGATACACTGACCAGTGTGTGGTAGAGGCAGACACACTGACCGGTGTGGTGGTAGAGGCAGATACACTGACCAGTGTGGTGGCAGAGGGAGATACACTGACCGGTGTGGTGCTTGATGCAGAGACACTGATGGGTGTGGTGGTAGAGGGAGATACACTGATTGGTGTGGTTCTAGAGGCAGATACACTGACCGGTGTATTTCTAGATGCAGATACACTGACCGGTGTGGTGGTAGAGGCAGATACACCGATCGGTGTGGTTCGACAGGCCGATACACTGACCGGTGTGGTTCTAGAAGCAGATACACTGACCGGTGTGGTGGTAGAGGCAGATACACTGACCGGTGTGGTGGTAGATGCAGATACACTGACCGGTGTTGTGCTAGAGACAGATACACTGACCAGTGTGGTGGTAGAAGCAGATACACTGACCAGTGTGGTGGTAGAAGCAGATACACTGACCGGTGCGTTTCTAGAGACAGATACACTGACCAGTGTGGTGGTAGAGGCAGATACACTGATCGCTGTGGTGGTAGATGCAGATACACTGACCGGTGTTGTGCTAGAGACAGATACACTGACCAGTGTGTGGTAGAGGCAGATACACTGACCGGTGTGGTGGTAGAAGCAGATACACTGACCAGTGTGGTGGTAGAAGCAGATACACTGACCGGTGTGTTTCTAGAGACAGATACACTGACCAGTGTGGTGGTAGAGGCAGATACACTGACTGGTGTTGTGCTAGAGACAGATACACTGACCAGTGTGTGGTAGAGGCAGACACACTGACCGGTGTGGTGGTAGAGGCAGATACACTGACCAGTGTGGTGGCAGAGGGAGATACACTGACCGGTGTGGTGCTTGATGCAGAGACACTGATGGGTGTGGTGGTAGAGGGAGATACACTGATTGGTGTGGTTCTAGAGGCAGATACACTGACCGGTGTATTTCTAGATGCAGATACACTGACCGGTGTGGTGGTAGAGGCAGATACACTGATCGCTGTGGTGGTAGAAGCAGATACACTGACCGGTGTGGTGGTAGAAGCAGATACACTGATGGGTGTGGTGCTAGAGGCAGATAAAGTGACCGGTGTGGTGGTAGAAGCAGATACACTGACCGGTGAGGTGGTAGAGGCAGATACACTGACCGGTGTGGTGGTAGAAGCAGATACACTGATTGGTGTGGTGCTAGAGGCAGATACACTGACCGGTGTGGTGGTAGAAGCAGATACACTGATGGGTGTGGTGCTAGAGACAGATACACTGACCGGTGTGGTGGTAGAGGCAGATACACTGACCGGTGTGGTGGTAGAGGCAGATACACTGACCGGTGTGGTGGTAGAAGCAGATACACTGATGGGTGTGGTGCTAGAGGCAGATAAAGTGACCGGTGTGGTGGTAGAAGCAGATACACTGACCGGTGTGGTGGTAGAGGCAGATACACTGACCGGTGTGGTGGTAGAAGCAGATACACTGATCGGTGTGGTGCTAGAGGCAGATAAAGTGACCGGTGTGGTGGTAGAAGCAGATACACTGACCGGTGTGGTGGTAGAAGCAGACACACTGAGCGGTGTGGTTTCAGAGGCAGATACACTGACCGGTGTGGTGGTAGAAGCAGATACACTGATCGGTGTGGTGCTAGAGGCAGATAAAGTGACCGGTGTGGTGGTAGAAGCAGATACACTGACCGGTGTGGTGGTAGAGGCAGATACACTGACCGGTGTGGTGGTAGAGGCAGATACACTGACCGGTGTGGTGGTAGAGGCAGATACACTGATCTGTGTGGTGGTAGAGGCAGATACACTGACCGGTGTGGTGGTAGAGGCAGATACACTGATCGGTGTGGTGGTAGAAGCAGATACACTGATCGGTGTGGTGGTAGAGGCAGATACACTGACCGGTGTGGTGGTAGAGGCAGATACACTGATCGGTGTGGTGGTAGAAGCAGATACACTGATCGGTGTGGTGGTAGAGGCAGATACACTGACCGGTGTGGTGGTAGAGGCAGATACACTGATCGGTGTGGTGGTAGAAGCAGATACACTGATCGGTGTGGTGGTAGAGGCAGATACACTGACCGGTGTGGTGGTAGAGGCAGATACACTGACCGGTGTGGTGGTAGAAGCAGATACACTGATGGGTGTGGTGCTAGAGACAGATACACTGACCGGTGTGGTGGTAGAGGCAGATACACTGACCGGTGTGGTGGTAGAGGCAGATACACTGACCGGTGTGGTGGTAGAAGCAGATACAC
This sequence comes from Hypanus sabinus, assembly GCF_030144855.1. NCBI lineage: Eukaryota > Metazoa > Chordata > Chondrichthyes > Myliobatiformes > Dasyatidae > Hypanus > Hypanus sabinus. The sequence continues at coordinate 86,480,759 of NC_082710.1, read as the reverse complement.
TGATCGGTGTGGTGCTAGAGGCAGATAAAGTGACCGGTGTGGTGGTAGAAGCAGATACACTGACCGGTGTGGTGGTAGAGGCAGATACACTGACCGGTGTGGTGGTAGAAGCAGATACACTGATCGGTGTGGTGCTAGAGGCAGATAAAGTGACCGGTGTGGTGGTAGAAGCAGATACACTGACCGGTGTGGTGGTAGAGGCAGATACACTGACCGGTGTGGTGGTAGAGGCAGATACATTGATCGGTGCGGTGGTAGAGACAGATACACTGACCGGTGTGGTGGTCGAGGCAGATACACTGACGGGAGTGGTGGTAGAAGCAGATACCCTGACCTGTGTAGTGGTAGAGGCAGATACACTGACCGGTGTAGTTCTAGATGCAGATACACTGATTGGTGTGGTGCTAGAGGCAGATGCATTGATTGGTGTGGTTCTAGATGCAGATACACTGATCGGTGTGGAGCTAGAGGCAAATACACTGATCGGTGTGGTGGTGGAAGCAGATACACTGACCAGTGTGGTGCTAGAGGCAGATACACTGACCGGTGTGGTTCTAGAGGCAGATACACTGACCGGTGTGGTTCTAGAGACAGGTACACGGACGGGTGTGGTGCTAGAGGGAGATACACTGACTGGTGTGGTGGTAGATGCAGATACACTGATCGGTGTGGTGGTAGAGGCAGATACACTGACCGGTGTGGTGGTAGAGGCAGATACACTGATCGGTGTGGTGCTAGAGACAGATACACTGACCGGTGTGGTGGTAGAGGCAGATACACTGACCGGTGTGGTGGTAGAGGCAGATACACTGATCGGTGTGGTGCTAGAGGCAGATACACTGACCGGTGTGGTGGTAGAAGCAGATACACTGATCGGTGTGGTGCTAGAGGCAGATACACTGATCGGTGTGGTGGTAGAGGCAGATACACTGACCGGTGTGGTGGTAGAAGCAGATACACTGACCGGTGTGGTGGTAGAGGCAGATACACTGATCGGTGTGGTGCTAGAGGCAGATACACTGACCGGTGTGGTGGTAGAGGCAGATACACTGACCGGTGTGGTGGTAGAAGCAGATACACTGATCGGTGTGGTGGTAGAGGCAGAGACACTGATCGGTGTGGTTTTAGAGGCAGATAAAGTGACCGGTGTGGTGGTAGAGGCAGATACACTGACCGATGTGGTGGTAGAGGCAGATACACTGATCGGTGTGGTGGTAGAGGGAGATACACTGACCGGTGTGGTGGTAGAGGCAGATACACTGACCGGTGTGGTGCTAGAGGCAGATACACAGACTGGTGTGGTTCTAGATGCAGATACACTGATTGGTGTGGTTCTAGAGGGAGATGCACTGACAGGTGTGGTGCGAGAGGCAGATACACTGACTGGTGTGTTTCTAGAGACAGATACACTGACCAGTGTGGTGGTAGAGGCAGATACACTGATCGCTGTGGTGGTAGATGCAGATACACTGACCGGTGTTGTGCTAGAGACAGATACACTGACCAGTGTGTGGTAGAGGCAGATACACTGACCGGTGTGGTGGTAGAAGCAGATACACTGACCAGTGTGGTGGTAGAAGCAGATACACTGACCGGTGTGTTTCTAGAGACAGATACACTGACCAGTGTGGTGGTAGAGGCAGATACACTGACCAGTGTGGTGGTAGAGGCAGATACACTGATCGCTGTGGTGGTAGATGCAGATACACTGACCGGTGTTGTGCTAGAGACAGATACACTGACCAGTGTGTGGTAGAGGCAGACACACTGACCGGTGTGGTGGTAGAGGCAGATACACTGACCAGTGTGGTGGCAGTGGCATATGCACTGACCGGTGTGGTGCCAGAGGGAGATACACTGACCGGTGTGGTGCTTGATGCAGAGACACTGATGGGTGTGGTGGTAGAGGGAGATACACTGATTGGTGTGGTTCTAGAGGCAGATACACTGACCGGTGTATTTCTAGATGCAGATACACTGACCGGTGTGGTGGTAGAGGCAGATACACTGACCGGTGTGGTGGTAGAAGCAGATACACTGATCGGTGTGGTGGTAGAGGCAGAGACACTGATCGGTGTGGTTTTAGAGGCAGATAAAGTGACCGGTGTGGTGGTAGAGGCAGATACACTGACCGATGTGGTGGTAGAGGCAGATACACTGATCGGTGTGGTGGTAGAGGGAGATACACTGACCGGTGTGGTGGTAGAGGCAGATACACTGACCGGTGTGGTGCTAGAGGCAGATACACAGACTGGTGTGGTTCTAGATGCAGATACACTGATTGGTGTGGTTCTAGAGGGAGATGCACTGACAGGTGTGGTGCGAGAGGCAGATACACTGACTGGTGTGTTTCTAGAGACAGATACACTGACCAGTGTGGTGGTAGAGGCAGATACACTGATCGCTGTGGTGGTAGATGCAGATACACTGACCGGTGTTGTGCTAGAGACAGATACACTGACCAGTGTGTGGTAGAGGCAGATACACTGACCGGTGTGGTGGTAGAAGCAGATACACTGACCAGTGTGGTGGTAGAAGCAGATACACTGACCGGTGTGTTTCTAGAGACAGATACACTGACCAGTGTGGTGGTAGAGGCAGATACACTGACCAGTGTGGTGGTAGAGGCAGATACACTGATCGCTGTGGTGGTAGATGCAGATACACTGACCGGTGTTGTGCTAGAGACAGATACACTGACCAGTGTGTGGTAGAGGCAGACACACTGACCGGTGTGGTGGTAGAGGCAGATACACTGACCAGTGTGGTGGCAGTGGCATATGCACTGACCGGTGTGGTGCCAGAGGGAGATACACTGACCGGTGTGGTGCTTGATGCAGAGACACTGATGGGTGTGGTGGTAGAGGGAGATACACTGATTGGTGTGGTTCTAGAGGCAGATACACTGACCGGTGTATTTCTAGATGCAGATACACTGACCGGTGTGGTGGTAGAGGCAGATACACTGATCGCTGTGGTGGTAGATGCAGATACACTGACCGGTGTTGTGCTAGAGACAGATACACTGACCAGTGTGGTGGTAGAAGCAGATACACTGACCAGTGTGGTGGTAGAAGCAGATACACTGACCGGTGTGTTTCTAGAGACAGATACACTGACCAGTCTGGTGCTAGAGGCAGATTCACTGACCAGTGTGGTGGTAGAGGCAGATACACTGATCGCTGTGGTGGTAGATGCAGATACACTGACCGGTGTTGTGCTAGAGACAGATATACTGACCTGTGTGGTGGTAGAGGCAGATACACTGACCAGTGTGGTGGTAGAGGCAGATACACTGATTGGTGTGGTGCTAGAGGCAGATACACTGATCGGTGTGGTGGTAGAGGAAGATACACTGACCGGTGTGGTGGTCGAGGCAGATACACTGACCGGTGTGGTGGTAGAGGCAGATACACTGACCGGTGTGGTGGTAGAGGCAGATACACTGATCGGTGCGGTGGTAGAGGCAGATACACTGACTGGTGTGGTGCTAGAGGGAGATACACTGACCGGTGTAGTTCTAGATGCAGATACACTGATTGGTGTGGTGCTAGAGGCAGATACATTGATTGGTGTGGTTCCAGAGGCAGATACACTGATTGGTGTGGTTCTAGATGCAGATACACTGATCGGTGTGGAGCTAGAGGCAAATACACTGATCGGTGTGGTGGTGGAAGCAGATACACTGACCAGTGTGGTGCTAGAGGCAGATACACTGACCGGTGTGGTGGTGGAAGCAGATACACTGACCAGTGTGGTGCTAGAGGCAGATACACTGACCGGTGTGGTTCTAGAGGCAGATACACTGACCGGTGTGGTTCTAGAGACAGGTACACGGACGGGTGTGGTGCTAGAGGGAGATACACTGACTGGTGTGGTTTTAGAGGCAGATACACTGACTGGTGTGGTGGTAGAAGCAGATACACTGATCGGTGTGGTGCTAGAGGCAGATACACTGATCGGTGTGGTGGTAGAGGCAGATACACTGACCGGTGTGGTGGTAGAAACAGATACACTGATGGGTGTGGTGCTAGAGGGAGATACACTGACCGGTGTGGTGGTAGAGGCAGATACACAGATGGGTGTGGTGCTAGAGGCAGATACACTGATCGGTGTGGTGCTAGAGACAGATACACTGACTGGTGTGGTGGTAGAGGCAGATACACTGACTGGTGTGGTGGTAGAGGCAGATACACTGACCGGTGTGGTGGTAGAGGCAGATACACTGACCGGTGTGGTGGTAGAAGCAGATACACTGATCGGTGTGGTGCTAGAGGCAGATACACTGATCGGTGTGGTTTTAGAGGCAGATACACTGATCGGTGTGGTGCTAGAGGCAGATACACTGACCTGTGTGGTGGTAGAGGCAGATACACTGAGCGGTGTGGTTTTAGAGGCAGATAAAGTGACCGGTGTGGTGGTAGAAGCAGATACACTGACCGGTGTGGTGGTAGAGGCAGATACACTGATCGGTGTGGTGGTAGAGGGTGATACACTGACCGGTGTGGTGGTAGAGGCAGATACACTGATCGGTGTGGTGGTAGAGGGAGATACACTGACCGGTGTGGTGGTAGAGGCAGATACACTGACCGGTGTGGTTCTAGATGCAGATACACTGATTGGTGTGGTTCTAGAGGGAGATGCACTGACTGGTGTGGTGTTAGAGGGAGATACATTGATCGGTGTGGTTCCAGAGGCAGATACACTGATTGGTGTGGTTCTAGAGGCAAATTCACAGATCAGTGTGGTGGTAGAAGCAGATACACTGATCGGTGTGGTGGTGGAAACAGATACACTGACCAGTGTGGTGCTAGAGGCAGATACACTGACCGGTGTGGTTCTAGAGGGAGATACACTGACCGGTGTGGTTCTAGAGACAGATACACTGACAGGTGTGGTGCTAGAGGGAGATACACTGACTGGTGTGGTGCTAGAGGCAGATACCCTGACCAGTGTGTGGTAAAGGCAGATATACTGACTGTGTGGTGGTAGAGGCAGATACACTGATCGGTGTGGTGGTAGAGGCAGATACACTGATTGGTGTGGTGCTAGAGGCAGATACACTGATCGGTGTGGTGGTAGAGGGAGATACACTGACCGGTGTGGTGGTCGAGGCAGATACACTGACCGGTGTGGTGGTAGAAGCAGATACACTGATCGGTGCGGTGGTAGAGGCAGATACACTGACTGGTGTGGTGCTAGAGGGAGATACACTGACCGGTGTAGTTCTAGATGCAGATACACTGATTGGTGTGGTGCTAGAGGCAGATACATTGATCGGTGTGGTTCCAGAGGGAGATACACTGACCGGTGTGGTTCTAGATGCAGATACACTGATCGGTGTGGAGCTAGAGGCAAATACACTGATCGGTGTGGTGGTGGAAGCAGATACACTGACCAGTGTGGTGCTAGAGGCAGATACACTGACCGGTGTGGTTCTAGAGGCAGATACACTGACCGGTGTGGTGGTAGAGGCAGATACACTGACCAGTGTGGTGCTAGAGGGAGATACACTGACTGGTGTGGTTTTAGAGGCAGATACAGTGACCGGTGTGGTGGTAGAAGCAGATACACTGATCGGTGTGGTGGTAGAGGCAGATACACTGACCGGTGTGGTGCTAGAGACAGATACACTGACCGGTGTGGTGGTAGAGGCAGATACACTGACCGGTGTGGTGGTAGAGGCAGATACACTGACCGGTGTGGTGGTAGAGGCAGATACACTGACCGGTGTGGTGGTAGAGGCAGATACACTGACCGGTGTGGTGCTAGAGGGAGATACACTGACCGGTGTGGTGGTAGAGGCAGATACACTGATGGGTGTGGTGGTAGAGGCAGATACACTGATCGGTGTGGTGCTAGAGGCAGATACACTGACCGGTGTGGTGGTAGAGGCAGATACACTGACCGGTGTGGTGGTAGAAGCAGATACACTGATCGGTGTGGTGGTAGAGGGAGATACACTGATCGGTGTGGTGGTAGAGGCAGATACACTGATCAGTGTGGTGGTAGAGGGAGATACACTGACCGGTGTGGTGGTAGAGGCAGATACACTGACCGGTGTGGTGCTAGAGGGAGATACACTGACCGGTGTGGTGGTAGAGGCAGATACACTGACTGGTGTGGTGCTAGAGGGAGATACATTGATCGGTGTGGTGCTAGAGGCAGATACACTGATTGGTGTGGTTCTAGATGCAGATACACTGATCGGTGTGGTGGTAGAAGCAGATACACTGATCGGTGTGGTGGTGGAAACAGATACACTGACCAGTGTGGTGCTAGAGGCAGATACACTGACCGGTGTGGTTCTAGAGGGAGATACACTGACCGGTGTGGTTCTAGAGACAGATACACTGACAGGTGTGGTGCTAGAGGGAGATACACTGACTGGTGTGGTGGTAGAGGCAGATACACTGATCGGTGTGGTTTTAGAGGCAGATACACTGACCGGTGTGGTGCTAGAGGCAGATGCACTGACCGGTGTGGTGCTAGAGGCAGATACACTGATCGGTGTGGTGGTAGAAGCAGATACACTGACGGTTGTGGTGCTAGAGGGAGATACACTGACCGGTGTGGTTCTAGAGACAGATACACTGACGGGTGTGGTTTTAGAGGCAGATACACTGACCGGTGAGGTGGTAGAGGGAGATACACTGACCGGTGTGGTGGCAGAGGCATATACACTGACCAGTGTGGTGCTAGAGGCAGATACACTGACCGGTGTGGTTTTAGAGGCAGATACACTGACCGGTGAGGTGGTAGAGGGAGATACACTGACCGGTGTGGTGGCAGTGGCATATACACTGACCGGTGTGGTGGTAGAGGGAGATACACTGACGGGTGTGGTGGTAGAGGGAGATACACTGACCGGTGTGGTGGTAGAGGGAGATACACTGACGGGTGTGGTGGTAGAGGGAGATACACTGACCGGTGTGGTGGCAGTGGCATATACACTGACCGGTGTGGTGGTAGAGGGAGATACACTGACCGGTGAGCTGGTAGAGGGAGATACACTGACCGGTGTGGTGGCAGTGGCATATGCACTGACCGGTGTGGTGCCAGAGGGAGATACACTGACCGGTGTGGTGATTGATGCAGAGACACTGATGGGTGTGATGGTAGAGGGAGATACACTGATTGGTGTGGTTCTAGAGGCAGATACACTGACCGGTGTATTTCTAGATGCAGATACACTGACCGGTGTGGTGGTAGAGGCAGATACACCGATCGGTGTGGTTCGACAGGCAGATACACTGACCGGTGTGGTTCTAGAAGCAGATACACTGACCGGTGTGGTGGTAGATGCAGATACACTGACCGGTGTTGTGCTAGAGACAGATACACTGACCAGTGTGGTGGTAGAGGCAGATACACTGACCGGTGTGGTGGTAGAAGCAGATACACTGACCAGTGTGGTGGTAGAAGCAGATACATTGACCGGTGTGGTGGTAGAGGCAGATACACTGATCGGTGTGGTGGTAGAGGGAGATACACTGACCGGTGTGGTGGTAGAGGGAGATACACTGATCGGTGTGGTGCTAGAGGCAGATACACAGACTGGTGTGGTTCTAGATGCAGATACACTGATTGGTGTGGTTCTAGAGGGAGATACACTGATCGGTGTGGAGCTAGAGGCAAATTCACAGATCAGTGTGGTGGTAGAAGCAGATACACTGATCGGTGTGGTGGTAGAAGCAGATACACTGACCAGTGTGGTGGTAGATGCAGATACACTGACCGGTGTGGTGGTAGAGGCAGATACACTGACCAGTGTGGTGGTAGATGCAGATACACTGACCAGTGTGGTGGTAGATGCAGATACACTGATCGGTGTGGTGGTAGATGCAGATACACTGACTGGTATGGTGCTAGAGGGAGATACACTGACCGGTGTGGTGGTAGATGCAGAAACACTGACCGGTGTGGTGCTAGAGGCAGATACACTGACCAGTGTGGTGGTAGATGCAGAATCACTGACTGGTATGGTGCTAGAGGGAGATACACTGACCGGTGTGGTGGTAGATGCAGAAACACTGACCGGTGTGGTGCTAGAGGCAGATACACTGACCGGTGTGGTGGTAGAGGGAGATACACTGACCGGTGTGGTTTTAGAGGCAGATACACTGACCGGTGTGGTGGTAGAGGGAGATACACTGACCGGTGTGGTGGTAGAGGGAGATACACTGACCGGTGTGGTTTTAGAGGCAGATACACTGACCGGTGTGGTGCTAGAGACAGATACACTGACCAGTGTGGTGGTAGAGGCAGATACACTGACCGGTGTGGTGGTAGATGCAGATACACTGACTGGTATGGTGCTAGAGGGAGATACACTGACCGGTGTGGTGGTAGATGCAGAAACACTGACCGGTGTGGTGCTAGAGGCAGATACACTGACCGGTGTGGTGGTAGAGGGAGATACACTGACCGGTGTGGTTTTAGAGGCAGATACACTGACCGGTGTGGTGCTAGAGACAGATACACTGACCAGTGTGTGGTAGAGGCAGACACACTGACCGGTGTGGTGGTAGAGGCAGATACACTGACCAGTGTGGTGGCAGAGGGAGATACACTGACCGGTGTGGTGCTTGATGCAGAGACACTGATTGGTGTGGTGGTAGAGGGAGATACACTGATTGGTGTGGTTCTAGAGGCAGATACACTGACCGGTGTATTTCTAGATGCAGATACACTGACCGGTGTGGTGGTAGAGGCAGATACACCGATCGGTGTGGTTCGACAGGCAGATACACTGACCGGTGTGGTTCTAGAAGCAGATACACTGACCGGTGTGGTGGTAGATGCAGAAACACTGACCGGTGTGGTGCTAGAGGCAGATACACTGACCGGTGTGGTGGTAGAGGGAGATACACTGACCGGTGTGGTTTTAGAGGGAGATACACTGACCGGTGTGGTGCTAGAGACAGATACACTGACCAGTGTGGTGGTAGAGGCAGATACACTGACCGGTGTGGTGGTAGAGGCAGATACACTGACCGGTGTGGTTGTAGAGGCAGATACACTGACCGGTGTGGTTGTAGAGGCAGATACACTGACCGGTGTGCTTCTAGATGCAGATACACTGACCGGTGTGGTTTTAGAAGCAGATACACTGACTGGTGTGCTTCTAGATGCAGATTCATTGACCGGTGTGGTGCTAGAGGCAGATACTCTGACTGGTGTAGTGCTGGAGGCAGATACACTGACCGGTGTGGTGGTTGATGCAGATGCACTGACCGGTGTGGTGCTAGAAGCAGATACACTGACCGGTGTGGTGCTAGAGGCAGATACACTGACCGGTGTGGTGGTAGAGGCAGATACACTGACCGGTGTGGTGCTAGAGGCAGATACACTGACCGGTGTAGTGCTGGAGGCAGATACACTGACCGGTGTGGTGGTTGATGCAGATGCACTGACCGGTGTGGTGCTAGAAGCAGATACACTGATTGGTGTGGTGCTAGAAGCAGATACACTGACCGGTGTGGTGCTAGAGACAGATACACTGACCAGTGTGTGGTAGAGGCAGACACACTGACCGGTGTGGTGGTAGAGGCAGATACACTGACCAGTGTGGTGGCAGAGGGAGATACACTGACCGGTGTGGTGCTTGATGCAGAGACACTGATTGGTGTGGTGGTAGAGGGAGATACACTGATTGGTGTGGTTCTAGAGGCAGATACACTGACCGGTGTATTTCTAGATGCAGATACACTGACCGGTGTGGTGGTAGAGGCAGATACACCGATCGGTGTGGTTCGACAGGCAGATACACTGACCGGTGTGGTTCTAGAAGCAGATACACTGACCGGTGTGGTGGTAGATGCAGAAACACTGACCGGTGTGGTGCTAGAGGCAGATACACTGACCGGTGTGGTGGTAGAGGGAGATACACTGACCGGTGTGGTTTTAGAGGCAGATACACTGACCGGTGTGGTGCTAGAGACAGATACACTGACCAGTGTGGTGGTAGAGACAGATACACTGACCGGTGTGGTGGTAGATGCAGATACACTGACTGGTATGGTGCTAGAGGGAGATACACTGACCGGTGTGGTGGTAGATGCAGAAACACTGACCGGTGTGGTGCTAGAGGCAGATACACTGACCGGTGTGGTTTTAGAGGCAGATACACTGACCGGTGTGGTGCTAGAGACAGATACACTGACCGGTGTGGTGGTAGAGGCAGATACACTGACGGGAGTGGTGGTAGAAGCAGATACCCTGACCTGTGTAGTGGTAGAGGTAGATACACTGACCGGTGTGGTGGTAGAGGTAGATACACTGACCGGTGTGGTGGTAGAGGCAGATACACTGACCGGTGTGGTGGTAGAGGCAGATACACTGACGGGAGTGGTGGTAGAAGCAGATACCCTGACCTGTGTAGTGGTAGAGGTAGATACACTGACCGGTGTGGTTGTAGAGGCAGATACACTGACCGGTGTGGTGGTAGAGGCAGATACACTGATCGGTGTGGTGGTAGAGGCAGATACACTGATCGGTGTGGTGGTAGAGGCAGATACACTGACCGGTGAGGTGGTAGAGGCAGATGCACTGACCGGTGTGGTGGTAGAGGCAGATACACTGACCGGTGTGGTTGTAGAGGCAGATACACTGACCGGTGTGGTTGTAGAGGCAGATACACTGACCGGTGTGCTTCTAGATGCAGATACACTGACCGGTGTGGTTTTAGAAGCAGATACACTGACTGGTGTGCTTCTAGATGCAGATTCATTGACCGGTGTGGTGCTAGAGGCAGATACTCTGACCGGTGTAGTGCTGGAGGCAGAGACACTGATTGGTGTGGTGGTAGAGGGAGATACACTGATTGGTGTGGTTCTAGAGGCAGATACACTGACCGGTGTATTTCTAGATGCAGATACACTGACCGGTGTGGTGGTAGAGGCAGATACACCGATCGGTGTGGTTCGACAGGCAGATACACTGACCGGTGTGGTTCTAGAAGCAGATACACTGACCGGTGTGGTGGTAGATGCAGAAACACTGACCGGTGTGGTGCTAGAGGCAGATACACTGACCGGTGTGGTGGTAGAGGGAGATACACTGACCGGTGTGGTTTTAGAGGCAGATACACTGACCGGTGTGGTGCTAGAGACAGATACACTGACCAGTGTGGTGGTAGAGACAGATACACTGACCGGTGTGGTGGTAGATGCAGATACACTGACTGGTATGGTGCTAGAGGGAGATACACTGACCGGTGTGGTGGTAGATGCAGAAACACTGACCGGTGTGGTGCTAGAGGCAGATACACTGACCGGTGTGGTTTTAGAGGCAGATACACTGACCGGTGTGGTGCTAGAGACAGATACACTGACCGGTGTGGTGGTAGAGGCAGATACACTGACGGGAGTGGTGGTAGAAGCAGATACCCTGACCTGTGTAGTGGTAGAGGTAGATACACTGACCGGTGTGGTGGTAGAGGTAGATACACTGACCGGTGTGGTGGTAGAGGCAGATACACTGACCGGTGTGGTGGTAGAGGCAGATACACTGACGGGAGTGGTGGTAGAAGCAGATACCCTGACCTGTGTAGTGGTAGAGGTAGATACACTGACCGGTGTGGTTGTAGAGGCAGATACACTGACCGGTGTGGTGGTAGAGGCAGATACACTGATCGGTGTGGTGGTAGAGGCAGATACACTGATCGGTGTGGTGGTAGAGGCAGATACACTGACCGGTGAGGTGGTAGAGGCAGATGCACTGACCGGTGTGGTGGTAGAGGCAGATACACTGACCGGTGTGGTTGTAGAGGCAGATACACTGACCGGTGTGGTTGTAGAGGCAGATACACTGACCGGTGTGCTTCTAGATGCAGATACACTGACCGGTGTGGTTTTAGAAGCAGATACACTGACTGGTGTGCTTCTAGATGCAGATTCATTGACCGGTGTGGTGCTAGAGGCAGATACTCTGACCGGTGTAGTGCTGGAGGCAGATACACTGACCGGTGTGGTGGTTGATGCAGATGCACTGACCGGTGTGGTGCTAGAAGCAGATACACTGACCGGTGTGGTGCTAGAGGCAGATACACTGACCGGTGTGGTGGTAGAGGCAGATACACTGACCGGTGTGGTGCTAGAGGCAGATACACTGACCGGTGTAGTGCTGGAGGCAGATACACTGACCGGTGTGGTGGTTGATGCAGATGCACTGACCGGTGTGGTGCTAGAAGCAGATACACTGATTGGTGTGGTGCTAGAAGCAGATACACTGACCGGTGTGGTGCTAGAGACAGATACACTGATTGGTGTGGTGCTAGAGGCAGATACACTGATCGGTGTGGTGGTAGAAGCAGATACACTGATCTGTGTGGTGCTAGAGGCAGATACACTGACCGGTGTGGTGCTAGAGGCAGATGCACTGACCGGTGTAGTGCTGGAGGCAGATACACTGACCGGTGTGGTGGTAGATGCAGAAACACTGACGGGAGTGGTGGTAGAGGCAGATACACTGACCAGTGTGGTGGTAGATGCAGATACACTGACCGGTGTGTTGGTAGAGACAGATACACTGACTGGTATGGTGCTAGAGGGAGATACACTGACCGGTGTGGTGGTAGATGCAGAAACACTGACCGGTGTGGTGGTAGAGGCAGATACACTGACCGGTGTGGTGGTAGAGGGAGATACACTGACCGGTGTGGTTTTAGAGGCAGATACACTGACCGGTGTGGTGCTAGAGACAGATACACTGACCGGTGTGGTGGTAGAGACAGATACACTGACCGGTGTGGTGGTCGAGGCAGATACACTGACGGGAGTGGTGGTAGAAGCAGATACCCTGACCTGTGTAGTGGTAGAGGCAGATACACTGACCGGTGTGGTGGTAGAGGCAGATACACTGACCGGTGTGGTGGTAGAGGCAGATACACTGACCGGTGTGGTGGTAGAGGCAGATACACTGACCGGTGTGGTTGTAGAGGCAGATACACTGATCGGTGTGGTGGTAGAGGCAGATACACTGACCGGTGTGGTTGTAGAGGCAGATACACTGACCGGTGTGCTTCTAGATGCAGATACACTGACCGGTGTGGTTTTAGAGGCAGATACACTGACTGGTGTGCTTCTAGATGCAGATTCATTGACCGGTGTGGTGCTAGAGGCAGATACTCTGACCGGTGTGGTGCTAGAGGCAGATACTCTGACCAGTGTAGTGCTGGAGGCAGATACACTGACCGGTGTGGTGGTTGATGCAGAATCACTGACCGGTGTGGTGCTAGAAGCAGATACACTGACCGGTGTGGTGGTAGAGGCAGATACACTGATCGGTGTGGTGGTAGAAGCAGATACACTGATCTGTGTGGTGCTAGAGGCAGATACACTGACCGGTGTGGTGCTAGAGGCAGATACACTGACCGGTGTAGTGCTGGAGGCAGATACACTGACCGGTGTGGTGGTTGATGCAGGTGCACTGACCGGTGTGGTGCTAGAAGCCGATACACTGACCGGTGTGGTGGTAGAGGTAGATACACTGATCTGTGTGGTTTCTAGAGGCAGATACACTGACCGGTGTGGTGCTAGAGGCAGATACAGTAGGGACTGTTAAGAATCATTTAAATAGTCACATGAATGTGAGGAGAATGGAAGGATGTGGACTTTGTGTTTGCAAAGGTGATTAGTTTAGTTTGCTATTTGATTACTAATTTAATTGAATCAGCCCAACATTGTGGTTTGAAAGGTCTATTACTGTGCTGTACTCTCTATGCTCAATGTTCTAATTGAACAATAAAATTGATACCACTCTTGCTAAAATTTTGTGAATATGAAATGGCATCACAAGGTACTTGTTAGAAATTTTCATCTGATTACTTGCAAAATAACCATAAATTTATGAACAGAAAATTATGTTTGATTAATTTTTTTAAGTATAACTAGCAAGATAGAAATGGGAAAAACACAATTGATGTAACATATTCAGATACTTAAAAGACATTTTATAAAGTATCATGCATCAGTTATTTACATGATGTAAAATAGAATCTGGTTAAATGGTTAAAACTAAATTCAGTCTTCACTATCCACTTGGAATCTGCAGGTTAACATACTAAAGGACAGATAATAGGGAGTTACAATAAATTTATTATTTTCATGTGTGCACTTTATCCACACTTCCCTCTGTCTCAGCAAAGCACCCTTCATAATCAAAGAACCATCTCATGCTGATTATTCTCCTCCCTACTGCCTAAGGGCAGATAGTACAACAGCTTGAAAACATGTACCAACAGGCTGAAGGGCCATTTGTATCACACTGTTATGTCTCTTGGAAGGACTTCTAGTACGATAAAGATTAATTTTTGATCTCTCAATCTGCCACATCATATCCATTGACCCATGTTTTCCACCTGCACTGCACTTTCTCTGCAACTGTAATACTAAATTCTGCATTGTTATTGCTTTTTCGTTCAACTACACTGATATACTTATGTTTGGAATGATCTGTAAGGATGGCATGCAAAACTATTTTAACACTGTATCTTGGTACATGAGGCAATAATAAACCAATTAACAATTTGTCGTGAACAAACAGTAAACCATAACTTCCATTAGTGATTTAGACAGAAGGAAGAATGGAACATATCCAAGATATGGGGAGTGATTGATAAGTTTGTGGCCTATGGTAGAAGGAGTCAATTTTAGAAAACCTAGCACATTTATTTTTCAACATAGTCCCCTCCTACATTTACACACTTAGTCCAGCGGTTGTGGAGCATACGGATCCTTTCTTTGTAGGTCAGCGTCTTAGACCTCCAGAAGTGGTCCACAGCAGGGGTAATTGATAAGTTTGTGGCCCAAGGTAGAAGGAGATGGGTTATTAACTTTGCAAACACGAGGAAATCTGCAGGTGCTAGAAATTCAGGCAACACACACAAAATGCTGGTGGAATGCAGCAGGCCAGGCACCATCTATAGGAAGAAGTACAGTTGACGTTTCGGGCCGAGACCCTTCGTCAGGACTAACTGAGTTATTAACTTCAAAATAACTGCATAATCGCTCAAAGAGTTGAGCTGCACATGCATGTAACAAGAGCTGTATAACTCATCTCGTTCTACCTTAGGCCACAAACTTATCAATCACCCCTGCTGTGGACACTTTCTGGAGGTCTAAGATCTGTATGGTCCATGACCGCTGGATTAAGTGTGTAAATGTAGGAGGGGACTATGTTGAAAAATAAATGTGCTAGGTTTTCTAAAATTCACTCCTTCTACCTTAGGCCACAAATTTATCAATCACCCCTCGTAATATGAAGCATGATAGGAGAGTCTGCTCTGACAAAGGCATACAGAATTTGCTAACAGCAGTCATCAGATTAAACATGTATCTAAGATGGAGGCAGATAGGGTATAAGCTGGGAGAATGTGAGGCTATTCAAAATTAAAACAACAAAGTTTGCTCTAAGTAGTGAGGATCTCATAGATCTTACTCTACAAGGGGATGCTGGTACATGGGTTATTAGATGTAAAGATTAAACATGTAGGTTCAGCATGGCCTCCTCTTGTGCCACATTCTATTGATGGAACTGGAGAAGTCAGTATATTTTTGAATATTCAAGGAGTTCAGGGATATCGGGTTAGAACAGGAAAATATCAGTGAGATCTATCAGAACGACATTGCCTCATTTTGAATATCATCATACCATTCATCTCTGTCAGCATCGCAGTTACAGTGATACTTGTTATCCAGACAACTTTCTTCCAACCCACAGGCACATTTCTGAACTCCAGGCAGCGATCCTCCCCAGTAAGTTTGTTTCTCATTGGTCCTCCCAATCCACCAGGTAAACGGGGTTCCACCTGTGAGCAAGCAGAAACAGAGAACAAAATATGATTGAGTCGCCTGAATGCTGCAAGGTTGAATCAAGCCTTTGAAGATTAATTAATAAAACATTAGGAAGCTGGAAATCTGAAACAATGTCAGAATCTCAGGCAAGTACCTCAAACATTTTCTCTTCTCTGCACTCCTATAGCGAAGGAGATATAGAAACCTGAAAGCACATTCCACCAGGATCAAGAATAGTTGCTACCCTGCTGTTATGTTACTATTGAACAGACCTCCTGTACAATAAGATGGACTCTTGATCTCAGTTTATTTCATCATGGCCCTGCACTGTTCTCTGCCTGCACTGCATTTTCTGTATAACTGTAATGTTATATTCTGCACTCTGTTAATGTTTTTCCTTTGTACTAACTACATGAGTGCACTGATGTGATGAAATGATCAGTGTGGATGATATGCAAAGTGAAGCTTTTCACTGTATCTCAGTGCATGTAACAATAGTAAACCACATATCCGTGGAAACTACTGCAAAAGTTTTTTTTGCAATGAAGCTTTGGCCATGTTTTATTTTCTGTTAATATATGCCCAGACATACTGATTATTTTCTGCATTTTCAATCATTGAAGAAACTTTCTATTGTGTAATTAGGATTACTTTGTTAAGGAAAGACATCATTATTCTTTTTTCTTTCTTTTGTCCAAAATAAAGTTACCACATGAACAAGCTGGTAATGACCTACAATCATAAGATCTCCCTCATGCATAAAAAGCAGAGACAATATTATATATATTTTTTTACAGCCAATTATAAGGAACTGGAATATTGCCAGAGCAGAAAAAAAGCTGTGCTAGAGTGATTTCTTTGTCATAGCAACAATACAGATTGTTATAGACATCATTTTGAATGGGTTGTTTTATTTTATTTGCATTAATATTTCATGTTTTTACCTAACATTGTAAATAATTAAAACATATCATTTAGGACCAGTCATAAACAATCATTTCCATTATCTCAGGAGGCTGTGTATCTGCAATGCACAAAACGACCATTCAGCTCATTAGGTCCAAGCCTGTAATTGTGTTTTCCATATAAGACTCCTTTTGATGTCTTCAGTCACTGTCATCATCAGGTTCCGTTTCATTCTTGCTCTTGCGCTTCGCTTTAAATGCTTCACATGTTTGCCAAACAACTTCACAGGGCATTAGGCTCCATATTCCATCCAACCCTAAGCTAAGATGATCCTGCTGTGGCCCAGAAAGCACACCGGTGCCTCTACTTCTGCAGAAGACTAAGGAAGTAAAGGTCACATTACAGCTTTATAGCCCCTGGTTGGACCATAAGTCTCATTTCTAGTTGCCTCACTGTAGAAAAAATGGGGAGGCTTTAAAGAGGGAGCAGAGGAAATTATCTCAGGGCATGTTTTAAGAAGATAGTTTGAATGATTTAGGGCTTTTCTCTTTGGAGTGAAGGAGAATGAGAGGTGACTTGATAGAGATGTGCAAGGTGATAAGAGGCAGAGAAAGAGTGGATAGCCAGAGTCCTTTTCTCAAGGCAGAAATGGCTAATATAAGGGGGCTTAATTTTAAGGTGATTGATGGAAAATATAGGGGGAATATTAGCAACATGTTCTTTACACAGAGAGTAATGGGTGTGTGGTATACCCTGCTAGAGGTGATGCAAGAGGCAGATACATTAGGTTAATTTAAGAAATTCTTAGAGAGGCACATGAATATTAGAAAAATGGAGGATTATATAGGAAGGAAGGAATAGATAATTCTTAGAATAGGTTAAAATGTCGGCACAGCATTGTGGGCTGAAGGGTTTGTTCTGTGCTACAATTTTCTAAGAAATTCAAAAGGTTTCCATTCTCCATCACCAATTTTTATAACTACACCACTGAAAACATTCTGTCTGGACTCATCACAGTGAAGAATGGCAACTTACTGTGTCTGCCCAAGATGGCAAGAAACTGTGGAGAGTTTTAGTACATCTGACAATTTTAAACCTCTTCCTATACCAATACCAATCATCTCATTTGGAGTATTGTATTTAGTTCTGATTGCCTCAATATAGGAAGGATGTGGAAGCTTTAGAAAGGAGATGTACCAGGATAATTCTGGATTAGAAAACATGTCCTATGAGGATAGGTTGTGTGAGTGAGCGAGAGCTTTTGTCTTTTGCGAGGAGGAAGATAAGAGGTGCCTTAATACAGGTGTACAATAGGGTAAGATGGTACCATTTCAGTCAGTAGCCAATCATATTAAACATTGGTTGCTATGGAGGGCCAAAATCTCACGCACAACAACCCAGGCAATGCTTGGAAGCTTTGGAAGATTCTCTGCTTTATGCTCAATATCTATAGAAGGTCAATGTTCAGATGATTGCCATCAAACTAAAATTGGTGGTAAAAGTTGAATAGGATTGCTACTGGATTGTGGTGGATGGTTTAAAATTACTTGAGGAATTGGTTGAAAAGAGACAACCAGATTGCCTTGGAAATGCTGAGGGCCATTGGAGACACTCTGGAATAATGGAGATCAACAGATTTCAGGGGGATGATCAGGAGCTGCAGCAAATGGGGTCAGAGGTGAGACCTCTGACTGGGAAGACTGCAGGAGGTTTGTGACATGATCTTGTGACATAATTTCAAGACAGGGAGAAGAGCCTCTTAGATTGGCACTGTGTTACAAAGACCATGGTATCCCTTTAGTGCTCACAGACAGCCAGCCCCAGCACTGCTTCCAACTGGTACCCTCCTTTTGGTGCCTTCCAATTCCAAAAAAAATGTAACTCTACTCTCAGCTGATGCCAGTCCATCACAGGCAAAACCATCCCCACCATTGAGCTCATTTACAAGGAGCGTTCCCACAATAAAGCAAGATCCATCATTAAGGACTTCTACCATCCAGGCCATGTTGGCTTCTTGCCATGATCATCGAGCAAGAGGTTCAGGAACCTTAGGTCTCATATCACCAGGTTCAGGGACAGCTATTACCCTTCAAGCATTAGGCTCCTGAACCAGTGTGGATAACTGTATTCATCTCAACACTGAAATTATTCCACAATCTTCAGTCTCACTTTTAAGCATTCTGCAATGCATATTCACAATATTCTTTATTTATTTGTCTTATTTTGCATGTTTGTTTGTCAGTTTTTACTTACATATATCTTTTCATAAATCCTATTTTTTTTATTTTCCAATAAATGCCTGTAAGAATATGAATCTTAGGGTAGAATATGGTGACATACACCTATGTATCTTCATACATTGAACTTTGTTTTTGGCCTCAGCAGCATACACAACATCCCTCTCCCACCACCAACTAACTTCTTTTCCTAGACCAACCTAACAAACCTCTCCACAGAATTAAAGGGGGATACATCAGATTTCATTTTTCTAAAGAATAAAGCTCAAAGTTGCAGTTGATCTGCACAATTATAACTTCTTTATTCTAGTATCATCTTTTTGTCCTTATTGCACTTTTTCCAATGATAAATGTGAATATAAGGATTTTGAATTTCATTAAAGCAGATTCTTTGTTTCTATATCGATAGCTTTGTGAATCTACTTTACTGCTTCTAATGATTTGCAGATCTGCATTCTGAGAGCCTTTTGCTTCTTTATTCCATTTCAATTTCATAAAGGCGGTGCAGGCTCGATAGGCCAAATGGAGTAATTCTGTTCCTACATCTTAAGTCTTCTATTGTAAGTGTATGTCCTATTAAAAGCTGCTGTATACATGTATCAAATTGAATTTGCTGTTTACATATTCACTGGGCAGTTAGATTTCTTTATAACTAATTGCAAACTTTAGTATTAACTACGCTCTCACTTTGATATTATTTGCATTTTGAACAATTCTGTTTCTTTTATTTCCTGAATCCAAATTGTTTATGTAAACAGTGAAAAATTGCAGTCTGTACAAACATGCCATTCTGATTTATTACATGCATTCTCATAAACTGAACCTGTCATACATTCTGCGATTGAACCCTTTAACTCAAATGAGTAGAATGCTATTACAGTGCCAGCAACCACTGATCAGGTTCAGTTCCCAATCCTGCCTGTGATGAGTTTGTACATTCACTTCTGACCATCTGGTCTTCCTCTGTTTGCTCTGGTTTCCTCCCACATTCCAAAGAAGTATGGAGAGGTTAGTGAGTTGTGGGCATTCTATGTTGGCACCGGAAGTGTGGCAAACTTACGGGGGTGTCAGTGCATCCTTGACACAAACAGTGTATTTCACAGTATGTTTCAATGTCTTGATGTACCTGTGACAAATAAAGCTGATGTTTTATCACTACGTGTTGCCATAAGATACCTCTTAGATTACATTGACCACATGGCCTTTCAGAATGAGAACCTGAATCAGGTTTATTATCACAGTCATTTTATGTGAGGCTTCAGGGTCGTTTACATCCTCACTGAGTCTATACTGACTATTACTCACCCAGCTGCTCTAATTCTACACTAATTCTATTTTATTCTCCATTTATTCCACTCAAATTCCTGCCAGATGCTACCGTGAGGAACAATCTAAGAGTAGAAATTCAAATGATTGACCTGCATGACTTTGAGACATGGAGGGAAATTGGAGCAACCAGAGGAGATGCATGTGGTCAGACAAGGAAGATGCAAACTCCATGTACACAACAGGAGCCAGGATTGGACCAGCACTGATGGAGTTGTCAGGTAGCCGCTCTAGTAATTGCTCTACATTGCCACTGTGATCATGCAATTTTGTTTCTTTATAACTTCAAATAAATTGACAAGGTCACTCACACATGAATGTCTTTTGAAATCTGTGCTGACCACATTTTGTTATGTAATGATATTTGAATTTGAAATATTTATATTGTTTCAGACATCTAATCTCCTGGGTACTGTGTTACACCATTTTAGTCATTAACCCATCATGTTAAAGGCCAGAATCTTCAGCACCACAGTCGTATATGTACTGTGTTGTTACACTCACAATGTCTACCAATAAGAGGGCATACTTGCATATGGAAATAAAGTTCAAGTTCAAGTTTTATTGTCATTCAACCATGAAAACAGCCAAATGGAACAGTGTTACTCCAGAGACAAGGTGTAAAACACATTACCAGCAGTCATACACAGCACAAGACACATATAGCACATATGAGATTGCATGCACATATAATACATCTGTAAAATACAGTCATACTAAAACTATAATCAAACTCCATAAATGCTACCTACAGCAGTCTGCAGTCAAACACAATGCGGCTTGTTTTCTTCCAAGCGGACACTGAGGGGCAGCACCATCTCCAGCACGGATGCCATGTCACACTACCTCTGGCACTCTGGTGGAGTATCTGACTCTGACATCTCCCCCTGGGCAGCTGCAAACAGGAGACACCGCGGATTGTGGCCTAGACTTTTCTTTGACCGAGACCACACAGCTCCCTTGTCGTCCACTTTCAGCTTTCGCCAATGAACAAGTGAATTGCACTTGCAGCATTTGACACCACCAACGTCCAACAGGGTGTTGCAATCAAGATGATCACTCAATGTTAGACTGCACACTTCCTTCACGCACCAATGCCCTTTGTTGCAGGCAGCCTCATGGTCCCCACAAAGTCCAGCTCCTTTGGTTTCTTTGCCAATGAGCAAATCGCTGATGGAGTAGACCTGCAGAAATTCAAGTTCTTAATGTCCTGCCGGTCTTGCAATTGTAAAACTGAGATTTCTTAAATATTTGTTGAATGATGCCTTAAAGTTCAAATGGGAAAAAATAAAGTACTGAAATAAAACCCACTTCAGTGATGGCCTGGATTCAATAACTTACCAAAGCCTTATTAGAGCTGGTGAACTCTCGTCCCTACACCACTGATTGTAATCTCCTTGCCTTCTGTCAAATACTACTTCAGCATACCTTCTAATCACAGCGGCATCGTGGTGCAGCTATGAGAGATTATCTCTCACTTCCCCTGTAATACTGGTTCAATCAAAGCCTCTGATGTTTTGTGGAGTTTGCATGTTCCCCATTTTGTTTTTTTTCTGGGTGTTTCAGTTACCCACTCCATCCTACAGATATGTAGGTTGATAGTTTAATTGGACATTCTAAATTTCTCTGAGCCATAGAATCTGACAAGAGTTTGAGGGGAATGCAAGGAGAATACAATGTGATTAGTGTACGATTAGAGCAACGTTGTGTGATAGTATGGACTCTGAGCTGAAAGGACTGCCTCTAAGCCAAATGACTTAACAACTCTATGTCCCCTTGATCAACAAATTATTCACCTTTATTTTGTTCCTGTCTTTACCAACTTCTGCTCACTTGCTCGACCAATCATTTTTCTCGCCTTTCCACATATTTACTCCCTCCTCCCACCATTTATCTTCTCAAGTCTTCACTCATTACTTCTCCCTCTCTCTGTCATTTATTTTCTCCATTCCTTGTGTTTGATTCCTCCTTTGTCCAATCCTTGACCTTATCCCTAAAAGCTGATTGCTAGTCCCTTTTCTCTTCTGCCAGCCCTCTTTCCCTCCTCCATCAAGCACTTGCCAGTCATTTTCCCTGTACCTATGTGTCCTAATAAATGGATTTTTAAAAAATGTTACTGAAAAGTATAAAGCCCAAAAATATTTATCCGCTAATGATAGGAGGATGTTTCCCCCTAAACAACTAGGAACCATCACCTCATGGTGAATGGGGGGGGGGGGTGACTCATTTAAGATGAAGATGGGGCAGACTTTACTCTCACAGTGATCGTGAATGTATGGAATCCATACCTACCATGGTCTTATGGAGTGGTAAGGTAGACTCAAGGAGCAGTATGGCAAATTCCCACTTCTATTTCTTAAATTCTTAACTTCCCATATTCCTACCATTTGTGTTCATCTCAGCTTCGTTGGCTCAACTTTTAATAGATACAGTACATAGATCTTTATATGTTCTCGACAGAGGTGTTCAAGATGATAAGAAGTACAGATTGAGTGGGTAGCCAGAGACTTTTGCCAGGGCAATGTAATATTGTATCAGATTTGAGGGTCTGGTGACTGAGACAGAAAACAGTGACTGTGAATAAGTATATTCATCATTTATTTACAAACAGTAAAAATTCAACCAAACATTCATGTTCCCCAAGTTACAGGGACTACAAAGTTGAATATCCTACAAACATACTTAGCTGAAAGTGTGCGCACAGCATATCTTCCCAGTGGTTATCTACACCTCTTGCGTTAAACAAAGGACAAGACAGCAAGCCACTTCTACATGCTATTTTATATCTGGGATATTTGAAACTGGACACCAGATGGCTAACCAATAGGAAAATTAGGGATATTATCAAGTCCAAAGAAGAAACATACAAATTAGCCAGAAAAAGCGGCACACCTGAGGACTGGGAGAAATTTGGGACCAGCAGAGGAGGACAAAGGGCTTAAATAGGAAAGGGAAAAAAGATTATGAGAGAAAGCTGGCAGAGAACATAAAAACTGACTGTAAAAGCTTTTATAGATACGTGAAAAGAAAAAGATTGATCAAGACAAATGTAGGTCCTTTACAGTCAGAAATAGGTGAATTGATCATAGGGAACAAGGACATGGCAGACCAATCGAATAACTACTTTGGTTTTGTCTTCACTAAGGAGGACATAAATAATCTTCCGGAAATAGTAGGGAACTGAGGGTCTAGTGAGATGTAGGAACTGAGGGAAATACATTTTAGTAGGGAAGTGGTGTTAGGTAAATTGACGGGATTAAAGGCAGATAAATCCCCAGGGCCAGATGGTCTGCATCCCAGAGTGCTTAAGAAAGTAGCCCAAGAAACAGTGGATGCCTTAGTAATAATTTTTCAAAAGTCTTTAGATTCTGGATTAATTCCTGAGGATTGGAGGGTGGCTAATGTAACCCCACTTTTTAAAAAAGGAGGGAGAGAGAAACCAGGGAATTATAGACCGGTTAGTCTGACATTGGTGGTGGGGAAAATGCTGGAGTCTGTTATCAAAGATGTGATAACAGCACATTTGGAAAGCCATGAAATCATCAGACAAAGTCAGCATGGATTTGTGAAAGGAAAATCATGTCTGATGAATCTTATAGAATTTTTTGAGGATGTAACTAGTAGAGTGGATAGGGGAGAACCAGTGGATGTGGTATATTTGGATTTTCAAAAGGCTTTTGACAAGGTCCCACACAGGAGATTAGTATGCAAACTTAAAGCACACGGTATTGGGGGTATGGTATTGATGTGGATAGAGAATTGGTTGCCAGACAGGAACCAAAGAATAGGAATAAATGGGACCTTTTCAGAATGGCAGGCAGTGACTAGTGGGGTACCACAAGGCTCAGTGCTGGGACCCCATATGTTTACAATATATATTAATGATTTAGACAAAGGAATTAAATGCAGCATCACTAAGTTTGCAGATAACACGAAGCTGGGCAGCAGTGTTAGCTGTGAGGAGGATGCTAAGAGGATGCAGGGTGACTTGGATAGGTTAGGTGAGTGGGCAAATTCATGGCAGATACAATTTAATGTGGATAAATGTGAGGTTATCCACTTTGGTTGCAAGAACAGGAAAAGAGATTATTATCTGAATGGTGGCTGATTAGGAAAAGGGGAGGTGCAACGAGACCTGGGTGTCATTGTACACCAGTCATTGAAAGTGGGCATGCAGGTACAGCTGGCAGTGAAAAATGCAAATGGTATGTTGGCATTCATAGCAAGAGGATTCGAGTACAGGAGCAGGAAGGTTCTACTGCAGTTGTACAAGGCCTTGGTGAGACCACACCTAGAATATTGTGTGCAGGTTTGGTCCCCTAATCTGAGGAAAGACATTCTTGCCATAGAGGGAGTACAAATAAGGTCACCAGGTTGATTCCTGGGATGGCAGGACTTTCATATGAAGAAAGACTGGATCGACTAGGCTTATACTCACTGGAATTTAGAAGATTGAGGGGGGGATCTTATTGAAACGTATAAAATTCTAAAGGGATTGGACAGGCTAGATACAGGAAAATTGTTTCCAATGTTGGGGAAGTCCAGAACGAGGGGGTCACAGTTTAAGGATAAAGGGGAAGCCTTTTAGGACCAAGATAAGGAAAAACTTCTTCACACAGAGAGTGGTGAATCTGTGGAATTCTCTGCCACAGGAAACAATTGAGGCCGGTTCATTGGCTATATTTAAGAGGGAGTTAGATATGGCTCTTGTGGCTAGAGGGATCGGGGGTACGGAGAGAAAGCAGGTACAGGGTTCTGAGTTGGATGATCAGCCATGATCATACTGAATGGCGGTGCAGGCTCAAAGGGCCGAATGGCCTACTCCTGCACCTATTTTCTATGTTTTTCTGTGAAAAGCAGCTGCAGTTTCTAAACTAACCAATCATGGTGGAAGCAGCTTTCAATGAGCAGAATAATCCAAACAAGGAGGCAAAATTTTAAGGTGATTGGAGGAAAGTACCGGGGGGGGGGTGGGGGGGAGATATGGATTCCCTTTCAGAGATGGTGGTAGAGGCAGATCAAGTCAAGTATACTGTTATTTAAATATATACATGTATATAAAGTATATAACCATATAATGTATATCGAAACAAGACAACGTTTCTTAAAACCAGGGTGTAAAGCATATAACACACAATAACTTATGAAGTTAAGGATAAAATCTACAGATGAATCACACATAAATTACAAATAAAGTGCATTCATATTAAATATTGTAAGGTACGGAACAGATTAACCAGTTACACTTCGAATACGATTTGACAGGGAGTTCAGAATCCTAATGGTCTGGAGTAAGAAACTGCTTCTCATTTTGACCGATCTTGTTTTTATGTCTCGTAATCTCCTGCCTGATGATAGAAAGTCATAGAGGATGCTGGCTGGATGGGTGGTATCCTTAATAATACTAAGGGTCCTGTGTACACAGTGCTTTTGATAAATATCCCCAATGGATGTTAGGGAGACCCCTATGATCCTTTCAGCTGTTCTCACCGTCCTTTGTAGGGACTTCTGGCCTGATGCTTGACTGCTCCCAGATCAGATGGAGATTCAGCTTGTCAGGACACTCTCAATGGTGCTCCCGTAAAGTACATTTAAGTTGGGGCTACAACAGCTCACTTGCCTCAATCTCTTTAGCAAGTGGAGGCGCTGCTGTGCCTTCTTGCTCAGGGGGGTGATATTAAGGGTTCAGGTGATGTCATCCATGATGTGAACTCTCAGGAACTTTGTGCACTTAACTCTCTCTGCAGAGCAGCCATGGACTCACAGAGGGGGATGGCTCGTCTGCATCTTCCTGAAATCCACAATGATTTCTTTGCTCAGGCTTAGGTTGTTCTTCTCACACCAATCCACCTGTTGCTCCATTTCCTCTCTCTACACTCTGTCTTATCATCGTTCTTGATAAGGCCAACTGCTGCTATGTCATCCACAAACTTCATACAGTTTGGGTTGGATCCTGGGACACAGTCATACATCAGCAGTGTGAACAGCAGTGGTCAGAGCACACAGCCTTGGGGAGTGCCAGTACTCAGCATAATGGGAAGAGAGATGTTGCTGCCCACATGGACTGTCTGTGGCCTTACTGTTAAGAAGTCCAGTTGCGGAGGCAAGTGTTGAGACCCAGTGAGGACAGTTTCCCCACCAGTTTCTGAGGAATGATTGTGTTAAAAGCTGAACTGAAGTCTAATAACAGCAGCCTGGCACATGAGACCCCGTTTTCCAGGTGGGACAGGACAGAGTGGAGGTCAAAGGCTACTGTATCATCAGTGGATCGAATGGAGTGATAAGTGAACTGAAAATGTTCCACTGTAGCCAGGAGAAATGCTTTAATTTGCTCCATGACCGGCCACTCAAAGCATTTCATAATGGTTGATGTTAATGTTACCAGATGATCATCATTTAGGCAGGTTACTGACACCTTCTTTGGTACTGGAACGATGGCTGCTACCTAGAAAACCGAGGGGACAACGGACTGTTCCAGGGAGATGTTGACTATACCAGTCAGCACCTCAATCAGCCTGGCTGTGCGGTCTCTCAGAACCTGACCAGCTTTGTGTGGGTCAACTCTGACCAGGATCTTCTTTACCTCAGCTTCAGCCAGACAGAGTGTCTGCTCCCCTGGGGGAGGGCTGCCTTCCTCACCAGCACTTGGTTCTGTGCATGAAACCGGGTTTAGAAGATATTCTGACACTCAGGGAGCGAAGCATCCCTCAGACACATTTGGGGTATTTAAGAAATTCTTGGATAGGCACGTGGATGATAAAAAAATGGGGGGCTATGTAGGAGAGAAAGGTTAGACTGATCTTAGGCTAAATGTTGTGGGCTGAAGGGCCCGTTCTGAACTGTACTGTAATGTTCTACGCTCTTCCACCCTTTTTGTTGGAAAACTGTTGAGTACATCCTTGCAGTTGAGTTCCACACCACTATTTGACGTAAATAAGGTCCAAAACATGGTATCATAGTGGTTAACATGACACTATTACAGCACAGGGCATAAGAGTTTAGCAATTAATTTGTAAGAAGTTTATAGGTCCTTCCCATGAGCTTGTGGGTTTTCTGCAGGTGCTCTGGTTTCCACCCACAGTTCAAAGACATACCGGTTAGTAGGTTAATTGATCATTATAAATTGCCCTGTGATTAGGCCAGGGTTAAACAGGTTGGTTGCTGGACGGCGTGGCTCTTTGTGCCAGAAAGGCCTGTTCTGAGGTGTATCGCAAAATAAAATAAAAAACCTAAGGATCAGCATTAGATGAGCTTTGTGCTGCTCATTCTGATGCAAGAGTCATTCTCAGCACCCAGCTAACATAATCTGAATGGCACGAAACAACCTCTAGACCACAGTGCCGACAATTATCACAGTACGAACTGACAGATTAGCTGATGCTTTTCTTTTGTGAATGATTTTAATAATGGTAGATTTTCCAAGACAGAATGCACATTCACCATACATTTCTGTACTTGTCCATACACATAATACAATAAAGTTCTCATAAATCTCTCCCTAGTGGATAACTGACTCTGGAAATATACAGCAAATGTATTTGGATCAGCAATTCCTTTGGTCTAGATGTATAGATGTCTTGATGTTTGTTTGAGAACAATCTTGATAAAGTAATATTTCTGCTTTGTGTGTTCTGTCTTCTCTGTGATAATAGTTTTTCTTTGATATTTTCCTCTGCAGGCTATTTTTAATGAAACAGCAGATGTATTTTGAAAAGTTGGAACACAAAACATCAGAAGGGCTTCATACAATATAGAACATATAACAGTACAGATCATTCAGCCCACGAAGTGCTGGTCATTTATCCTACTCTAGGATCAATCTAACCCTTCCCTCCCGCATAATCATTCATCTTTCTTTCATCCATGTGCCTACATAGAAGCCTCTTAAATATTCCTAACATGTCTCCCTCTGCTATTGTGCCTGGCATTGTGTTCCATCCAACACTCTCTGTGGAAAAAAAATCTACGTTTGACATCCCTCTATACTTTCCTCTAATCCTCAAACCACCTTACAATTCTGCCCTCTCATATGAGCTATTTCCACCTGGAAAATTTCTCTGTTTGCTTACTTGATCTAAGCCTCTTATCATCATGTTCACTTCCACCAAGTCACTTCTCATCCTTCTTCCAAAGTCTTTGTTTGTTCAAATTTTCCTCACGAGATATGCAGTCCAATTCAGGCAACATCGTGGTAAATCTCATCTGCACCCTCACTAAAGCTCTCACTTCTACCTAAACAAGAGCTGCATAATTACTTTGCAGCTCTTGAATTCAATTCCCTAACTAATGAAGCCCAGAACACTATAAGCCTTGTATTGCTCCACAATGCTAAGTATCCTACTGTCAATATTGTACTCTGCTTTATCTTCCAAAGTGTAATTACTTCAAACTTTATTGAACTAAACTCTACCTGACACTTCTCAGCACAACTCTGCACCCTACCAATGTCCTGTTGTAACCTACGATAAACTTCTACACTATTCATAGCATCTCCAACTTTCATGTCACCTGCAAAAAATTGAAATCAGAAAAATCTGTATTTTCTTCTGGTAAATCTCACCAAAAATTACAGCTGATCACAGGGACAATGAGGAATCTGCTGGAGGAACACAGAGGGTTGAGCAGCATCTGTGGAAGAAAAGGGATTGTTGATGTTTTCAGTCAAATCCCTGCAGCAGGACTGAGAGTCAAGAAAGGAATTGGCCAGTGTAAGGTGACCGGTGAAGTGTAAAGAGGAGTAAGATGACAGGCAAGATACACCGTATAGAGAGTGGAGTTGAGAGATGGTAGCAGGTGAATGATAGATGAAAACACAAGAGTTTCTGCAGATGCTGGAAATCTTGAGCAACATGCACAAAATGCTATAAGATGATAAAACATAGAATTAGATTCAGCCCATCGAGAATGCTCTGCCATTCCATCATGGCTGATTTATTATCCCTCTCAACCCTATTCTCCTGCTTTATTCAAAAAACTTTTGATGACCTGACTAACTAAGAGCCCATCAAGTTTCACTTTGACTATACTCATTGACTTGGCCTCCACAGATGTACGTAACAATGAATTCCACAGGTTCCCTTTGGTGAAAAAATTTCCTTCTGATCTCTGTAAATGAAAAACCCTCTTTTCTAAGGCTATGCTTTCTAGTCCTAGCCTCACCCATTAGAGGAAGCATCCTCTCCACATCCACTCTATCCAAACCTTTCAGTATTGGTTCAATAGGTCCCAATGAGATTCCACCTCATTCTTTCAAACCCCAGCAAATATAGATCCAGAGCTATCAAATGTCCCTCATATATTAACTCTTTCATTCCCAGAATAATTTTCATGAACCTCCTTTGGGCCCTCCCCAGTGCCAGCACATCTTTTCTTAGTTAAACAGCACAATACTGCTCACAATGTTCCAAGTGCAGTCTGTTCACCATCTTATAAAGCCTCAGCATCACATCCTTGCTCTGATACTCTAGTCCTCTTGGACTGAATGCTAACGTTCCATTTGCCTGTCTTACCACTGACTCAACCTACAATCTAACCTTAAGGGAATCCTGCATAATGACTCCCAAGTCCCTCAGCATCTCTGACTTTTGAATTTTCTCCTCATTTAGAAAATAGTTTACACCTTTATTCCTTCTACCAAAGTGCACAACATTACACTTCCCGAAATTATATTCCATCTGCCACTTCTTTGCCCATTCTCCCAATCTGTCCTGCAGACTCCCTGCTTCCTCAACACTACCTATCTTACTACCAATCTTTGTATCATCTGCAAACTTGGTCACAAAGCCATCAATACCTTCATCTAAATTATTTACATATAACATGAAAATTAGCAGTCCCAACACCAATCTCTGCAGAACATGACTAATCACCTGCAACCATCCAGAATAAGCCACATTTATTCAGCGTGTGGGAACTCAACAAGTCTAGTACCATTATTGGAGGGGAATAAACAAACAACATTTTGGGCCAAGATCCTTCATCAAAAAGCAAGAGGGCATCAGCAGAATGAAAATATCGGGGGAGAGGGAGGAGCACTATCAGGTGACTGTTTTTCTCCTGCACTGATGCTGTCTGACTTGCTGAGTTCCTCCTGTACTCAAGATTTCCAGTATCTCCAGAATCTCCTTTATTTCCTCCTTGCTGCTCCACTGCAAAATCTGCTCAATGTACAATTTCTCTGGAGGATTTCCTCCTCTCTTTGACAGTTCAATGAGACCCTCTCTTACTGCTCCCCTTCTGTGATCTCTGCTGCTTTTTGCTCTTGAACCATGTGCTCATCCAAACTTATTATCTGTTAACTTGTGCTCCTTCCCTCCTAATACTTTTTATTCTAGCTTTTGCCCCCTTCCGTTCCAGTTCTTACGAAGGGTCACAGCCTGAAACAACAATTTCCTTCCATAGATGCTACCTGTTCTGCTGAGTCCCACCTGAATTTTGTGTGTGTTGTGAAGGCAGACAAACAAGTGGCAGATTCTTGCAGCTGCAGTCTCTTGTGTCTCCAATGACCTCTGGACATTCACCTTCTATGGAAAAACCCTCTCCAAATCACCACAGACTTTGCTGTGCTCAGTTTGCCAGTAGTATTACAATAATTATACATCACTAAGTACATAATAAGCCATAAAGTGGTCCCCAAATCTCTTGTTTCATGATAAGGCTGGATACATAAGTACAAAAGCAAAATACAGCAGAAATAGGTGTAACCGGGTGACTGTTGAATGCTATTCGGTATCGTTAGAAGTTTACTTGGGTATTCATCCGGGTAATGCTAGAATAGGTGTCTGTGTCTTTAAGTGGAGATGGTGATGTCATTACGCACATGTGGGAAGGTGGGGAGACCATTTTGTTTTCTGCTACCAAAGCTGTTGGGGTGTTGGAATCAAGTTCCCCCAGAGATGGTAGGCATGGTGAGGAAAGGTGAGCATTAATTTACGATATCCGTGTGAATTTGTTTATGCTTGTTGGCGAATCAAGAATATCAGTAACTTGACATGTTTTACATGTGGATACTTTAGATTTTCACGAGTAAAGAACTCGATGCTGGATAGCGTGGCTTGCAAAGTTTCTCACTGGCCAAGTAGGTCAGTCTTTCTGTAATTTAACTACCAGGCAATATCTTGTAAAAGTTGTGCCAAGGTGCACCTTTTGTCTAACTTTATTGTATCATGACTGATTGTGCATATAACCGCGTAATGTGAATGTTTAGTCTCCGTTCGGGGGTTCAGCACATGTGTACTAAAAGAGTAATAGACATCTTAGATGCTTACATTTTTCGCTACTACATATAAGATACAGGGCTGGGGGGGGGGGATTCTAATGTCGTTTGTATGGTGTTCCTTCAGAATTGCCACTACCGTATTAATACTGTATTAGTTTTGTGCAGTTTTCTTTGTATTTTTATACTGCATACGCAATTGGTCGAGACACAAGTGTGTGGATCAAAGGGTAAATGGAGACTGTAAGGGCAGCGCCTGATTGAAAAGTCATTTGTTTTGTTTTAAGACCCTCTTCTGGCACTTAAGTATCTAAAGCAGATAAAGGAATTAAAACCCAAAAAATTAGTTGTTGTCCTGAGTGTGTTCTTTTCCCCGGGACACAACATAGGTAAACTGCAACAAATAAGGTACAAAGTACAAATTACAAAAATACAAAGTAAATTTATTATCAAATACGTAGGGTATATTTTACCATATTCTACCCTGAGATTCGTTTATCTTGCAATCATTCTCAGTAGAACAAAGAAATACAATAGAATCAATGTAAAACTACACTGACAGCAGATGCTCAAAAGACGACATACTGTATAAATACTATATATGAAAAATCAAAAATAGAATAAAAAATAGAAAATGCTTGTTTCCTCGCTTGATGGGTTGCAGTATAGAGAGGAAGTTGAGTGGCTGGTGGATTGATGTGAGAAGAATCGAAGTCTGAACGTGGAGAGGACAAAGGAAATCTTTGTGGACTTCAGGAAGGTGCAGACGAACCATCCATCTTTGTGAATTTGTGGATCCTCTGTAGACAGAGTTAAGTGTACCAGGTTCCTGGGAGTTTGCATCACAGATTACCTCACCCAGTCCATTAAAATCACCTTCCTGAACAAGAAGGCACAGCAGGCTTCAACTTCCTAAGGAGACTGAAAAGGCTCCAATCCCTGTCTTAACTGTGTTTTAGAGAAGCACCGTTGGGATTGTCCTGACAAACTCAATCTCAATCTGGTATGGGAGCAGTTAAGCAATGGGCCAGAAGTCCCTACAAAAGACTGTGAGGACAGCTGAGAGGATGATAGAGTCTCCCTACCATCCATCGGAAACATTTACCAGGAGCTCAGCATACACAGGGCCCTTAGTGTTGTTAAGGATCCCATCCATCCATTAGGCATCCTCTTTGAATTTCTACCTTCAGTCAGGAGACTACAATGCAAGAATGGTTAGAATGAGAAAGAGTTTCTTCCCCCAGGCCTTTAGGCTTCTGAATACCCTGTTGCATCGTTTTCAAAGCATCACTGGTTAATCTTTTCTGTATCTTACAATATTTAATATTAATGCACTTTAGATTGTTATTTATGTGTGATTCATTGTAGATTTTATCCTTACTTTTATAAGTTATCGTGTGTTATGTGCTTTACACCCTTATGTTGTAAACATGTATGTAGTTAACTGACAATAAGCTTCACTTGACTTGACTTCATTCCATTCTGAGGAAAGCTCATTGACCTAAAATGTTGCCTCCATTCCTTCTTCCATAGATGTGACATGAACTACTGAGAGATACCAGCATTTTTTTGATTTCATTTATGCATAAAAGCATTATTTCTTCCCTAGTCAACATACATTCAAGCAAGCAATTGAGGATGTATTCAAAATTAAAGGAAGTCATGCTGATGGAGGGAAAAGGACAAGGACAAGTGGAGAAAGAGAAGAAATTATGAATTCTATTGCAGAGTTGTTCACATGATTCTTCATGTGAGATTTTTCAGTTTAGCATTTAGAGTGATCAAGCAAGATGGGGGTTAGACTTATATACACAAGGTTTGCCAGTCTTGAATCCAAAAGCTGTGGATTCAAGTGGAAATTTTGGAGTTTCAGAAAGTGGAACACTTTCAAGTTCAAGTTAATTGTTGCCACAGACATACATGCAAATTGTCTTAATGCCATGAAAATTAGCTTTTGCAGCACCAACATAGCACAAGATGAGGACAAACACAAGTTAATATAAATCTAAATTATACATACCTTACACTTGAGCAAATTGAACAACAAAAGAACTCTGGTGTAAGATTGAAAGATATAAAAAACAGTTGCAGGTAGTCTTAGTAACTTCAAGGTTAGAACAAGTGTGAAGAAGTTGTTGAACCTTGAGATATTGGTCTTGAGGTTCCTGTACCTTTTGCCTAATGGCAGAATTGAGAAGAGGGCATGGCCTGGATGGTATTGGTTTCAGATGATGGATGCTTCCTTCCTGAGATATTACCTCTTGTAGATGATGGAAATGGCTGAGCCTACTACATTCTGTAGACTCTAGAGTTCGTATGAAGTTTCCATGCAGGCCGTGATGCAGTAAGTCTGAATGTTTTCCACTGCACATCTGCAGATGTGTATCAGAATCATTGAATGACATACTGATTCTCTTTAATCTTCCTAGAAGGTTGAGATGTCAGATTGAGTTCTTCATTGTTGCATCTTTGTGCTCAGCACTGGAAAGCTCCTCTGCAAAGTTGACACCCAGCAAGATGAAGATGCCTACCCTTTCCACTGGAAATGCTTCAGTGAAGATTAGTGCATGTTCATCTTACTTTCTCTTCCTGAAGTCAAAAGTCTGTTGCTTAGATTTGCTGAATCTGAGCACAAGGTGGTCATTATGACCCCAGTCAATCAGCTAACATTTCTCAATCCTTCATACTGCTTCATCCCTTCAGTATTCTCCCAGAAATAGTGGTGTCATTGGTGAATGTTGCAAATTGAGGTTCATGCTGAAGCTACTGACTATGCTCTCATTTAGATCCAAAAGATTGCATTACTGTTTTTGGACAGAAGTGTGAGTTATTTATCCCAATGTCCAATGTTGATCTTTGAATCAAAATCATTAATTAAAAGAGATTATTTGTTTATTTTCCCACATAGCTGCCTACATTCAATTTGCCTTCTTGTAACATGTTGCCCTGCAACCTCTAGCAATTAATACACAAACACTCCCAAGTCCCTCTTCACAACATACTGCAATCTTCCACCATTTAAAGAATAATCTGATCTTCTCTTTTTCCTTCCAAAGTGGATGTCCTCACATTTACCAACTTCATTTTCCATCTACCAGACCCTTGCCTATTCACTTAATCTCAGTATTTCTCTACAGACTCTTCATATCCTTTGCATAATTTGCTTTTCTACTCAATTTAGTGTCAGCAGCAAACTTAGACATGGTCCCGGCTTCCAAATATACATACATTGGCCACCACATTTCCTCCATTGTTGCCTTTCAATGTTTCCTACTGGCTGTAAACATTTTCAGGCAGGCTGGAGTAGCCAAATGTGCTTTTAAAGACCAACTCTTTCTTGAGAAATAGAAACAAACTCTTCCTTCAGATGTCCAGCTGAAGTGTCTTGACCTGAAACATTGACTGTCCATTTCACTCCAAAAATGCTGCCTGATCACTGAGTTCTTCCAGTTTATTAGCCAGGTGCCTCTATTTCAATGCAAGGAGTATTGTAGGTAAGGCAGATGAGCTTAGTGCATGATTGGCACATGGGATTATGACATTATTCAGACATCGCACCTCTCCCAGAAGTTCTGGGAGTCTCCCGCATATTGACAGCAGCTCCCTGACACCCAAAAATTATACACAATATTGCGGAAATCAATTTTTCTTGAGAGTGGGGGGGGGGGAAGAGGAGAGAGGGGGAGACAGAAAAAGAGAGAGAGAGGGAGACAGAGGGAGGGGGGAGAGAGAGAAAGAGAGAATGAGAATGAAAATGAATATGAATATGAATTAGGGTTCGGGTTAGTAAATACTGATGCAAAAAACTGATTAAGATCTCCCCCATCTCATGAGGCTCCACACATAGTTGACCACTCTGATCTTCTAGCGGACTAATTTTGTCCCTTACTATCCTTTCACTCATAATATACTTGTAGAAACCTTTACTTTTACGTTTACATTTTACGTTTACCTTCACGTTATCTGCCAAAGCAACCTCATGTCTTTTTGCCTTCTTGATTTCCTTCTTTAGTATTTTCTTACTTGTTTTATACTCTTCAAGTACCTCATTTGTTCCTTGTTGCCGCTACTTGCCATACACCTCTCTCTTTTTCTTAACCAGATCACCAATATCCCTTGAATACCAAGGTTCCCTATGCCTGTTAACTTTGCCTGTAATCCTGGCAGGAGCATGCAAACTTTGCACTCTCAAAATTTCGCCTTTGAAGGCCTTATCCTTGCAAGAAAACAACTTATCCCAATCCACTCTTCCTAGATCCTTCCTCATTTTCAACAAATCGGCCCTTCTCCAAATTAGAACCTCGAGGACCAGACCTATCCTTATCCATAATTAATTTGAAACTAATGACATTATGGTCACTGGACCCAAAATGTTCACCTACACATACTTCTGTCACCTGACCAGTCTGGTTCCCTAATAGGAGATCAAGTATTGCATCCTTTCTCGTAGGCTCCTCTATACATTGATTTAGAAAACTTTCCTGAACACATTTGACAAACTCCTAGTCATCTAGCCTTTTCACAGTGTGGGAATCCCAATCAATATGTGGAAAGTTAAAATCCCCTACTATTACAACTTTCTGGTCTGCTATGTCTCTACAGATTTGCTCCTCCAATTCTCTCTGACTATTGGGCAGTCTAGAATACAACCCTATTAGTGTAGTTTCACCTTTTCCGTTCCTCAGCTCCGCCCATTTTGCCTCTGTAGACATGCCCTCTGGGCTGTCCTGTCTATGCACAGCTGTGATATTTTCCGTGTCTAGTAATGCCACTCCTCCCCGTCTATCACGTCTGAAACAACAGAACCCTGGAGCATTAAGCTGCCAGACCTGCCCCTCCTGCAACCAAGTCTCACTAATAGCAATAATGCAGACATCCCACCCTGCAAAAACTCATTTCAGGGAGGTAGCACCCCCACCCCCATAACCTCATATCCCCCCACCGTTCGACCTTCAAGGGTGTATCTATACAGGACATTTGATTATGAAAGAACACAATTTATTTGATCACATATTGAAACTATTTACAAACACACATACACACACACACACACGCACATATATATTCCTTATTGAGTATTTTGTTGGCAGTCTCAATGCTAATAGCTAAATGCTAATGCAAATAGCTTTCTATTTCTTTTGTAAACTTTCCTCGTACTGTGATGTGGCTTGCTTGGCAGATTTGAGCATTTTGCCAGAAATCTCAACCTCATAGCAGTCTGTGTCAATTAATTTGTTAATTTTGCAATTCATCAGATTCACTAGTGTTTTGTTAAACAGCTGTCTTCTGAATTCAGTCTTAATGTGACACACCATGCTGAATGCTCTTTCGACATCACAATTAGAATTTGGGTTTGCTAATGAATGAATGACACCTGTTAAACTCACCTCAACATGTCTTTTACAGTCTTATAACCCACCATGGGCAATAGAAAAGTCACTGTTGCAAACAGTGCAGTGAGCAACACTGTCATTATTTTTGACCCCTATTAGGCAGGGGTACATTTTAGTGTAGTCTGGGGTATTTTCATTTTTTTGGAACACTCTGCCATGGCATTGCAGGACACTAAACTGAACTGATGGACAATGAAAGAGAGAGAGGTCGACTGTAAAGCCCGCCCACAGAGAAAACTGATAGGTCTACTTAGCACAAAGAGAGAGTATTTACTCAAGGGTCCTGCCAGAAATATTAAAATGTCCTTAGCCACGAATGCGGTGCCGGATGATTGGAGGATGGCTCTTGTTGTTCCGTTGTTTAAAAAAGGCTCCAAAAGTAAACCAGGTAAATACAGGCTGGTGAGACCAACATCAGTAGTAGGTAAATTATTGGAAGGTGTTCTGAGAGATTGCATATACAAGTATTTGGACAGCCAAAGGCTGATTAAGGATAGTCAGCATGGCTTTGTGTGTGGTAGATCATGTTTAAAGAATCTTGTAGAGTTTTTCGAGGAGGCTACCAAGAAAGTGGATGAAGGAAAGCCTATGGATGTTGTCTACATGGACATTAGGTAGGCCTTTGACAAGGTCCCAAATGGGAGGTTAGTTCAGAAGATTCAGGCACTAGGTATCCATGGAGAGGTTGTAAACTGGATTTGAAATTGGCTGTGTGGGAGAAACCAGAGAGTGGTAGTGGATGATTGCTTCTCAAACTGGAGGCCTGTGACTAGTGGTGAACCTCAGGGATCTGTGCTGGGACTGTTGTTGTTTGTTATCTATATCAATGATCTAGATGATAATGTGGTAAATTGGATCAGCAAGTTTGCTGATGACACTAAGATTGGAGGCGTTGTGGAGAAGGGAAGGCTTTCAAAGCTTGCAGAGGGATCTGGACCAATCTCAAAAATGGGCCAGAAAATGGCAGATGGAATTTAATGCAGACAAGTGTGAGATGTTGCATTTTGGAAGGACAAATCAAGGTAGGAGACACACAGTAAATGGTAGGGCACTGGGAGTTCAGATACGAAATTCCCTGAAAATGGCGTCACAGGTAGACAGGGCTGTAAAGAAGGCTTTTGGCACTCTGGAATTCATAAATCAAAGTATTGAGTATAGGAGTTGGGATTTTATGGTGAGGTTGTATAAGACATTGGTGAGGCCAAATTTTGTGTATAGTGCGCAGTTCTGGTCACCTAACTATAGAAAGGAAATCAGTAAGATTGAAAGAATGCAGAGAAGATTTACTAGGATGTTGCCGGGTCTTCAGGAGTTGAGTTACAGGGAAAGATTGAACAGGTTAGGACTTTATTCCTTGGAATGTAGAAGAATGGGGGGGGGGATTTGATAGAGGTTTATAAAATTATGAGGGGTATAGACAGAGTAAATGTAAATAGGCTTTTTCCACTTAGACTAGGAGAGATAAATACGCGAGGACATGGCTTTAGGGTGAAAGGGGAAAGGTTTAGGGGGAACTTCTTCACTCAGACTGGTGGGAGCGTGGAACGAGCTGCCCATCTGAAGTGGTAAATGCGGGCTCACTCTTCAATTTTAAGAATAAATTGGATAGATACATGGATGGGAGAGGTCTGGAGGGTTATGGGCTGGGTACAGGTCAATGGGACTAGCAGAATAAAGTTTCAGCACAGACTAGAAGGGCCAAATGGCCAGTTTTCTGTGCTGTAGTGTTCTATGGTTCTATGCTTTATGGTTCTAGTTGGACAGTCAAAATCCAGATTTTAAATAATATGTATTTCCTTACAGCATACATGGTCATTCATCCATCCGAGTCTATGCCTGTTCTCAAAGCAAGCTCATACCCAGATTCCAGCATTTGCAGTCTCTTAGCCAATATTACCAACTTTAGGAAAGGATTATATGGAACAAAGTGAATAAGAGCAAATAATTCAGGCTCTTCGGATTTAATTCCTGTGCTAAGAAATTCAGCTTAGTCTGCAGCTGGATTGAAAATACTACATCAAAACTGAGTTTGCACTTCAAGACAACAAACCAAGTGCCTGCCTGCTGAGTTCAAACTATACTGCTCATCATGCATTGTTCAATAGTTAAAATCTTTTCCAGACAGCCTTTGACTGGTGCCTGTGCTGGTTTGTTACATGGGCTTATGTATTAGTAACACTTCTGAGAAACATCAACTTCACTGAAGCATGAAGATTGACTTGGGCTCAGGTTATTTGAATGGTGATATCCAGACAACAAAGTTGAGTATTTTATTTGAAAGTGTGGTTTGAAATGTTACAAGTCACTTACTTCTGATCAGAATTTTTAAAAATCCAATATTAGCCCAGAGTTGGTTATTATCTAGAACTGGACAGTCAAAGTCCATATTAAAGATACATATTTGCCTACTGTACAAAGTTTAAAATTCTAAGTAAATTTATTATCAAAATATGTATATGTCACCATATACAGCACAAAGGTTCTTACAGGCATTCTCAATGGAATAAGCAAATTTAATAGAATCAGTGAAAAACTACACAGACCTCGGGCAAACAAAATAAGTGGTCAGGGTTGATTGATGGAAGTTCAAGAAGCAGCACAGCCCACTACTTCACAGTGGACAGTATAGTAAGGACAAACTGTAAGGAGAAAGAGTATGCCCGAAGCTGATCAAGTATTTTACATTCATCTGTAGATTGAGCACAGGCTTCAACTTGTAATTGGGACCAAACATCAAATCTGCTTAGACTGCATAACTCCATGAAAATATTCTCATGTATCTTCCTAAGATTCAGGATCAATGATCTCACAATTCCATCATGTAGCTTCAAGACTTCTAGTTGTCAGTAACTGTCTATGGCTTACCATTTCTCCTCAGCTAACATCCAGCACATAAGCACCATTACAAAAAAGGCACAACAGTGCCTTTACATTCTTAGAAGTTTGGGCAGATTTGGCATGTCATCTAAAACATTGCCAAGCCTCAAAGATGCACATGACTGGTTGTATCAGGGCCTGGTATGGAAGCAACAATGCCCAGGAATGTAAAAGCTTAAGAAAGTGGTGGAAACAATGCCAGTCCAACACTGGAAAAGGCCTCCCCACCAGTGAGCACAACTGCAATGAGTACCACCACAGAAAGCGGAGTCCATCATCAAGGACCCCCACCATCCAGGCCATGATCTCTTCTCAATTCTGCCATCGTGAAGGAGGTACAGGAGCCTTAGGTCCCACATCACCAGGTTCAGGAAGAGTTATATCTTTCAACCACCAGGCTCTTGAACTAGCATGGATAACTTTCCTCACCTCAACACTGAACTGATTCCACAACCTACAGACTCAGTTTCAACGACTCTACAACTCACGTTCTCAGTGTTATGGATTTACTTTTTTTCATATTTGAACAAACTGTATTCTTCTGCACATTAGTTGTTCACCAGTCTTTGTGTGTAGTTTTTCATTGATTTACTGTACTTTATTGTTCTATTATGAATACCTGCTAGAAAATGAATCTCTGTCTAGTATACAATGACATATACAGTATGTACTTTGATAATAAATTGACTTTGAACATCATCTGTAATCATGGCTATTTCTTCACCATTTGATGAAAATCTGATACAGTGGAACAGGCCTCCAAAAAAAAACTCCCATTGCACTTCTCAATTAAAGAACCATTTCTTTTTCTTTACTTTCTTTCATTTTCACCAACTGATTGCACAGTATCACCACATATTCCCATTTCTGTCGAAAGTCTCTTATCACATGCTTTATAGATGTCCCTGAACACAAGCTAAAATTCAACCTTCACAAATCTGCTAAATCTCTTTGATAATAGATGCTTTTGTAAATGCTCATTGATGTTCCTGATGATAGATGGCAAAAGCTTCTCCAAACTAATATTAGACCAATGGATTGGCATTACCATTTTTTCCCTCTTCTTCATAAATAATGCAGCTATTTTTGCTATTTATAAATGTACATTACATCCAACAAAGTACACTACACAATACAGGTCATTCAGTCTACATTCTGTGCTGACCTATTAACCTGTTCAATCTAACCCTTCCCTCTTACAGAGTCAACACGAGAAAATCTGCAGATGCTGGAAATTCAAACAACAACACACACAAAATGCTGGTGGAACACAGCAGGCCAGGCAGCATCTATAAGGAGAAGCACTGTTGACGTTTCAGGCCGAGACCCTTCATCAGGACTAACTGAAAGGAAAGATAGTAAGAGATTTGAAAGTAGTGGGGGGGGGGGGGGAATGCGAAATGATAGGAGAAGACCGGAGGAGGTGGGATGAAGCTAAGAGCTGGAAAGGTGATTGGCGAAAGTGATACAGAGCTGGAGAAGGGAAAGGATCATGGGACGGGAGGCCTCAGGAGAAGGGGGGGGAAGCACCAGAGGGAGATGGAGAACAGGCAAGCAACTAAATATGTCAGGGATGGGGTAAGAAGGGGAGGAGGGGCATTATCAGAAGACAATGTTCATGCCATAAGGTTGGAGGCTACCCAGCCGGTATATAAGGTGTTGTTCCTCCAACCTGAGTTTGGATTCATTTTGACAGTAGAGGAGGCCATGGATAGACATATCAGAATGGGAATGGAATGTGGAATTAAAATGTGTGGCCAATGGAGATCCTGCTTTCTCTG
Organism: Hypanus sabinus; assembly: GCF_030144855.1. Taxonomy (NCBI): domain Eukaryota; kingdom Metazoa; phylum Chordata; class Chondrichthyes; order Myliobatiformes; family Dasyatidae; genus Hypanus; species Hypanus sabinus. The sequence continues at coordinate 86,439,227 of NC_082710.1, read as the reverse complement.
GCGGACCGAGCTTAGGTGTTCAGCGAAACAGTCTCCCAGTCTGCGTCGGGTCTCACCAGTATATAAAAGGCCACACCGGGAGCACCGGATGCAGTATACCATACCAGCCGACTCACAGGTGAAGTGTCACCTCACCTGGAAGGACTGTCTGGGGCCCTGAATGGTGGTGAGGGAGGAAGTGTAAGGGCAGGTGTAGCACTTGTTCTGCTTACAAGGATAAGTGCCGGGTCGGAGATAAGTGGGAAGGGATGGGGGGACGAGTGGACAAGGGAGTCGCGTAGGGAGCGATCCCTGCAAAAAGCAGAAAGGGAGGGGTGGGAAAGATGTGCTTGGTGGTGGGATCCCGTTGGAAGTGGCGGAAGTTACGGAGAATTATACGTTGGACCTGGAGGCTGGTGGGGTGGTAGGTGAGGACAAGGGGAACCCTATCCCGAGTGGGGTGGTGGGCGGATGGGGTGAGGGCAGATGTGCGGGAAATGGGAGAGGTGCGTCTGAAAGCAGAGTTGATGGTGGAAGAAGGGAAGCCCCTTTGTTTAAAAAAGGAAGACATCCCCTTTGTCCTGGAATGAAAAGCCTCATCCTGAGAGCAGATGTGGCAGAGACGGAGGAATTGTGAGAAGGGGATAGAGGGGGACGGATACCTGTATAGACTTGGAACATGGACTGTTCCACAAAGCCAACAAAAAGGCAGGCATAACTGGGACCCATACAGGTGCCCATGGCTACACCCTTGGTTTGGAGGAAGTGGGAGGTGCCAAAGGAGAAATTATTGAGAGTAAGAACTAATTCCGCTAGACGAAGGAGAGTGGCAGTAGAGGGGAATAGGTTAGGTCTGGAATCCAAAAAGAAGCAAAGAGCTTAGAGACCGTCCAGGTGGGGGATGGAGGTATATAGGGACTGGACGTCCATGGTGAAAATAAGGCGGTGGGGGCCAGGGAACTTAAAATCATTGAAAAAATTCAGTGTGAGAAGTGTCACAAACACAGGTGGGAAGAGATTGAATAAGGGGGGGGGGGGGATAAGACAGTGTCAAGGTATGCAGAAATGAGTTTGGTGGGTCAGGAGCAAGCTGAGACAACAGGTCTACCTGGACAGGCAGGTTTGTGGATCTGGGGTAGGAGGTAGAAACGGTAAGTGCGGGGTATGGGAACTATGAGGTTGGTGCAGTGGATGGGAGATCCCCAGAGCTGATAAGGTTGGCGATGGTATAGGAGACAATGGCCTGGTGCTCCTTAGTGGGGTCATGATCAAGGGGTAAATAAGAGGAGGTATCAGAGAGTTGTTGCTGTGCCTCGGCCAGGTAGAGGTCAGTATGCCAGAAAACAACAGCTCCCCCCTTATCAGCAGGTTTTATAGTGAGGTTGGGATTGGTGCGGAGGGAGTGGAGAGCAGAGCGTTCGAAAGGAGTGAGGTTGGAATTGGAACAGGGTGTAGTGAAGTCAAGACGGTTGATGTCCCATCGGCAATTAGCAATAAAGAGATCCAGAGCAGGTAGAAGACCAGAGCGGGGTGTCCATGAAGAGGAGGAGGTTGAAGATGGGAGAAGGGGTCATTGGTGGGGGTAGGAGAGTCCTTGTCAAAGAAGTAAGCTTGGAGACGGAGCCGGCGGAAGAAGAGTTCAGTGTCATGGCGTATGTGGAACTCGCTGAGGTGTGGGCGAAGGGGGACAAAGCCGAGCCCTTACTGAGGACAGAGCGCTCTGCCTCAGAGAGTTGAAGGTCGGAGGGAATGGTAAAGACCCGGCACAGATGAGAGATGGGATCAGAGGGGGGAGGGAGGCTGGTAGTGTCAGTGGAGAGGAAAGGGTTGGAGTGAGAGGAAGATGGAGCCTCTGAGGGCCCAGGAGCTGATGATGGGATCTGAGGGAGAGGGGATTGCAGAGTGGTGGGGGGGGGGGAAATGGAGATGGGAGTCACAATCACAGCATGAGTCCTCCATTTTCCTATCATCCATGTGCCTCGCAAGGAATTTTTTAAATGACCCTAGTGTACTTGCCTCTACCATGATCCTGGCGGGTTGTTCTACACACACTAAATTCTGTAAAAAACCTGCCTCTAACACACCCATCCCACCCCACACTTCCTCCACTCATCTTAAAATTATGCTTCTATGCTTAAAGTAAGGCTGAAGGGCATCTTTCTATGCCATAGCATTCTATGTTCTTATAAATATAACTGAAAGCAATATTGACAAATGCATTGGTACATCATATATCAAAATCAGAGAGAAGCAATGGACAACGTTTTCCTTGTGCATAAAGCAATTGGGTACCTAAAATTGTTTTTATTTGTTCCATTCACAAGAATAATTCCAGAAATGAAACGGTTAACATAACTGACTAAGACAATTATGCTGCTCCAAAGAGTTCTATATGAGGTCATTCTTATCTTTGGCCATTAGGCTCTATAATGAGTCAGCCTAAGCCAGAGAAACGACGACCCCCTCCTGTTCGTGGTAACTTATTTTTCATTCTTTTATTCTTTCTTACTTCTCTTCTAATATTTGTATATTTGTATATCTGTGCATTTGTAATGTTATCGTGACACTGTAATTTCCTTTGGGGTCAATAAATTATCTGTTTATCTATCTATCTATCTGTATGAGGAAGTTTGATGACTGTGGTCCTGTATTTGCTGGAGCTTAGAAGAATGAAGCTGGATCTCAATAAATCCTATTGAATATTGAAAGTCCTGGATAGAGTGGATGTGCAGAAGATGATTCCTATAATGGGAGAGTCTAGGACCAAAGGGCACTACGTACCTCAGAATGGAGGTATATCTGTTTAGAACAGAGATGAGGAAGGAATTTCTTTATCCAGAGGATAGTGATTAGTATATTCAGAGGATAGTATATTAGCAAAGAAGAGGTTGTAAGAACAATTCAAGCTTTTCCTAGTTACCACTGCTGAAGTGTGCTATTTTTTAATCCATACTTATTTAATTACAAATTTAAATTCAGCTGCTGCCATGGTGGGATTTAGACTCGTGTATCTGATCAATAATCCAAAGCTCTAACTGTTAAACTAGTAAGTTAACCACTCTACCAGCATACCCCTAGGGTCCAGGGAGACATGCTTGGTCGCTGATTAGCAGAATCCCTTTGCCTTTGCAATTAATCTGCTCTCTTGACTACTAATGCAATCCATTTGAAATTCCTTAATAAAGATAACAATTTTACGATCACCATTCCAAACATAAAAGCCAGATGATTAACAAGAAAAATCCCATTACATCAAACGGGTACTTGACATTCAACTCCGGATAGAATTAATCCATGCAAATATCTCATTGTCATGGCTTTGCCAGGGTGCATTTGTGTTCAGAATGTTGTATGCAGTCAATTCCAGATAAACACATCTCAGAGTCAATTATAATTCATCTCCCAGCATAACACTCTCAAGCTATAATATACATCATCCACTCCACTTATTCTGAATTTCATAACTTTTCACAGCACTTGAAAATTTTACGGTCTACCCAATATAGTCCACCCAACTATCAAATAACTCCAAATAAATTAAAACCGTAGATTTGTTCAATTTTTGCTTTATTTTTATAATGTCTGTAAATGTAAATGACCAAAAGACTTTTATTCAAAAATGCCTTTCATATTTTCATGGTCCAAAGTACCTCAGATACAAATAATAACCTTTTAAAATACAGCCAGTGGCCACTTTATTAGGTACACTTGTTAATGCAACTATCTAATCAACCAATCATGTGACAGCAATTCAATGCATAAAATCATGCAGACATGGTCAAGAGTTTCAGTTGCCATTTAGACCAAAAATCAGAATGGGGAGGAAATGTGATCTAAGTGACTTTGACCATGGAATGATTGTTGGTGCCAGATGGAGCAACTCGAGTATCTCAGTAATTGTTGATCTCCTAGGATTTTCGCATGCAACAATCTCTAGACTTTACAGAGAATGGTACGGTTAAAAAAAAACACAGTGAGCTGCAGTTCTGTGGACAAAAATGCCTTCTTGATGAGAAAGACACACAAAATGCTGGAGGAAATCTGCAGGCTATGCAGCATCTATAGAAAAGAGTACAGTCAACATGTCATGCTGAGATATTTCATCATGAGTCCTAATCTCCAGGATCTGCAGATTTTCTCTTGTCTGTTGTTGATGAGAGAGGGCAGAGGAGAATGGCCAGAATGGTTCAAGCTGACAGGAAGGCGATAGTAATTCAAATAACCAGACTTTGCAACAATGGCCAGCAGAAGGATGTGGAAGCTATGGAGAGGGTGCTGAGGAGATTTACCAGGACATTGCCTAGTTTGGAGTCATATGAAGCAAGGCTAGCAGAGCTGGGACTTTTCTCTTTGGAGCGTAGAAGATTGAGAGGGGACTTGATAGAGGTCTACAAGATTATGAGAGGCATAGATAGGGTGGATAGTCAGTACCTGTTTCCAAGGGCACCAATAGCAAACATCAGAGGGCATATGTACAAAATTAATGGAGGGAAGTTTAGGGGAGACATCAAGTGTAAGTTTTTTTACACAGAGGGTTGTGAGTGCCTGGAATGACTTGCCAGGGATGGTGTTGGAGGCTAAGACATTAGGGGTATTTAAGAACCTCTTGGACAGGCACATGGATGAAAGAAAAAGAGAGTGTTATGGGATAGTGTGGTTTTAGAACTTTTTTAAGGATTATATGAGTTGGCACAACATGGAGGGCTGAAGGGCCTGTACTGTGCTGTAGTGTTCTATGGTAAGAGCATTTCTGAATGCTAACCCATTGAACCTTGAAGTAGATGGTCTACAGCAACAGAAGACCACAAACATATACTCATTGGCTAATTCATTAGCTACATGAGCCACTGAATCTATATTCTTTTATTATTCTGTTATAACAAGTGTGTCCTACTGGAAAAAACACCATTTATTGCCCATTCCTAACAATATTGTGTTGTTCGAAATATTGATGCTTATTTATATACTGTGAGGTTCAACAAAACAATTAGATAATTACCAGATATTTTATTTTTGAGATTTCGATTGGACAGGGGAGAAACTGAATTCTCTCTTCTGCTCTTTTAGTGTTACCATAGGAGCATTCAAACCCAGCCAAGAAGATAAACTGAGTTAAATGTACTATCCAACAACAAAGTCAATAACAGTGTAATATTTCATTGACAGCATCGGGACCATCAAATTCCACTTCTGGTCAAGAAGACACCTGCATACAATACTCCTTCAGTCAACATCTTCTGGATAGAGCATGAGACCATATTTTTCACTTCTATGTCTTTTGCATTTGTTTCTTATCTGGAATGTGATTTTGGAACCGTTGGAGCCTGTGCTTCGCTGTTTGGAGATCGTTTAGGTGCTTCAGTGCTCTGCAGTCTCCAACTGGATTCCAGGAGGGAGAAGCAGCATGCACAAATCTTGTGGCGAGAAGGCTGCAGGATTGCATACAAGCCAAAGTTTGGATCCATTTCACTGATTAAAGCTTCCATTGTTCGCCAATTGAAGCTTTGAAGCGAGTGCAATGGCTGAGTGCAGGCTGCTTGCCTTTTGATTGTTGCTTTGCACTGGAGAGTGGAGAACCTGCCGCTGCTCCTGGAGAGTGTTGCCAAGGATTTTTCAGTGATTTGGATGTAGACTTAGACTATAGATTCTTATTTTCAGTTTTATAGTTCTTATATTCTGTGTTTTTCACCTGATCTTCTTGGTTTTTTTTGTTGGGAGAGGGGATTTGGTGGTCGATATGCCAGATCCGTTCCTTTTTTGTGTGGGAGGAGAGATTTGGGGACTTTGATGTGCCTGACCCATTTTGTTTGTTTTTGATGTGCAGGAGGAGGAACTTGAGGATTGATGCGATTGATGTTCTATTTTTCTTCATTTTTTTGTGGAGAGGTGGGATGTGGGGGTCGATAGTTATGCTGTCTTTCTTTTCTTTCCTGGTTTCGTGGCTACCCAGAGAACTGAAGAGTTCCAAAGTTGTATACTTTGAAAATGAATGAATGTTTGTACCTTCGAGGTAAGCAACAGCTGGCAAAACAGTGTCAGAACCAAAGAACATACAAAGTTAAAGCAGGAGTAACCCATCAAGACTGCTTTACCATTTAACAGGATCATCACTGATCTGGCCATGGACGCAGCTCCACCTACCTGCCTTTTCCCCCAGAACCATTAATTATCTTGCGATGCAAACATCTGTCTAACTGAGACTTGAATAGATTTGATAAGGCGGTCTCTACTGCTTCACGGGGTAGAGAATTTCAGAGACTGGCTATTTGTTGGGAAAGACAGTTTCTCTTCATCTCCAAATCTTGAGGCAATGTTCCTAGTTCTCATTTCACTTACCAGTTGAAACAACTTTCCTGCTTCTAACTTATCCATCTCTTTCATAATCTTATATGTTTCTATAAGGTGTCCTAACATTCTTCTGAATTCTATAAGTAAAGTCCAGGTTACTCAAACTCCTCTCATAGACCAATCCCCTCATCTCCATATTCAACCAAGTGAATCTACTGTGCTCTGCCTCCAAAGCCTGTATATCTTTCCTCAAGTAAGGAGGCCATAACTACGTGCAGTATTTCAGGGTCAGCTTCACCCATAGCCTGTACAGTTGCAGCATGAATTCAATCCTTCAACCAATGAAGGCCAACATCCATTTGCCTTCTTGATAATTGTAGCATCTGTAAACCAATTATTTGTGATTCATACACAAGCACTCCTCATTAACTATATGACGTTGTTACACCTTTCTTTGTCTTAACCTATCAAAGACATCCCTCACCACCACCCCCCCCCCCACGCTACCCTTTTATCTTCTTCCCGGTTCTGATAAGGGATCTTTGACCAGAAACATTTACTTTGTTTCTTTACTACAGGTGCGCATGATCTGCTGACTATTTCTAGCAGTTAAGAAGGAAAACTCCAGTTTCTCTCATTTTATCTTTCATCCATACCCATATTTAAGGTTCTTTTGGAACATTTGGAACTAAGCTAATATAATTCGCTTGCACCCTGTCAAAGGCGTCCATTTCATTCCTAATGTGAGATGACTAGAATTGCGATACTCCAGTTGTGGCTACACAAGGGATCAGCATGACTTCAAAAAGCAGTTCTTGTGATAGAAAGCCTCTGCTTGTTTATTACTCAGTTTCTGATGTTAGTTAATTATGATGGTGAATTGTAGTCCATTCTTAAAAATATATATTACAGATAATTGTTCCAGTCTGCACCAAAATCCCCACTATCTCAATTATATTATATCAAAACATTACATAGATTGTCTGAAATACAAGAGATTCTGCTGGAGTTGGAAATATTGATAACACACAAAATGATGGAGTAACTCATCACTCTGTAGATGCTAATTGACTTACTGAGTTCCTTCAGCATTTTGTGTGTGTTGCACAAGGTTTTGAACATAGAAAACTACAGGACAGCACAGGCTCTTTGACCCATGATGTTCTGCTGACCTTCTAACCTGCTCTAAGATCAAACTTTTCCATAGCCCTCTTTTTTCCACTGTCTAAGAGTTGTGAAGATGCCCCTAATGTGTATTTCCCTATCACCACCCAAGGTAGCAATTTCCATGCACCCATCACTCTTGGTTAAAAAAAACCCCTCAACTTTACTTTCTTCCAATCACATTAAAATTATGCTCTCCACACCAGGATTAATCATTTCCATCCTGAGAAAAAGTCTCTGGCTATCCGCTCAATCTAAGCCTCAGATCAGCTTGTACACCATTATTAAGTAGACTGTCGCCCTCCTTTGCTCTAAAGAGAAAAGTTCTGTCTTGTTCAACCTAATCAGACACGTTCTAATGATCCTCTGTAGATATTTTCATTGATCAATTATCTCTCAGTGGATGCCAAATCCCATTCCAAGTCTGGATGTTGTGGGTTCAAATGCCACTGAAAATTTGAGCATAAAATCCAGGATGACATTTGAGAACAGTATTGAGGGAAAGCCAGTTGCTTTTTTTGGAAATACTGTCCCATGAGAACTTAAACTAAAGCCTAATCTGTCCTCTTCATATTCTGTTTTGGAAAAGAGTAGAGCAGCTCCATTGTTATCCTGATCAACACTTATCCTACAAACAGAATGGCCTATTATTAGGTGCTTATATCAGATACCATGCTTGCTTGTAATTACAGAGATTACATTTAAAATGGCCTTCATTGTCTTTAAAGCATTTGCAACATCCACTGGTTATAAAAGACATGGTCCAAGATTTATCTATAATATTTATATTTCATCCAAAAGTTCTGTATTTGCAGAATTTTAAAATCAAAATAAAATATTTTATAATAAAAAATAAGAATAAACTGTGTAATAACTTTTCATTCTTTACGTTCTTTAGTTAATGCTTTTTGTACTGTTCTATTACATTTTTACTCATCAATAGCACTGCTACCATTCATGTGGCAATCTGGGATGGTATAACTACTACAATAAATGGGGGGGGGGCTTCCTCCCCCAACCCAGCCCCTCCCTCTGTACTTCCAGGGACCTGCTGAAGGTTGATCAGAAATTATTTTTGTCAGGTACCAGGTGACACACATTTAAATTGAGGCGAGGAAGCTTAAAGAGATGTTATTTTCCCACTCAGTGGTATGTGCATGAAATGGGCTGCCATGGTTAGAGATGGAAGCAGATATGATAGTGTTTTCAGATATGTGTATGAATATGTAGAAAATGGAGGAGATGGATCATGTGCAGGCAGAAGAGATACAGTTAAATTTAGCATCATGTTCGGCTTAGACAATGGGGTGAAATGGTCTGTTTCTGTGGTGTGCTGTGAAATTTATTCATATTGAATAATATTGAAATCATATTGTTACTTTGTAACAGACAAATGGATCACTGGGTCATAATGTTAGATTGAAAGGAAAAAGAGCCATTGTCAAAATTGTAATTCCGAATGTGTCGTAAACATTTTCCTGACTTGGGTTTCACTGTTGAAAGTCTCTGGAGCACTTTGCTAATGTTTTATCTGGACACACTGGCTGGAAAGCTGTCACTCAAATGTTTTTAATATTATTGCACAATGTGGTCATTACTTTTCAAAATGTTTATTGCAAGAAATCCTTATGGATTTATCCCAAGGAGCTGTTAGATTAGATGAGAGCTGGTGAATAATTGAATATTTGTTGTGGATTAAGCTGCTGCCTATGTCAGAGAGGTGTCAGAGGAATCGGTGAGTGAAGGTGGTGTGCAGTCTAACAGTGAGTGATCACCTTAGTACCTTTTCTTGTCATTGCAAGATCCTGTTGGATATTGTTAACGTGGAATGCTGCAAATCCAATTCACTGATTTATTGGCAGACTGCAGGGACAGACAGTGGGGGAGCTGTGTGGTCTCGGTTGTAGCAAGGACTAGGCCACAAGCCCCAGTGTCACTTGTTTACAGCTTCCCAGAAGAGAGGAGTCCACTGGAGCCAATGTGGTGTGACGTCCAAACTGGAGTCAGTGCTGCCCCCAAGTGTTTGCTTGGCAGAAGACAGTCCATATTGTCTTCAACTGCAACAGTCACGGACTCAGTGTCTTGGACTATATTTTTTTATACAACTGCATTTTACTGATATTTCATATGTCCTTGCTATTTTATGTGTGCAATATGTGCCTTGTGCTTGGTAACATGTTTTGCCCCTTGGCCCTGGAGTAATGCTGTTTCATTTGGCTGTATTCATGGGTATTCATGTATGGTTGAATGACAAACTTGAACAATACTCACAACAAAGATACAAACAAGTTAGGAGGCAAGGCAAAGTAATCAGGAAGTGACAGTGAGAACAAGATTGGAAAAAACACAACCTTATTAAATAGAAGACAGATTCAAGGGAACAGCTGGCTAATGTGAAATCATTGATTGGAGTTGAAATTATGGACATCAATATGGAACAGGTTCTGCTCATTTTCAAAATATTTCAGGTGAAGTATTTTTATGGCACAAAGTTTACGTTTATGATTTTGTGGAACTTAAATCAATTTAAGATGTGATCTAAAGCACATCCAGCTGTATTTGAAAAAAAATCTGTCAATTTAAAAATCAAATTGCAACAATGATGATTAAGAGATGCAGCTTATGTATATTCTTCTTAGTTTCATTTCAACTAATCTGATTTCAGGCTAATTGTAGATTCATACGGTACAGGAGAAAGCCATTCAGCCCATTGTATCTGTTTACGTCATTGTATATTTCATGATATAACATGTCATGCATTCTGTGGGATTTCATAGTTTTGCACTGTTTAGATTCAGATTTAACCCTCTCTATAAATATATGTACATACGCACATGGCCAATACACACACACACACACAGTTAGTTATTTCAAGGAACATTAAACAAAACTTGAAGGACGTAATACAAAGTTGAAATATTAAATAAAAATGAAGTACCCAGTAGGTTCGGAATCACCTCAGAGAAAAAGGTAGCATTAATGCTTCACATAAAAATCTTTCATCAGGTAATAGGATTGTTGACCAAAACGGGAAGATTCTGAAAAGATTATTGAAAAAGTGAGATGGTGTAGCGGTGTGCTACAAGCAGCGCTAAAATTACGACACGGAGTCGGTAGCTGCAGTCGAAGGAAAAACTTTATTCGAAAACTTCAGCCTCACTTTTAAGCCTCTGTCAACCGGCCCCCCATGGCGAAGAGGCTCCAAAGCCCTGTGCTCGCAAACCCCCGTAGGCTATCTAATTGTGAGTCGGTTCGGATACGCTAGGAAATGAGGTGCTACATAACCCCCCCCCAGAACCGGCGATACACCCCCCAATGTCCACAGCCTGGGCCAGAACCTGCTTGGGAGGTCGGCCTCTGCGCCGAGGCGCCGGAAACTCGGCCGGTTGCGCCAGGTCCACATGGGCCGGCTTGAGGCGGTCCACCGTGAAAACCTCCTCCTTCCCCCCAACGTCCAGCACGAACGTGGACCCGTTGTTCCGGAGCACCGTAAACGGCCCCTCGTATGGCCGCTGCAGCGGTGGCCGATGCCCGCCCCTTCGTACAAACACAAACTTACAGTTCCGTAGGTCTTTGGGTACGCAGGTCGGGTGCCGCCCATGCTGTGAAGTGGGTAAGGGGGCCAGGTTACCGAGCTTCTCGCGAAGTCTGCCCAGGACTGCAGCGGGTTCTTCCTCTTGCCCCCTCGGGGCTGGTAGGAACTCCCCGGGGACGGCCAGGGGCGCGCCGTATACCAACTCGGCCGACGAGGCGTGCAGGTCGTCCTTGGGCGCTGTGCGGATGCCGAGAAGGACCCAGGGAAGCTCGTCCGCCCAGTTGGCTCCCCACAGGCGGGCCATGAGGGCCGACTTCAGGTGACGGTGGAAACGCTCCACTAGCCCGTTCGACTGTGGGTGGTAGGCAGTGGTGTGGTGCAGCTGAGTCCCCAAAAGGCTGGCCATAGCTGACCACAGGCTGGAGGTGAACTGGGCACCTCTGTCGGAGGTAATGTGGGCTGGTACACCAAAGCGGGATATCCAGGTGGCGAGCAGGGCTCGGGCGCAAGATTCGGAGGTGGTGTCGGTGAGCGGGACCGCCTCTGGCCATCTTGTGAACCGGTCCACGATAGTCAGGAGGTAACGCGCTCCGCGCGACACTGGCAGGGGGCCCACGATATCCACATGAATGTGGTCGAAACGCCGGTGGGCGGGATGGAACTGCTGCGGTGGGGCTTTGGTGTGCCGCTGCACCTTGGCCGTCTGGCAGTGCATGCACGTTCTGGCCCATTCACTGACCTGTTTGCGGAGACCGTGCCAAACGAACCTGCTGGAAACCAGCCGGACAGTTGTCCGGATGGAGGGATGCGCCAAGTTATGAATGGAGTCGAAAACACGTCGCCGCCAGGCTGCGGGGACGACCGGACGGGGCCGGCCGGTGGCGACGTCACAGAGTAGGGTCCTCTCACCTGGGCCCACGGGGAAGTCCTGGAGCTGCAAACCAGAGACCGCAGTCCTGTAACTCGGAATCTCCTCATCTACCTGCTGTGCCTCTGCCAGTGCCTCAAAGTCTACCCCTTGGGAAAGGGCATGAACGGTAGGGCGAGAGAGCGCATCCGCCACGACATTGTCCTTACCCGAGACGTGCCGGACATCCGTTGTGTATTCAGAGATGTAGGACAGGTGGCGTTGCTGGCGGGACGACCAGGGGTCGGATGCTTTCGTAAACGCAAAGGTAAGCGGTTTGTGGTCCGTGAACGCGGTGAAGGGCCGACCTTCTAGGAAGTACCTGAAATGCCGGATTGCCAGGTAGAGCGCCAACAGTTCCCGGTCAAAAGCACTGTACTTGAGCTCGGGTGGCAGCAGGTGTTTGCTGAAAAACGCCAGGGGTTGCCAGCGACCTGCGATGAGCTGCTCCAGCACCCCACCGACAGCCGTGTTTGATGCGTCCACTGTGAGGGCGGTAGGGGTGTCCATTCTGGGATGTACTAGCATTGCAGCGTTCGCTAAAGCTTCCTTCGTTTGAACGAAAGCGGCGGCGGACTCCTCGTCCCAGGTAATGTTCTTGCTCGGACCCGACATCAGGGCGAACAGGGGGCGCATGATCTGGGCAGCTGAAGGGAGGAAGCGGCGGTAGAAATTGACCATACCTACGAATTCCTGAAGGCCTTTGATCGTGGTGGGTCGGGGGAAGTGGCGGACCGCATCTACCTTAGCGGGCAGAGGGGTTGCCCCGTCTTTAGTAATCCTGTGGCCCAGGAAGTCAATGGTATCAAGTCCGAACTGGCATTTGGCAGGGTTGATTGTAAGACCGTACTCACTCAGTCGGGCGCAGAGTTGACGGAGGTGGGACAGATGCTCCTGACGACTGCCGCTGGCTATGAGGATGTCATCCAAATAGATGAACGCGAAGTCCAGGTCCCGTCCCACCGCGTCCATTAACCGCTGGAACGTCTGTGCGGCATTCTTCAGGCCGAACGGCATGCGGAGGAACTCGAAGAGGCCAAACGGGGTGATGAGAGCCGTTTTGGGGACGTCGTCAGGATGCATCGGGATTTGATGGTACCCTCGGACAAGGTCGACCTTGGAGAAGATCCGGGCGCCGTGCAGGTTTGCCGCAAAGTCCTGAATGTGCGGCACAGGGTAGCGGTCCGGTGTGGTAGCCTCATTCAGCCTGCGGTAGTCGCCGCACGGTCTCCAGCCCCCCGTCGCTTTGGGCACCATGTGCAGGGGGGGAAGCCCAGGGGCTGTCGGACCGCCGGATGATCCCCAATTCCTCCATTCTCTGGAACTCCTCCTTCGCCAGTCGGAGCTTGTCCGGGGGAAGCCGCCGAGCACGGGCATGGAGGGGTGGTCCCTGTGTCGGGATGTGGTGCTGTACGCCGTGCCTGGGCATGGCTGCTGTGAACTGCGGTGCCAGAACCGATGGGAACTCCGCCAGGACCCTGGTGAAATCGTTGTCGGACAGCGTGATGGAGCCGAGGTGAGGGGCTGGCAACTGGGCCGCGCCCAGGGAGAACGTCTGAAAGGTCTCGGCGTGTACCAGTCTCTTCCTGGGCAGGTCAACCAGCAGGCTGTGAGCTCGCAAAAAATCCGCACCCAGAAGCGGTTGGGCTACGGCGGCCAGTGTGAAGTCCCACGTGAACTGGCTGGGGCCGAACAGTAGCTGCACCTGACGGGTGCCATAGGTCCTTACTGTGCTGCCATTCACGGCCCTCAGGGGGGGACCCGGTGCCCTGCTGCGGGTGTCGTAACTCGTCGGAGGTAAAACGCTGATCTCAGCCCCAGTATCGACCAAAAACCGGCGTCCCGACCTTCTATCCCACACATACAGGAGGCTATCCCGATGGCCAGCCGCCGTAGCCATCAGCGGCGGCTGGCCCTGGCGTTTCCCGGGAACTTGCAGGGCGGGCGGCAACGGCGGGCTTCTGCGCCCCACCGCTGGTGGTAGAAGCACCAGTGGTCATTGGGCCGGGGGTTAGTGGGCTCTGCGGCCGGGCCTGGACTGGTTTGCTGCCGGGAGCGTGGCTGGGAGATCTGTGCGATGGACGCCCCGCTCACCTTTTTGGCGTTCCACAGCAAGTCCGCCCGGGCTGCCACCTTCCGGGGGTCACTGAAATCCGCGTCGGACAGCAGCAGGCGTATGTCCTCGGGCAGCTGCTCCAGGAATGCCTGCTCAAACATGAGGCCTGTGTGTCCCTCGGCCAGAGACAACATCTCGTTCATTAAAGCCGATGGAGGTCTGTCGCCCAAGCCATCCAGGTGCAGTAAACGGGCAGCCCGCTCGCGCCGTGAGAGTCCGAAAGTCCTGAGGAGCAGGGCTTTGAATTCCGTGTACTTGCCGTCTGCCGGGGGCGACTGTACGAACTCCGCGACCTGGGCAGCTGTGTCCTGGTCGAGGGAGCCCACCACGTAGTAGTAGCGGGTGTCTTCTGAGGTGATCCGGCGAACGTGGAATTGGGCTTCGGCTTGCTGGAACCATAGGTCCGGGCGCTGTGTCCAGAAACCCGGCAGTTTCAACGAAACCGCATGAACAGAGGCGGCGTCGGTCATTTCTGGTCCAAAAATCGTTTGGACCGTCGGGGTCACCAATTGTAGCGGTGTGCTACAAGCAGCGCTAAAATTACGACACGGAGTCGGTAGCTGCAGTCGAAGGAAAAACTTTATTCGAAAACTTCAGCCTCACTTTTAAGCCTCTGTCAACCGGCCCCCCATGGCGAAGAGGCTCCAAAGCCCTGTGCTCGCAAACCCCCGTAGGCTATCTAATTGTGAGTCGGTTCGGATACGCTAGGAAATGAGGCGCTACAATGGAAAGATTTGGAGAGGGAATTCAAAGATTTAGATCTTGACACCTTGTCTTGGCTGCCAAAGGTGGACTAATACGATGAATTTATTTTAATTTTTTTAAACATAGAGATACAATGTAGAATAGGCCTTTCAGCCCTTCAAACCACACCACCCTGATATCCTAGATTCAACTCTAATCTAATCATGGGACCCACCTCCAAACAGTAAGGATTATTAACACCTCCATCCACTTACCACCACTACTTTATTATTTCCTGCCGGTCACCTAATGTACAAACTATCGTCACTCTATGGACATTCAATCAATCAACTTTATGCATTGATATTTATTGTGAGTTTTCTCCTTATTAATCTTCTGCCCTATATTGTGTGTGTGTGTGTGTGTGTGTGTGTGTTTTTATTCATGTATTCATGCTGCATTGGATCCAGAGTAACAATTATTCCATTCTCTTTTACACTTCCATGCAGGAAATGACAATAAACAATCTCGAATGGTGAATAAGTTAATTAACTCTAAACTTGTTTTGATGGTTAAAGTGAGTTTTAAAATTAATGCAGGTTCATGCTGATATTCCCATAAGTTCTGATCATCAGGCTAAGAGCTGAATCAATGAAAGAGGCTTAAACTCCATGAGGGCAAATGGTAAATTCCAAATATTGATGACTCATCTATTTCATTACAAGAACCATTAAAGCTGTTGATCTTTGAATTGAAAATAAACAGTTATAAGATGGCAGATATGTCACTGCCTTTTATTAAACTTTAGATAGCTGAAATGGACAATATTCACAAGGCACACAAAGATATACCACAGCTCATATACCTGCTATCAGTATGAGGGATAAACTGACTACAATCTCAGTGGTGTTTTAGAATCAGAGAGGCTGAACCACATGGATCCAGGTAACTGGTCCTTCATACACACTGTGTATTTTTGAAATAAGCAACACACACACACAAACAAAGGAAGAAGATTATGTTTTGTTGTACACTTTTCCCACAACACCAAGTTCCCTGCCCTCAACAACCAATCTAACTGTTTTTATTTCAGATTTCTAGCAGCTATGGTCTTCTTGGAGCATTTGATGTCTCTGGGCCTGTACCTGCTGGAATTTAGAAGAATGGGGGGGGGGGAGGTGGGGGAGATCACACTGAAGTTTAAAAATTATCAAAAGGACCAGACTAAGTGGATATGGAGAGGATATTTTGTATAGTAAGGGAGTTTCAGAACAGAGGGTACAGCTTCAGAATAGAAGGGTGCCCCTTTAGAACAGAGATAAGGAGGAATTTCTTTAGCCAGAGGGTGGTGAATCTGTGCAATTCATTTCCACAGATGGCTGTGGAGGTCAAATTATTGAGCATATTTAAAATGGAGGTTATCAGATTCATACTTAACTATGGACCATTGGAATAATGAAATATATAGCTGCATTGCACTTGAAAAAATTACTTATAATTTAAGAAATGAATATGATATGTTTTTGAAAATTTGGCACCCCATCTACAAAAGATAGGATTAAATATATAGGCTCTTTGAAGATAAAATTATTAGTTATTTGGGGAACAAAATAAAGATATATACTAAAGTTATTTTGAACTCCATGGTGCATGTGGGGATCCTCCGATATCCAGGCAATCCTTCTTTCTTTTTTTTAGACAGGGATGTTAAGGGGGGAAGGGTTAAGGGTAGGGGAAAGGGCTAATATTAATTTTCATTACTCTATTATTCTATTCATTGTATGTAATTCTCTTAAAAATTTAATTAAAAATATATTTAAAAAAGTGGAGGTTGATACGTTCTTGAACAGTAAAAGCATCAAAGATTATGGGGAGTAGGCAGGAAAGTGAGATTGGGAGGGTTAATAAATCAGCCACGATAGAATGAATGGCAGAGGAGACTCGATGGGCCAAATGGCCTAATTCTGCTCCCATGTTTTATAATCTTATATTTGTCTGCACTTTATGTATTTATTTCTAATTTTTAGCATCTGCAGCCCCATCAATTTTAGAATTAGGCTGATGTCATGTTCCAACCATAAAGCAATCTTTTTTTTTCCCACAGATACTTCCTGATAATGTGAGGTATCTCCTGTATTTCACATTCCCTGAAATACACTCCAAACACCTGCTGGTAGGTCAGTTAATTAGTTACTGCAAATTACTCTAGTGTAGATGTAGATGGAGATTTGGAGAAAAATGATAGATATTTGAAAGGGAACAGATAACCAGGAAATGTGAGAGAATGGAACTAATTGGATCATTCAGAGAGCTAGTATCAGTTCTGTCAATGGATTGAATGGCCTATGTTGTAAGGAAGTATGAGAATTACGAAACTCTGCTCTGTTTTGTACTAACTGCTTCAATATGCACTTCTGGTCTTTGCTTTTATCTCCTTTGGTTGTTCTCCCCCAGGCTATTCCTCATCCTGGCGGTTGAGCATCCATCAACAAGCCCTTTCCATCCCCTCTCAGTTGGCATCAGTCCTTCTCACTCATCTAAGAATCATAGAGTGTATGGCACAGAAACAGGCCCCTTAGCACAACTTGTCCATGCCAAGCACATTGCCCATCTAAGCTAATGCTATTTCAGATTTCACCAACTACTCCAAGATTCAGGCAAACACAATAGAACAAAGAAATACAGTAGAATCAATGATGAATTACACACAAAGCCAAACAACAATTAATGTAAAATGTCCATAGGTTGTGGAATCAGTTCAATGGTGAAGTGAGCAAAGTTCTTTACTCAGAGAATGATAGCTGTGTGGAATGAGCTTCCTGTAGAAGTAGTAGAGGCCAGTTCAGTTGTGTCATTTAAGGTAAAATTGGATAGGTATATGGACAGGAAAGGAGTGGAGGGTTATGGGCTGAGTGCGGGTAGGTGGGACTAGGTGAGATTAAGAGTTCGGCACAGACTAGGAGGGCCGAGATGGCCTGTTTCCATGCTGTGATTGTTATATGGTTATCCACACTGGTTTAGGAATCTGATGGTTGAAGGGTAATAACTTCCTGTTCTGCACAGGGTAGGCAAGGAAAGGATATTTCCTCTTGCAGATGGAGCTAGAATAAGGGCCCACTATTAAAAAATAAGCTGTCATCTATTTTGATCAGAGATGAGGTGAAGAGTTCTCTCTGAAGGCTGAGGATTTTTAGAACTAGCTCAAAAAAGCAGTGGAAGTTAATACTGTCAACAGTTTTTAAGACAGAGGGGATTTGGTAAGCAATATTGTGGAAGATATTGGGGAAGGCAAAAATGTGTATATGATTGGATTAGCTCTAAACTTATAGAAAGGAGGGGGAGGTTCTCAGAAATGGGTGCCAAATAACTTTGCCTAATAACATGCTTAATACTTCTGGAATATTCCAGAGACCAGGGTCATTGATTTGAAAGCAGGAATTGATCTGCTTGTATGGAATCTAGGAAATACAAATTAAAGTTAAATGCAAGTTCAAGATTATTGAAAAACAACCATTTTTTTTTCATTTAGGGAACTAAAATCCTCTCGAGGCACAAGAGACTGTGATGCTAAAATCTGAAGCGAAAGTTAGAGGAACTCTGTCCATCAGCATCTATGGAGGGAAATGGATAGTTGAACCATCAACTCTCTACTTACATCTGCAGATGTCGGCTAACCCTTGGATATATAATTTGCCATTCATATCTGGTAACACACAAAATGAACAAGAGAAAATCTACAGATGCTGGAAATACAAGCAACACACACACAAAATGTATCTTATCTAATATGATACACATGTGATTCCACTGCTAATCAACCTACTTACATGGTTGATTTTTTTTAATTGCTTCCTGATCTCAGGGGAAATTATGTGAAGGACAATAAATGTTGACCTTCTCAGTGAAGCACACATCCCTGAACTGTTAAGTTCAGAATAATTTCTTCCTAGAAAATCTTGCCTGTGTCTATCATTGTAGTCTTTGTCGCACATCCATTCAAAGTTCAGTTAAAAGTAAATTTATTGCAGAAGTACATATATGTCACCATATAATACCCTAAGATTCATTTTCTTGCAGTCACTCAGAGTACATAGAAAGAATATAATAAAATCAATGAAAACTACATACAAAGATAGATGAACAATGAATGTGAAAAGACATATTGTGCAAAGACAAAAGGTAAAACAAAATACTATTACTAAATTAATATGAACATGAGTTATAGAGCCCTTGAAAGTGAGTTTGCACTGTATGTTGTGGAATGGATTTAGTGTTGGGGTGAGATATCCACTCTGGTTCAGGAGCCTGATGGTTGAGGGATGATAGGTGTTCCTGAACCTGGTGGTGTTCTTGTACCTCCTTTCTCCTTCCACTGAAGTAAACAAAGTCTCCACGTTTCCCATCCCCACATTACTGTTCATTGTAAACTGTTCACTCCACACTCCTATTTATTCTACTCACCACTGAACGTTGTGAGCGGCTAGTTTAACTTTTCAAATTGGTGGCATGTTAGTGCAGTGGAGCGGTTAGCACAATTGCTTTATAGCACAGCAGTTCATTCTCCCCGTGACCAGTTTTCCCCTCAACTTATGACTAAAGTTAGGATGAATGAATTGTAGGCATGCTATGTTGGCATCAGAATCATGATAACACTTGCAGATTGCCCAGCGTAATCTTCAAACTGTGATGGGCATTGACATCAAACGTATACATTTCACTGTATGTTTCAATATTTAGATGTACATGTGATGATCAAAGCTAATCTAATCTAATCAATATGTACTTCCTTGTGATGTTGCAGAAAATGGGAGCACCTAGAAAGAAACACATGGAGATCACAGAAGCAAGGGTCGGAATTGAACCTGGTTATTGGAGCTGTAAGGCCTGAGCTCTACCAAGCGCTCCACTGCACCACCCATTCTTTAGCGGTAGAGACAGATGCAAAGACACCACTCTATTCACTGTATTTTGTATAATGGAATTGTCAATGGTAATTTATTTTCAGGTAGTACCTCTAACTAGATCTTTAAATCTGTGATGTCTGTTAAATATTATTAAAAGACATATGATAAATTCTCTACAGCATAGCCAACATTATCCATCATGATCACCAACAGTCAATACCTGCTTTAGCAATGGGTGATACACTTGTCAGTGTAACAAGGTTAGAATCTAAAGTTCAAGCACTTCACTGAATTGGTAGTACTTCTGCCTCATGCACACATGGGTGCCCATTTAAGACTCTATGCTGGATGACAGTGGGCAATGTTACTAATGTCAAAAGAAAATCTAGCATATATGATCAGTATTAAGAAATTGACAGACATGCTTAAAATCATAGGAACTTATGATTTAGGGGATGCTTAGAAATAACAATCAGAGTTAACTATATCAAGTAATTGATATATTGGCATATATATGTTGATAATTGATATGTTGGCATATTGTCAACACTATTTTCTATCTAATCTAGCTAAGTCTGTTCAAACAGTGACACCACAGAATCATTCAATATTTCAAACAAAGTGAAGCAGGGGAATGTTCTGGGCTCTGTGCTGTCCAACCTGTTCTTCACATATGTAGAACAATGCAATCAAAGATCTTGACTGTGGTGTCTACCTGAAGTAGAGACTTGGTAGATTACTCTTTGACCTGCATCATCTGAATGGCAGCACAAAGGTAGACAAGAAACTCATCCTTGAAGCCCTTTACTCTGATGACTGTGCTCGGATGGCTTGCATTGAGTCCGACCTTCAGCTAATTGTCATCAGATTTGCCAAAGCCTCATACCTCTCAGCCTAAGCAAAACAGAAGTCCAATTTCAACCTGCTCCTGGATCAGCTGCTACCACCCCCTCCATCACTATCAAGGTAGAAGGCTGAGAACAGTGGAACAATTCAAGTTTCTTGGCAGAGTCATTTGTAGTGATAGCTCACTGGAAGAGAAACCTGCACCAGAATTTGCAAAGCAGCCCAGAGCCTTGGTTGACAGCAATCACACATGTTAGGTGAGCACAGCTTCCACCTGTCTGCAAAATAAAGCTTTATGAAGCTGTTATCATCAGCAGTCACCTGTATGGATGTGAAACCTGGACCATATAGAGAAAACAACTCAAAATTCTGGAGAGATTCCATATGTGTTGTTATGTGTGAAGAGAAAACCATGGGGAGATGGGGTCCAGAGTTGACCCCCGTGAACTATACTGCTAACGAGAGAGAGACAGATAAAGAGGGGGAGAGGCGCCATGCTACACATGCTGATAATGAGAGAGACACAAGGATTTAAAATTATGGCTTCTTTGCTGATTGTTGACTTTACTTTACTTCCAAGGACTCTGCCTGCTTGTGTGAATCCTTGCTGACACAGCAGAGTGATGCCAGGTGTCTGCTGAGACAGGAGGGAGTGGCCAGTTTGATGGACATGGAGTTGATGGATGGCTGGTACCCCGGCTGGGGAGATAAAAGATGAGTCTGCTGAGACATAGGAAGACATGCCCTTGGACACTGAATGAGTGTGTGCACCCACAGACCGGTGGGGCCTTGGAGGACCGAATCGGGAGATCGGTCACAAAGCTCACAGTGTGACGGCAGGACTGGTGGGGGCTTGTGTGTGTGTCCACTCATGCCAGAGTGACGAGTCCACCACAGCAGAATGGTCTAGCTGAGAACAAAGGGGTCATAACCAAATGACCACATCAGTACAACAAAACAAGAAGACAACGGAAGGTTTACCTGCTGCTCATCTCTCACTTGCTCTCTCTCTCTCTCTCTCTCTCCAACATCACAACAGCAACTACCTCAACCCAAACTGAACTGAGCTGAACTCTGCATTATCTTAAGACTATTCATTTACCCCTAGACTATGATGGAGCTTGGTTTTGATTCTTATTCTTACACTTCTGTATTTATCATTGCTAACCTGTTTTATATGTATATTTGCATTTTTGATACTGTATTACTTAGTTTACCAATAAACACAATAAACACCAGACTCCAACATATCATTCCATTTCTGCTGGTTTGGTAACCCGGTCACGGGGTACGTGACAGTGTATCTGAGGTTGATCCTTGGCATCCATTGGCAGGACCAAGACACAAACCTAGAGTTGCTCCACAGGGCACGGACCACGAGTGCTGAGGTCATGATTGTAAAAGTACAGCTTCGGAGGACAGGGCATGTCATGTGCATGAAAGATACTGAAATCCCCAAGCAGCTACTATATGTTGAGCTTTCGCCGAGCAACAGGGATTGAGGCAGATCCTGTAAGAAGTTCAACGACTGCATGAATGCCAACATTACACACGCAGGGCTGGAACAGAGTCTGCAAGACTGGAGTGTCTGGAGATCCTTGGTTAGAACTGCTTACAACAACCTGCAGGAGAGACGCTTAGCAGTACTAATCGCTGCCAGACAAAGAAGGAAGGCAACAGCAGTGGTTCCACTTCCAGATCCAGCACAGTTTTCACCTTCTTATCATAGATATCTATATCGTTCATAACTTGGACTCAGCAGCCACCTATGAGCACTCAATGGAACTGTACAAACCTATATGTTATCGTCGGATATGACAAACAACCTACCAGTTTATCAATCAATCAAGCAATTACCCTTTGCATGATGAAAAACTAATGGATGCCCCAGATCTTTACAACAACTTGGCTTCCACCAGAGCTTTTGCTTGCACAGAACAGAGGGCATTGAAAATCCAAGTCACATACACACAAACATAATTATTTACTTTTACATAAGGCATAACTGCACTAAGAAGTACCCACAGTTCTGATATTCTCTATTATCCTCCCTCCTCAGCTCCCTGCAAAAGACATCTTTGATCTTTTCACTTGGCAACAGGGAGCAAAGAATTAAAACATCTAACCAGAGAGTAGAAGAAAGATTTCAATATTCCCAGCCCTGTCATATCTGCCAGCTAAGAAAATTACACCCACTGGGAATTTTAAATTTCCTGGCAGCCTGTATATTGACTCTGTCCTTAACCAACGGATAAACTCATTAAAAAAAAGTCAGAGTCATTTTGTTTTTTGGATCTTTGGGAATTGCTTTTGGCAGATGAAAGGGAAAAGTTCCACAGAGTCAAAGCTGAGGCAGAGTTCCCCTTCTGTCAAAGCTGGAGTTGGTAGTTTTTAATGTCTTTTAATTTTTATGTAAAGAATATTTACAGTAACTTAGTGGATTTTAGATGCCTCTGAAAATTAAAGACATTAAAAAGCACATTTGTAAATCAAATAAAATGTTAAATTGAAGTAAATGCTTTACAAATCAGTGCACTCAGTGCCCACTGTTTTTATGTGGCATCAACTCAATGCATAAATGCATGTAGTCATGGTCAAGAGGTTCATTTGTTGTTCAGAGCAGAATGTGGAAGAAATGTAATCTAAGTGACTTTGACCATGGAATTATTGTTGTTGCTGGATGGGATGAATTGAGAATTTCAGAAACTACTGATCTCTTGCAATTTTCATGCATAACAGTTTCTAGTTTACAGAGACTGTTGCAAAAAACAAAAAAAATTGTCCGTGGAAAAGAATTGTTAATGAGGGAGGTTGGAGGACAATGGTCAGACTCGTTCAAGCTGACCGGAAGGTGACAGTAACTCAAACTATGTAACTCAGTAACTATGTGCTACAACAGTGATGTGCAGAAGAGCATCTCTGAATGCACAACACATTGGACCTGGAAGTGGATGGGTTACAACAGCAGAAGATCACACCAGGTTCCAGTCTTTACCCAAAGAAGAGGCTACTGAGTGTACTTACAATTCAATTTGTCAGCTAAAATTTTTCCATTAAAGTGAAAAGGGTTTTGGATTGATGCCAAGTTTAAATGGCCTTCGATGGGATATGTAGATTTTGCCATGTAACACAGATGAGTTGCATTAATACTGGGTTTCTCCATTGGACCAGATCTTTCCACAGAGACAGAGTGAAATGTCAAATTCGGATCCATACGAGTTCAAGACACAGCTAGCCACAGTTGATTGCAATGGTGCCCTCTGCTGAAGCAGGCATGATCTGGCCAATTGCTAAGAACAATGCTTGGCTGTGCCCACTGCAGTGGGGGTAAGTCATGAGGAATGAGTAAAAACATACCTCAAAGGCAGAAGGTGAAGATGGTGATTTTCTTCTGATATATAGAGGGGTGACATTGTAGCATAGCACTAGTGAAATGCTATTACAGTCCAGCGCCACAGGTTTAATTCATCACTGTGTGGAAAAATTTAAACGTCCTTCCCATGACCATGTGGGGTTCCTCTGGGTGACCCAATTTCCTCCCACATTCCAAAGCCATAGAGTTTATGTTAATTGGTCACGTGGATGTAATTGGGTGGTGTGGGCTCATTTGGCTGGAAGGGCCTTGTTACCATGTTGTATGCCTAAATGAATAAACATATGATGGGCAAGGCATAGAAGGATGCAGTCCAAACAAAAGCCATTGAAATGAGAGTGGATGGTTAAAATGGTGGGCATGGACATGAGGGACTGAAAGGCCCATCTCTGAGCTGCACGACTATCACTCTATGGTTCTGCATCACAGTAGAATAGCATTGCCAACTCTAACTTATTCCTAAGGATTATATGATCTATTCTGTTTCTCTTCAGTTGCCCGTAATAGTTTATGCAAACAGTAAGCATACAGGCATAGGCCTAAATTGTCTGGCTACATGTGTGATATATAGCCAAAAGTTTTAGTTGCAGGAGTGAAGGAAATGGTTCATTTTCTCAGAAAAGTCAGTCAGAAGGGAAGGGACATTTTATGTCTGCAATGAAGGAGATATCTCCCTCCCCTACTCACAATTTTACAGTGTTGAATTAGATTGTATAATTGTTATTATCTTTGCAGTTTTGTATTTTACATAACTACTTATATACATGTAATTGTTTCGTATGTTTCCTGTTTGTCATATTTGTATGTGCAATTGTTCAGTGTGTCCCCAGCAGTGATAGTTCTTTTGTCTCTTTCAGGGAACATATTGCCATTGCACTATTTGAATAGAGGCTATCTGATTGATTAATCTACAAATTTGAATGGAATGTCTCATATCTACGGGGTATAAGTAGTGTTGACCATGTTGAGCTGCTATCTTTGTGCTTTCCCGTCCTTTCCTCTTTGACAGTCCTACTACTGTCCATTTGTAATTGTACTTGTTCTATTACTGATTAATAAAACAATCAAAAAGCAACAGGTTTTATAACTCTTTCATGACTTTTGAAATAACCTTAGTATCCAACAATAGTAAGGAGGGAGCTGGACCATTGTGTGAATGTACTGGAGGATAATATAAAAGGTTAACATAAATAAAAGTCTGTTTAAATTTACATTGAACTTTTCACATCCATTCCAAGAAATTCCAAGGAGTGTTTACAACCACTAGATATTTGAGAGAGATCTACAAATCTTTGATTGGTTTAGATAAGGTAGGCAGAGAAAAGAAACACAAATTAAAAATGCTGGTGTTAAAATACAAAGAGACACACCCACAGACTAATCAGGGTCAGGAATTGACTGCCCAAGAGCAGTATATAATCAGAATCAGTCAGTGGCTTATAAAGGGATTTGGTCTCTGCCATTTGAGAGAGGTTAACTATAGGGAAGAGCAGCAGAGTGCAAATGAGAAATTGATCTATTGGGAACTAACATAGTTGATGGGTTGAATAGATCTTCTCCATGCTGTAAAATTTCCATTTGAAGTGGTGTCACTGTTGAAATATAGGAAAACAACACATGGCAACCTATTACATGCAATAATATGATGATAACCATATAATCTATCTTAACGATTTCAATACAGGATACAAACTGGTCAAGAGGCTCTAAATTCCTCTGCAACAATCTTTTCCATTATTGTAATGAGATCTTTTGTGTTTATGTGAGAGAAAAGGCAGAATCATGGAGTCAGAATCAAACAGCAAGGGAGCAGGCCATTCGGCCCAATTCTCCCATCCCAATCAACTTGGTAAAATGCCAAGTTTATCACATGTTGCAAGTTATGGTGGAAAACTTTGTTTTACCTGGCATCTGTACAACTAATTTCATCACATCAGTGCATGGAGAGGGAGGGAGAATGATGGACGCAGTTGGATGGATACAGTTAATTACAGGGAACGACTACGACCAAGAGCTAGGATAAAAGCTTTGAGTGTCCAATGTGTTGGTGTGGGAGAGCATTCTCCAGCATTAAAGGTTTATGAGTCCACCAAGCAAAGTTGAAGTGCTACTCCATCCCAGTGGATGAAGATGAAATTACTTCACCAAGCACAGAAGATGTGGTCTTTTCGACCACTGATTCACAAGCCACAGCGATTCACTCTGGAGAGAGTCATCATACTCCAGGTCAGACGAGAGATAACCCAGACCATAGTACCCAGGTAGATCCTTCACATGCTGGCGGTGGTGAGATGGTAGAGAGGAAGAGGAAGGTCAAGTGGCCAGCAATGGCAGATCAGAAGGCTCGGCGTGTTTTTGATGAGGATATCAGTATGATGCTGGAGAACACTCTCAGGGGAACATCAAAGAGAAAGTTGGAAGTGATGGGCGATATGATTTATAATGTTGGCAAGTACAGGTTTGGTTTAGTTAAGTTGAAGAAAGCAAAGTTACACAGACACCAAGCATGCACCAGAAGGAGATTAGTAGGTTGAGGAGAGAGCTTAGATCGTTGAGACAGAGGTGGAAGGTAGCAAGTGAGGGTGACAAGCCAGGGCTTGCTGATCTCCGAGAGCAGTTTTGACTAAAGTTAGCATCGCTCCGTCATGCAGAGTCACAACATAAAAAGAGAAAGAAGAGAGAGAAGGCAAGAAAGTCGTTCCTTGAGAATCCTCACGAGTTCACAAAGAAATTGTTTGAACAAAATAAGAGCAGGCAGCTTAACATCTCTCAAGAACTTGGGGATCACCAGGCAAGCAGGTGAACAGCAGGAGGCTCATTTGCCTGACATTTCTGGGCTTGTGAAGCCTACCGAGCCAGGAGTGAAGTTCGATCTGCCAGAACCCAAACCGGCAGAAGCCGAGCAGTTCATCAAAAAGACAAGATCGGGTTCAGTGCCAGGACCTAATGAAGTGCCGTATAAGGTGTTCAAGAAGTGTGAAGAGCTGAGGAAATACTTGTGGAGATTTTTAAAGGTGGTGTGGAAACAAGATGTTGTACCTTTGTCATGCAGTGAGGCTGAAGGAGTATACATCCCGAAGGAAAAGATTTCTATTACATTGAATCAGTTCCGACCAATTTCACTCCTGAATGTAGAGGGGAAGATTATGTTTGGCATTCTAGCAGAAAGAATATCTTCATTTTTGATAGAGAATGGATTGGTAAATACATCTGTGCAGAAAGCAGGAATATCAAGCTTCCTGGGATGCCTTGAACATACTAGTATGGTATGGCATACCATCCAGGAGTCGAAAAGGTTGAGAAGAAATCTGGCTGTAGTTTGGCTTGATCTTGCAAATGCGTATGGTTCCGTTCCCCATGTCCTGATTGAGTTTGCGATGGAATTCCTATGGATTCCTGCTAAGGTGAGGAACTTCGTTATGCAGTACTACAACGATTTCCAGATGAGATTTTCCACTCAGCAGCTTACAACTAGGTGGCAGAGCTTGGATGTTGTTATCCCAATGGGATGTGCGATTTCACCAATCCTTTTTGTGTTATCCATGGGGGTCATTGTGAGGGCTGCAGAATCAGTGGGACCAGGTGTCACACTTGATGGCAGAGGGGAATTGCCACCAATACAACCGTTCATGGACAATCTCACCCTTTTGGGTCCTAGCATTGAGGCAGTGAAAAGTGTACTATCTAGACTCAAGGAGCCAATGGACTGGGGAAGAATGAAGTTCCAG
This sequence comes from Hypanus sabinus, assembly GCF_030144855.1. NCBI lineage: Eukaryota > Metazoa > Chordata > Chondrichthyes > Myliobatiformes > Dasyatidae > Hypanus > Hypanus sabinus. The sequence goes on along the minus strand of NC_082710.1, from coordinate 86,411,703 downwards.
ACCAAGGAGCCTTGTTCTTAAGAGAGGAAAACTGGTTGACTCTCATTTCACCCTTTGTGGAGAGGAGATTCCATCCATTCAGGACCAAACAGTTAAGAGCCTCGGGTGATGGTACACAAAAGAGCTGAGAGACACCAAGAGGGTTCAAGAGACAGGAGAACAGATCAGCAGAGGTCTGATGTCTGTCGACAAGTGTGGCTTGCCTGGCAAGTTGAAGTTGTGGTGCTTGAGGTACGGACTGAAGCCACGGATAATGTGGCCACTAACTGTCTATGAAGTGGCAATGTCCCATGTTGAGGCAACGGGATGGAAGGTCAACAAGTATGCAAAGAAGTGGCTTGGAGTACCGAGCATCCTCACTAATATTGCAATTCACAGTAGCCAGACAAAGCTTACCATCCCAGTGCAATCCCTTGTTGAAGAGGTCAAGGTAGCCAAGGTAAGATCATTTTTGATGCTTCTAGACCCAAAAGACCCTGTCATCAAGAACATCCAGCCGGATGTGAGATCAGGTAGGATGTGGTCAGCCCAGGCAGCAGTCGATGAGGCAGAGTCTAGACTGAAGCACAAGGAGACGGTTGGGGCTACCCAGCTAGGCTGCCAGAGACTTGGATGGACAACCCACAAGTGGTGGTCATCTTCTACAGGTAAGGAGCGTCGTGAGCTTGTAACACATGAAATACGAGAGGTAGAAGAGGAGAAGAGGTTAGCTAAAGCAGCTGGCCTGACCAAACAAGGGGCTGGTGGGAAAGTATTGAACAACGACATCTATCTTGGAATGTCCTGTGGCAGATGGAACCACTCCACATTTCTTTTCTATATAGAGCAGTGTACTACCTGCTCCCAACACCTGCCAACCTCAGCACCTGGTATGAAGTTAAGACAGACAGGTGTGCTGCTTGTGGTGAGAAGGGAACACTTCAGCATATTTTGAGTACATGCAGAGTCAATCTTTCCAGCGACATGTACACTTGGAGACATAACAGAGTTCTCAAAGTTGTAACAGAAGCGGTTGAGCAGAGAGTACTGCAGCACAACTTATCTCATGCCCGATGCTGCACAGAACATCACATATCATTTGTGAAAGAAGGCTCCAAGTCAAGGGTGTACAGCGCAGGCCCACGATCAAGCATACTTTCTTCAGCCAATGATTGGTGTGTCAAGGCCAACCTGGATGGGAAAGGCAGTTTCCCGGAGCAAATAGTTTTCACCACATTGCATCCAGATATAATCGTCTGGTCTGAAACCAGTAGAGAAGTGGTTATTGGTGAACTCACAGTCCTCTGGGAAGACAACATCGATGAAGCCCATGAGTGCAAGTTAACCAAGTATGCAGAATTAAGACCAGAGTTCAGAGACAGAGGGTGGAAGGTCTCATGCTATCCATTTAAAGTAGGTTTCCATGGCTTTATTGCATTCACTTTCCAGAAGTGGCTGTGTGACCTTGGCATCACTAGAAGAGAGATCAAGTCAACCAGCAGGGCTGTAGCTGAGGCAGCAGAGACAGGATCATCACGGGTGTGGACCAAGTACGTCCAGAGGGGCAGATAGTTGGACAGTGTATCCATCTTTTGTAAACCCTTCAGTAGTTGCATAGACACCTGAAGAGTAGACTATCTGTTGGATGGAAGTGACCAACAACTCTGATTGGGGCAGATGCCACATTTTTAAGCTCATCAGTGGGAGGTGGTGCTTTAACACTGCTGGCCCACCACCTCGAGGGAGTCTTGATCATAAGCGGGCCGAAACTCCTGAAGACAAGTGGCAGATCAACTGATGATCCCACTGGTGATAGCACAGGACAGTTAACGTCTTAGTCCACGTGTATTTTCAATTCACTGAGGCAGGACAAGGGAAGACAGTGAATGCTGAATAAAGTGTTACAGTTACAAAGAAAGTGCACCATGATGATTATGAGGACAAGAATCTATCTTATCTTGTAAGGAAACCAATAGATACTTTTATAACAGCAGGATAGAAGCTGTTATTGAGCCTGCTGGGAACAGGATTACCGGCTTGCCTACTATCATGAATCACTTTTGTCCACATTGGGCCCAGATCTCTCTAAACCTTTCCTGTTTATGTACCAGACCAAATGTTTTTTTTTTAAATGGTGTTAAATACAAACATCAGAGTTTCAGGTCACCCGAAGGATTGCACCTCTCATATTATCACTTGCTTGAAACTATAAGCTTTTGAATTTGAGGCAGAGAATGCTGTCCGCAAAGACCTGGAGATGGTGTGGCTAAACTGCAGGTAATCCAGAAAACCTGTATGTTCTTTCTTTCTCTTTCTTTTTTCTCTCTCTCCCTCCCTCGCTCTCCATATTTCTATACATAGATATACATTTATTTGTTTATTTATATTTTTGTACATCTTTTGCACGTTGGTTGTTTGTCAGTCTTTGTTTATGTATAGATATTTATAAATTCTGTTGTATTTCTTCATTTTCTTGTGAACGGCTGGAAGAAAATCAATCTCAAGGTAGTATAGTATGGTGACATATATGCATTTTGATAATAAATTTACTCTGCTTTCACTTTATAAGTGCAGTGAACAGTGAAGCAGTGAGATACCACAGCAGTTTTACCTTTTGGTTAGTACCGGTTTGCCAGGTTAATGGATGGGGAATTGCAATGGACACAGTTTTGTGACTTTGAGGAATGAAAATTGCTTTCATTTCTGGCTGTCCCATTTTAGAAAGGTGTAGAAGCTGTGGAGAGGACACTGAAGGGAGGTAGAGCATGTGCTCTGAAGAGAGGCTGAAAAATCCTGGGTTGTTTTCTCTAGAGCAGGGGAGGCTGAGGGGAGACCTGATAGATGTTTATAGGATTATGAGAGGCATTGGTAGAATGCACAGCTGGTACCATTTTACCAGGGTCAAGATGTCTACTACTAGAGGGTGAGATATAGACATGCCTATCCTAACATGAGAAGTTAGCTCCGGTGGACAAGATCAGCAGTGAGATCCAACCGCCATGGAGGTGGCTCTGCAATGCTCCATGGAGAGCAAAGAGGATGATGTGGCACAGAAGAAGTCATGGTCATCTACTGCGACTAAGGAAGACCTCAAACGTGACATTTGTTCCTACCACTGGACCCAGATTTCTGAGGCTGAGAGAATGAAACTGTCCCAGCACAACATCTTTTCCACTTTAAATACTCTCTTGCACAAGTTTCCTACCATCATTGGACATGGTGAACAACCAGCAGACAGTAGAAAATAGTTCAGTTGTTATTTTGATTATTTCAGCATAACATCATTCCTACGCTGTGCGCTCCTGCTTTTTGTTCCACAATTAGCTCAATATCTTCTCGTTTGGTCACAGAAAGTGGACACCATGGTCAAGGCTGAATTTTGAACAGTATTGCTAACTTTTTGAGAACTGATTTGTTCACTACAAGCGAAAGTGTCAAGAGTCAACAGCAATGCTGTAGACCCTACACAGAGAAGACTGAGTAAGGAGGCCAGATTTCCAGATGTAATCAAACAATAACCTGGTAGTTACACTGTCATTGATTAGTTCTATTTTAGTTTTATTTACTCTTGCCGCCATGGGTTTCAAGTTTATACCTTCAGATCATTTGGTCCAAATTTCAGGTTATGAGGTTTGTACATAAAACTACAGCTCATTCAAAACTATTTGTTATTCTCTGCTTAGGAGGGAGGTGTGCATGATTACATTTACACAGGCTGGATGGATATATATCTAGGCTTGACAAACGATATTTGCTTTGTCCAAGGAAGGGGCAAAACAGATCAATAACTAGAAGAGAAAGGAATGGTCAAGATTAAAGATGAAAGATTAGCTTTATTTTTCACAAATGCATTGAAACATACAGTGAATTATGTTGCTTGTGTCAAATCAAATTAACGAGTATTGTACTGGGGGCAGCCTGCAAGTGTCACCACTCTTCTGGCGCCAACAAAGCATGCCCACAACTCATTAACCCTCACCTGTCTGTTTTTGGGAGGGTTAGGCTTAGGGAGGAAACTGGAGCATCTGGAGGAAACCCAGTCAAGGGGAGAACATACAAACTCCGTACAAGCACCTATGGGAATTTAACTCTGCTCAGTGATTGCTGGCACAGTGGTAGTGTTACACTAACCACTATTCTACCATGTGCCCTTAGTGTGCATTGGATAGTCTTTTGACATTTTTGTTCCCATTTACCCTGCTGATCTCCGCTTGTCACTGATAGCATTCACATGAGTGATTGCAAGTGTCAACAAACCTCTTCAATGAAGTTAACCACCAATCTGGCAAAGGGGCACACATGTGCTTCCCTCTTCATCAGTCAAAATTTCTCATTTAAACTGATAGCTTAATAATTAAAGTTAGCTGCTGCAGTTCATAAGCTGCTCTTTGCTGTGGCAGCTGCAACTGTAATTTAGAACAGGACAGAAGGCAAAGCAGGTGTTACTCTTCAAAGAATGATGGTTGAGCACCCAACAAAGCCTTTGTGCACTTATGGCCATGGCAGCTGGCCAGTCACGTCTAACAACCACACGTCTGTTCTACTCTCAAACATTTGCAAGCGGGGATTAATTAGGCTGTGCACTTAGAAGAAATATTTGCAACTGTACCAGTAGCACAACTCAGAAGATCTGCTTAGAACTCCTTAACCTTATCAGATTTTTTTTCATTCTATATCTTCCTTTCTTATAGTAGGGGAGTAGAGGACAAGAGGACACAGTCTCAGAAAAGGCAGATGTACTTTTAGAACAGTGATGAGGAAGATTGTCTTTAGCCAGATGGTGGTGAATCTGTGGAGTTCGTTGCCTGTCAAGGTCTAGTCATTGGATATATTTAAAGCAGAGGTTGATAGGTTCTTGATTAGTAAGGGTGTCAAAGATTATAGGGGGAAGGCAGAAGAATGGAGTTGAGAGAGATAACAAATCAGCTGGGATGGAATGATGGAGCAGACTTGTTAGGCTGAATGGCCTAGTTCTGTTTCTATGTCTTATAGTCTTATGACTTTATACAAGTAAACATAATGAAAGCTCAAACTACAGGGAAAAGCACAATATAGAAAAAAGATCATTCCATTTCTAAGAACATCAAGGGTGTAGAGTGGGAAAAGAAAACGTAGAATGCATTGTTAGTTACAGAAAAAGTGCAGTGCAGTTAGGCAAATAAATTGATGAGGTAGACAGGGAGATCAAAAGCTCATCTTTAGCATACGATAGGCGTGATAACAATGGGATAGAAGCTCCCCTTGAGCCTGGCACAGTTTTGTATCTTCTGACTAATGGGAGTGGGTGGGGGGGAGAAGACATTGGTGACATGAGCTTCTATTATTACATTCATTATTACATTCCACAGGGACAGTTGAATGTCAAGTTCAGAGCTGAGAGTATGCTTTTTGACTCTAACATATTTGGTGTAACTTCAGTGCCATTATGAATCCTTCATGTGAAGAAAAGACTTTGTATGACAGTCATTTATACCAATGTTCCTGTGATCAGCTGCTGCTTCAGATTAATTTATGACTGCTCACATTTATTTAATTAATTGAATTTTAATACCCCAGCTGCTCTGAATTCATGTATCAAGATTATGAATCCAGGGATAAAATTTCTCCAATAGTACAACTATAAACTGCAACCTGAAAGCCATCGATAAACATGATTTATTAGACAATCTCATGAGAAGATAATGCCGAAAAAGGACTGCTTTCATTATTACTGTGCATTCTCAGAACTATACACAATCTTAAAGAAGATGCACACGGTTGTGTTAAAAATGAAATGTACTCAAAAAATCATAACAGCACTGCGAAACCCAGTACGTCCCCTTCACCCTTTGATTTCAAAGATGAATAGACAAATCTTGTGAATAGTGGACCAGATGACAATGCTTACGCAACAGTAAATGAGAATTATAAGATTATTAAGAGAGGATTATTTTTGTATAATAATCTGTTAACTTTCAGTAAGGTGAAGCATATTTGGTTCTGTACTTCTACAATTTCTTGGTCTGCAAAGCTTAAGTTTGACTCAGTCAGTACCTGCTAAATAGGTTTCTTATCTAAACTGGTCCAGACTGGTTTGCAGCATTAAAGGATAGCATATGCTCAAGTTCCTTTGTTACTTCTTTACTTGACTTGTTTACTGATACAGGTTAAACCTGTCAGACCTCTGCTATGGTGAAAATCTAATGAAACAGCTGAATCCCGAAGCTCGAATCACATCATCAAGTTCACCGATGACACGACTGTGGTGGGTCTCATCAGCAAGAACGACGAGTTAGCATACAGAGAGGAGGTGCCGCGACTAACAGACTGGATCAGAGCCAAGAACCTGTCTCTGAATGTGAACAAAACAAAAGAGATGGTTGTTGACTTCAGGAGAGCATGGAGCAACCACTCTCCACTGAAAATCGATGGCTCCTCTCTTGAGATCGTTAAGAGCACCAAATTTCTTGATGTTCACCTGGTAGAGAATTTCACCTGGTCCCTCACACCAGCTTCATAGCCAAGAAAGCCCAGAAGCATCACTATTTTCTGTGAAGGCTGAGAAAAGTCCATCTCCCACCCCACCACCCCCCCCCATCCTCACCACATCCTGAAGAGGATGTATCAAGAGCATACTGAACAGCTGCATCACTGCCTGATTCAGGAATTGCACCATCACGGGTTGCAAGACCCTATAGCAGATAGTGAGGTCACCTGAAAAGATCATCGGTGTCTCTCTTCCTGCCATTACAGACGTTTACACCACATGCTGCACCCGCAAAGCTAACAGTATTGTGAAGGACCCCACACACCCCTTCATACAAACTCTTCTCCCTCCTGCCATCTGGCCAAAGGTACCAAAACATTTGGGCTCTCTCAACCAGAATGTGCAACAGTTTCTTCCCCCAAGCCATCAGACTCCTCAACACTCAGAATTTAGACTGACATCTACATCATTTATAATTATATTGTAATTTGTCCTCTATTGTGCCTATTATCTTGTTTATTAATTATTGTACTGCCCTGCACTGTTTTGTGCACTTTATGTAGTCCTGTGCAGGTCTGTCGTCTAGTGCAGTTTTAATGTTGTTTTACATAGTCTAGTGTAGTTTTGTGTTGTTTCATGTAGCACCAGGGTCCTGGAGGAATGTTGTTTCATTTTTACTGTGTACTGTACCAGCAATTTATGGTCAAAATGACAATAAAAGCAACTTGAACTTGATTTGTGCCTCACTTTTGACTACTGTAGAACCTTCTAGACATCATCACCAGATCTAACACTGCATATACATGACAATAATACATAAATTATCACTTACCTCTTAGCCAAGCATATTTCACACTCTAATCAAAATGTACAAACAAGCTGGAGGAACTCAGCAGGTCGGGCAGCATCTGTTGAAACGAGCAGTTAACGTTTCAGGCTGAGACCCTTTGTCAGGACACCCGAAACGTTGACTCTTCGTTTCAACAGATGCTGCCCGACTGGCTGAGTTCCTCCAGCTTGTTTGTCTATGTTGATTTGACCACAGTATCTGCAGTGTATTTTGTATTTGGTTTCACACTCTAGTATAACTACTGGGCTAGGGATATTTAATGAGTTTCCGAAGGAAGTAAGACTATATCTAAAAAATTATTTGGGTGCTGTAACTAAAGACTGATTAGTTACGGGGAGAAAATGGACAAGGTGGGCTTTTGTTTTTCTCATTGGAGGGAAGACTTTGGGAGGTCTGATGGAAGTATCTAAGATTACAAGAGGCACAGATAGAGGAGACAGTCAAACTCATTTTGTCTGTGTTGCCCAGGAATATATAGGATAACTTTGCTTTGCCATGATGCCTAGGTTATTCCAGAAAAGCCATAGAGTTGTAATAAATGGAGTCACAGAGTCACAGAGCACAGCACAGAAAAAGGCTTTTTGGCCCATCTAGTCTGTGCCAACATGGTCTTTTAGGATGGCATGTATTGGTTCTTCAGCTGACCGTTGCATCATCCACACAAATCACAATCACCTACATTAGTTCTGTAACCTTCCATAACTTGATGATTCAAAGTCTTGACTGGATACATCATAAATATTGTGAGAGTACCTGTCTCAATCGTCCAGATTCCACCCCCCCCCTTCAGATTTCTCTGATGACCCTCAAATTGAACCTATGTCTTTTTGTCTTGGACACTACCATTGTGGAAAAATAAAAGATTGCTACAATCTAACCTAATAAAATCTAATCTAACCTAATCTACAATCTAACCTAATACAATCTAATCTAATAAAATCCTTCATTTTATACCCCTCTGTAAGCCTTGTTTGCTCCAGGGAAAACAATCAAGGTCTCTCCTTACAACTGACATGTTCAACTTCAAACAAAATCGAGTGACCCTCCTTTATACTCCATCCAATATCATTACAAAGTGCATTGTTGACAAAGAACTAGTGTGAATATTAGAGCTAATTTACCAAGATCAGAAAACAACTCAACGCAACCGTCAACCACCTGAGCTACACATGTTCTGAATTATTTCCCATTGTGATGTTGATAGTAACTCTAAAGAAAGATTAGAGCTGGGATGCCACAATAGCATTATGGTTAGTGCAGCTTAAAGCATGAGAGTTCGGAGTTCAATTCCAGCAAACTCTGTAAGCAAGTTTGTATATTCTGTCCTATGTGTGCATGGGTTTCCTCTGGGAGCTCTGGTTTCCTCCCATAGTCCAAAAATATAGCGGTTGGTAGGTTAACACAAGGAAATCTGCAGATGCTGGAAATTCAAGCAACACATACAAGGTGCTGGTGGAACACAGCAGGCCAGGCAGCATCTATAGGGAGAAGCACGGTCGACGTTTCGGGCGTTACAGCCTGAAACGTCAACAGCGCTCCTCCCTATAGATGCTGGTTGGTAGGTTAATTGGTCATTGTAAATTGTCCCATGATTAGGCTTGGGTTAAATCAATGGGTTGCTGGGTGGCTCAGCTTAATGGACTTTTCGGACCGATTCCATGCTATATCTCTATAAACAATAAATAAACATAACTAAAGTGGTGGGCTGCTGGGCAGCATTGCTCAAAGGGCCTGATGGGTCTACCCTGCAATTAATCCTTAAATAAAAAACAAAATAGAGTGAACAGACAGAAGTAGAGTTTCAGTGTCTGCGATCTGTTGTAGATAAATAAGATGAGTATTTGAAAAATATTTTTTCAAAATACAATTTTGCAAGCGAAATTTATGGTGCAGTTAGAAAATGTTTAGTTTTGGGTGGTTGCTGAATGAAGGTAATATTAAGGCAGGGCAAACATTTTGTTACATTGTCAGGATTTATGTTGGTTTCAGGACATATACATTAAACTATGGCAGCATCAGGTAATTATTGGAACTTGTGATGTTGTCATGGAACTGAATATCAAAACTGCTCATGCTAAAATTGAATTATGAGGAAAAGTCACATTTTACCATGAAGTGACAGATGTTCCAACTCAGAAACGAATAATATGCTCTTCAGCTACAGCTTTGCACAAAGGTGGATTCAAATCTGATTGGTTTAAGCATTATGGGAGATTTAATTTATTACTGAAATTGAATGAATAACTGTTAACAGACCTCTTTACTTTACATTTATTTTTTTGAAAAACATTTTATTCTTCTCTTGTTTCAATGGACTGAGTTATGTTTACATCAAAATAAATATTAAAATTTAATGATATAGCTTCCCTGTTCAGTTTTTGTTGCATTCCACTGCAAATACTTCTGCCCATAAAAGCCAATAAAATATAGGGAGTTAAGATTGATGCCACGTGGTGCCTTGGGAGATGGAAAATCTATTGTTGGAGATGTTAAATGCCATCTGCTGTCCTCGTCCATCAAGGAACCACAGTGTAGCTGGGGTAACAATATTCAATACCTGCTACTATGACCCATGTTTCTATCTCTCTCACTCATGGTCACTCCCAGTGAATCATCTATTTAATATTTCAGGTTTTTGAATTTACACCTCTTTTACCATGGGTTTTCATAACATTTCAGAGCACAACATTGCCTATGGCTAATCTTCCATTACAGATGTCTTGGATTTGCATTTTTTGGCATAATGCACCCAACTCACAGAAATGAAGTGAAGAAAGGGAAAATCACATCTAAAATACTTCTTCACCCCTCCCCCCACTTTCCCCTTTTCATAGCAATCACTCCTTAAGCAAATCCCTTGTCCATTCGTCCCTCCCCACTGACCTTCCGCCTGGTAGTTACCCTTACAAGGGAAACAAGTGCTACACCTGTCCCTGCACCTCCTCCCTCACTACCATTCAGGGCTCTAAACAGTCCTTCCAGGTGAGGTGACATTTCACCTGTGAGTCTGCTGGGGGTCATGTACTGTGTCTGGTGCTCATGGTGCAGCCTTCTGTATTTCAGTGAGACCTGACGTAGATTGGGAGACCACTTCACAGAACACTTACACTCTATCTGCCAGAAGAAGCAGGATCTCCCAGTAGCCACCCATTTTAATTTCACTTCACATTCTGAAATGTCAATCCTTGGCTTCCTCTACTGCCATGATGAGGCCACACTCAGGTTGGTGGAACAAAACCTTCCATTTGTGTAGCCTCCAACCTGATAGTATGAAGATCAATTTCTTAAACTTCCAGTAATGCTTCCCCCCCACTTTCACCATTCCCCATTCCATTTTCCTCTCTCACCTTATCTCGTTGCCTGCCCATCACCTCCTTATGGTTCTCCTCCACCTCTTCTTTCTTCCATGACCTTTTCTTATCAAAGTCCCTCTTCTCCAGCCAACTTCTCAGCTCTTTACTTTATCCCTCCCAGTTTCACCTATCATCCCGTGTTTCTCTCTCCCTTCCCCCACCTTTTAAATCTACTCCTCATCATTTTTTTCTCTGGTCCTGCCAGTGTGTCTTGGCCTGAAATGTAGACTGTAGATGCTGCCTGACCTACTGAGTTGCTCCAGCATTTTGTCTGTGTCATCTCTATTTTGCAGTTGTGTTGCAACGTACACTTGACATACACTCAGTGGCTATTTTATTACTACTGTTCATTAATGAAAATATCTAAATAGTCTAATCATGTGGCAGCAAAAATGCATTAAAGCATGCAGTTATGGTCAAAAGGTTCAGCTGTTTATCAGACCAAACATCAGAATGGGGAAGGAATGTGATCAATGTGACTGCCTGTGAAATGATTCTTAGTGCCAGATGGGGTGGTTTGAGTATCACAGACCTGAAGATAACCTGTTATCTTCAAGCACAACATTCTCTAGAGCAGTGGTTCCCACCCAGGAGCCACGGACCCCCTCAGTTAATGGTAGAAATCCATGCATAAAAAACGTTGGGAATCCCTGCTCTAGAGTTTGCAGAGGAAGATGTGAAAAACAAAACAAAAATATATAAGCGGCAGTTTTGTGAGATAATTCACCTTGTTAATAAGAGAGGTCAGGGGAGAATGCCAGACTGGATAATGCTGACAAGAAGGCAAAGACAACTCAAATAACCATACATTTTAACAGTGGGGTGTATTAGAGCATACCTGAATGAACGACATGTCAAACCTTGAAGCGGATGGGATACAGCAGCACAAGACAATGAACATGGACTCAGTGGCCACTTGATTAGGTACATGATGTACCTAATAATTTGGTCACAGTGTGTATATTTGCTATCTCGTTCAGGACAGGCTGAAAGACAAAAATACTTTCAACCATTCTATTGCCTTCTCCCATCTCCACAATTCTATAAGTGGGCCTCACAGGGCTTCAGGGAACCATAAAGTCATAGAGCACAGAAGCAAACCCTTCAGCCCAATCATCCATGGTAACCAAGGTATCTATCCAAGGTAGTAGTACTTATCTGTGTTTGACCCATATCCCTTGAACTCTTTTCATCAAAATACCTGTCTACATGTCTTTTAGACGTTCTAATTGTACCCTATGTTCTCTGGCACATACCATATCACACCATACTTTATGAGAAAATGTTTTTCCTTGAATGTGTTGTAACTCTCTTCCCTCTCACCACAGATCTATTCCTGTTGTTTTAGACTCCCATCACCCTGTTATGAAATTGTAATCTGCAAGAAGTTAGAAGTACACCTTTGCAAATAAACAATACTGCCCATGAAGCACAGACTCAGAGGTATGGTTTGTAAAATGGAGACTATGTGATATTTGCATATGCATCACCTAAATGTTAAGTCTATGGTGTTATGTTAATTGGCCTGCATCATACCAGGCATCTATGGATTTAAATAATTTGCAGCATTATAAGCAAGTTTAAGGAAGCTTGCAGACCAGATTGATACTACCACTTAGTTCTTTCAATAGTTGATCATCTGGCTCTCTGTTGTCAGAATTTTTTAGAATATCTGTGTAATGAGTTTCTCCCAGCAAAGGCATTTGAACCTTTTGAGATGTCTTATCAATTACAATATATTTTCACTGTAAATATGTACCTGAAAATAAACACATCTCAGCCCAAGTATTGAAATAAATGGTGTCAATGTCTTGATATTATATTAAAGCACCTACCATTACTTTTGATCTTAAGGGTTTACATTCCACAAGCAATAACGCTGATCAGGACCTCCACCAACTAACTCCACTACTTCTTTATTATTTCCCATCAGTCACATGCATCACTTTATGGACAGTCAATATATGTGTAAAAGCTATCTTACATATTTATATTTACTGTTGTGTTTTTATATTATTATTCTGTTATGTTTTGTGTTCTCCTTTGCTATGTTTGATCTGGAGTAACAATTATTTTGTTCTCCTTATACTTCTATACAAAAAATGACATTCAACAATCTTGAATCTTGAATAATAATGTGATGGGATTCCACTGAGAAGGTCTTCAACAGAATGTCTGTTTAGTGTGCTGAATCAAGACTTCCTTATCTACAACTTCTCCAGTTCTTCCAGTGACGCAGGCAACACCATGCAATGCCTTTCTATTTAAACACATTTTGGTTTTAATCCAATAATGTGAGAGCAGCTCCCATTCATGAAATGATGATATTTGGTAGTAGCTCACAGATACTGTCAATAGGTTAGAAATACGTAATAATGGAGTTCGAGGCCAATCATACAGGAATCACGAGGGGCAATGCAATTAGTTTTTCCTTTGCCAAAGTCCATCATCAATATCTTAGGGTCACTATTAATCAGAAATTTGAATGGACCAACTAAATAAATTTTATTTTTTTGTTTATTTAGAGTTACAGCCTGATACATGGCCCTACATGGCCCTGCCATTCAATTACACACATATGACAAATTAGCCTACTAATCCATACATCTTCCTGTAAATACTGTGCCCTTGTAGGGACAAGCAGAGGTAAGTATTCTATCGTCAGTGATTCATCTTTTAATTTCTCCCTCAAAGCTTTCCCCCCAACGACAAGGGCTAAGTCGGTAGCATAACGGAATAGACTCCACTTGCCTGGGTGAGTACAGTTCTGATACCACATAAGAAACTTCACAGTTTGAAGACAAATTGGCCCTGGTGATTGTCTTCCACACATCACTGTGTGTGCTACCACCAGGGTGTTGCTGCAGCAGAGTGTTCCTGGAACACAATACACTGTGCCTCCCAGACCTGGTGATGAATATAGCAGAAGCATTAGATTGACCTTGGAATAGGTAAAACGTTCGACACAACATCCTGGGCCGTAGCGTCTGTATTGTGCTGTAGTTTGGACACATCCTGAACAAGCCACATGTTCACTTCCAATAAAATCTGGCTGGTGTATAATGCATTATTTGGGACACTGAGTTCTAGAGCCTTGAGGAAATGGTGCACTCCTATAAAAGTCCAGTTTGACCACACTTGGTATATTGTGTTCATTTCTTGTACCCTCATTACAGGCAGAATGTGGAAGCTTTATGGAGGGTGTAGAGGATATTTAACAGGATGCTTCCTGGATTAAAGATCATGCCTATAAGAAAAGATTGAGTGAGCTAGGCTCTTACTTGATTTTGAAAGGTGACTTGATAGAAAGCATTGAAGGAGTGGACAGACAATATCTTCTTTACCAGAATGAAAATGAGTAATACAAAGTGGGCACTATGTTAAAGTGATTGGAGGAAGATTTTTACATACAGAGTGGTAGGTACCTGGAGTGCCAGGTCAGGGTGGTGGTGGAAGAGGCAGATGCACTAGAGACCTAAGAGACTCTTAGATAGGCACATGGATAAAAGGAAAATGGGGGGGGGGTATGTAGGAGGAAACCATTAGATTGGACATTGAGTAGATTGAAAGGTCAGCAGAAGATCATGGACAGGAGGCACTGTCCTGTGTTCTATGTTCTATCTTGATTTGGAAATAAACAAATGCTCATTCCACATCACTCAATGTTTCCAGCTCACCAACTCAATGGGAGCATCTTCAGCAGAACAACCACTGGGAATTCACAGACATTACTCGCCAGCACCTTCCCAAGAGCAATTAGGAATGGGCAGTACATGCTGCCCTGACAGTGAAATGGTAATAATAAATAATAATGAGGGAATGAACAGAGATTTAAAGCAGCAGGCACATAAATATAACTGTGATCCTTCATAATGACTGGAGAAAGAACTGTTGAGTTATGAAAAGGAAAAGACATTACAAAGGAAAAGAACATAATGGGTAGCTTCTTTAGCAATTAGTTGATTGTTAGCCATAGTAGAGATGACATGGAATATTCTGACTTAGATGGAACCCTAGAATGCGAAAAATGAGCAACTACTTTCTCTTTAAATGATGAAAGATAGCTCTGGTTACAATTTTGTGAGATTAAAAGCACAAAATAAGGAAGAAAATTTTCAGCTTTCAAAGCATTTGTCAGAGAATTATTTGAAAGTGTAATTGTTAGTTATCAAGTTACAAATTTCACCTTTTTGCACAAGACGCCACAAAGAGCAACAACATGTTTTTGACAGTGTGGTTAAATTGATCAAAAGTCTTTTTGAAAAATAAAAATCAGAAAACTGCAGATGCTGGAGATCAGAAATAAGAACAGAAAAATTACTGGAAGTACTGAACTGTGCAGGGATAGTGTGTTAATGCAGACAAATGGGATTAATGTCTATAGGCCTGGTGATATACAATAGTGCAATATAATTTTCTGGTTCTCACTAAGCATGTTAGGCAACATCTGTTCCTTCATTAGGTTAGTATCAAATGGCATCCACGAATACCCATTTTTTGGTCGTATTACAGATGGCAATGAAGAGGTGTAAGGAGTGAGACTGATTGGCTGGTTGAGTGGCGTTGCAACAACAACCACCCATTCAATGACAGTAAGACCGAGGAATCGATTATGGACATCAGAAGAGTAAAGTCAGGAGAACATGCACTATTTCTCATATTGAGCGGTCAGTGGTGGAAAGGTTTAGCAGCTTCAACTTCCTGGATGGTTGCATCTCAGAGACAAATATATTTATGCAATCATGAAGAAGGCATGCCAGTAGCTCCACTTCTTTACAAGGTATGTCACCAAGTCTCTTTATAAATTTTTACAGGTGCAAAATAAAGACAATTCTGATGAGGTGCATCACAGCTTGGTATAGGGCCAGCAAGAATAGGATCTCAAGAGGTTATAGACTCAGTCAATTCCATCACAGGCACAAGCTTCCAACCACCGCAAGAGGTGATACCTCAAAATTAGTGTCCTACATTAAGAACCCTCATATTCGGGGCATGCTCTCCTCTCATTACTACCAATAGGAAGAAGATCCAATAGCCTGAAGCCCCACACTCAACATTTTAGGAACAGCTTCTTCCTCTCTGCCATCAGATGTATAACCATATAAACCATATAACAATCACAGCACGGAAACAGGCCATCTCAGCCCTCCTGGTCTGTGCCGAACTCTTAATCTCACCTAGTCCCACCGACCCGCACTCAGCCCATAACCCTCCACTCCTTTCCTGTCCATATACCTATCCAATTTTACCTTAAATGACACAACTGAACTGGCCTCGACTACTTCTACAGGAAGCTCATTCCACACAGCTACCACTCTCTGAATAAAGAAATAACCCCTCGTGTTTCCCTTAAACTTCTGCCCCTAACTCTCAAATCATGTCCTCTCGTTTGAATCTCCCCTACTCTCAAACAGCCTATTCACGTCAACTCTATCTATCCCTCTCAAAATTTTAAATACCTCGATCAAATCCCCCCTCAACCTTCTACGCTCCAATGAATAGAGACCTAACTTGTTCAACCTTTTTCTGTAACTTAAGTGCTGAAACCCAGGTAACATCCTAGTAAATCGTCTCTGCACTCTCTCTAACTTATTGATATCTTTCCTATAATTCGGTGACCAGAACTGCACACAATATTCAAAATTTGGCCTTACCAATGCCTTGTACAATTTTAACATTACATCCCAACTTCTGTACTCAATGCTTTGATTTGTAAAGGCCAGCGTTCCAAAAGCCTTCTTCACCACCCTATCTACATGAGACTCCACCTTCAGGGAACTATGCACTGTTATTCCTAGATCTCTCTGTTCCTCTGCATTCCTCAATGCCCTACCGTTTACCCTGTATGTTCTATTTGGATTATTCCTGCCAAAATGTAGAACCTCACACTTCTCAGCATTAAACTCCATCTGCCAACATTCAGCCCATTCTTCTAACCGGCATAAATCTCCCTGCAAGCTTTGAAAACCCACCTCATTATCCACAACACCTCCTACCTTAGTATCATCGGCATACTTACTAATCCAATTTACCACCCCATCATCCAGATCATTTATGTATATTACAAACAACATTGGGCCCAAAACAGATCCCTGAGGCACCCCGCTAGTCACCAGCCTCCATCCCGATAAACAATTATCCACCACTACTCTCTGGCATCTCCCATCTAGCCACTGTTGAATCCATTTTATTACTCCAGCATTAATACCTAACGACTGAACCTTCTTAACTAACCTTCCATGTGGAACTTTGTCAAAGGCTTTGCTGAAGTCCATATAGACAACATCCACTGCCTTACCCTCGTCAACATTCCTCGTAACTTCCTCAAAAAATTCAATAAGGTTTGTCAAACATGACCTTCCACACACAAATCCATGCTGGCTATTCCTAATCAGATCCTGTCTATCCAGATAATTATTAATACTCTAAGATAATTATTAATATCTCTAAGAATACTTTGCATTAATTTACCCACCACTGATGTCAAACTGACAGGTCTATAATTGCTAGGCTTCCTTCTAGAACCCTTTTTAAACAATGGAACCACATGAGCAATACGCCAATCCTCCGGCACAATCCCCGTTTCTAATGACATCATAAAGATCTCTGTCAGAGCTCCTGCTATTTCTACACAAACTTCCCTTAAAGTTCCTGGGGAATATCCTGTCAGGACGCAGAGATTTATCCACTTTTAAATTTCTTAAAAGCGCCAGTACTTCCACCTCTTTAATTGTCATAGGTTCCATAACTTCCTTACTTGTTTCCCACACCTTACTCAATTCAATATCCTTCTCCTTAGTGAATACCGAAGAGAAGAAATCGTTCAAAATTTCTCCCATCTCCCTCGGCTCCACACGTAGCTGACCACTCTGATTCGCTAAGGGGCCAATTTTATCCCTCACTATCCTCTTGCTTTTAATATAACTGTAGAAACCTTTCGAATTTACTTTCAACTTATTTGCCAAACCAACCTCGTATCTTCTTTTAGCTTTTTCTAATCTCTTTCTTAAGATTCCTTTTACATTCTTTATATTCCTCGAGCAATTCCTTTACTCCATGCTGCCTATATCTATTGTAGACATCCCTCTTTTTCTGAACCAAATTTCTAATATCCCTTGAAAACCATGGTGCTTTCAAACCTTTAACCTTTCTTTTCAACCTAACAGGAACCTAAAAGATTCTGTACCCTCATAATTTCACCCTTAAATGACCTCCATTTCTCTATTACATCCTTCCCATAAAACAACTTGACCCAATCCACTCTCTCTAAATCCCTTCACATCTCCTCAAAGTTAGTCTTTCTCCAATCAAAAATCTCAACTCTAGGTCCAGTCCTGTCCTTCTCCATAATTATATTGAAGCTAATGCTCTTGTAATCACTGGACCCAAAGTGTTCCCCAACACATACATCTGTCAGCTGACCTATCGCATTCCCTAACAGGAGATCCAACACTGCCCCATCTCTAGTTGGTACTTCTATGTATTGTTGCAAAAAACTATCCTGCACACATTTCACAAACTCTAAACCATCCAGCTCTTTTACAGAATGAGCTTCCCAGTCTACGTGTGGAAAATTAAAATCTCCCTCAATCACCA
Source organism: Hypanus sabinus (assembly GCF_030144855.1). NCBI lineage: Eukaryota > Metazoa > Chordata > Chondrichthyes > Myliobatiformes > Dasyatidae > Hypanus > Hypanus sabinus. The sequence continues at coordinate 86,393,459 of NC_082710.1, read as the reverse complement.
CCTTGTGTTTACTACAAATATCTGCTTTCTCCTTACACATTTGCTCTTCCAACTCACACTCCCCATTAGGTGGCCTATAATACATTCCTATCAGTGTTACTACACCTTTCCCATTCCTCAACTCCACCCAAATAGCCTCCCTAGAGGAGCTCTCTAATCTATCCTTCCAAAGCACCGCCATAAGATTTTCTCGGACAAGCAATGCAACACCTCCTCCTCTGGCCCCTCCTACTCTATCACACCAGAAGCAACTAAATCCAGGAATATTTAGTTGCCAATCACACTCTTCCTGCAACCATGTTTCACTAATAGCTACAACATCATAATTCCAGGTATCAATCCACGCTTTAAGCTCATCCACCTTTCTTACAATACTCCTAGCATTAAAATAGATACATTTAAGATACTCTCCACCTCCTCCTCTCTTTTCATCCCTAACAATGCATTCAAATTTATTATCCTTTTCTTTCTTCTCCCCTACATCTTCGGGCTGAGCGCATCCCTTCTCCATCACCTGCCTTTCCTCCCTCACACACTGTCTCTTTACTTGCACTACTGGTGAACTAACCTCCTCTCCCATAGTTTCCTCAAATTGATTCCCCCCCCCCCATCTTACTAGTTTAAAGTCTGCCCTGTAGCCCTAGCAAACCTCCCCGCTAGGATATTGGTCCCCCCAGGATTCAAGTGTAACCCGTCCTTCTTGAACAGGTCACGCCTGCCCCAGAAGAGGTCCCAATGATCCCTGCCCCCTGCTCCAATCCCACAGCCACGCATTCATCCTCCACCTAATTCCGTTTCTACTCTCACTGTCGCGTGGCACAGGCAGTAATCCTGAGATTACTACCTTTGCGGACCTTCTTCTTAACTGCCTTCCTAACTCCCTATACTCACGTTTCAGGACCTCTTCCCCTTTCCTACCTATGTCATTGGTACCTACATGTACCACGACCTCTGGCTCCTCACCCTCCCACTTCAGGATATCTTGGACTCGATCAGAAACGTCCCGAACCCTGGCAACAGGGAGGCAAATTACCATCCGGGACTCCCGATCATCTCCACAGAACTGCCTGTCTGAACCCCTGACTATCGATTCCCCTATTACTATGGTCCTCTTTCTTCTATCCCTACCCTTCTGAGCTACAGGGCCGTCCTCTGTGCCAGAGGCCCGGCCACTGTCACTTCCACCAAGTAGGCTGTCCCCCCCCAACAGTACTCAAACATGAGTACTTATTGTCAAGGGGTACAGCCACTGGGGTACTCTCTAGTACGTGACCCACCTATCTGCCTCCCGTGGCCCCGGAGTGACCACCTGCCTGTAATTTCTCTCTATCACCTCCTCACTCTCCCTGACCGGGCGAAGGTCATCGAGCTGCAGCTCCAGTTCCCTAACTCGATCCTTCAGGAGCTGCAGTTCGGTGCACCTGGTGCAGATGTGGACGTCCGGGAGGCTCGGAGACTCCAGGACCTCCCACATCCGACACCGAGAACAACAAGCTGCCCTCACACTCATACTTCCCAAATAACTGAAAATAACAAGAACTAAAAGATAAGCCTACTGTGCCCTCTTCCGCCTAAGCCCCCTGAGTCCAAGCCCTACACTCTACTCCCGGCGCACTCCGCTGCCCGCAAACGAAGCTGCCCGCTTCTTAAGGCTGCATTCTTTTTATATCTTCCCTCCTTCCCAGGCCTCCTTCACGTGCCTGCGCAGTCCGGCCTCTCAGAACTCCGATCTGAGATGCAATTGGACAACTTGAAAATGGCCGCCGCCGCACTTCCTCTCAAAGTAGGTACCAATGACATTCCTCTCTTTCTGAATGGTCCATGAACCTATGAACCCTATCTCATGAGTCCTCTTTTGCACTACTTATTTATTTTTGTAATTTAAAGATTTTTACGTCTTTGTGGTGCATTGCTGCCACAAAACAACCTCATACTTCGCTGATAATACATCTGATTCTGATCCGTGGAAAAAGAAACAGCCATCATTTCAGGATGAAGATCCTTTGGCAATACAAATGGATGTCTCTGTCTTGAAATGTTGAGTATCTTCCACATTTTGTGTCCTCTTGAAAAATGCTGTGGCATGTTTATGTCCCCCACTTTGTGTTACAGCATGCCACTGTTTTGAAAGGATTGGAAGTTCATCACAGCAATGAAAGAGCTTTCAACTTGATGACAGCTACTAATAGCATTCAGCACACTTCCCTGAAAAAAAACCCCTTAATTTTCATTTGTCAGAAACCTGTGAGCATTCAACGGCAGGTGAGGCTTTTCAATTCATCAGATTACAGAATCTCCATTTCTTCATTAGGCAATCTTGACTTCAAAGTATTGGGTAAAAAATTTAAATGAGTCTTATCTGGAATAGAATAAACTAAAATAAAGATTTAGATAATCTGAAGGGATTAAGAAATAGAGAAAAAGAAAAAAAGAGTTAAACAGAAGAAAAATAAAACATTGAACAATCTTTGCACTTCTAAAAACGTGAGTATTTTGAATCTCCATATGTGGAATCGATTTGTCAGAGCCAAAGGCATTGCTTAGCAATAGTTATCATTTATCATATAGATAAAAGCTTGCCTACTCTCAAAAGAACAAGAAACAGATTTTCCAGCCACTTTTAGTACAGAACTATCGGCTAATTACCGAACTCCATACATCACCAAGAAGTCTACAGGCCAAGGGCAGGTTAATGAGATTAGTGTACTTGCTGGTTAGTATGCACACAGTGGACCACAAGGCCTGTTTCTGATTTGTATGACTATAGGAGCAGTGGTGAGAATTGTGCTTGGATATGGATATTCATGTTTTATTTATTGCATACAGGAGCTGTTGGTGGGTACCAAATAATCTAACTTTATATTTTCATAGCAAGGTAAACTCCAAAAAATAATGGGCTGACTGACTGAAACATGGTGGCTCTGTTAATGGCTCAGCTCTTCTCACTCACCTGCATGCCAGAAGTCCAGGAGGTGCTGCTGGCCAGATACTGGTGTAGCTAATCTCTTGCTCCACAATTGGACTTTGCACTGAAACCAAAGGCTGAACCAAGGTAGACTCAGGGGAGCTTGGGATGCACTTTTTCCCTAACAATCAGCTTCAGTCTGAAGAAGATGGGGTAGACAAAAGCAATTCATGCACTTACATGAACAGCATACACATCACTGAGGATCTTACTTGGCCTGTACGTACCGAATGTGTGGTAAGAAAAGCACAACAGTGTCTTTTTCACCTTGGCCAGTTAAAGAAGTTCAGCATGAGTCCCCAACTGCTCAGGACAGTCTACAGAGGCACAATTGAGAGCATCCTGACTGGCTGCCTGGTATGGGAACTGTACTTCCCTCAATCGCAGGACTCTGCAGAGAGTGGTGCAGACAGCCCAGCGCATCTGTAGATGTAAACTTCCCACTATTCAGGGCATTTACAAAGACAGGTGTGTAAAAAGGGCCCGAAAGATCAATGGGAGCCCAAGTCACCCCAGCCACAAGCAGTTCCAGCTGCTACCATCTGAAAAATAGTACCACAGCATAAAAGCCAGGACCAACAGACTCTGGGACAGCTTCTTCCACCAGGCCATCAGACTGATTAATTCACGCTGACCCAATTGTATTCCTAAGCTATATTGTCTGTTCTATCGTATATCTTACCATACATACAATTTATTACAATTTACAATAATTTGCACATTGCACATTCAGAGACAAAACATAAAGATTTTTACTCATGTAGGTGAAGGATGTAAGAAATGAAATCAATTTAATTCAATTCAACTGCCAAATCCATGGGAAATAGTAAGTGTAATAAAAGAGTCACAGAGTCAAATAGCACAGGAACCAATCCATGTTAACCAAAGTGCCGATCCAAGTTAATCTCATTCATTTGTGTTTGCTTTACTTACTTCTGATTTATCTTATGGATTTGTGTTTTATTCATGTAAGGTGTTTCTCTTTTCTTTAATGCTGTAATTTATTTTTATTCCAAGACTACATTGGCTCAACGGAAAGGATTTTTAAATAGCTCTGATGAAGGGAGTCATTTAAGATAGTTCAAATGTCTATCAGTGACAAGTGGAGGAGATCAGGGTGTTCTAGATTCTAATAGCAACAGTATACTTGCTTTTCAGGGCCTGCCCTGTCTTTGGCACATGACAAAGTAGGCCAAAGTCAGCATGGTTTCCTTAAGGGAAAATCTTGCCTGACAAATCTGTTAAAATTCTTTGAGGAAATAGCAAACAGGATAGATGAAGGAAAATTGATAGATATTGGTGGATACTTGGATTTGCAGAAGGCCTTTGACAAGGTGTCACACATGAGGCCTCTTAACAAGTTAAAAGCCCATGGTGTTACAGAAAAGATACTAGCAGAAATAGAGCATTGGCAGATTGCCAGGAGGAAAAGAGTGGAAATAAAGAAAGTCTTCTGCTTAGCTGCTAGTGATTAGTGCTGTTCCACAGGGATCTGTGTTGGACCACTTCTTTTTATGTTATATGTCAATGATTTGGATGACAGAACTGATGACTTTGTGGCCCAGTTTGAGAATGATACAAAGATAGGTGGAGGGGTCATTCAGGGTCCAGAAGCAGGGAGGGTGTAGAAGGACTCAGACAAATTAAGGGAATGGACAAAGAAATGTCAGATGGAATAGAGTGTTGGGAACTGTATGATTATGCATCTTGGTACAAGAAATAAAAGTGAAAACTATTTTCTAAATGGAGAGAAAACTCAAAAATCCAAGATGCAAGGTACTTGGGTGTCGTCATGCAGGATTCCCTAAAGGTTAATTTGCAGGTTGAGTCACTTGTGTGGAAGACAAATGCAATGTTAGCATTCATTTCAAGAGAATTAAAATATAAAATCAAGGCTTAATTTTGAGGCTTTATAAGGGACTGGTAAAGCCTCACTTGGAATATTGTGAGCAGATTTGGGCCCCTTACCTAAGAAAGGATATGCTGACATTGGAGAGTGTTCTGTGGAGGTTTATGAGAAATAATTACCATCTGAGGGCTAATTGATGACACTGGGCCTATACTTACTGAAAATGAGAAGAATTGGGGGGATGAGATCTCACTGAAACCTATTGAAAGTTCAAAGGCCTTGATAAAGTGGATGTCGAGAGGATGTTTTCTATGGTGAGGGAGTCTTGGACTAGTGGGAACAGGCTCAGAGTAGACAGACATCTATTTAGAATGCAGATGAGAAGGAATTTCTTTAGCCAGAGAGTAGTGAACCTGTAGAATTTGTTGCCACTTGCGACTATGGAGGCCGCGTTTTTGTGTTTTTTAAGGTGGAGGTTGATATTTCATGCCCTTGATTATTCAGGGCATGAAAGTTTACAGGGAAAAGGGCAAGACAATGGCATTGAGAAGGAAAATAGATCAGCCATAATGAAATGACAGAGCAGACACAATGGTCCAACTGGCCTAATTCTGCTCCAATCTCTTATGGTATTATGGAATGTCTCTGAGTATGAGTCACAACTTCTGGAAGAAGGGTGTGCATGCAGGCACAGTAGATGTCACACCACATTGTGGGCAGGGTTCAGGATGTTGCTTTAGAAATATGTGTATGATAAACATTCAAGCGAAAGAAATGTTGATGCAATTATACATAAATATTTGTAAATATTTGTTTGGAGAGGATGAATAAGTGAATTCTGACATTTAAAATACACTACGATATTCTCTAGGAGAGATGCTGTTATGATGGGACCACTCACAGAGTCATACAAAAGGTTAGCAGGACCTTTAGCCTATCTGACCCAAAATTCCTATCTGAGCTCATTCCATTTGTCCTTGTTGGCCCGTATCCCTCTAACTCTACCCTATTCATATACTTGTCCAAGTACTTTTATTACAGATATTAATGTACCTGCTTCAATTACTTCCTACATCAACTCATTCTGAATACTGAACACCCTCTGGGAGAAAAAGATGCTTTTCAATTTCCATCAAGTATGTCCCCTCTCACCATTAACCTATGCACTCTACTTGTGCATTCCCCAACCCTGAGAAATACCATTCACCATATCTTTGTCCCATATGATTGTTTACACCTCTCATTCTCCTACATTTCAATGAAAAATATTCCAACCTCCCTCGAGTCCTGGCATCCTCATATATCTCCTCAGCATTCTCTCCTCTTTAAATGCATCTATCCTGACCAAAACCAAACATAAAATACCAAATGTGGCCTCACCAACTTTCAGTTCAACTGCCATATAACATCCCAGCTGCTAAACTCAGTGCCCTGACTGTGCTTGATAAGATTGAGATTAAGATCAATGATGACTTAATTACATTGGAGCAGCCTTAAGAGGTTAAGTGGCTCTCTCCAGCTGTCTCCACCTCAAAATAATGACCCTTACTCAGATTCAATGGATATAATCCATTATTGTAGAGCTATTTTTACAACTGTGGTATTTGTGCTCAGTATTATTAGTGCAAATGTTTTTGTGTCTCATTTTTAAATATTATAAACATAATAGAAGGCTATTTTCAGTCCAAACTGCATAGGAAATCTCAGAGTACAATACTTTAATTACATCTAAACTAAACAAGCAGCTGTTGGGGTGTTTTAATTGACTTAGTGACTGGGTTTGTCAACATTAGGCTGGCATATGTAACAGTAAATAAACCCACCACATGTGGAAAATAAATTAGGGAGCAAATTGTTGTTCAGTGGAAGGTTTGGTTAAGAATGAAATTAAACACAGCTGTGCAGACTGGCACTGTGATCACACCACTGAAGTTATTACGGGTGTGTTAGAACAGTTCGTCAATATGACACACAGTACAATCCATGAATTGTACCACAGAGGCAAAATTCAAAAGGGCGAAGAGTGAAAGCTGAAGATGTTGTACTTAAATGCTTAGGAGGAAGTGATAATAATCTGATTGAATGCATACTGCAATTTGAGAGGGAGAAGAATAGTTTACATGTATTTGTATTGCAGTGGAATAAAAGGGATTACAGAGGCATGAGAGAGGAGCTTGCCCAGGTGGATTGGAGGAGGATACTGGCAGGGATGACTGCAGAGCAGAGATGGCTGAAGTTTCTGGAAGTATTTCACAAGGCACAGGATAGATATGGCCCACAGAAGAAGTTCTCAAATGGCAGGGTAGGCAACCCTGGTTGACAAGGGAAGTTGAGGACTGCGTAAAAGCCAAGGGAATATAAGGTAGCAAAAGTGAGTGAGAAGTTCCTGCACACTGCACCTCCCTTTTCTACCTCCTACCCAAGATCCACAAACTCATTTGTCCAGGTAGACCCATTCTTTCAGCTTGTTCCTGCCCCACTGAACTCATATCTGTATACCTCGACTGTTTTATCCCCCTGGTTCAGTTCCTACCTACTTAATCTTATTTTCTCTCTGGATGTCCAGTCCCTATACACCTCTATCCCCTACCAGCAAAGCCTCGGAGCTCTCCATTTCTTTCTGGACACCAGACCCAACCAATTCCCCTCCACCATCACTGTCCTGTCTGGCAGAACTTGACCTCACTCTTAATGACTTATGATTTGGCTCTTCCCACTTCCTTCAAACAAAAGGTGTAGACATGGGCACTTGCATGCGTCTGAGCTTTGCCTGCCTTTTTGTCGGCTATGTGGAACACTCTATGTTCCAAGCCTTCACTGATGTCTGTCCCCCACTTTTCCTGTGCTACATCGATGACTTCATTGCTGCTGCTTCCTGCACCCATGCAGAGCTCGTCAACTTCATCAACTTTGCCTCCAACTTCCACCCTGCCCTGAAATTTACCTGGTTCATTTCCGACACCTTCCTCCCTTTTCTTGATCTCACTATCTCTAGTGACAGCTTATCTCCTGATGTCTATTATAAACCCACGGACTCTCACAGCTATCTGGACAATACCTCTTCCCACCCCATTACATGTAAAAATGCCATCCCTTCTCTCAATTCCCCTGTCATTGCCACATCTGCCCTCAGGATGAGGCTTTTCATTCCAGAACAAAGGAGGTGTCCTCATTTTTCAAAGAAAGGGGGCTTCCCTTCCTCCACCATCAATGCCTCCCTCAAACACATCCCTTCCATTTCAAGTATACCTGTTCTTACCCCACCCTCCTGCCACCCTACCAGGGATAGGGTTCTTCTTGTCCTCACCTAAAACTCCACCACCCTACGCGTCCAGCACATAATTCTCCGGAACTTCCACCATTACCAACTGGATCCCACCACCAGGCACAAATTGCCCCCCTTCCCCACATTTCCTGCTTTCCGCAGGGATCGCTTCCTCTGCGACTCCCTTGTCCATTCATCTCTTCAGTCTGACCTCCCTCCTAGCACTTAGCCTTGCAAGCGGAAAAAGTGTTATACCTGCCTCTAAGCTTCCTCCCTCACTACCATTGAAGGCCCCAAAGAGTCCTTCCTGGTGAGGCGACACTTCACCTCTGAGTCTTTTGTGGTCGTACACTGAGTCTGGTGCTCCCAGTGTGGCCTCCTGTATATCACTGAGACCCAACATAGATTGGGAGACCGCTTCATTGAACACCTACACTCCATCCTCCAGAAGAAGCAGGTCTCCAAGTGGCCACACATTCAACTTCCCATTCCCATTCCGATATGTCAATCCATGGCCTCCTCTACTGTCATTATGAGGCCACACTCAGGTTGGAGGAATAACATCTTATATTCTGTCTCAGTAGCCTCCAACCTGATGGCATGAACATCGATCTCTCCAACTTCTGGTAATGCCCTATTCCCACCCCCCCCCACCTTCATTATTCCCCATTTCCTTTTCCCTCCATCACCTAATCTCCTTGCCTGCCCATTGACTTCCTCTGATGCTCCTCCCTTCTTTTCTTTATTCCATGGCCTGCTGTCCTTTGGTATCAAACTCTCCCTTCTCCAGCCCTCTATCTCTTTCACCAATCAACTTCCCAGCTCTTTATTTCATCCCCCCCTTCCTAGTTTCTCCTATCAGCTTGAGTGTGTCTCCTCCTCTCCCTACCTTTTAAATCTACTCCTCATCTTTTGTTTTCCAGTCCTGCTGATGTGTCTCAGCCCGAAACAATACTGTACATTTTTTCCCACAGATGCTACCTGGACTGCTGAGTTCCTCCAGCATTTTGTGCATGTTGCAAGGATTTCCAGTATTTTCTCTTGTTTGTGAGAAGTTTGATGATTGGCAAGCTTTCAAAATCCAACAAAAAACAAGCAAAAATGCTATAAAAAGGGATAAGATGAAATACAAGGAAAACTAGCCAATAATATAAAGCAGGACACTAAAAGTTTTTTTTTCAGTTATAAAAAGAGTAAAAGGGAGGTGAGAGTTGATATTGGTCCACTGGAAAATGATGCTGGTGAGATAGTAATGAGTAAACAAAGAAATGGCAGATGAACTTAGTAAGTAATTTGCATCAGATTTCACTGTGGAAGACATTAGTAGTGTGTCAGAGGTCCGTGAGTGTCAGGGAGCAGAACTGAGTGTCATTGCTATTGCAAAGGAAAAAGTGCTAGGCAAACTCAAAAGTCTTAAGATGGATAAGTCATCTGGACCAGATGGACAACATCCCAGAGTTCTGTGAGAGGTTGCTGAAGAGATAATGGATGCACTGGTCATGATTTTTCAAGAGTCACTTGATTCTGGCATTGTTCCGGAGAACTGGAAGGAGGGAGGATGGCAAAAGAAAGGAAATTATAAGGAATTAATAACCTCAGTTATTAAGAATGAGGTTTCAGGGTACTTGGAGACAAATGATAAAATAAGACAAAGTCAACATAGATATTGTAAAGCAAAATCTTGCCTGACATATCTGTTAAGATTACTTTGAGGAAGTAACAATCAGGGCAGGGTGGGCAAAGGAGAGGCAGTGGATGCCATTTAGGATTTTCAGAAGGCATTTGATAAGGTGCCACACATAGGGCTGCTTAACAAGATAAAATACCATGGCATTACAGGTAAGATACTGACATGGACACTGGCTGATAGGCAAGAAGCAGCAGGTGGGATTAAAGGTGGCCTTTTCTGATTGACTGCCAGTGACTAATGATGTTCCTCAGGGGTCAGTTTTGCACATTGTTTGCCAATGATTTGGATAATGGAATTGATGGTTTGTGAATGATAGAAAGATAAATGGAGGGGTAGATAGTGCTGAGGAAGCAATGTTTGGAGATTCCAAGATTGCGGCGCTACGCAGCTTGCAGCGGCCACTCCAGAGCTGATTATCTGTTATTTGTGAAGAGGGGTGCCGTGCGCAATCGTAATCAGACGAAAAACAGATGTGGGAGCATGGAGGAACTTCTGAAAATCTCAGGAAGACCTTCTTCGTTGCTGCTGCTGCTGTGAGGTCTGGGTCTCTGCTGGGAAGAACGGGCCCCCAATCCTCGGGGTCACATTGCTGATGGCTGTTGGCGGGGCTGTCTTAATATGCTGGGCAGAGGATGGTGCTCGGAGAAGTTGTGCTGGAGGGGATGGTTGGAGGCTCGGAGGTTTGATGGACTCTGTGATGGTCCGCTGCAATCAGGTCACTTTCACTGTGTGCCGTGTCTGCGAGGCTGGGTCCGACGGAGCTTTTCCTGTGTGCCGTGTCTGCAAGGCTGGGTCCGACAGAGCTTTTGCTGTGTGCTGCATCTGCGAGGCTGGGTCCGACAGAGCTTTCGCTGTGTGCTGCGTCTGCGAGGCTGGGTCCGACGGAACTTTTTCTGTGTGCTGCGTCTGCGAGGCTGGGTCAGGCGGCACCGTGGAGGTCCATAGCAGATGTATTCCCTTCTGCTGGCGGTGTGAGAGGACGAGTCTGTTGGGACCCTGGGGACTTCTGGAAACTGTGTGGTGGTTTCTTTCGAACTAATAGTCTTTTGGCATCTTAGGACTATTTTTATTGTGCCCATCAATTATGCTATTATTTGCACAGTTGTAACTATGTGTTGTAACTGTGTGGTTTTATGTAGGTCTTGTAGCTTTAGTTTTTGGTCTTGTTTTTGTCTGGTGGATTTGGAGCTCCTTTCCAGGGAATGCGCTAAGACGGTAGCGCGATATTAATACGCAGCAGCCTCTCCGGACTCTGGATTGGGGATTGCCAAACATTATGTAGGTTTCCTGGTGTAGTCTGTTTTGTCATGCGTTTTTGTGGTAACATTCTGGAGGAACCTTGTCTCATTTTTTATCTACATTGCATTTGTGGTTTCTAACTGACAATAATCTGAATCTGAATGCAATTACAGCAGAACAGACAAATTGGAAGAGTGGGCAAAAAAATGGCAGATGGAATATCATGTTGGGAAATGTATGATAATGCATTTTTATAAAAGGAACAATAGTGCAGACTATTATGTAACTGGGGAGAAGGTTCAAACAGCAGAAGTGCAGAGGGACTTGGGAGTCCTTGTGCAAGACTCCCAGAAGGTTAATTTACAGGCTGAGTTTGTGGTAAAGAAGGCAAATGCAATGTTGGCATTTATTTCAAGGGGAATAGAATATAGAAGCATGGAGATAATGCTAAGGCTTTATAAGACACTGGTCAGGCTGCACTTGGGACTATTGTCAACAGTTTTGGGCCCCATATCTCAGAAAGTATGTGCTGTCATTAGAGGGAGTGCTGAGGAGGTCCACAAAAATGATTCCGGGAATGAAGGGGTTAACATGTGAGGCGTGTTTGGCTTTGGGCCTGTACTCTCTGGAATTTAGAAGAAAGCAGGGTGATCTCATTGAAACCCACCGAATGTTGAAAGGACTAGATCGGGTGTATGTGGAGAGGATGTTTCCTCTGGTGGAGGTATCCAGAACTAAAGGGCGTAGCCTCAACATTGAAATGCAGCCTTTTAGAACAGAGGGAAGGTATCATTTTTTTTAGCCAGAGAGTAGTGAATCTGTGGAGTGCTCTGCCACAGGGTGCAGTGGTAGTCATGTCCATTGGTATATTTAAGGCAGAAGTTGATCATTTCTTCATCGGTCAGGGCATCAAAGAAAATGGTGAGAAGGCTGGTGTTTGGGGTTGAGTGGGATCTGGGATCAGCCATGATGGAATGGCGGAGCAGACTCGATGGACTGAATGGCTTAATTCTGCTCATATGTCTTATGCTTCTAATTTTAATACTGGAAGGCATGTATTTAAGGTGATGGGCGGGGCAATTTATTTACACAGAGGTGTCTGAAAAGTGCTGCCAGGGAAGGGGTGGAAGCAAATGTGATAAAGATGTTTGGACAAGCACATGAATATGCAGAGAATGGAGAAATATGGACCATGTACAGGCAGAGGAGATTCCTTTAGCTTAATTAGTTATGATTTCTTTGTTATCATTAATCATTAGTTATCCTTAGCTTACATAGTTCAACATGTCAATGTGGACTGAAAGGCCAGTTCAGTACTAGTCTACATTGGAATGTCTACATATTGTACCTATACATATCTTGAAGCTCCCGAAGTTGGGTGAATGTTCCAAACGTAATGATTAATAGACAGTGAAACCATTGGGAATAAAGGTGCAACTTCAGGTAGGCAGGTTGTTTCTATAGTAATCGATAAACCACTACCTGATCATTCTTGACCTCACAATCTACCTTGTAGTTTATTTCCGTGCATGTCTTTTCTCTGTAGCTGTTACACTTTGTTTTGCATTGTTATTGCTTTGCCTGCACTGACTTTTGTTGTAGCTTCACTGCACTTTTCTGTGGTTCTTCATTACTCAGCATCACCTTAGTCTAGCTCAATACATTGTGTAATCCATTGATCTGTATGAATAATATGCAAGACAAACATTTCATTGTACCTTGGTACATGTGACAATAATAAACCAAAAGAAATGCCAACAGCAATTCAGCAACTGCATCATTATTTGCTCTTTCCCTCCCTCTGGCCCTGATTGCATGTGTTCCTTTTACACAAACAAGAGGAGCAGCAACTTACCAGTATATTCTGCCTGGGTAGTCTCCAACCTGGATCACTGAATGCTCAAACCTCTGCTAACTGCTCACCTTCTGTCCCTATTATTTTCTTCTCTATCCTCCTGATCCATCTATCTCCAATCACTATATCTTTATCCACTCCCCCACCCTTGCCAAATACCCATCACCCACACAAGCCTCCACTGATTCATTTATCCTCTTTATTCCCTTCACTGCTTTCCTCTTCTATCAAATTTTATAAACTTTGTCATTTATACCTATCAGCTTCTTTTCCCTCTCTCACCGGCCTATTACCCTCCCCTACCTCACCTATCACTGACTGGGTCTTGCCCCTCCCTTTGCTCCATTTATTTATCTTCTATAATTCAGTCCTGATAAGGGTCTCGACCTGAAACGTTGACTGCCCATTTCGCTCCGCAGGTGCTGCCAAATGTTCCGAGTTCCTCCAGAGCTCTGTGTGTTACATCCATTAAAGCTTGTTTTAGATATTCAGAGATACAGTGAGGAGTCAGCCTTTCTGACCCTACAAGCAGCAATAGCCCAGCATCCCCCAGTGATTAACCCTAACCTAACCATGGACAACTTGTAGTGACAAACTCACCTACCCAGTATGTCTTTGTACCATGGGAGGAAACCCGGGGGAAATGCATGCATTCCACAGTGAGTCCTTAAAGAGAATGCTGGGATTGAATTCTGAACTTGTTGCACAAACTACTACACTACCATGGCACCCCGATAGTGGTTCTATTGATGGTCCCCATGAAACGAATCTGGTTTTGTTTTCTGTGCTCCTTCTAAATTTACTACAGGTATCTTTCAAAGAAGTGAATTAGAAATGCATTGGTGTATTAATAAAATAACTTCGTCTGGAAAATCTGATGGTTCAAAGTCACCAAAGTGCCAATTGTGTCAGATTATTACAGTGCTTTTGTGTTGGAAATATTAATTAACATATTTTTTTTGCCTAAATTCCAACTGTGAAAGATATGAATAATACAGCAAAGAAGGTACAGGAGCCTGAATATCCACATTCAACGTTTTAGGAACAGCTTCTTCTTCTCCGCTATCTGATTTCTGAATGGTTAGTGAACTCACAAACACTACCTCACTATTCATCTTCTTGTCCCATTATTTATTAAGTTTGAAATTGTAAGTCTCTTTTATGACTTGCCCTGTAAAACAAAACAACAAATTTCACAACACGTCAGCAATAATAGATACGATTCTGATTCTAACCAGGTAGTTGGGAAGGTACATCAGATGGAAGATCCACAGTAGTGGCAAAGAATATTTGATCGATTTTAAAGATGGCAGAGTAAAAAATCTTTTCTTTGAACATGAGTTGGAATATTAACAGAACAAGATTTCTTTTAAGAAGTGTGGAAATCTATTATGCATTGGTGTTTTAGAAGGATTTTGGTTTGTTTGTTACAAAATAAAATGCTTGCAGGCAGGTATGTTTGGGACAGCACCATAGTGTAGGAGTTAGCATAATGCTATTATGGCACCAATGACAAGCATTCAATTCCTGCCAATGTCTATAAGGAATTTGTACATTCTTCCATGACCACATGGGTTTCATCTAGGTGATCTGTTTTCCTCCCATATTCCAAAGATATACAGGTTAGTAGGTTAATTGGTCACATGGGCGTAAATGGGTGGCATAGGCTCACTGGACCAAAAGAGCCTGTTTAGACCATAAGACATAGGAGCAGAAGTAGGCCATTTGGCCCATCGAGTCTGCCATGCCATTCAATCATGGGCTGATCCAATTCCTCCTGCCATTCCCACTCCCCTGACTTCTCTCCTTTGATGCCCTAGCTAATCAAGAACCTATCCATCTCTACCTTAAATGCATCCAATGACTTGGCCTCCACAGCCGCTCGTGGCAACAAATTTCTCAGATTTACCACCCTCTGACTGAAGTAGTTTCTCCGTATCTCAGTTCTAAATGGACGACCTTCTTGTCCTAGACTCCCCTACTATGGGAAATAATTTTGCCATATCTAATCTCTTCAGGCCTTTTAACATTTGGAATGTTTCTATGAGATCCCCCCTCATTCTCCTAAACTTCAGGGAATACAACCCAAGGGCTGCCAGACGTTCCTCATATGGTAACCCTTTCATTCGTTTCTGTGTTATACCTTGAATTAGAATGTATAAAGAAAGATGGACGTGGAAAAGCTTTTGGTCTTCATTCAAAAGTGGCTGGAATTCAAGAGGAAAGAAATGTTGTTGGAATGATATCAGGTTTTAATGAAGATCAAACCTGGAGTACGCCACATGTTTCATCTCAATATCTAAGAAAAGTCAGAAACAAAATGAGGAGGAGAGTTTCTCTCAATTAGTTCCTGAGTAATAGCACAGAACAATGACAAAATTAATTGGAGATGGAAAGGACATTAGGTGATCTCACTGGGTTTGAGAATGTAATTGTTCCTTTCTTGCTCCGATAAAGGGTCTTGTCCCAAAATTTCAACTCTATATTCCTCTCTACAGATGCCACCTGACCCTCTGAGTTCCTCCGGCATTTTGTGTGTGTTGCTCTATATTTCCAGCACCCCTGTGTTTGACAGTATAGATGCGTCTCCAACTTGTCAAGGCTAGAACTTGGTGAAATAATTCCAGGGTAACAGCTCAAGTCACTTTAGCTTGAGACGAGGAGTCACTCAAAGATATGTTAACTTTGCAAATGTCAACCTCGTAAATTGAGAATGCTCAGTTGCTAAGTATGTTTAAGAGTCTGATATATATTTGGTCTCCGATAGAATTAAAGAATATACAGATAGGGTAGGAGAGCAGAATTGAAGTCAAAGAGCAGCCTTGATCTCAGTGGATGACAGACCAGTCTAGACAGGCCACGTAGCTCACTCCTGCCTCTGTTTCCTTTGTTGTCTATGGAACAGAGTGTTCAGCAAAGTGCTGTCAGAAGCAATTTGAAGGGAAACAATAAAAAGCAGGTTATGCTGCAAGGCAAAGGTTGGATTCTTTATATATTATTGACTACTACTGGAGGCCGCACTTTGAAGTAAGCACCACAAACTTCACAGTTGGTGTTGAATGCCATTAAACAATAATTACTGATTCCAAAGGAGCAATGTGGTGACTTCACTAAATTCACAAATGACAAACTGAGGAACACAATTATTACTAGAAAGCTCACTGACTCCTTTACATTTTGAGGAGGCCAAAGAAAGATGGTTTATGCATTTCAATGCTCATGACGGTCTACAGATGTGCAATTGAGAATACCCTAATGTGCTGCACCAGTGCATTACTCTCTCTGGTAATGATCCATTACCAGAGGTGGTTACTGAGCAAAGGTTGAGACATGCATGGGTGTAGATATATAAATATATAGCTAGGCTGTCCGAGATTTTTGCACAGTATTGTAGTAACTTTATGTATTGTACTGCTGTCACAAAACAAAACAAATTTCATGGTTATGTGAATAATTATAAACCTGATTCTGGTACGGGTCTCTAATAGTGGACTGAGAGTGGAAAGGGGGCAGTGAGAGGGAAATGATGGTTGGGAAAAGGGAGGGAGCAGAAATCATGAGAGAAACATTCTGTAATGATCAACAAACCAATTGTTTAGAATGAAGTGTCTTCGTCTAGTAATTCAGAGCTGGGTGTGCCTGCACCCATGCATCCTCCCCCTGCCCCCTGGCACCACCCCCCCCCCCCCCACATCTGAGCATTCTTTGTCTGCCACCTGTCCCACACCCCTCCCATAGTGGTCCACCTCTCTTTTCCCAACATCCTTTGCTCCTGTTAGATTTGCAAACTCATTTTCTGCTCCACATTGACAAATATAGTACTGTACAAAACTCTAGCAATGTATATGTCTAAGATTTTTACAGAGAACTGTGTGTAAAAAGTTAGTTCTTGAAGCAACCAGCTAAATCATAATTTTTACAATTTAACAACTCTATATACACTTTGATCACTTTGCACTAAAATGGACATTGATTTGCTTTTGTTCTAAATACATTATTTCTTGTCAAAAATGTATAATTTATGTTCACGTTTTTCTTGAGAAAGGAAGTTTTTCATTGCACCCGTACATGCATGCATGTGTGCATATGACAATACACTCAACTTTGACTTTACAGCATGAAAACTAGCCTTTCGGCCCAATTCATCCATGCTGACCCAACCGAGTCACTCCCATTCACCAGCATTTGGCCCATCTCCCTCTAAATCATTCCAATCCATGTAACCTTCCAAATAATTCCCCCCCTTTTTCATTTTGTTAATCCGTTTCCCTTCTCACTACCAGCTATCAGCTTGAATTCAACTGTGACAGCAAAGGAATTTAAAGAAATTCCACAAATCTCAAACACAACATGTATCAGAGACTATCAGAGTATTATAATTGCAAATACATCCATTTCAGAATTGCCATTCAGAAAAAGAAACCTGTTGTCTTTACCATTCTGTTTTGGCTGCAGGTTTGAATTTTAGTATATTCCTTCCATGTTTGTGGAAAGCCATTATCCTGAAACATAGATTCATTCTGCATAGATGTAGGCTGAATATTTTCACCACTATTTGTGTGTATTTTTAACGATCAGTCTGAACAGAGGGACACTGATGTCCTTGACTTAACATTTACAAAGTAGCCCATCAAGAATTTGCAGGGCAACTTGAAGGGGTGATCATCAGCAGACTTGATAGCACACCACAGCTATATATGAATAATTTCACATTCTCTTATTTTCTTATAATGTAGAAGGAGGCAATTTGGTCCATCAAGTCTATACTGGTTCTCAAAGCATTCCTGAGAGTCCCTTTCACCCCTGTATTTCCTTGTAACTTATTTTGCCTCACAAATCCATCCACACTGATTGTCCTGCCATCAACAGAGCACCTAGGGGAACCCCAAATTGGTCACTGGAAGGACATGCAAACTCCAGACAATTAACAGCTAAGATCAAAATCAAACCAAGTTGCCAGCCTTATATAATAATAATGTTAGTGTCTATGAAAGAATAGATCATAAGACATAGGAGTGGAATTAGGCTTTTTGGCTCATTGCAAAAAATAAATCCACCATGGCTGATTTATTATCCCTCTCAACCCCATTCTCCTGTCTTCTCTCTATAACCATTGATGCCCTGACTAATCAAGAACCTATCAACCTCCACTTTAAATATTGACACTGAAATGTTCCACAGTCATCTATGGCAAGGAATTCCACAAATTCAACACCTTCTGCCTAAAGAAATGTCTCCTCATCCCTGTCCTAAGAGAATGTTTCACTATATTGAGGCTGCGCCCTCTGGTCCTAAACTCCCCCACTGTAGGAAACCTCTTCTCCACATCCACTCCATCTAGGCCCTTCAATATTCAATAGATTTCAATGAGACCACCACCCACCCCCTCCCCAGCATTCTTCTAAAGTTCAGCAAGTACAGGCCCAGAGCCATTAAATACTCCTCATAAGTTAACGGTTAACGGGCTCCAACCTGGGCTGCACAGATCCCTTGCATAATGGTATTGGTCCATGGCATAAAAAAAAGGCTGGGAACCCTTGAGTTAATCTTTTCATTCCTGGAATCAATCTCATGATCCTTCTCTGCACCCTATCCAATGGCAGCACATCTTTGATAAGGGACCCAAACATACTCACAATGCTCCAAGTGTCATCTCACAAAGCCTCAGTACTACATCCTAGTCTAGTCCTCTTGAAATGAATGCTGACATTGCTTTCTTTACCACCAGCTCAACCTGCAAGTTAACCTTTAACGCATGCTGCATGCAGACTCCTAAGTCCTTTGGAGACTTGGAACAAGTACATAAACAACAGGATTTTCTATATTCCACTGGTAGATACACTTTAGAAGTATTTAATTCCTGATAAAGTAAATGTAAGCCATCCATAGAAGATGCAACATAATGCAAAATTTACTTTTATTTTAACACAATCAATTCGCATGGTGGGATTCTAAAAACATCTTCCTCTCAAACTATGTTTCATGACTTTCTCCTCTAATGATCCCCCTCACAGAGTTGTGTTTTTAAAACTGTGCTGTGTTATTTACACAGCATTTTCAAGAGTCTGGGGAAATTTATATGAAATTTTAAATGGTTGCTTGGTAGCTCATATTTATGCTGCCTTTAGAAATGCAGGAACAAAATTATACCATATTTTCAGCATCTTGCATTCTCAGGTTTGAACATTTTGATTTGATTTAAAGTGCTATTGGTTTAAATGGGCAAAATGTATTACTGGAGAAATCAAAATCCTAAGCCCTGGCAGTACTCAGCAGGCCAGACTCCAGTCCTACACCACCAGGTTCGGTAACAGTTATTACCCTTCAACCCTCAAGCTCCTGAACCAGTAATTCAACTTCACTCACCACAACACTGAACTGGTCACAGAACAAAACCTATGGACTCATTTTCAAGGACAATGCAACTCATTGCCTTAGAATTATTTATTTATTATTGTTACCATGTGTTTATTTTGTATTTGCATAGTTTGTCTTCTTTTGTTCCTTTAAGAAACTACAGTATTTCTCCTTGCGCACCTGAACCAAGATCTTAATTACCCTCAGGGTTTCATGACAATAATTACTGAGTTAACTGCACCAAAATTTCCATCCAGGGGGTCTGGATGCACATCAGTGGCAGAGCTAACAAAGTCACTTGGAACCTCTATTTCCAACCATTTTAATTTTTCTCCCTATTCCCACAATAACATGACTATCCTTAGTCTCCTTCAATGCCAGGGTGCAAACTAAAGACTGAGTACCTCATATTCAGCCTGGGTAATCTACAACTTGACAAAGTGAACATTGAATTCTCCAATTACAGACTCCCTCTGCATCTTGCCTCCCTCCTCCTGATCTATCCAGGTCTTCTTGAACTTAACCCGGCCACCTTTTATTCTGCACTGCTCCACTCAGTCCATTTGTTTATCACTCATCCAGTCCTTCCACTAGATGCGGTCATACTCCTGTTGCCATCAGCCCAGCCCTCCCTTATTTGGTTTCATGCTCTATCTTCTTTTCCAATAAGATATAACTATATTTCACCTCTTCTTGCATCCACTGATCACCTGTCAGTCTCTGTCACTATTTCTACTATTCTCACCTCCATCTTCCTAACATCATTCCTCACTTGGATGCATTTATTACCTGCCAGTTCTTACTCCACCCATCTCCTCATCCTTTTATACTGGCAGACTTCCTTGTTTCTGAGTCTCAACAGAGGTTTCCAACAAAAGCATCAACTGTCCCAATAAGTTCCTTCAGTAGTTAGTCTATTGCTCCAGATTCCGGCATCTGCAGTCTCATATACCTTCATGAGTTGATCACTGCAGAATACCCTGTTCTCTGCTATTTCTATGGCAGGTGTTTATTATCAGTAGCATCCTCTGGACATTAATGGTGTCGATCCCAGCAACAGGACAACAAACAGATTCAGCACAGAAACAGTCCTTTTGACACAACCAAATTGCACCATTGGCCATATTACCTATCTCAGTGACTTTGACCATGGAATGTTTGTTGGTGCCCGACGGGATGATTTTAGAACCTCAGAAACTGCTGATTTCCTGGGATTTTCACACACAACAGTCTCTAGGATTTACAAAAAATGGTGCAAAAACAAAAAATATCCAATAAGTAGCAGTTCTGTGGATGAAAAATCATCTTTTTAATGAAAAAGGGCAAATGTGAATGGCCGGACTGGTTTAAACTGAAGGAAGGTGATAGTAACTCAAATTCCCATGCGTCAGAACAGTAGGGTGCAGAAGAGCCTCTCTGAATGTACAAACTTTACTTTTATTGTCACCATACAATTGATACTAGAGCGTACAATCATCACAGCGATATCTGATTCTGCGCTTCACGCTCCCTGAAGTACAAATCGAAGTAAATATAATAAAAATTTAAATTATAAATCATAAGTGGAAAATAGAAAAGGGAAAGTAAGGTAGTGCAAGTCAGGTCTGGATATTTGGAAGGTATGGCCCAGATCCGGGTCAGGATCCGTTCAGCAGTCTTATCACAGTTGGAATGAAGACGTTCCCAAATCTGGCCGTATGAATCTTCATGCTCCTGAACCTTCTCCCAGAGGGAAGAGGGACAAAAAGTGTGTTGGCTGGGTGGGTCGTGTCCTTGATTACCCTGGCAGCACTGCTCCGACAGCATGCGGTGTAAAGTAAGTCCAAGGATGGAAGATTGGTTTGTGTGATGTGCTGGGCTATGTTCACAATCTTCTGCAGCTTCTTCCGGACTTGGACAGGACAACTTCCATACCAGGTTGTGATGCACCCTAGAAGAATGCTTTCTATAAAAATTAGTGAGGGTTTTAGGGGACAGGACCAATTTCTTCAGCTTTCTCAGGAAGTAAAGGCACTAGTGGGCCTTCTTGGCAGTGGACTCTGCTTGTTTAGACAAAGTCAGGTCATTTGTGATATTTACTCTGAGGAACTTAAAGCTTTTGACCTGTTCCACATGCGCACCACCGATGCAGATGGGGTCATGCGGTCCGCTACTCCTTCTGAAGTCAACAACCAATTCCTTTCTCTTGCTGATGTTGAGGGATAGGTTATTGTCTTCGCACCATGCCACCTGGTTCTTAATTTCCACTCTGTACTCAGCCTCATCATTATCCAAGATATGGCCTACAATTGTGGTGTCATCAGCAAACTTATATATTGAGTTTGATGGAAACTTGGCTACACAATCATGGGTGTACAGTGAGTACAGCAGGGGGGCTGAGTACACAGCCTTGTGGGGCACCGGTGCTCAGAGTGATTGTAGAGGAGACCTTGTCCCCTATTTTTACAACCTGGGTCTTGTCTGTGAGGAAGTTGAAGATCCAGCTGCAGATCTGAGTGCTAAGACCCGGGTTCCGGAGCTTAGGAATCAGTTCACTTAGAATGATGGTACTAAAGGCAGAGCTGTAGTCAATGAAAAGGAGCCTTACTTATGCGTCTTTATTCTCCAGGTGTTCTAAGGAGGAATGTAGTGCCAGAAAGGTGGCATCTGCCGTTGACCTGTTGCTCCGGTAGGTGAATTGCAAAGCGTCGAGATTGACCGGTAGGTTGAACCGGTTGAACCTTAAAATGGATGTGTTACAGCAGCAGAAGACCGTGAATGTACACTCAGTGGCCACTTTATTAGTACAAGATGTACCTAATAAAATGGCTACTGAGTGAGTATATAAGAGTTGCGACTACTATGTAGTTGAACCACGATATTCTGAATTTTATTACCTTTTTACTATCTGACTCTACTGATTAATATGCAAACTTTTTTCACTGTACTTTGGCACATGTGAAAATGATAAACAACACCAATCGCTGGTCATGCAACTGGAAATCAACAGCTCTGTTGGCAAAATCACTGCGGATCCTCAGGTTGTGTGAGTCTTGTTGGAGCTGGCCTTATCTGGCACTAGTACATAAAAAAATTACTAAATACTTAGCAATCCATGCCTGAATATTGTCCAGATCATGCCAATATTCATTGCCTGCAGAGATGCAGATGGAACAAAGTATTGCTCCATATTTAGGGATCAGCAGTAGAGAGAGTAAGTAATTTCAAGTTCCTAATGTCAATATCTCTGAGGATTATCCTGGGCCCAGCGTATTGATGTAAAAAAAGAAAGCACACCAGTAGCTATATTTCATTAGGAGTTTGAAGAGACTTGGTATGTCACCAAAAACATTTGCAAATATCTATAGATGAATGCTAACTGGCTGCATTACCGTCTGGTACGGAAGGTCCACTGCACAGGATCAGAAGAAGCTGAAGAAAGTCATAAACTCAGCCAGCTTCATCAAGGCCACTAGCCTCCCCAGTATCCATAACACCTTCAAAAGGCAATGTTTCAAAAAGGCAGCATCCATCATTAAGGATCCCTATTATCTGGGGCAAGTCCTCTTCTCATTGCTACCATCAAGGAGGTGGTACAGAAGTCCAAAGACACACAATCAACAGTTCAGGAACAGCTTCTTACCTTCAGCCACCAGATACCTGACTGGACCAAGAAGGCATGAACATTACTTAAGCATTTATTTTTCCTCTCTGCAATGCTTATTTAATTTTATAGACTTTAAATATACACTCCTTATTTTAAGTTATATCTTTATTATTGTGGATTCCAGTATATTGCTGCTGCAAAACAATAAATTTCACAACATATCCCAGTGATATTAGACCTGATTCTGTCTCTGATTCTGATATTATAAAGTTTTCAGTATAACAGTACATTGATAAAATACTGTTACTGGGGGTGGGGGGGGGGGAGAGGCAGGAGATTGAGGCAGAGAGGAAAAATTGATCATCCATGAAGAAATAGTGGGGCAGACTCGATGAGTCAAATGGCCTAATTCTGTTCCTATATCTTATGGTCTTATAATCTTATCACAGGACTTCTTTATGATGGAGTAGCTGAAGATGGCTAGTTTAAGCATGCTGACCTACAAATTTCCACAAACTTCTGAAAAATGTAACTATCATATCAGTGGACAAAGTTTTTCTTATTTTATCAGTTTTCCTTGACACCACATTCATTGATGCTGCCTTGATGTCAATTACCTCAATTGTGTCAAGAAAACAGTCTCCCTGACATTGGCTCAACATGAGCAGATAGCGTTAAAGTCAAAGTCAAGTTTATGGTCATAAACACAAGTATATGTTGGTATTGAGGGTGCCCAGAGGTTCATGGGAATGATTTCAGGAATGAAAGAGTTAACATTTGAGGAGTGTTTGATGGCTCAGGGCCAGTACTCATTGGAAGATGATTGGGGGGGGGGGGGGGGAGAGGCGGGAAATATCATTGAATATTGAAAGGCCTATATAGAGTGGATGTTCAGAAGATGTTTCCTACAGTGGAGCTGTCTAGCACCAGAGGGTACAGGCTCAGAATAGAGGAACATCCATTTTGAAGAGGGTGGTGAATCTGCAGAATTTATTGCCATGGCAGGCTGTGGAAGCCAAGTCAGTGAACATATTTAAAGCAGAGATTGATAAGATCTTGATTAGTCACTTTGGCAAAGTGGCCATTGTTTTGTGAAACTGCAGTTTTTAGCTCAAGGATCAAAATAGTTGAAGGAAAGTAGCTGTTCTTGAACCTAGTGGTGTGGTTCTTCAGCATTCTGGAAGACCTGGCCAATATTATCTGCAGGAAGGTGGTATGACCTGGATGATGGGGATTTTTGATAATGGATTTTGCTTTCTAAGTTGATACTTCTGTTGACTATGGAGGAATTCAAATATGGCAAAAATTGTTGAACTTGAATGTGTTAAGGACTGGAATCAGACAAACTAATTGTCTTTTCTTGCCATGTGCTTGAAGGAGATGGGGGCTGCCATTTAGTAAAGCTGCCCTGACATTATTTTGTGAATTGTTTGACAACTTGATTCTTGCTTTGGGATACCCTAATCAGAGCAACTGAACATGAACATGAGAAGTTTCTATTGACCTGCTAAACCTGAGATCATTTTCAGATAAGCTATGTATTGTGTACACTGGCAGATTTGCAGAAGTAATCTTATTAGACTCAGGGTCTGAGTCACCTGACTTGACTGTTTAATACTAGTCAGTTGAAGAGAACAAAGAGCCATAAATTACCAGTTGTCAGTCCTGGATCTGGATCTGAACGAATAGGAAGGCATTAAAGGTCAGTCAAATGACCCATAGCCAATATCACTGAAAGGAAAAATTTCAGCTAGTAAGGAATAGATATAAAAGCAGAGAGTTTCAGATACCATATAGTGATAACTCTCTCCAGAGATTTGCCATTGCAAGAAAGAACTTCCATGTCAGGAGTTGGGAGGAGGGGGATCCATTGTTTGGCTAATTAAGATCTTCAGTTTCGGTGTTATACATTGGAAAAGTGGTCTGAGTGTGTATTGGTACAAAGGGAACAGTAGAATTCATGTTCCAAGTTGTTGGCCCAGGGTCAACTTAGTTACATTGTTGTTATGAAGACAATAAAGTCCAAGCTTTGATTAATTAAGAGTTGCATAGTAAGTTTCTTAACATAGTTCCATAGATAAATGGTCAATACTTCCAGAGTTAGGGAGGAATGTGCCTGTGATGTCTTATCCTGAGTTCTCTAGAAAACACAATGGGATTTGCCTCCTTTTATTTTGCACTATTTATTTATTTTGTAATTCATAGTAACTTTCATAACTTTGCACTGTACTGCTGCCACACAACAACAAATTTCACGTCATATAATAATCCTGATTCTGACGTAAATATAATACTTAGTAGAGCTGTGGCAACACATAAAAAAAATCTCTCAATCCCTCTGTGATGTCTAAACAATGCAGCTATAATCACGGACTGCTAGATTGATTTAAGTATTTTTCACAGAACCTGGTAAATGCACATCTGGTATTTGTTCACATTGGTATTCTTGAAGAAGTGGTTTCCAGATTTAATTACCAAATATAAGACCACAAGGCATAGGAACAAACATAGGCCATACAGCTTACTGAGCTGCTCCTCCATTTCATCATGGTTGATGCATTAGCCTACTCAATGCCATTCTCCTGCCTTTGATGCCTTTACTAATCAAGGATCTATGAACTTCCGCCTTAAGTACACCCTATGACTTGGCTTGCACAGCTGTCGGTGGCATTGATTCACAACCCCCACCTCAGTTTTCCTCATCTCCGAGGAAATCTATATCCCTCAATTCTGAGGCTGCCTCTGGTCCTAGACACACAATGAGTGAGTTGCTATTAACTTCTAAGGTACAAGTTGAGCCCACAGCTACTTCCAGACCACACAAATAGAAAGGAACATGACAGCACATGAAACATGTATGAAGAGATCATATGTCTTTGGAACCTGTTCTGCCAATTAGTGAGGTAGCAACCTTCTATCCTACTTTTCCATCTAAACTCCTCAATTTTCTTAAAATATAAAAATCCGGCAAATTCAGTGACTGAACATCAGCAGCACACCAGTTCTCATAGTATTGCTAAACTTCAGTGATTAGCACTTAAAGGCTAGACTGAGGAAGGATAGCAAATTTCCTTTCTATATCAGAGAGCAGATTGTTAACATAAGTGAGTACAAGGCTGTTCACCATAAGTTCAGAGGAGATGCTATAAATAAAATAAGAGAGGCAAATAGCAGGCATGAAGAAGGATTGGAAGCAAAATATTCCATAGCTGGGCAAACAGGAACACGTTTTTTGAGAAGAAGCAAGGTTGATAAAAGTCTGGAAAGGAGGCTTAAACAGGCAGGTGTGGATCAGGTACAAAATGCACACTTTATATCGGTCTTTACCGAGGAAGGACATGCTGCTGAAATCTCAGCAGCAGAAGATGTTATTAAGAATCTGATGGTATTGGGTTGGCTGATCGCAAAGTTCTATACTCAAATGAAGACCTCAAGTCCTATTGGATATAAATAGCCACTGGTACCCTCACTAAAGGAGGTTATACTGTAAGTACTCAATCTTCAAAAACTAGTTCACTTCCTTGTTTATTCCCCATAGTGAAATTAGCTGCCAAAATCCACTATTTGAGTGGTGGGTCCCCATCCCTACCAAAGAGAAGAAACTTTCAGCTAACAATTTGGTTTCATCACAGTCTACATATTTTCAGTGATATACATTTAAATCCAAACATCATTCTTAAAACATTTTAAAAACTCACAGAGGATTTCTATATTATAAAACCAATGATGCAGGCAATCAGGCATCTGCTGCAGAAATTGAAGCCAGAGGAATGGAGTCTAGCTCATCCCACATTTCTCTCATCCTCCTTGATGCTCGTTACCACATTCCTAATAAAACCTGGATTGCTGTCTTTATTTATCCAGTTTCTTTGCCACATGAGTCACTTCACACTGATGTATTTCTTCAGCTACCCTTTTTACACAAACATTCAAGCTTCTTGAAAGCACAGTTCCTAGCTACCCACAATCAATGCTGTGAAGCTAACTTCTCTGAGTAGATAAACCTCCTAACTTATTAATAGATCAGTTATTGATGTGCTTTTTGATTGTCTGCATCTAGTCTTCTTCCTTGAACTGAATAATTTAGCCAATGTGTCTGGTTTTGAAGCAAGCCCAATTATTATACCAATTGTCTTATACAACACCTCTTAAGTAATAGACCAGGTTCTGTGACCAAATGTCCTGCTTTTTAAAGATAGAGCTTTTTACAGCCATTTTAAACTTTAAACTGGTGACTGCTGTCCACTTACATTAAGAACTGAAGACTGGCTCCCATTTACTACTAGAAGCTAAACAAAGTATATTGGCTGGAAGCTTATCTTACTCAAAATCAATCTTTTGATCTCTAGAAATGTCAGCTGTTGTGTTTAGAAAGCCATGCTTGTCAAAAAAAAGAAGAGACCACCCCCCCACCCCCGCCCAGGAAGTGGATATTCATCACTGTTACGGATTCAAGCAACAATAAATATATGAGTTAGGCAGGGGTTTTTATAACAAATAACACATTTACTAAACACTGAAAACAAACCCCCAAAAGTAAACAAATCACTAACGTAACCGGAAATCAGCTGCTGTGCGGCAGCTTAAACAGTTCTTAAAGCAAGGAAGCTTAAACAGTGCTTAAAGCGATGGTGCAAAAACAGTTCTTCAAAGTAGTATTGCAAAAGTTCAAAATGCTTACAGTCCATTTAAGGGAGAGACTTTTTAAGATGATTTAAATTCTCTTTCATGTCATGTTGTTGCAGTTCCCAGTCGAACTACTTTTCCCACGAAGAATTTAGGAAGATGGACAAATGAAATGGCTTAAAGGCACTGACCTTTCCTTTACAACACTGTACTCAATCCTTTCTGCTACTCACAGGGATTAACAGGAGTACAGTCAACGAATTCCTTCCGAATGAGGATCAAACAAGGTCGAACCCGTTTCACTGTCGAAATCGACTTTCCTCGATCTTCTAACTCCCGAACTCCAATCTTCACTCACCACTGATTCTCAACTAGCAGTATTATGAAGAAACTGCTGGCAATGACCTTTTAAACTTTAGGCATTAGATAAAACTCCATCTTTCAACTAAACTGCGTCATCACATTAAATCAATGTGGAATGAAGTCAACATGGCAAATCCAGCCACGAACTGCCCCTCCTCACAGGGAGGGGTCCTCCTTTTATACCCTGTAAAAAAACCTGTCTCATGACCTCTACTGGCAGGAAAATGACATTACTCCACCATCACAAGACCATTACCTCAAGTCCAGTATAGTTTCAACACCTGTCACATGACAAGTACACCACTGTCACGTGTCACGTGTACGTAACATCACCCATGGCCTAAAAACTGATAAAGAGTAGGACATAAAGCTTTCCTATAGCAAAGCAATCAAAACTGAATAGTGTACTGCACAACTGCACTATGACCTCTGAACTTTTATATTCAGTGATCTGACTGATAAAGGCCAGGATGTGAAAAGCCTTCTTCGTTATCCTGTCTACCTGTACTTCCATTTCAAGGATCCATGTACCTGTTCTCCAAGGTCCTTCAGCTCTGCAACACTTCCCACAACCTTGGCATTCACGGTGGAAGTCCTATATGGATTTGACTCCCAAAAAAGGAAAATATCAAACTTAACTGAGTTAAACTCCATTTGCCATTCCTTGGCCCACTCAGCTAAAGATGTAACACCAAAAAAAATCAATGATTTTTAGACCAGAGTTTTACAACAAACGTTTATTGGATGGCATAATATGAGAGTACGCACAGACAGACAGACTTAGGCCAGAAGTAATCCAAATCACATTGCATTGGAATGTACTTCTGGCTGAAGCAGTAACTTTTTGTCATTTTTGCTCAAAGTTCAAAGTAAATTTATTATCGTATGTATATGTCACCGTATATTACTGTAAGATACATTTTCTTCAAGGCATTTGCAGTAGAGCAGGGCAGCATGGTATGATAGTGATTAGCACAATGCTTTACAGTACAGGCGACCTGGGTTCCACTCCCACTATTGCCTGTAAGGAGTTTGTACACTCTCCCCATGAGTACATGGATTTCCTCTAGGTGCTCATTTCCTCCTACTATCCACAGATGTACCAGTTGGTAGGTTACTTGAACATTGGAAGTTGTCCCATGGTTAGGCCAGGATTAAATTTGGGGATTGCAGAGAACTGTATTCCACGCTGTATCGCAATAAAATTAAATAAATAAACAAAAAATACAATAGAAAAACTACACACCATACTGACAATTAACATACAAAAGAAGATAAACTGCATAAATAAAATAAATATATAGATAAGTAAATAAATAATACTGAGAATATGAGTTGTAGAATCATTGAAAGAGAGTCAAGGAATCAATTCAGTGATGAGGTGAGTGAAGTTATCCATGCTGGTACAAAGCCTGATGGTTGAAGAGAAATAAATGTTCCTGAACTTGGTGATTCAGGCTGTGATTCCATTTGAGTTGGCCAACAAGGGCAATGACAGGATCAAAGAGTTCACTTTACAGTAATAATGCACCGATATTATTTCTCCCTCATGCAGTAAGTTAGAACCAACTAACTGTGAATAATATAAGAACCAACCACCCAGTAAAGTATTGTTAACGTGTTCATTTTCCGACTGATGAGGGTTGATTCTTTACCTGTGAGTGACTAATTCAGAAATTTATTTCTGCTCAGTAGTTTTTAGTTGGGGAGTGGGGAGTTAAAATGTCATTATAGCTCAAGGTGAACCATTATCTCTGGAAGTACTCATTTAGTTATTCAATAGCTGTCATTCATATGAGGTGCATGATAAAGCCAAGGTGAGATGGTTTAAGCTGAATGGAGATGAAAAAGAAACAAGGGAATACACAATGTGCAGCCATAACCTCTCATCATTGTGTTTTTAATTTCTAGTTTGTCATTAAAGTGTTCCAAGGTCAGAATCTTGCACATATTTGAGACAGGAGCATATTTTCCTTCATGGGCCTCCTGTGTTCCTTAAAGGGGCTTTTTCTCACTTGTGGCAGCAAGGCTTCACCAGGCCAGGTGTCTTGGAAGAATTAACACTGAGTTTGCCATTTCCTAAGACAGGAATTTGTGTCAGTGCAGGGAATAACAGGTGATTCCAGACTGCTCACTAGAATAAAACATTTGCTGCTAGTTTTGTAAATATAATGATCCCTTGAAAGATGGATAGATGAATTCTAACACTGATAATGTTAACTTATTCTTTTAAAACTCCAACTACATGATCCAGAAGAAATATACTGAATCATGATGGATTTAGATATGGTAAAGGGAGAATTTCATCCCATTAGTGGCTTTTTCAAGATAGCTCAAAGACCAGGTACAGTAATTCAAATGCTGAGTACAAGTTACGGGGAGTAGATAGGAAAGGGGTGCTGGGGAGAATATGAGAAAAGAGCAAATTTGTTCTGAAAATTGTGATCAGGACCACCATGTTCTGACTGAAATGGAGTCATTAAGGTCTTACAAAATTTGTCAAACTACAAAGAAAGAGCAGTAGAATGGGATTATTGGATTATTCTGTCAAGAACCTGAGAAAATAGGAGTAGGAATGGGTCTCCAGGCCATTCAAGCTTACCACAACAGTTAATATGATCATATCTACTCTACGCTGGCCTCAATTTGACTTCTGTGCCATTTTCCCATTGTAATCCTTCAATCTTTCAAATATTTATCTCTCTGCACCTTAAATATCATAGTATCTAAGACACTCACAAATTCCTATGGATGTACCTTGGAGAGTATTCTAACTAGTTGTATCATCATCCAGCGATGGGTGGGGGCATGGCACAGGATCAAAATAAGCTGCAGAAGGTGGTGAATTTAGTCAGCTCCATCACCTCCCCAGCATCTTCACGGCGTGATGCCTCAGAAAGGCAGCATCCACATAAGGACTCCTTTCACCCAGGACATGCCCTCTTCTCATTGTTACCATTAGGGAGGAGGTACAGGAGCCTGATGGCAAACACTCAATGATTCAGGAACAGCGTTTTCCCCTCTGCAAATCAAGATTTCTGAAAGGACAATAAACCCAATAACACAACCTCCACACTTTTTAAAAACAAAAGTGCTGGCAGAACTCAGCAGGCCAGACAGCATCTATGGGAGGAGGTAGTGACGACGTTTCGGGCTGAAACCCTGAGTTCTGCCAGCATTTTGTGTTTTTATTTATCTCCAGCATCTGCAGATTCACTGGTGTTGCCTCCACACTTTTTCTTCCTTTTCTCTTCTTGCACTATTTATTTAATTTAACTTTATATGTGTGTATATTAATTATTATAATTCTGTATTGCAATGTACTGCTGACACACAACAGCAAATTGCATGACATATGCCAGTGAAATTAAACCTGATTTTAATCACAGAAATGTACAGCACAATAATTAATTTTTTCTGGTCAACCTCATCCATGCTGATTGTAATGTCTATGTATGCTAATATTATTGATCCCATATCGCTCTCCTCCTTTCAAATCCAAATTCTATCCAAATACCTTATAGAAGTTGCAATAGGATCTGCCTATCTAAGGATCTGGCCTCCACCATGTTCCAAGGCAGAGAATTCTATAAAGTCTACCCTCTGGAAGAAGAAATTTTTATGCATTTCAGTTTTAAATGGCTGATACACTTCTTCCAATAACTTGGGCTCCAAATTTATGCACATGTATCTTATGTGGCACCATATCAAATGTTGTTCTGGAAATCTAAACACATAAAGTGGCTTCTCTCAATCAATTGTTCCTGTTCCACCCTCCAAGGATATGAGCAAATTAGCTAAACATGACTTACCTTTGACTAGGTTTCAATGTGTCACAACATGTTAGCAGAATCATCTTATAGTGCCAGCAATCATCAATTGAATTTCAATTCCCACAACTGCCTGTGAAGAATTTGTATGTTCTTACCATGACTGCATAGGTTTCCTCCAGGTGATCCTGTTACCTCTCAAATGCACAGCTCAGATTAGTAAGTTGTGGGTACGTTTTGGGAAGTGTGGTGACACTTTTGGATTACTACCAGCACAGTCCACCAATTGCTTTGGTCATTGATGCAGAACAAATCATTTCACTGTTTGTAAGTTTTCCAGTACATGTGACAAATAAAGCTAATTTTTAATCTTTATATTCAGCCTTCCCAAATTATTAGCTATTTCTTCTTTGATTATTCACTCTGGTATTCCCCAAATAATAGATGTTAGACTAATTTGTCTATAGGTCCCTGCTTCAGTCTTCCTCTCCCTGCATATAAATGAATTACATTGGCTATTTTCTAATCTACAAGAAATAGACATATACTCAATGGGCTGAATAGCCACTCTTTGGACCAAATAACTTTATGATTCTATTTCATGAATGTCTTCTCATTGCTTCACTGATCACTTCAGAGGATGGTGGGTAGATTTTTCACTGACTGTGAGAACACCAATCATTAACCATAAATTTCCTGCCAGTGTGGTCCTCAGTGAAGTCTTTGATGTGGCTTAAGTTTATTGACACCAGAAGAAGCTGGATTTAATTCTTCCAGGAAAATAGTTTACAGATTGATGCAATTTTGGTTTCATAGATTACTGCCTTTCTAAATAAAATGGAAAATTGTGATAATGCAAAGATATGCATTTACCGATCAATTCACCAATAGTGTAAAACAGTCACAGGATTACTTCAGCCCATATGACAAATACCAATAGTAAGCATCTGGAGCAATTAATAAATGATAGTCAATCAGGTGGGAGATTAACAAATCAGTCAGTAGAAGGCCTGGACTTAGTCCAGCTCAGAAGAATTCCAATGCATGCATCTTTCTGATTCTGGAAAGATGGATTATGAAATAATCAGCATCATATTTTCTAGGTGTCATTTGTTATTAACTTCTTAGTGATAAATAACATCCAAGGACATTGTCATTAGACAATATTACCCACATAAGATGTCTACAGTAGCCTTGGAGATGCAACTGTTTACTTGGCAGTCCATTAAACGTAGATGTATCAAAACCAGGAGCAGAGTCTGGCTGTTCTGTCATTCAAACTGCACCAACATTGGCAATATAAAGACTCATCATCTTCTCCCCTTTCACCCTGATCCCTTCATCATTAAGCAATACGTCTACCTCCTTCCTGAATATACTTAATAACTTGGGCTCCACTGCCTTCTGTAGAGTTTCATCCCCTGGATGAAGAAAGTTCACCTGACCTCAATTCTAAATGAACATCCCATGTCCTGAGGCAGGTTCTGAAGTACTCAGTCATCATGAGTGTCATCCCTACATCCAGTCCATTTAGTTCTGATGGTATTTTATAGGCTTCATTGAGTCAGAGGTAAAACTTTCATACAGAGAGAGTGGTGGGTGCATGAATTGCACTGCCATAGGTCGTGCTAGAGGCAGATACATTAGGGATCCTTAAGCAACTCTCAGATAGGTACATGGATGAAAGAAAATTGGAGGGCTATGTAGGAAGGGAGGGTTAGATTGATCTTAAAGTAGATTAAAAAGTCAGAACAACGTCATGAGCCAAGCAGCCTGTGCTGTACTGTACTGTTCTATGTTCTATGAGATCCCCTTTCATCTGATTAAACTCCATTGTCCAAAGGCTGAACTGACCTAATTTCTCTTCACAGATCAGTCATGGAATCAATTTATTAAATGTTGAATGCACTTACTCTCTGACAAGACAATCTTTTCACAGATACCAAAGTCAGAACTCCAGATGACGTCTTGCCATGGTCCTGTACAGATGTACCAAGAAATCTTTGCAACTATGTTCAACTCCGCTTGCAATGAAGGTGATCATACCATAAGCCTTTCAACCTGTTCACTGCACTTAAGCACTTGCTTTTGATGACCCTAGATATCTCTCCTTATTAGGCAATATCTATGGAATAGTCAACAACTCAGTCTAGGAACCCTCATCAGGCCCTTATGAAGGGTTTATGCAAGAGACTGTTTCCTGCCTTGCATAGGAACTACCTGACATGCTGAGTTTCTCTCGCATTTTGTGCATTTTGCTCAAAATATCAATCATTTGCAGACATCTTGTGTTAAAGATAACCCTTTTTCTTTTTAGAATCAAATGGGATCCTCTTACATTTATCTATGACAAACTGAATTTGCCTCCTCTAACCTCTCTTGTTAAAAAGGCATTTTTGCACAGTACTGCCACTCACTTGATGCTTTTTGTTTCTCACACCATTTTCTACAAAATCTGTTGTGCATGAAAATTCCAGGAAATCAGCAGATACTGAGATAGTCAAACCACAGAATTTGGCACTAACAATCAGTCTACGGTCAAGGTCTCTTAGATCATATTTCTTCCTCATTCTGATGATTGGTCTGAACAACTGAACCTCTTGACCAAGTCTGTATGCCTTTATGCATTGAGTTGCTGAGTACAGGAGTTGGAATGGTATATTGAATATGTACTGAATAAGATGTTGGTGAAGCCTAATTTGGAGTATTGTGTGCAGTTTTGATCATCAACCAACAGGAAAGATAACAATAAGATTGAAAGAGCAGAGAAAATTTAGAAGGATGTTGCCTGCACTTGAGGACCTGAGTTATAGGGAAAGGTTAAACATGTTAGGACTTTATTCCCAAGAGCAAATATGAATGAGGGGAGATTTAATAGAGGTGAAACCCCTTTTTACTAGGTATCTCTGGAAATGTAGCTCGTTAGCCCCTTTCTATCAGCCACTGGAACTGACAGCAAGAAATCCACCTTTCGAGGGTGTATACAACTTCAGTCCTGCCAAACCCAAGTGGTTGGGATGTCTTACCCACCCAAACCCCAGTCCGTGTGAATGCTGTGTGATTTACTGCCCCCCCCCCCCCGAACTGCTCGTTCGTAAGAAATAACAGATTGTACCCTACATACAATAATAAAGTATATTTATGTATGTTAGCTTAACCAAAGAGTTATTACTGAAAAGAAAGAAAAAAATGAAATGAGCCTATTATAATTAAACAGTCAAAGGCACACATAAGCTAGAGCTCATCTTGAAGTAGTCTGTAACTCAAGTGCAGGAGCCTTGGTCTGCGTGAAGACATACATTACCTTCCGAGCATCGTTTGAAATCTACCTTGAACAAACAGGCTCTTCCTCCTTGAAGCCATTCATCTGCACAAAGCACCTTGTGAAACAGGGATGGCATCCTCAGCTGTCTTCCCTCCTGTCCACTTCCATCTCCTGCACCTTTGGCAGCAATTATTGTCTTGAGTCTTTGTGGATAGGCCTCTATCAGCTTTGCACTTCAGAACACTGCAATTTTTCCCTATTCTTTTCAAAACTATTCAAGCTCTGTCAGATTGCCTGGGGACCCTCAGTGAACAGCCCTTTTCAAGTCCAGTCACAAATTCTCAATTGGAGTGAGGTCTTGACTCTGACTTGGCCACTCCAGGACATTAATTTCATAGTTTTTAAGCTATTCTTGTATAGCTTTGCCTTTATGCCTAGTGTCATTGTCTTGCTGCAAAACATATCTTCTTCCAAGTCACAGTTCTCATGCAGACTGCATCAGGTTTTCGCCCAGGGATTTCCTTAATTTTACCCTCTACTTTCACAAGCATTCCAGGGCCTGCTGCATTGAAGCATCCCCACAGCATGATGCCGCCACTACCATGCTTCATGGTGCAGATAGTGTGATTCTGAAGATGTGCAGAGTTTGGCTGATGCCAAACATAACATTTAGTTTGATACCCCAAAAAATTCATTTTGATTTGATCAGACCATAGAACCTTCTTCCAGCTGACTTCAGAGTCTCCCACATGCCTTCTGGCAAACTCTAGCTAAGATTTTTTTTCAGCAGTGGCTCTCTCTTTACCACTCTCCTATAAAGCTGCGACTGGTAAAGCACCTGGGAAACAGTTGTTGTACGTGCAGTATCACCCATCTCAGCCACTGAAGCTTGTAACTCCTCCAGAGTTGTCATAGGTCTCCTGGTGGCCTCCCTCACTAGTCCCCTTCTTGCACGGTCACTCAGTTTTTGAGGACAGCCTGTTCTAGACAGATTTACAGCTGTGCCATATTCTTTCCATTTCTTGACGATTGACTAACTATACTCCAAGGGATATTCAGTGACTTGGAAATGTTCTTGTATCCAGCTCCTGACTTGTGCTTTTCAAAAGCATTTTTACAGAGTTGCTTGGAGTATTCTTTGGTCTTCATGGTGTAGTTTTTGCCAGGATACTGACTCACCCGCAGTTGTATCTTCCAGATACAGGTATATTTTTACTACAATCAATTGCAACACCTTGACTACACATGGTGATCACCATTTAGCTAATTATGTGACTTATAAAACCAAGCGGTTGCACTGGTTTGGTGTGTCATGTCAATGGGGGAGAATACTTATTTAATTAATTATTTTGTGGTTTCTATTTGTGATTAATTTAGAATACTTTGTAGAGATCTATTCTCACTTTGACACAAAAGGGTCTTTTTCTGTTGATCAGTGTTAAAAAAAAAGCCACATTAAATCCACTGTAATTTAATATTGTAAAAGAATAAAAACATGAAAACTTCCAGTGGGGGGGGGGGGGGAGTGAATACATTTTTTTCTACATTAGATGGGCCAAAGGTCCTGTTTCTGTGCTGTAGTATTGATTTATAAACACATAATTGGCAGATTAGATACTTGCATTACAAAGCAGGTGTACAGTTGTCATAATGAAGTAGCTACTGGGTGTATGTTGAATAATTGTGGTTCAAGCACTGATTCCTGCAGCACCCACCAGTCACTGCTCATCATGGGAACTACCTCCTACTGCATGTGATAAAGTGTCCTTCGCTGGTTTAGCACTGCAATTAAATTGTCTACGGTACTGAAGTTCCTTGTTCATTAAGACGCTTGCTGTAAGCAGTTTGACTATTATAGTATAATTTCACAGATCTAGTTTTACTATCTAATGAGCTGTAAGATATTAGCTGTGTAAATCAGGCCTCTTCTGGCCAACTGAACCATCTATTCCAGATGAAGCTAGCTGATCCTTGTCTTTAAGTGAAGAAGCAAAGAAATATGTTAGAAAGATTAAAAACTCTGTAAATACCTTGTGAATAATTGCTCTCTCTCCATTATACAAAGGAATATTACACTCCCTTTCTAATTTATTAATTGTTTTGTCAAGACTTGTCTGGCATGTTCGTAGTCCGCTATGAACACACTAAGATGAAGTCAAATTCAAAGTAAAGTTTACTGCCACGTCCATAAGTAGACATACAGCATGCACAGGTGCAATGAAAACCTTATTTACAGTAACATTACAGGCACATAATTGCATTCAAAAGAAATCTATAAATTTATTCATTATTTTTACAAGAGAAGACAGAATTAGAATAAAAAGAAAGTCAATTTCAGTGTATGGTGATTGAAGTGGTCGTAATGTTGTTAAACTGTAGTTATTAAGGTTGTGCCAAATGGTTCAAGAATCAAATGGTTGAAGTGATGAAGCTGTCCCTGAGCAGGATAGTGTGGGATTCAGGCTTCTGTACCTACTACGTGATGGTAGCTATGAGACGATGATGTGGATGATTGTTAATGGCTGTTGCCTTCTTGAGGCACCTACTCCTGTATATTCTACCAAAGGTGGGGAGGGATATTCCTGTGATATAGTGGGCAGAGTTTCTGCAGCCTCTTATATTCACAAAATGGCTCCTTTGTTATGAGTGATGACTTCAAATGCTCCAAAGCTCTTTAGAATGCAATGAAGTTTTGCAAGGAGGTTTGTAAGTGCTTTAATCTCTGTATACCCATGACTGTGTTGCCACCCACAGTTCCAGTCTGCTAATTAAGTTTGCTGATGATACTACATTGATTGGCCTAATCTCAAATAGTAACGAGGCAGTGACACAGTGGTGTCAAGAAAACAATCTATCATTCGAAGTTGCAAAAACAGAGGAGCTGGTTATGAATTACAAGAGGAATGGAGGCAGGCTAATCCCGATAGACATCAATGGATCTGGGATTGAGAGAGTGAACAGCTTTAAATTCCTCGGCATACACATCACCAAGGATCTCACGTGGTTTGTACATACCAGCTCTGTGGTGAAAAAAACACAACAATGCCTCTTTCACCTCAGATGGTTGAAGAATTTTGGTATTGGCCCCCAAATCCTAAGGACTTTCTACAGGGGCACAATTGAGAGCATCCTGACTGGCTGCATCATTGCCTGGTATGGGATCTGTACTTCCCTCAATCGCAAGACTCTGCAGAGAGTGGTGCAGACAGGCCAGCACATCTGTAGATCTAAACTTCCCACTATTCAGGACATTTACAAAGACAGGTGTGTAAAAAGGATCATTGGGGACTTGAGTCACCCCAACCACAGAGTATTCCAGTTGCTACCATCCGGGAAACAGTACTGCAGCATAAAGGCCAGGACCATCAGGCTCTGGGACAGCTCCTTCCACCAGGCCATCAGACTGATTAATTCATGCTGATACAATTGTACTTCTATGTTATATTCTATTTCTATGTTTAAAGTACATACTATTTATTACAAATTACTATAAATTGCACATTGTACATTTAGATGGAGACATAACTTTAAAATTTTTACTCCTCGTGTATATGAAGGCTGTAAGTAATAAAGTCTATTAAATTTAAATTCAATACTTATCTAAAAGGTTCTTAAGTGTTCCTAATGTATTTGCTTCTAACACCAAACCTGGAAGACCAGACTCAGCACTCTCTGTGTAAAAAACTTACCTCTGTCATCCTGCCAGTCACTTGCCAGTTACCTTAAAATTATGCTCCCTCATGGTAGCCATTTCTGCCCCAGTAAAACATTTCTGATTATTCACTTAGTCTATGCCTCTTATCATCTTGAACGCCTCTCATTCTTTGTTCGCTTCGAAAAGAAAGCCCCAGTTCACTCAACCTATCCTCATAAGACATGTTCTGCAATCCAGGCAGCATCCCAGTAAATCTCCTCTGCACCCTCTCCAAAGCTTTCACATCCTTCCAATAATGAGGTGACCAGAATTGAACAAAATATTCCAGGAGTGGTAAAACCAGACTTTTATAGAGCAGCAGCATTATCTTGCAGCTCTTAGACTCATTCCCCTGACTAACGAAGGGCAACACACCATACACCTTCTTAGCAACTCAATCAACTTGTGCGGCAACGTTTTGGGGATCCATGGATGTGGACTCCGATCCCTCTGTTTCTCTGCACCGCTAAGAATCCTGTCATTAACCCCATATTCAGCCTTCAAACTTGATTTGTGAATCACTTGACCCTTTTCTGGGTTAAACTCTACCTGCTACTTCTCAGTGCAGCTCTTTACCCTGTTAATATCCCATTGTAAGCTACACTATCCTGAAGCAAACCCAATGGTATCTAGAACTCCAAGAGGATCACCACCTCTTGGAGGCAGGTATGCCTCAATAACCCAGAGAGCGATGTCAGCTGGAGTCAGAGCTCTTGGTGTGGTCACCCAGGCCAAACAGGTCAAAGAGTAGAGTTCAGACGGATAGTGGTCTACAAGTCCTCTAGCTTCAGGGTTTTATCTCAGACTAACAAACCTCACTGGTCAAAAAATAATGCTACTGTACAGACAGAAAAGAAGGACCTTCATTGTTGCCCTCAACCTCAGTAGCATAACAGGCAAGGAAGTATCTGCACCAGAAGGAATGAACATTAGTATGGCTTAAATTACAAAACCACACTTAGAATATAGAAAGCACACTCCTCAACCTTTCTTCCTGGACTTCCATGCTTAGATCTAAACAAGCACAGAAACTTGCAGTTTTAAGATGTCTGAGAAAACAGCAAATACTGGAGCAACATACACAAAATGATGAATGATTTCAGCAGGTCAGGCAGCATCTATTAAAATGAATAAACAGCTGATATTTTGGCATGAGGCCCTACATCAGGATTGGAAAAGAAAGGGGAGATGCCAGAATAAAAAGGTGGAGGGAGGATAGGGGAAGACAAACTAGAATGTGATAGGTGACGCCAGATTAGTTGGGGGGGGGAGTGAATTAAGAAGCTGGGAGGCGATAAGTGGAAAAGGTAAAGGGTTGAAGAAGAAGGAATCTGATAGGAAACAAATGTGGACCATGAGAGAAAGGGATGAAGGAGGTGCACAGGGAGAGGTGATAGGCAAGTGAGGAGAAGAAGTAGGAGGCCCGATTGGGAAATTGAAGAAGAGGGAAGAGGGAGTGAGAAATGCTGAAAATGTGCAATTCATTAGCCAGCAAGTTTAAAGAGAGTAATCAAGTTTATATGTTTCCAGTTTTGATGTAAGTTCATTGTTCAGATAACTTAATTCTGCATTTCTCTTCATAGATACAATATACGCAACAAAGAATAAACTGGAGGAATTCAAAGAATTTGTGTAGCAAACGTAGAGGGCAGTGTGCTTCCAGCATTTTGTTTTTATCATTCCAGATTCTAACAGCTTTTAAGTCTCCATGTGATATTTGGTATTTATGATGGAGGTTCAAATTAAATCTTTATACTTGAAAGATAAAGGACTGTAGTTGAGTGGCATCCCATCAAATCTTGCACTCCGCTAACAATACACAGTGCCTGCTATGTGTGCCATTCTACAATTAAACATATCCTTAATCTCTTTGCTGACTGGAGATATTAACTCTGCTCTGTTTATCTCTACCTGCTATTGTTGCCTATTCCAAGGAAATATTAGAGAAGATGACAAAAAAATTGGTTCAAAGAAGTAAGTTTGAAGGGCAGTTTAAAGGAGGATAGAAAGCCAGGGGCACCCACAGGTGGGAGAAGAATGTGGTTTGAACTCATAGCCACCATTGGTGAAATAAGCTTCATCAGAGTGATGAGAAGTCGATAGAAAATAAAACAGAGATCTTGGAAGTTAAAGGGCTAAAGTGGGTTACAGCTTTGGTGGTGAGAGGCCAAGGAGAAATTTTGAAGGAAACAATAATAATTTTAAAATTGAAGCATCACTTGAATTAATTGATTTTTGAAATTTGGAGATACGGCATGCAATAGGTCCTTCTGGCCCTTCAAGCTGTGCCACTCTTCAAACCCCAACAACCCTGATTTAGCCCTAACCAAATCACGGGACAATTTACAATGACCAGTTAACCTACCTGATATGCCACTGGACTGTGGGAGGAAACGAGAGGACCTGGAAAAAGCCCATACATTCTACAGGGAAGACATACAAACTCCTTACAGAGAACGCCAGGTTTGAACTGCAAACTCCAAGCTTTGAGCTGTAATCGCATTGTGCTAACCACTATGCTACCGCGGAGCCCAACAAAAATGTAATGTGTTGGAGAAGGGAAGATTTCTTTGCATATTATGACAAACTTTGCATGAATTTTGAAGTGCATCTCTACACAATTTTGGACTTAAATTCGCATGCAAATCACTGAGTGTAAAATCTGTAAAGGATCAATACAATCAGACCGCTTTTTGGAAGGCAGTTTAAGATGATGTTTGTTTTATAAGTGTACCTTGTGATCTCAAGTGAAAATGGTACAATTTGATTAATTCATCTGAACACAGCTTGTCACAAACATAATCAATTTTAATTACAGAGTCTAGACAACCACCTGTGAATAATCTGAATTTAATTAACTGAAAATAACCTCAGAAGAACTGAATGGAATAATTTTCTACTTACGTTAGAAGTTTTTTATTGTAAATCAGTGAAGTACGTATTCTAAAGTTTTCAAAAGAATCAGAATGCTTTTAAGCAACACACACAAAACACTAGAGGAACTCAGTGGGCTAGGCAGCTGAAGGCTCTTGGACCAAAGCATTGACTTTAATCTTTTCCATAGATGCTGCCTGGCCTGCTGAGTTCCTCCAATAGTTTGTGTGTTGCTTGGGCATCTAGCACCTGCAGATTTTCTCTTGGTTGGGAATGTTTTTAAGGGTTACTAAGCCACACAAATGGACACAATTAACAAAAAAAGTTCAAGTTTAATTATCATTCAACCATACATGAATACCCATTTATACAAAAAATGAAACAGTTCCTTAATAAATATGTTAAAGTGCAAAACACAGTATCAATGGCCATACACAGCACAAGGCACATATCACACACATAAGATAGCAGTAAACATACAGTTGCACAAAATAATTATAGCCCAAGTTCTTGAAGTTATGTTCTGTAGATTGATGTTGTCAGCAGCAGTTTGATCATCGTGCAATCGTGCAGCTGCAAGTGATGCAATCCAGCTTGATTTTCCACTGAGTAAACACTGGAGAGCAGCACCAAGGGGAGGGACCAGCTCCCAAATCAGCAGAGACTCCAGTGTGCCCACCAGCCCTCTGCCCTCTCCGACACCACCTCTAGACTCTCTCCTCTGGGTAGATTTGGCCAGGGTACTAGATTTAGTTCATCACTCTTTCGTTTATCAATTGAGTGACAAACTAAATCTAGGGTCATGGCCAATCTAATGGGAATGTCCAGTTATCAATACTGAATTTTTAGACACCAGCAAAAGACATTGTTGAAATGTCCTGTTGAAGCATTATGAAGAAAAGCTGGTTAAAGTACATCATTAACAGAAGATATTCTGCAGATGATTGAGGAACTCAGCAGGTCAGGCAGCATCTATGGAAATGAATAAACAGTCCACGTTTTGGGCTGAGCCCGGAAAGGAAGGGGGAAAGATGCCAGAACATAAAGGTGGGGGGAGGGGAGGAGGACTAGCTAGAATGTGATAAGCGATGCTCGGTAGGTGCAAAAGGTAAAGGGCTGGAAAAGAAACCCGATAGGAGAGGAGACCCATGGGAGAAAAGGAAGAGTTGGAGTTGATGGGCAATTGAAGAGAGGAGGTAACAGGCCAGAGTGGGGAATAGACAAAGAGGAAAGGGACAGAATACAAATGACCGGAAGGGGAAATCGATGTTCATGCCATCAGGTTGGAGCCTACCCAGATAAAATATAAGGTGTTGATTCCCCACCCTGAGAGTGGCCTCATCATAGCAGAACAGAATGCCATGCACTATATGTCAGAATGGGAGTGGGTGTAGGAGTTGAAATGGTTGGCCAATGGAAAATTCCACTTTTGGAGGACAGAATGGAGGTGCCAAAACACATCATTGACATCTAAAAGATAAAAACTCTCCTCATCAACCTTTCATTGAACTTCCCCAGATAAAGTCACTAAGATGAGTTACCAATGCTCACTTAGAAAATGCTATACATTGGACTCTTCAGATGACTGCACATTGTTATTTAGATATCATGCATTAATATACTGTAATTAATATCATTTGATTTTTTTTATCATGGCTTCATTGTATTCTACATCTGATCAAGAATGATATCAGTTTAGTAATTATATTAATTATCAAAATAGCTTTTTACAAAGGATTTGCAAAAATTACATTAGACTAAAAAAACTTACTATTTTCAACTATTTCCACTAAGGTATTCTAATTCAGTCCTTTACTACTTCCCATGCAAATGTAATTAGTGCTTTAAGATTGACTGTTCACCAGGAGGAAGTGACTGATGCCTATTATGGATGTACAATGCATCAACCACTTTGGATGTACAGAATATAGTTCTTCAGTTGCGAAGTACTAGTTAGAGATGTTGTCTTGCCATATCATTTGACATTTCATCTTTACAATCATGGTTTATTTTCATTCTTCCAAAGAAAGAATCAGAGTCTTTTAAGAGTTAACTGCAACAGTACAATGGGCACAATTAGCAAAGGCATACCATATGGTGATTAAACAGAACCAGGATTACAGCCAGTTTTGTGAGCATATCCATGATTTCAGCTTAATAATTATAGGGGTGGTCAGAACATTATTTATTTTAAATTTTTGGAAACTTACATTGGATTGAAAATATTGCATTATATTTTCAAATATTTCCATGAAGACCTTTCTTTATTTTTATTTATTTTGAAATATAGTGCGGAACAGGCCCAATGAGCCATGTTGCCCAGCATCCCCATCTAATTAAAACTAGCCTAATCACAGGACAATTTACAATGACCAATTAACTTATTAACTGATATGTTTGGACTGAGCTGTTCTCCGATTTTGGTAATCCATTTGAAATCTTACATCATCATATGAGGATCCATCATTGTGATGCTTTTCACTTGTGGTGTGACATCCAAAAGATTGGCCTTTATATCGTTATCATTCAGTTGATTGGTCATCATTACGGAAACTCAAATGTGATGTAGGGAGGGGGACTAATAACTGATTGGTTGCATGGCAAACTCCATGCATTGTCTCTACCCATGAAGATTGAGAGGGGCACAAATTCAACTGGGCATCAGAGAAAGTCATGGCTCAAGAAACACATGGCATGCAAGGGAATTCCTAGAAGCATGATTTTCCACTAAGAATTCTAGAAACAGACATGTGGACCCTGATCCCATTTTTACGCCAATGCGGGCAAAATTCCAGACAAAGCAGAATTCGCCACACAACCAATCAGTGACAAGACCCTCTCCCTATGTCACAATTGAGTTTCCATAATGATGACCAATCAGCTGATTGATAAGTATATAAAGCCCAAGCGTTAAGAGAACACACCACAAGTGAACAGCGCACTGAGGATGTCTGTTCGTATGGTGAAAAAATGTTCCCAAATGGAGTTCAGCAAAGCCTTTGACAAAGTTCCACATGGAAGGTTAGTTAAGAAGGTTCAGTCGTTAGGTATTAATGCTGGAGTAATAAAATGGATTCAACAGTGGCTAGATGGGAGATGCCAGAGAGTAGTGGTGGATAATTGTTTATCGGGATGGAGGCCGGTGACTAGCGGGGTGCCTCAGGGATCTGTTTTGGGCCCAATGTTGTTTGTAATATACATAAATGATCTGGA
This sequence comes from Hypanus sabinus, assembly GCF_030144855.1. NCBI lineage: Eukaryota > Metazoa > Chordata > Chondrichthyes > Myliobatiformes > Dasyatidae > Hypanus > Hypanus sabinus. Next base: position 86,348,848 of record NC_082710.1, on the reverse strand, counting down.
TGATGGGGTGGTAAATTGGATTAGTAAGTATGCCGATGATACTAAGGTAGGAGGTGTTGTGGATAATGAGGTGGATTTTCAAAGCTTGCAGGGAGATTTATGCCGGTTAGAAGAATGGGCTGAACGTTGGCAGATGGAGTTTAATGCTGAGAAGTGTGAGGTTCTACATTTTGGCAGGAAGAATCCAAATAGAACATACAGAGTAAATGGTAGGGCATTGAGGAATGCAGAGGAACAGAGAGATCTAGGAATAACTGTGCATAGTTCCCTGAAGGTGGAGTCTCATGTAGATAGGGTGGTGAAGAGGGCTTTTGGAACACTGGCCTTTATAAATCAAAGCATTGAGTACAGAAGTTGGGATGTAATGCTAAAGTTGTACAAGGCATTGGTAAGGCCAGATTTTGAATATTGTGTGCAGTTCTGGTCACCGAATTATAGGAAAGATATCAATAAATTAGAGAGAGTGCAGAGACAATTTACTAGGATGTTACCTGGGTCTCAGCAATTAAGTTACAGAGAAAGGTTGAACAAGTTAGGTCTCTATTCATTGGAGCATAGAAGGTTGAGGGGGGATTTGATCGAGGTATTTAAAATTTTGAGAGGGATAGATAGAGTTGACGTGAACAGGCTGTTTCCATTGACAGTAGGGGAGATTCAAACTAGAGGACATGATTTGAGAGTTAGGGGGCAGAAGTTTAAGGGAAACACGAGGGGGTATTTCTTTACTCAAAGAGTGATAGCTGTGTGGAATGAGCTTCCTGTAGAAGTAGTAGAGGCCAGTTCAGTTGAGTCACTTAAGGTAAAATTGGATAGGTATATGGACAGGAAAGGAGTGGAGGGTTATGGGCTGAGTGCGGGTAGGTGAGACTAGGTGAGATTAAGGGTTCGGCACGGACTAGGAGGGCCAAGATGGCCTGTTTCCGTGCTGTGATTGTTATATGGTTATATGGAGTGCCAAGATTGGGGAACAACAACCTGAGGTACACACTTTCTGTGTTATTTCCTAACCAATATGCCTTTGGAGGGTGGGAGGAAATTAGACCAGCTGTTCACCAGGAGGACGTACAAACTCCTTACAGACAACACCAGAATTGAATTCTGAACTCCAAAACCCTGAGCTGTAATTATGGCACGCTCGCCATTACACTACCATGACCCATTTTGGTTAAGTCCTTTATTAACTCTCAGGTGAAATATAGTTCACATTTAATGATTGAAGACCAGTATTAATTACCTTCACATCACAGAGAACCCAGGGCTATTCCCAGGACATCAGCTCTTCTATCTTAAAAAAGCAAATGTAGCTCAGATATATGTGTAATTATACATATTCTCTTTACAGTAGGTTGCAATTGATATAAATGTAATTATAATAAGTACAAACATTTGGAGAAACTCCCCTAAGAATCATAATTTGCAGTTAAGTATTCATTTGCCGAATGAAGTTTACAGACGAGTGCTGAGTTCCCAAATGCTGCCTGTGTGGTGTCACTAAATGGTTTGTTTTTCATCATTCCATACTTTTCACTCCGCTAAAATGTATAAGATCTCTAGCACCAGGAATTACAAGGGAGCAGTGACATGGTAACGTACCCTTGCTGGAAATGAAAGAGAAGATTGGTAGCTCAGGTTGCCTGCTTCGTTGGGGTTGTTCACTGATCTTGGAGACATTATCAGTGCATGATTGAGTGTTGCTTCTGCTGAATGCTCACGTTTATATTGGTGCAGGTCATTGTTCTCATTGCTCTGATTGTTTGGCTATCGGGCCAACTAGTCTCTGTTGGGTCTTGGCCAAGGTGGATGATATCACCTTGATAGGTGATAAAATGTTTGCAATCTAACTTCCAGGTTTAGCGAATAATCCTACAAACAAGGTACCCTTGTAAATTATGCAGCTCTGACTTCAAAGCAAATTGTCATTATCCTGAAAGAGTGGGAATTCAAGAAGGTGGCTCAATGCCACTTTACAAAGGATGATTTTGCCAGTGAAAGCCCCTATCCTGAATGTAAGAAAGACAGTATATAGAATTGTGAAAATCTGGGTGAATAGCGTCACAACAGCAACCTCTCACTCATCATCGACTAAACCAAAGAGCAGATTATTGACTCCAGGAGGAAGAATTTGGAGATCCATCAGTTTATTCTCATTGACAGATCTGAGGTCAAGAGGGGCAGTAAATGTAACTATCCTGGGATTATCAGAAAAGAGGACTTGTCCTAGGATCTGTATGTAAGTGCCATTCCAAAGAGGACACAATGGTGGATCTAATTCCTTCTAAGTTTGCAAGGAATCAGTATGTCATCTAAAACTTTGAAAAGCTACTATAGATGCACAGTGGGTTGTATATTGATTAGTTGTATCCTGGCCTGATATAAAAACACCAGTGCTCAGAAACAGATAAGTCTACAGAAAATAAATTAGAATCAGAATCAGGTTTAATATCATTGAGATATGTCATGAAATTTGTTGCTTTGCAGAAGCAGTGTTTTGCAATACACAATAATAAAACTATAATTTACAATAAGTATATATTAAAAAAAAATAAATGAATTAAACAGAGCAAAAAGAAAGGAAAATACTGGGTTGCTTCATTGTCCATGCAGAAATCTGATGGCAGAGGGGAAGAAGTTGTTCCTGAAACGTTGAGAATGTGCCTTCAGGCTCCTGTGCTCCTCCTTAATGGTAGCAATGAGAAGAGGGCATGTCCTGGATGATGGGGTTCCTTCATGATGGATGCTGCGCTTTTTGAGGATTTGCTTTCTAGAGTTGTTCTGCATGTTGGGGAAGATAGTGCCTATGATGGAGCTGGAAGAGTTTACAACTTTCTGCAGCTTTTTTCCAATCCTGTGCAGCAGCCCCTCCATATCAGATGGTGATGTAACCAGTTAAGATGATCTCTGCAGTACTATGGTAGAAATTTGTGTGTGTCTTTGAAGACATACCGGTTCTGAAACTTCTAATGAAACATAGGGGTGTCTAGGGAGCGGTAGCACATCTGGTGGGGGGCTTGCCGTGCCCTTTTCAGGGCAGCTCATCCACCTTTGGTCCCCACCTGGCGCTCAGCACTCACCTGTGGTTTCAAGTAGCTGTAACACGCGCAGCGGCCACACCCCTGTAAACCATCTTGGCAGATGGGCCAAACCAGGTGAGGGTAGCCGACGGGTCTTCGACCCTCGGTGAGGTAGGGGATTTGCCTGTCCCAGCGTGTGAAGTCTGGCCCTGGCAGGTGGAGCAGAAGAGACCGATTAATGGTCCAATGGTCAAGAAGGCTGGCCAGCAGGCATTGGTGGAGCGCTGAGAGCACGACAAGACACTAAGACGTCCTGGTCATCCACTGCAAGAGGTGGTGATCCCTTTAAAGGCAAAGGCAAACCACTGCTGTGACCTGCCACAAACATGATTTCCCAATATGTCAGAGTGGCATGGAGGGAAATCATCCGGCAACTGGAAATTCCAGATGCAACCGAAAGCAAGCGAGCAAATGAAATATAGCAGCTTTTCTTGTAATTGCATCAATATTTTGGACCCAGGATAGATCCTCAGAGATGTTAACACTCAAAAACTTGAAACTGCTCACCTTCTCCACTGCTGATCCCTCAATGAGGACTGGTGTGTGTTCTTTCGACTTCCCCTTCCCGTCGAACGCAATAAATTCCTAGGACTAACTATCATTAAATGTAAGGTTGTTGCTCTTACAGCACTCAACCAGATGATCTATCTAGCTCCTGTAGGCCTCCTCATCACCACCTAAAATTCTACCAACAATAGTTGTGTCATTGGCAAATTTATAAATGAAGTTTGATCTGTGCCGAGCCACATGATCACAGGCGTAGAGAGAATAGACCAGTGGGCTAAGCACACATCCTTGAGGTGCATCAGTGTTGATTGGCAGTGAGGAGGAGATGTTACTGCTGATTAGCACAGACTGTGGTCCTCCCAGTGAGGAAGCCAAGGATTTAGTTACAGAGCAAGGTATGGAAGCCCAGATTTTGGAGCTTGTTGATTAGAGCTGAAGGCATGATGGTGTTGAACCAGTCAACAATGAACCCATGAACACTACGTCGCTTTTTTTCTGTCTTGTTGCACTATTTTAACTTACCTATTATATATGTGTGTGTGTATATACACACACACACACACACACACACACACACACTGTATATATACTTCTTGTAATTCATTTATTTATTTTTCTATTTTTATCATGTATTGCACTGTACTATTGCCACTATGTTAACAGATTTCACAGCATATGCCAGTGATATTAACCTGATTCTGATTTTGAACAGCAACCTTGAATAGGCATTTCTGTCGTCCAAGTGATTGAAGGCCAAGCTTATGTAATAGTATCCACCGTAGATCTATTGTGGCAATAAGCAAAATGCAGCTGCTCCAGGTCCTTGCTTAGGCAGAAGTTGATTCTAGCCAAAATCAGCCTCCAGAAGCATTGTATTTGGTGGATACAGCTCAATTTCTCACAGGCAAACTCCCTATCATTGAGTACATTTACAAGGAACGCTGCCACAGGAAAGCAGCATCCATCATCAAGACTCCCATCATCCAAGCCATGTTTTTTCCTCATTGCTACCATCAGGCAGGAAGTACAGGTGCCTTAGGATCCACACCACCAGGTTCAGGAACAGTTATCAACTTACAAACATCAGGCCCCTGAACCGGCATGGATAAATTCACTCAGCACAACCCTGATCTGATTCCACAACCTACAGACTCTGCCCAAGTGTACAAAGTGCAATTTATAATAAATAGTATGTAATAAATTGCTCTTCTTTTGCAAAATTAATTGTTTATCAGTTTGCTTATGCGTAGTTTTTCATTGATTTTATTGTATTTCTTTATTTTCCTGTAAATACCTGCAAGAAAATGAATCTTGGAGTAGCATATGGTGACATTTATGTGCTTGGATAATACATTTACTTTGACTTCTGCTTTGACAAATTATTTCACTTTGATAGTTATTTGTTCATTATTAACCATTTAATTATTCCATGCTCAATGACAAATCTCAGATGTTTATCCACACCTTTAAAGTTACAAGATTGATATTAGAGAAAAGTAACATGCTGACACAATAATTAGCAATTGTGTGACACTTCTTACAGATCCTCAAATACAGCCAATGTGAAATGTACAACAGACTGCTTATTCAAAAAGGGCCCTTATTCCATTATGCTGAACCTCAACAGCAAGATACCAGTTATAATGAATGACTTGGCTCCATAATCCCTCGTTTGACACACATCAATCTATGTACCTTTAAAGTGTAGCAGTAATCGTTGTGAAAAACGGTTCTATTTACCTAATTGTCTTGTGATGTGCTTGCTGCATGGAGTGTAAACAAGAGCTTTGTGTTAAAATCAAGGCTGGCAGTAGTCTTTAATCCTAGAACAGGCTGCATATTTAGAATTACACCTTAAGAATCTGAACCTCGGCTCATTTTCTGCTTGCGGGAATTATAATAGTGTTGCCTTCCAATGAAGCCATGGCAACTGTTTGACTCGTGAAAGCCTCTGCAATTTCCAAATTGAGGTCACTATACATTGATCTTGTGCAGTCGGTAGGGTTCTTAATGGAAGGTAGAACACAGAGCACAGAAAAGTACAGAGCAGGAGAATGCCCTTCGGCCCATGATCCAGTACTGGAGCTGGCTTGATGACCTGGCTGGGCTAATTTCTATATTTTATGGTTTTATGGTCCTATGAGCTAATTAAGCTACCAGTGTCTCATTAACCTAATCCCTTCTGCCTGCATAAGGTGCAAATCACTTCCTTCCTGGCAAGGCAATTGCTTTACAGTGCCAGTGATCATCAGTTGGGGTTTGGTTCTCAATGCATCTGTAAGAAGCTTGAAGGTACTCTCTGTGACCTCTCTGTATTCCTCCCACAACTAAGCACGTACGATTAGAGCTGGAGAGTAGTGTTGGCAGCAGAAGCAAGGTGACAATGGTGGGCTGCCCCAGCACAACCTTCGGACTGTTTTGGGTAAATGACACATTTCATTCTAGGTTTAAATACTCCCTGATGTACATCAGACAAATAAAGCTAATCTATATATCTAGCTTTTATTTTCTGAATATTCATGTACTTATCCAAGAGCCTCTATCTCATAGGAAGTCCCCCACTTTCCTTTGCAGGGACAGGGAAAAACCCTTACAAAGGAAGTTTGGGTCTCTGTCAGTTAACCGTTTTGCTATCAAAAACCCTCTTAGCTATCGCCAGTTATATCCTACTGCCACCTCATCTTCACCCTGCTACCATACCACCTCACCCTCTCAGTGATTGCAACTGTATCTCCTTTGATCTCCTTTTCTGTTATACAAACAACCTAGTAATTACATGTAATACACACAAAGTGCTGGTGGAACGCGGCAGGCCAGGCATCACCTATAGGGAGAAATACAGTCGACGTTTCTGGCCGAGACCCTTTGTCAGGACTAACTGGAAGAAGAGATAGTAAGAGATTTGAAAGCAGGAGGCGGGAGGGAAATCCAAAATGATAGGAGAAGACAGGAGGGGGAGGGATGAAGCTGAGAGCTGGAAAGGTGATTGGCAATAGGGATGCAGAACTGGAAAGGATCATGGGATGGGAGGCCTAGGGAAAAAGGAATGGAGGAGGGGAGCATGAGAGGGAGATGGAGAACAGGCAAAGAGTGATGGGCAGAGAGAGGAAGAAAAGGAAGGGAGGGAAAAATAAATAAATCAGGGAAGGGGTAAGAAGGGGAGGAGGGGCATTAACAGAAGTTAGAGAAATCAATGTTCATGCCATCAGGTTGGAGGCTACCCAGACGGAATATAAGGTGTTGTTACTCCAACCTGATTGTGGTTTCATTTTGACAGTAGAAGAGGCCACGGATAGACATATCAGAATGGGAATGGGACGTAGAATTAAAATATGTGGCCACTGGGAGATCCTGCAGGATCTCATTTTAATTCCATGTTCTCCATCCTCAGTGCTCCCCTCCTCCATTCCTTTCTCCCTAGGCCTCCCATCCCATGATCCTTTCCAGCTTTGCATCCCTATCGCCAATCACCTTTCCAGCTCTCAGCTTCACCCTACCTCCTCCTGTCTTCTATCATTTCGATTTTCCTCCCCCCCTCTGCTTTCAAATCTCTTACTATCTTTTCTTTCAGTTAGTCCTGACAAAGGGTCTTGGCCTGAAACGTCAACTGTACTTCTTCCCATATACCATAGATGCTGCCTGGTCTGCTGCATTCCACCAGCATTTTGTGTGTGTTGCTTGAATTTCCAGCATCTGCAGACTTCCTCGTGTTTCCGTAGAAATTACATGTTATGTCCAGGAGCTGCAAGTCAAACGATCCTGCTATTGTTGGGCCCTTACAGGTCTCCTCCCAAACCTTTTTAACATATTCTTTATCCTCCTTATTTAACCTACATCCTCTTGCAAACACCTACACTATTCACCTCAGTAGTCTTTGTGCTGGAAATTTTCTTCTTAGAGGACTTAATTACAGCAAATATCATTGTTTTTTCTCACTATTATTTTTTATTTTGTTGCCCCTTTTACTTTCTTCAGTTGACAGAGTATCAGTGATATGGTCATATATTCCTCTCAGTGGTTCCCTCCCCCACCACCTTCATTTTACTCCACAGTTCAGTCATTTTCCACGATCCCATCTTCATCGCCTTTTGTCACTTCCTTCTTTCATTTCCCAGCTCTGACATCATTCCTGGTGTGCATTAAATGTTTTAATAAGCATTCTTGTTAATTTAAGTAATTAATTAGAGGTTATATGTAAAAATATGTTAATTCCATATAACACACTAGCACGTGATACGTGAGCACCTCACTTAAAGTAAAGACAAAATTACATCTGCATTTTGGACTCCTCATGTCATTGTTTGAATTAGTTTACTGCTTTAAAGTTAGAAAACATAAAAAAGCGATGAGGTATCTTTAAAACAAACCCAAGATGCTACCGACCTGTTAAAAGCAGAGCAAGACATTTGGACTACGAAAAAGCAAGGACTGGCTGAGTCTAAAAGAAATAGCCCATTATGTGGTGAGCAAGTCGAGTTTGAAACAAAGGCTGTAAATAATAGGATTCATAGTTTTATCACGAGTGAGGACTGGGTGACAATAATCATTTAAGTTTGATTACACAACGGGTAATTGGCTCATGTATACTGAAATATTGGAATACTATTTTGAAGCAAATGAAATAACCAATGAGAAACAAGTACCAATATTGTTAAGCACATTAGGTTTAAAGGAATACAATTTGCTTTGAAGTTTAACTGCTCCAACCAAACCATCAGAAATGAACTTTGCTGCTATTATGAAAGTAATGCAGGGACATTTAGAATTAAAGCCATTATTATTGCAGAACACCTTAGGTTTCACAAGTGGAATCAAACAGAAGGGGAGTCCATTTCAGCGCACATGGCTGAATTGAAGAGATTGTCTGAGCATTATTGGTTCGGTAATAGGCTCAGTGATACACTAAGTCATCACTTAGTTTGTGGAATCTTAAAGGAAAACATTCAAAAGCGGCTCCTAAAGGAAGCATAGCTTACATTTAAGAAAGCGGTGGAAATTGTTGTTTCAATGGAAACCATAGATAGAGAGATAATTATGATGCAGTCAGGAATGACAGTGAGCATGAACACAGTTGCACCATCAAAACAGAAAGTGTCCTGGCCAAATAAATTGTGTTGTCATTCTGCCAGGGGTTCACATACACCAAACAAATGGAGATTTAAAGGTGAAAGCTTACTTGCAGAAAATGCAGCCAAGTAGGACACATACAAAGAACATGCTGGGCAAAGAAAAATAAAAGGTCTACACAAGGAAGAGAAAATGCTAAATGTATATCTGCATGTAACACACACAAAATGCTGGAGGAACTCAGCAGGCCGGGCAGTATCTATGGAAAAAAGTACAGTTGACATTTTGGGCCAAAACCCTTTGGCAGGTCTCATTTTTTTCCATGATGATTCTCATCATGTATGAAATGCCAGAAGTGTTATACTGTTCACCTTTTAACTTGTGTCATATGTGCACCTTATTATTTGAAAAATTTTATGTGGTAATATTAGTTTATGTGTCATGTGTGAGTTTTACGTGCTGTATGGTACACCTTGGTCTGGAGGAGCGTTGTTCATTTGGCAAAATACAGGTTTCCCCCACTATTCGCAGGTACCCTATGAAACAGTTTGTAAGCCAGAATATCATAAAGTGAAGAAGAAATTACCATTTATTTATATGGGAAAAATGTGTGAGTGTTCCCAGACCCAAAAAATAACCTGCAAAATCATGCCAAATAACACATAAAACCTAAAATAACAGTAACTTATAGTAAAAGCAGGAATGATATGATAAATACACAGTCTATATAAAGTAGAAATACTTTCCTGCAATCATTGTAGCACTGTCTAGTTTAGCAAAAATCTCACGCAAGCGCTCTTGGCAAAACACTCTGTGCAAGCGCTCTTGGCAGAAGCACTCTCTCCAGTAATCTTTAAGCTATGAAGCTGCCAAATCATACCAAATAACACATAAAAATACATAGCCTATATAAAGTAGAAATAATGTATGTACAGTGTATTTTCACTTACTGGGATCAGGAAGACAGTGAGCACACTGTTGATGGTGTGTTAGGCTGAGTCGTCAGAGGTTGGGGTGGTGGGATACTGGGGTGTCATCTCATCGTCATCTGTTTCCATCAGGGCAGGGAAGTCACGTTCTTCTATGTCTGCCTACATCAATGTTGAAGGTTGAAATTCGTCGTCTGCTGTGGCTGATGTGGAAGTCTTGAAAAACGACAGTATGCTTGACAGCTTAGCCTTGCGCATTTTTCTATCATACAGTTCTTTGTAAGCACTCAAACCATCCTGCAAGTATGCCCTATACCTACATACCCTTTCAAAATTAAAGTCATATTTTCTGCAATCATTGCAACATCGTCAATCTCAGTGAAAATCTCACACAATTGCTTCATGTTCAGTTCCTGGCTGACTTCACTTATGGGCCATTCGCTACTGCATTTGGCTTTGATTGTTATCCTTTCCTCTTGCAATTGCCTCAGCTCTTCATCTGTCCGTTCTTGGTCATGGGATGCCAAACCTCTTCAACATCATCTTCGTCAACTTTCACAAACCTTTAACCTAACTCACTATGTCCTTCGTTCACCGAGATTGAAACACTTAATTATGCCTAGTTTTCTCTAAGTGTAACACCCTTCCAAGCTCTTTTAGGCTTTTCCGATACCCTAGAGCTCATCTTGTCAATGGATGCACAAAATGAATCGACATAAAGCACAGATGCTCACAGGCACGTGTTTAAGCAATGGCGACTAGAATGCAGTTCTTTTCGTAACAGTGAAAACAATTTCTGTTAGCAAAACCAGGTAACTAATGTAGGTCTTTTGTAACAATGAGGTATCGTAAAGCCAACGTTTGAAAAACGGGGGCCGCTGGTACTCTACATATATACAATGACACATGTTGAATGACAATAAACTGAACTTGAACTTGAAGAGACTGGAATCTGGACCAAAAAAAATACAAACTGCTGGAGGAATTCAGTGGGTGAAGCAATGGATGAACCACTATCTCTTTACCTCCACAGATACTGACTAACCTGCTGAATTCCTCCAATAACACTTCTTTCTCATCAAATGCAGATTTGTATTAGAATCTGAAGGTAGCTGATGAAATGTGGGGAGAATAAAAATGGGATTTGTATAGAACTAATGTAAATGGGAACAAAGTTCAGCATAGATTCCAGGGGGCAAAGAGGTGCTGTATAACAGTTTGAAAATGGGCTGAATGTACACATAGCATATGATCAATGGAATGGCTATTTCTTAAGTAAGATTTACCAAATTTTCCAGAGAATAATTCTCCCTGCATTTTAAAGTAGGCTAAAATTTTGGAACAATATTGTGGGCTGAAGGACCTCTATTGTGCTGTAATATCCTATGTTCTATGATCTACACTGCTGGATTTTTTTTTATATCCATTCAGTTGACATAGGAATGTATATAATCAGAAAATAAACATAGTACAGTACATCACAGTACAGGGTTTGTGGCCTATGATGTTGTTCTAACCTTATAACCTACTCTAACATCAATCTAACCCCTGGCAGCATGTTCCATGCACCTTCTACTCTCTGTTAAAAAAATACCCCTGGCATCCCGCTTATACTATACTCAAGTTACCTTAAAATGATGTCCCCTCATATTATCAATTTCTGCTTTGGGGAAAAGTTCTATGGCTATCTATTCGATTTGTGCTTCTAATTATCTCACATACCTCTATCAAGTCACCTTTCAGCACCCACTTTGCTCCAAAGAGGTAAGCCCTAACTTGATCACCCTGACTTCATAACACATGCTCTCTAATCCAGGGAGTATCCTGGTAAACCTCCTCTGCACTCTCTCTAAGGCTTCCACATCCTTTCAATAATGAGGTGATCAGAAATCAGAATCAGAATGTGTCATTGTGCAAAAACAGAAATAATATAAAAAATGAGGTAGCGTTCACAGGCTCAATGTCCATTTAGAAATTGGATGGTAGAGGGAAAGAAGCTGTGCTTGAACTGCAGAGCGTGTGCCTTCAGGCTTCTGTACCTCTTACCTGATGGTAACAGTGAGAAAAGGGCATGCCTGCCCTGGGTGCTGGGGGTCCTTAATAATGGATGCTGCCTTTCTGAGACACTGTTCCTTGAGATCCTGGGTACTTTGTAAGCTAGTACCCAAGATGGAGCTGACTAAATTTACAATCCTCTGCAGCTTCTTTCGGTCCTGTGTAGTAGCCTCCCCTCCCCACCCCCAAACCAGACATTGATGCAGTCTATCAGAATGCTCTCCATGGTTCATGGATAGAAGTTTTTGAGTGTTGTTGTTGACATACCAAATCTCTTCAAACTCTTAATGAAATATAGCTGCTGTCTTGCCTTATAGCTATATTTATATGTTGGGGATGAAGTTAGATCCTCAGAACTGAAAACAATATTTCAAGTGTGGTCTAACCAGATTTTTGAAGAACTGAAAAATTACCTCATGGTTCTTGAACTCAATCCCCACTTAATGGCCAAGAAACCAAAGACCTTCTTAAATCTTAAGACTGTCCTATTAACTTATGTGACAACTTCAAAGGATTCATGGACGTGGAGTGTGAGATTTCTCTGTTCCTCAACACTGCTAAGAATCCTGTCATTAGTCCTGTATCCTGCCTTCGGTTTCAAGCATCACTTCACACTTTTTCTAATTGAACTCTATCTGCCACTTCTTAGCACAACTTTGCATTCTATTAATGCCCCGTTGTAACTTGCAACAACCTTCAATACTATCCAAAATACCACCAACTAACAAAAGGATCAGGACACCATGAATTCATCTTCAAATGCTTGCTTTTAAGTCAATAGAATGACATAAAATTCTACCGCTGGTGTCAGATTAATATGCAGATACTGAATGCATACAAGCAGAGACTAATCATACATTTAAACCTTGCCCAAATTTGAAAATTCAATAGAGCTTCCCACCATAATTGCAATTGAAAATCATGTATAATAGCCAGCTGTTTTGTTACTTTTTGCCACACATTCTCTCTTCCGATATTTGTTGATTAAAACTGTTGGCACCTTGTTTTTGAAAGCTTTCCCATCAGATCTCAGCCAAAGAGACAATTTGAATTTTGGATGAAAACAACTTTTGGCTGAATTTCTGAAAGTCCAGGTTTAGAACCTTTTACTTCAAACAAAAATGTTGACTCATGCTGCCTGAAGCCACTGTTGACAAGGTGTGAGTTCATCCAATAAGTGAAAGAAAGGTTCACAGGGGTGCCATTGTAGCATAGAGATTAGTGCGGCCCTAGTGTGTCGGAATTCAATCCTGGACCTATCTGTAAGGAGTCTGTACGTCCTCCCTATGGGATGCATGGGTTTTCCTTGAGTGCTCCAGTTTCCTCTCACAATCCAAAGATGTACCTTATCGTAGGTTAATTCATCATTGTAAGCTGTCCTGTGATTAGGCTAGGGTTAATTTCAGGGTTGCTGAAGGGCTGGAATGGTATATTCCACACTATAGCTCAACAAATAAATAAAAAATTGTGTTCTACAGCATGTGATAAAAGTATAATATAGTAAATGTGCACATTGAAGCAAATCCCTGAAATTCTGTTCCATTTGCTTCATTACATATATATTTACATAAACTCAGTGGCTACTTTGTTAGGTAAACCCCTACACCTATTCATTAATACACATACCTAATTAGACAATCCTGTGGCAGTAACTCAATGCATAAAGCATGCAGACATGGTCAAGAGGTTTATGTGGTGTTCAGACCAAACATCAAAATGGGGAGGAAATGTGATCTGTGGACTGTGGAATGATAGTTGATACCAGATGGAGTATCTCAGAGACTGCCGGTCTTCTGGATTTTCATGCACAACAGTCTCGAGATTGCAGGGAATGATGCAAAGAAAAAATCATGTAATGAGTGGCAGTTCTGTGGGCAATAATTCCTTGTTAATGAGAGAAGTTAGAGGCAAATGGCCAGATAGGTTTAAGCTGACTGGCAGATGACAGTAACTCAAATAATGAAAGGTTACACCAGTGACGTGTAGAAGAGCATCTCTGAATGCACAACAGATCGAACCTTGAAGTAGATGGGCTTTAGCAATAGAAAGCCACACTGGGTTCTACTCCTGTACCTAATAAAGTGGCCATGGAGTGTATATTCATGAAGTGTAGTGATAGCAGAAAGGTGGCAGTGAATTGAAAATTATAATATTTCATTAACATTAATGTGGTAGTGACCATAATTTGTCTCCTTTATGATGTTGTTAAATATTGATCAAGTCATGTCGTAAAAGAGTATGTTTTGAATGAAGCTTCAATTTTTTTTCTTTTTCTTAGGCCCATCAAGTCTACTGGGGCATAGGCCACCCTCAGCAGCTCGGCAGGGGTCACTATCCTGTCTCTCCAGTTTTCCCCAGGGGTAGCCTATCTTTGAAGACCCTTCATCTCCCAGGAATGAAATCCCTGCGGCCTCTGTCAACATTTCTGTAGCCCTGGAATTTTACAGGATGGGATCGCTAGCCCAATGTCCAACCCTCATTCCCTTTGGAACTTGCATGGCAGAGGTAAGTTTCACCTCAGCCAGGATATAACATTGTGGTAAAGGTAGGGTAGTGTAAAAAGACTGAACATAATGCAGACACAACAGACTGCAGATGATAATATCTGGAGTTACAACCTACTGCAGGAACTCAGCAGGCAGAGCGACATCTGTTGGGGCAAAGAAATTGCTGATGCTTCGGGTCAAAACCCTGCATCTGGTGAAGGGACAGTGGTGAGCCAGGAGACTGACATGATTGGTGGGCTGAGGAGGCGTGGAAGATGATAGTACCAGGTAGGAAAGGGGAGGGGATGGTACTTTTCAACGACAGTAGTGGTGACAGATGTGTGTGTGGAGCAGTCCAGAAACATGAGAGATTAAAATATGAGTGCAACTAATGACTCCCTCCTTCCTACAACCAACCACCATCCCCAGGGGTACAGAAATGTGTCTTCTACTCACCTGCGGATCAATTTCCTTTGTTTCCTCTCCTCCCTGCCCATATTCCATGGTCCATTGTCCTCATCAGAGGAAGGTGATGAGCTGGTGAGGAGAAGAGAAGGTGGCATCTCTAACCTGCTCACCACCTCCTTCTCGTTCCCCTCCTCCCTCCCTTTATCCCATTATCCCATAGTCCACTGTCCTCTCCAATTAGAGTCCTTCTTCAGCCTTTTACCTTTTCCACATCACATTCTTATTGCACTTGACCTCCCCCATCCATCTTCCCTCCATGATCTCATCTATCACCCACCAGCTTGTACTCTTCCCTCTGCCCACCACCTTCTTAATCTGGCTTCTGCTCCCTTCTTTTCCAGTCTTGATGGGAACCAGGATGATAGAGCTGAGGATGAGCCAGCAGGTAGATGATGGGTGTAACTTGAATGTTAGGAAGGACAAGCCAATGACTGGGTACAAATGCAGACAGAGCAAAGAGTTAAATTGTACCACAGAGGCAAAAATTCAAATGGACAAAAAATGCAGGACTGAAAGGGCTGTATTAAAATGTGTGTAGCATTCAGAATAAAGTAGTCAAACTCGTGGCACAATTAGAGATTGGTTGGTATGACATCGTGGGCATTGCTGAGTCATGGCTGAAAGAAACCCATAATTGGGAGCTTAACATCAAAGGATAAACTTTGTATTGAAGCAACAGACAGGAAGGTAGAGGCTGTGGTGTGGCTCTGTTGGTAAGAGATTGAATTACATCTTTTGAAAGAGGTGGCATAGGGTCAGAAAACGTTGAGTATTTGTGGGTGGTGTTAAGAAACTACAGGGGTAAAAAGAACATTATGGGAATCACAAATAGGCCTCCAAATAATAGTCAAGATGTGGGATTGAGATTGCAAAGAGAGCTAGAAAAGGCATGTAATAAGGGTAATGACACAATTGCAATGGGGAACTTCAATAAGCATTGGGATTGAGAAAATCAGGTTGGTGTCAGATTGCAAGAGTGGGAATTTGTTGAATACCCACAAGATTGCTTTCTACAGCAGCTTGTGCTTGAGCCTACTCGGGGAAAGGCTATCTTAGATTGGGTGTTGTGTAATAACCCAGATCTTATTACGGAGCTTAAACTAAGGAGGCAGTGATCATGATATGACTGCATTCATACTCCAACTTGAGAGCAAGAAGCCTAAGTCACATGTATCAGTACTGCAATGGAATAAATGGAATTATAGAGGCATGAAAGAGGTGCTTGCTCAGGTGATTTGGAGGAAGATACTGGCGAAGATGATGACACAGCAGAGTGGCTGAAGTTTCTGGGAATAGTTCACAAGGCGTAAGATAGATAAATCCATCAGAGGAAGAAGTTTTAAGTGGCATGAGTAGGCAACAGGTAACAGAAGTTGAGGACTGCATAAAAGCTAAGGAAAGGGCACAAAAGGTAGCAAATGCGAGTGAGAAGTTGGATGACTGCAAAGTTTTTAAAATCCAACAAAAGGCAACTAAAAAAGCTATAAGAAGGGAAAAGATGAAATATGAGGGCAAACGAGCCAATAATAAAAAAGTTTTTCCAATTATATAAAGAGTGAAAGGGAGGTGAGATTTGATATTGGAACACTGGAAAATGATGCTGGTGAGGTAGTAATGAGGGGAAAAAAATGGCAGATGAACTTGATGGGTAATTTGCATCTGTCTTCACTTTGGAGGACACTAGTAGTGTGCCAGAGGTCCAAAAGGCCGTAAGTGTCAGGGTGCAGGAATGAGTGCCATTATCATTACAAAAATAAGTACGAGGCAAACTCAAAGGTTTTAAGGTGGAAAAGTCACCTGGATTAGATGGACTACTTCCCAGAGTCCTGAGAGAGCTTGCTCAAGAGATAACGGTTACATTGGTCATGATCTTTCAAGAATCGCTTGATTCTGGCATGGTCCTGGAGGACTGAAAGGTTACAAATGTCACTCCACTCTTCAAGAAGGGAGGAAGGAAAAAGAAAGGAAATTATAGGCCAGTTAGCCTGATCTCAGTGATTTGGAAAGTGTTGGAGTCTATTATTAAGGATGAGGTTTCGGAATACTTGAAGACTAATGATAAAGGGATAAAAGGACAAAGGAGAGGCAGTGGATGTCATTTACTTGGATTTTCAGAAGGCATTTGATAAGGTGCCACAAATGAGGCTGTTTAACAAGATGAAATGCTATGGCATTACAGGAAGGATACTGGCATGGATAGAGGAATGGCTGACAGCCAGGAGGCAGTGAATGGGAATAAAGGGGGCCTTTTCTGTTTGGCTGTCAGTGACTAGTGGTGTTCCTCAGGGGTCAGTATTCAGACTGCTACCTTTCACATAGTTTGTCAATGATTTGGATAATGGAATTGATGGCTTTGTGGCAAAATTTGTGGATGGTACAAAGATAGGTGGAGAGGTAGGTAGTGCTGAGGAAGCAATGCAACTGCAGCAGCGCTGAAACAAATTGGAAAAATGGGTAAAAAAGTGGCAGATGGAAAATAGTGTTGGGAAATGTATGATAATGCATTTTGGTAAAAGGAACAATAGTGCAGACTATTATCTAAATGGGGAGAAGGTTCAAGCACCAGAGGTGCAGAGGGTCTTAGGAGTTCTCATGCAAGACTCCCAGAAAGTTAATCTACAAATTGAGTCTGTGGTAAAGAAGGCAGATGAAATGTTGGCATTTATTTCAAGGGGAATAGAATATAAAAGCAAGGAGATAATGCTGAGCCATTAAAAGACACTTGTCAGGCCGCACCTGGAGTATTGTCAACAGTTTTGGGCAGTATATCTCAGAAAGGGTGTGTTGTCATTGGAGAGCATCCCAAGGAGAATCACAAGGATGATTCTGAGAATGAAGGGGTTAACATATGAGGAGATGACTTGTCTTGTCTAAATCCACATTGAAATTGTCTGATCCTGCTGATGTTTTCTCTGTCTCCTGCTATTTCATCATTTGCAATAGGCTCTTAGAATTTCCTCTGGTACTGATGTTAAGCTGATTGGTGTGTCCTGTCTTTCCTCTCGTCTGAAACACAAGAGATTCTGCAGATGCTGGAAATCCAGAGAAACATGCAAAATGCTAGAGGAACTCAGCAGGTCAAGCAGCATGTATGGAAAGGAATAAACAGTTGATGTTTCAGGCCAAGACCCTTTATCCTTTCCATAGATGCTGCCTGACCTGCTGAGTTCCTCCAGCATTCTGTGTCTGATTTTCTCTGTATGTGCTTTCTTTAACAGTGAGGATCATGTTGAGATAGGGGGCTAAATGCACTAATGTTTGGCTTCAACTTTATGTCAGTCACTGCTGGCATAATTGGCACAGCTGTAATCATTGGAATGTGGCCGCCAACTTGCACTGAAAAGATAATTAATATAAAACTTTAGAATTAATCTCTCTGAGCCTTTGTATGTTAATGAGGCCACAATGTTATCTTCATGGATGAGAGGAATTTAATGAGGAAAGAAACATCAGGTATAATGAAATGGAAGATTCAGCGATGCCTAGAAAAACAAGACAAATAAACATCATCATGGAGCTTGAATGCTCCATTTATCGTTGGATCCTTTCAGAATATTCGCTCATTGACACATTCATCTGCAGATTACTTAGTCATTGCTTAAGCATAAATAGAGGCTTCATTTCCAGTGATTGGCTTAATGGACTGTTACTGTTGACGTTTAATTTTAAATCCAGGTAAGTGAGCATAAAGAATTGGTAACTGTTCCTTCAGATGAGTGACTCCTATTTTTAATATTTGTATTCTCAGCACACCTATAATTTGTCTTTCCTTCCTGAGTATTTTTTGTGAAGAACAAAAGTTGCAGCATAGCCTCCAAACACTAGAAACAAAGTTTAAAAATTGAAAGTAAATTCATTCTGAAAGTACGTATATGTCGCAATAGACTCATTTTCTTGCAGACATTCACAGTGCAACAAAGAAATACAACAAAGTCAATGCAAAACTACACACAAAGACTGACAGACAATGTGCAAAAGAAGACAAATGGCAAATATTAAATAATAAGTAAATAAATAATACATATTGAGAACATGAGTTGTAGAGCTCTTGAAACTAAATCCACAGGTTGTGGAATCATTTCATAGATAGGGTGAGTGAAGTTTTCCACACTGATTCAGGAGCCTGATGACTGAATGGTACCTAAACCTGGGGTCAACATGATCAAAATGCTGGAGAAGCTCTGCAAGCCAGGCAGCATCTCTGGAAATGGCTAAACATTCAATATTTCAGGCCAAGATTTTTCATCAGGACTGGAAAAAAAAGATGAGACATCAGAGCAATAAAATGAGGGGGGAGGGGATGGGAGGAAGATGTACAAGGTGGTTCATGATATATGAAACCAGGAGTGGAGGAGTGAAGTAAAGAGATGGGAAGTTAATTGATGAAACAGATAAAGGGCTGGAAAAGGGGGTATCTGACAAGAGAGGGTAGAAATCCATGGAAGAAAGGGAAGGGGGAAGTGTTAGGCAGGTCATGAGATAAAGTGAGAGAGTGAACCAGGAATGCGGAATCGTGATGGGGAGGAGGGGGAGGGGTCTGGTGTAATTACCAGAAGTTCAAGAAATCGCTGTTTATGCCACCAGCTTGAAGGCTACCCAGACAGAATATAAGGTGTTGCTCCTCTAACCTGAGTGTAACCCCTAGGTCCCGCTAGGTTCACAATCTCCCAGTTTACGCCGGGTCTCACCAATATACAGGAGGCCACACCAGGAGCACCGGATACATTAGATGACCCCAAGAGACTCACAGGTGAAGCATCACCTCACCTGGAAGGACTGTTTGGAGTTCTGAATGGTAGTGAGGGACGAGGTGTAGGGGTTTGTTCCACTTGCAAGGATAAGTACCAGGGAGGGAGATCAGTGGGGAGGGATAAAAGGACAAGGGGATCGCATAGGGAGCGATCTCTGCAGAAAGCAGAAAGTGGAAGAGAGGGAAAGCTGTGCTTGGTGGTGGGATCCCGTTGGAGATTGCGGAAGCTGCAGAGAACTATGTGCCGGATGCGGAGGCTAGTGGAATGGTCGGCGACTCTTCACCTGCGAGACTGTTGTGGTCATCTACTGTATCTGATACTCCTGATATGGCCTCCTCTATATCAGTGAAACCCAACATAGATTGGGTGACCGCTTCTTCAAGCACTTACACTCCATCTGCCAGAAAAAAAGGGATCTCCCAGTGGCCACCCATTTTAATTCCACTTCCCATATCCATTCAGACGTGTCAGTACATGGCCTCCTCCACTGCCACAATGAAGCCACACTCAGGTTGGAGGAGCAACACCCTATATTCTGTCTGGCTAGCCTCCAACCTGATGGCACAAACATCAATTTCTCCAACCTCGTAATTACACCCCCACCCCACTTCACCATTCCCGCATTCTTATTTCCCTCTGTCACTTTATTTCTTTACCTGCTTATCATCTCCCTCTGGTACTCCTCCATCTTCCCTTTCTTCCATGGTCTGCTACCCTCCCCTTTCAGCCCTTTATCTCTTTCACCAATCAAACTCCTCAGCTCTTTACCTCACTCCTCCTCCTATCACCTACCACCATGTACTCGTTCCTTCCCTCCCCCACCTTATTGCTCTGACTTATCTTTTCTCCCAGTCCTGATCAAGGGTCTTGGCCTGAAAAGTCGAATGTTTACTCTTTTCCATATTACTGCCTTTCAGTTGAGTTCCTCCAGCATTTTATGTGTGTTTCTTGGATTTCCAGCATCTGCAGATTCTCTCACATCCGAATCTGGTGGTGTGGGATTTAAAGTGTCTTTCCCTCATTCCCAATGGCAACAGTGAGAACAGTGGATAGTGGGAGTCCTTGATGATGGTTGCTTCCTTCTTGTGGTAGCGCTCCTAGTAGGTTTTGATTTCCACAGAAAATATATCAGAGTTTTTGTTTGTACTGCATTTAGGTGGAAGCCATTGTATCTTCAGTCAAATTATTCCAAAGGTTTCCATACTGCAGGTAAGTGTATGTTGGATTAAATGATCAGGGTACAGAATAACATTGTGTTCAAAAACAATAGTTCAATGATGTTTCTTTCTCTCATTTCTCTTGTGTTGTTCTGCTGAACAGTTTTGGCACTGGAAAATCTGGTGACATTTACAGGCTGTCCCCAGAATATCCTTAGCTTGTGTTTGTTTTGATGTACAAGTGAAAAATAAATGGATCTGAATATGGCCACACCGTAACACCTGTCTCAGATTCATTCATGTATTTTTAAGTTCATCATGGATGAAAATGGTGTTAAGAATATATTTATTTAATCAGTTACACCATGGTAGTGTAGTGGTTAGTGCAACGCTAATACAGCTTGGGGTGTCAGAATTTGGAGTTCAATTCCAGCGTCCTCTGTAAGAAAGTTTGTAGGTTCTTCTCGTGTGCGTGTTTCCCTTGGGTGCTTCTTTTTCCTCCAAAGATAACCAGTTTAGTAGGTTAATTGATCGTTGTAAGTTGTCCCATAAATAGTTTAAATCAGTGGGTATTGTTGTGCCTTTCTGTGCCTTGTGGCACACTGGAAGGAAGAAACAATGATAATATTTCAGATAACATTAGGGCTGATGAAGGGTCATTGACATAAAAAGTGAAGCAGTTATCCCTCCAGAGATACGGTTATTACAAAAAGTTATTATTGCAAAAACCTATCCAGCCTTGTCTTAAATATTTTTACTGAGGTACATTCCACCTTTTCAATGGGTAGAGAATTCCACAGGTTCACCACTCTTTGGGAAAAGCAGTTCTTCCTCATGTTGGTCCTAAATTTACTTCCTTGAATTTTAAGGCTATGTCCCCTAGTTCGAGTTTCACCTTCCAGTTGAAACAACTTTCCTGCCTCTATCTTATTTCATAATTTTATATGTTTCTATAAGATCTCCTCTCAGACTTCTGAATTCCAGCGAGTACACTCCCAGGCAACTCAATCTTTCTTCATAGTCTAATGCCCTCATCTCTGGGATCAACCTGGTGAACCTCCTCTGCATCTCCTCCAAAGCCAGTATATCCTTCCTCAAGTAAGGAGACCAGAACTGCACACAGTACTCCTGGTGTGGATTCACCAGTACCCTGTACAGTTGCAGCATAATCTCCCTGCTCTTAAATTCAATCCCTCTAGCAATGAAGGTCAACATTCCATTTGCCTGCTTGATAGCCTGATGCATCTGCAAACCAACCTTTAGTGATTCATGGACAAGCACTCCCAAGACCTTCTGCACAGCAGCATGTTGTAATCTTTTACCACTTAAATAATAATCTGCTCTTTCATTTTTCCTTCCAAGGCGTATGACCTCACATTTACCAACATTGTACTCTATCTGCCAGACACTTGCCCACTCACTTAACCTATCTATATCTTTCTGTGACTCTCCGTATCTTCTACACAATTTGCTTTTCCACTCAATTTAGTGTCAGCAAACTTAGATACACTACACTCTTTTCCTTCTTCCAGATCATTGGAATGTATATCATGAAAAGTTGTGGACCCAGCACCAACCGCTGCAGCACACTGCTCACCACTGATTGCCAATCAGAGAAATACCCATGTATCCCAACTCTCTGCTTTCTATTGGTTAACCAATCTCTATCCATGCTAATACATCACCCCCAACTCTATGCATCCTTATCTTACGAATAAGTCTTTTATGTGGCACCTTATCGAACACCTTCTGGAAATCCAACTAAATAATGTCCATCTGTTCCCCTCTATCCACTGTACTTGTTATATCCTCAAAGAACTCCAGTAAGTTTGTCAAACAGGATCTCCCTTTGATTAATCCATGCTGCATCTGCCTGATGGATCATTTGTTTCTAGATGCCTCACTATTTCTTCATCAATTTACAGCTACAACCATTTTCCCAACTACAGATGTTAAACTAATTGGCCTATAGTTACCTGCCTTTTGCATGTATCCTTTTTTGAACAGTGGCATGACATTCACCTTCTTCCAATCTGCCGGGACATGCCCAGAGTCAAGAGAATTTTGGTCAATTATCACCCAAGCCTCAAATAGAACTTCTGCCATTTCTTTCAGTACTCTGGGATGCATTTTATCAGGGCTATTTTGTGTTAGTTTATTTTCATAATCTATCTTTCCTTTTTTATTTCTCACTTAGTGGTTCTTAGTTTTCCCAGTCTTCCAGTTTCCCACTACTCTTGGTGATATTGTACGCACAAGCTATTAGTTTGATGCCTTCCTTTATTTCTTTAGTTATCCAAGGCTGGCTCTCCCCACCCTTACTGTTCTTGTTTTTAACTGGAACATACTTTTGTTGAGCACTGTGAAAAATCACTTTGAAAGTCTTCCACTGTTCCTCAACCATCCCATCTATAGCCTGTGTTTCCAGTCTACCCTATCCAACTCCTCCCTCATCCCATTGTAGTGTCCCTTATTTAAGCATAATCCACTGGCTTTAGATCTAACTACTGCACCCTCCACTTGTATGAGAAACTCAATCATACTGTGATCACTCTTTTCAAAAGGATGCCTAACTACAAGATTACTAACGTTACCTGTCTCATGGCAAAGGGCCAGGTCTAAGATAACACGTTCCCCTGTAGGTTCAGTAACATGCTGTTCAAGAAAGTCATCACGGACTGTGCCGTTGTAACGTTATTATTTGATGGCTCATAGGCAACTTCCACCAGTGATTTATTTCCCTTTACTATTCCTAATCTCTACCCAGATGGATTCAATATTCTGTTCCTTAGATCGTCTTTCACTATCACCCTGATCTTCTCTTTATTAAGTGTGCTACTCCATCTCTCTTATCTTCCTGCCCATCCTTCCATATTATCTGATATGCTTGGATATTTAATTCCCAACCCTCTCCACCCTGCAGCCACATTCCTGTAATGGCCACTAAATCATACCCCTTTATACTAATTCATGTCACAAGTTCACTGACCTTATTACAAATACTACAGTACAGAGAGTGTGCCTTCAGACTACTGTATCTCCTACCTGATGGTAACAGTGAGAAAAGGGCTCGCTCTGGGTGCTGGAGGTGCTTAATAATGGACGCTGCCTTTCTGAGGCACCACTCCTTAAAGATGACCTGGGCACTTTGTAGGCTAGTGCCCAAAATGGAGCTGACTAGATTTACAATGCTCTGCAGCTTCTTTATATCCTGTGCAGTAGCCCCTCCATATGAGACAGTGATGCAGCCTGTCAGAATGCTCTTCACAGTACAACTATGGAGGTTTTTGAGTGTATTTGTTGACATGCCAAATCGCATCAAACTCCTAATAAAATATAGCTGCTGTCTTGCCTTCTTAATGACTACATCAACATGTTGGGACCAGGTTAGATCCTCAGAGATCTTGACATCCAGGAACTTGAAGCTGCTCACTCTCTCCACTTCTGATCCCTCTATGAAGATTGGAATGTGTTCCTTCATCTTACCCTTCCTGAAGTCCACAATCAGCTCTTTTGTCTTAGTGACATTGAGTGCCTGGTTGTTGCTGTGGCACCATTCCACTAGTTGGCATATCTCACTCCTGTACGTCGTGTCATCACCACCTGAGATTCCAACAACAATGGTTGCATCATCAGCAAATTTGTAGATGGTATTTGAGCTGTGCCTAGCCACACAGTTATATGTATACAGAGGTTAGAGCAGTGGGCTAAGCACATCCCTGAGGTGTGCCAGTGTTGATCGTCAGCGAGGAGGATATGTTATCACCAATTCACACAGACTGTGGTCTTCCAGTTAGGAAGTCAAGGATCCAATTACAGAGGGAGGTACAGAGGCCCAGGTTCTGCAACTTCTCAATCAGGATTGTGGTATTAAATACTGAGCTATATTCAATGAACAGCATCCTGACATAGGTATTTGTGTTGTCTAGATGGTCTAGAGCCATGTGGAGAGCCATGGAGATTGCATCTGCTGTTGACCTATTGTGGTGATAGGCAAATTGCAATGGGTACAGGTCCTTGCTGAGGTAGGAGTTCAGTTTATTCATAACCAATCTCTCAAAACATTTCATTACTGTCAATGTGGATGCTACTGGATGATAGCCGTTAAGGTAGCCCACATTATTCTTCTTTGGCTCTAGTATATAATTTTTGCCTTTTTGAAGCAAATGGGAACTTCTGCCCATAGCAGTGAGAGGTTGAAAATGTCGTTGAACTCTCCTGCTAGTTGGTTGGCACAGGTTTTCAGAGCCTTACCAGGTACTCCATCAGAACCTTCTGCATTGCGAGGGTTCACTCTCTTTAAAGACAGCCCAACATCGGCCTCTGAGACAGAGATCACAGGGTCATCAAGTGCAGCAGGCATCTTCACAGCTGTAGCATTCTCCCTTGCAAAGCGTGCATAGAAAACATTGAATTCATCTGGTAGTGAAGCATCACTGCCATTCATGCTATTGGGTTTTGCTTTGTTGGAAGTAATGTCTTGCAGTCCCTGCCAGAGTTGCCATGCATCTGATATTGCCTCCAACCTCATTCAAAGTTATCATTTTCCCTTGAAATAGCTCTCCGCAAATCATACTTGGTTTTCTGGTACAGGCCTAGGTTGCCAGACTTGAATGCCACAGATCTAGCCTTCAGCAGACGACGTACCTCCTGGTTCATCCACTGCTTTTGGTTTTTGAATGTACAATAAGTCTTTGTAGGCACACAATCATCCACACAGGTTTTAATGAAGTTGGTAACAACTGCAGCACACTCATCCAGATTCAAAGATGAATCCCTGAATACAGTCCAGTCCACCGATTCAAGGCACTCCTGTGCTTCCCTTGTCGAAACCTTCTTGGTCCTCACTACTGGTGCTGCAATCTTCAGTTTTTGTCTATACTCAAGGAGTAGAAGTACAGCCAGGTGATCAGACTTCCCAAAGTGAGGGCGTGGAATAGTACGGTAGGCATTCTTGATGGTGGTGTAACAATGGTGCAGTGTGTTGTTTTCTCTGGTATTGCAAGTAATCTGTTGATGGTAATTGCTTAGTGATTTTTTTCAGACTGGCCTTGTTAAAATCACCCAAAACAAGGCATTAGGGTGTGCTGTTTTGTGCATGTTGATCCCATTGCTCAGATCATCTAAAGCCTGTTTGACATTGTTCCTGTACTCGCTGTAATTTAGAAGACTGAGGAGGGAATCTTATTGAAACTTATCAAATGTTAAAAAGCCTGGACAGAATGGATGTGGAGAGGATGTTTCTTACAGTGTGAGAGTCTAGGACTAAAGGACACAACCTCAGAATAAGGAGGAGCTTCTTCCCCTCTGCCATCCAATCCCTAAATAGACATTGACAGATAGGTTTGTGCCGTAAGGTAGAAGGAGTCAATTTTAGAAACCCTAGTTGTTAACATAGTCCCCTCCTACATTTACACACTTAGTCCAGTGGTCATGGAGCATACGGATCTTCAACCTCCAAAAAGTGTCATCAGCAGGTATGAAGGAGATGAGTTATACAGCTCTCGTTACATGCACATGCAGTTCAACTCTTCAGTTAATAACTCACCGGGGTGATTGATAAGTTCGTGGCCTAAGGTAGAAGGAGATGAGTTATTAACTTCAAACTTTCTGCATTATCACTCAAAGAGTTGACATCTTCTTCTACCTTAGGCCACAAACTTATCAATCACCCATCTGTGGACACTTTTTGGAGGTCCGAGATCTGTATGCTCCACGACCACTGGACTATGTGTGTAAATGTAGGAGGGGACTACGTTGACAAATAAATGTGCTCGGGTTTCTAAAATTGACTCCTTCTACCTTATGCCACAAACTTGTTAATCACCCCTTATACCTCACTTTTTTTAATATACAGTGTTCCTGTTTTTGCACTTTTTAAAAAATATATTCAATATATGTAATTGACTTACTTGTTTCTTTATTTTTATTATTATTTTTATTTTATTTATTATTACTTTTTCTCTGCTAGATTTTGTATTGCATTGAACTGCTGCTGCTAAGTTAACAAATTTCACGTCACATGCTGGTGATAATAAACCTGATTCAATGATCTGGCCTCCTCGGCTGCCTGAGGCAACAAATTCCACAGATTCACTACCCTCAGGGTAAAGAAATTCCATACCTCTATTCTAAATGGACATCCCTCTATTCTGAGGTTGTCTCCTCTAGTCCACACTATAAGAAACATTCTCTCTACATCCACTCTATCCAGGCTTTTCAACATTTGGTAAGTTTCAATGAGATTCCCTTCCCAGTCTTCTAAATTACAGTAAGTACAGGCCCAGAGCTATCAAATGCCTTCATATGATAATCCTTTCATTTTTGAACTTCCTTTGAACCCTTTCCAAAGTCAACACATCCTTTCTTAGATAAGTGGCCCAAACTGCTTACAAGTAGGGCCTTACCAGTGCCTTATAAAGCCCCAGCATTACATTCTTGCTTTTATATCTAGTCCGCTTGAAACTCATACTAACATTTCATTTGCCTTCCTCACCACCAAATCAACCTGAATGTTAATGTTTAGGGAATAATGCACAAAGACTCTCAAGACATTATATTCCATCTGCCTCTTCTTTGCCCATTCTCCTAATCTATCTAAATCCCTCTGTAGCCTTTGCGTCTGCAACTCTACTTGTGCTTCCAGCTGTCTTTGTATCAT
The DNA here is from genome assembly GCF_030144855.1 of Hypanus sabinus. NCBI lineage: Eukaryota > Metazoa > Chordata > Chondrichthyes > Myliobatiformes > Dasyatidae > Hypanus > Hypanus sabinus. Next base: position 86,321,696 of record NC_082710.1, on the reverse strand, counting down.
CCACAAACTTGGCCATTAATTCCATCATCCAAATCATTGACGTACAATGTAAAAAGAAGTGGCCCTAACACCAACCCCTACGGAACACCAGCAGGTACTTGCAGCCAATCAGTAAATGTTCTGCCCATGTGGGCATATTTCCTGTAATACCATGGGCTCTCATCCTGCAAAGAAGTCTCACGTGTGGCACCTTGTCAAAGGCCTTCTGAAAGTCCAAGTCTACAACATCCACCAATTCTTCTTTGCCTAAGCTGCTTGTTATTTCCTCAAATAATTCCAACAGCTTTGTCAGACATGATTTTTTTGCCTTATGGAAACTATGCTGCCTTTGACCTATTTTACCATAGGCCTCCAAGTACCCCGAAACCTCTTCCTTAACAATCAACTCCATTATTTTCCAAACCACTGAGGTCAGGCTTTCTTCTACCTCCCTCCCTTCTTGAAGAATGGAGTGACACTTGCAATTTCCCAGTCCACCGGAACCGTGCCAGAATCTAGTCGGTCTTCAAAGATAATTATTAATACTTCCATGATCTCTTCAGCTAGCTCTTTCAGAAGCCTGGGGTGTTGTCCATCTGATTCAGGTGACTTTTCACCCTTCAGATCTTTCAGCTTCCCAAGCCCCTTCTCCCTAATAATAGCAGCTGCTATTAGGACTAGGACTCAGTGTTAGGCAGGTATTTTACATAGACATTAGTGGGGGCCTGGAAAGTGCTTCTAGTCATGTTAGTGGATGGGCTACAGCTGCAGAAAACCACAAACATCCACTCAGTGGTATCTTTATTAGGTACCTAATAAGCTAAGCCACTGGGTCTATAATCAAATAAATGGAGCTATAGTGTAATGTAATTGGTAGAAACCTTCTTAATTCACAACCACCAGCATTGGGTTTAGACTCACTTTAAGAGGCTAGTCAGAAGTAATGAGGTAATTACGTAAAGGACTTCTACCGCGTCTTGTGTTCAGCTTTTGGTGTTCACAAATTGCTGTTACGGTTTTCTTAAGCTTAAGATGCTTCACTTTGTTTTATTTGCAAAAACCTAGATTGGTTGCCCCAATACTCTAGTACGATTTCAGAGTTATTGAACATGTTGGCCAAGCAGTCATTTTGCAACTACTGGAGTTTTGGGAGCAAAGTGCAGTCATTTGGTTTGTAAAAGCTGAGGCCCAATTGCACTGTGAGAAATTTCTCCAAGTTCTACTATGTTGTAGAATTGCTCAGTAACTTTACGGCTGTGAAAGTGATGGGTCTACTGGAACACCCGCTTCAACAGGACAAAAACAATTGCTGAAAACTCACCTTGTATGGACTTTTGGACTATTGGAGTCTGAGCATGCGAAATCTTTGCCTGGTCTTGGCGATGCTAAGCCATCTCAACTAATGGACCATATGCTGTGTCATTTGGGAAATCACTAGCCTTGTTTTAATTTAAAGAACTCTTCATGCTGCAAATGCTTGATCAAGTTTGTGTAGCCCTCACTAATGCAGCTATGAAAGACTATAGGGAGCTTGCCAAATTGGCTGATAGTCCACACTCAGCCAGGCAGCAGTGCATCATTTCTCCTTCTTTCTCTACCTTAATAAGCTCTGTCTGTAAGGCTCCCAAAATAAGGACACCTGCGGCTGCGAAACTGATGATGTTTTTACTGTGTTTGCTTTGGTATGAAGGTTAGTAAGTGCTGACTGCCTCGCAGTTTCGACAGTGCCAGAATATCGGGACATCAGGGGTCTGTGAACACCATGAGTTTCAGCTGCCAAGAATGTCTACTGTTCAGTACAGACACTCTTGCAGGGGGACACAGGTGCTCAGATGGGTGTGCAGCTAGCATCACAGCAAAATTTTGTTGGAGGCTGCAGATGGCAACACGATTCAGACCTATGGGACATGATGGGTGATGCTCTGCTTCAGTGGGTGCTGTTGTACATGGGACTTCATCCTGGCTAAAGTGGCCATACCTCTGCTCGGTGCAGATTTTGTATGTGACCAAGGATATTAGTTCATCTTAAGAACTGCCCACATGTGCGTGACAAGGGTTGTTACCCTGCTCCCTCAGTAAGTTCCCCATCACAACTCTGTCAAGCACAAACTGTACTCCACTGCATGTGAGTTTACTCAGCTGCTGGGGGAATTCCCAAATACATCAAGCCCACTTTCTCCACTTCAGTCAGAAAACATTGGGTCATGCACAACATTTCTACAACTGGCCCGCCAGTCTATGGCCACACGATTAAGATTGGTCCCAGAAAAGCTAGCATCCGTGAAGACTAAGTTTGCCAACATGGAAAGCTTGGCATTGTATGCCGGTGGAATAGCCCCTGGGCTTCGGCCCTCCATGTGTTCCCTCAGCACAATGGTGGTTGCCACTTAAGTGGCAATTACCAATGCCTTAACGAGACCACCATGCCCTTTTGTTACCCAATCCCACACATCCAGCACTTTTTGGCATGTTTGGCTGGAAAGTTAATTTTTTTCCAAAGTCAATCTAATTAGGGGCTACCATCAGGTGCCTAGATGCTTGGAGGATATTGCAAAAAGAGCTGTGATAACCCCACTGGCCTTTCTGAGTTACCATGCATGCCACTTTGGCTGGAAAATGGAGCACAGATCTTCCAACGACTGATGAGACTCTGTATTAAAACTTCCTTTCTATTTACCTGGAAGACATATTTATTGTCAGTGCATCCAAATGTGTACACCAATCTCATCCCTGCACACTTTTCTAGCACTTAAGCCAACACAGGTTGATTATTAACTCTGCAAAATGCCACCTTGGGTTGACAAACACTGACTTCCTTGGCCATTGCATCTTTGCAGAAGGTGCGAAACCCCTCCCATCAAAGGTAGACACAGTTATAGATTGCCCACTACCCTGCACTACTGAACAGCTACAGGAGTTTTTAGGCATGGGGATTTATTATCACTACTTCATGCCACAAGCTGCTGAACTTAGGCTTCTCCTGTGTAGTGTGCTGAAAGGCAATACCCCTAATTGCGTACCTGACTGGCCAGCGGACATGACCAGAGCATTTGATGATACTTAACAAATTCTTTTCAATGCAATCCTATTGGTGTATCTGCTCCCCAACACACTTGTACCCATTACTACTGACACTTCAGACTGTGTTGTGGATGCTGTGCATGAGGAGTTGGTTGGAGGCATGTGGCAGCTTCTCACATTCTTCAGCCGACAGCTCTGCCCCAGAAAGGAGGTCTCTATCTGCCCGTCCTCCATTTTCATTTTCCTTTTCTTCATTTCACACCGTTCATTGACCACAAACTCCTCGTGCAAGCGATGACCAAAGTATCAGAACCCTGGTCTGCATGGCAGCTATGCCAACTAGCCTACATCTCTGAGTTCACAGTGGAAATACAATATATCAAGGGGAAAAATAATGCTGTAGCTGATTGCCCCTCATGGCCAACCATTGACGCCATACACATAGGCAATGACCATGCCAGCATGGCAGCCAACTATGCTACTGATCCAGAAGTCCAGGCTTATCAAACTACAGTCACAGGCCTGTGGTTGGCAGACATTAAGTTCAGGAAAGCTGGTGCTTTTCTCCTATGCAATGTCTCAACTGGTCGCCTTGCCCCATTGGGCACTCAACGTCAGTAAGATGAAAGAACTGATTATGGACTTCAGGAAGGGTAAGACAAAGGAACACATACCAATCCACATTGAGGGATCAGAAATGGAGGGAGTGAGCAGCTTCAAGTTCCTGAGCGTCAAGATCTCTGAGGACCTAACCTGGTCCCAACATATCGATGTTTTTTTACTCCATACATCGTCTCAAGTATCCAGGCCAGAAGGCCTCACAGAAAGTAAAGTTTGTGTGGCATGGCCTTAGAAAGGATGAGCTTGATTGGACTGCAACCTGTGTGGAATGCCAGCAGGCAAAAATTAACAGTGATGTCCAGGCAACATTTGCACATTTCGAGGACCCCAAGTGATGGTTTGACCATGTCAATGTGGATCCCACATTTTTACATACCTCCTTACCATGGTGGATTGTACCACCGTGGCCAAGGTTATCCCTCTAGCATCAACAATGACAGCAGACATGGCTCGGGCACTAATCAGCACCTGAACTGCTTGGTTTGGTACCCCATCTGATATTTCCTCTGACCAGGGTCCCCATTTCATATCAGACCACTGGGCTGCGATGGCCTGGACACTTGGCATTAGGCTACAACACATCATGGCTTATCACCCGTGGTCCAACGGTTTATGTATGTGGTTTCAATGCTCCTTAAAGGCTGCTCTGAGGGCCTCCCTGACAAATGAATGTTGGCATGATCGCCTCCCATCTGCCCTGCTGGGCTCAGAACGGATCCAAAGAGGACCGGTAGTCGTCCATGGCTGAATTGGTATACCGGCAGCCATTGCGAGTGCCAGGTGATTTAATTCCTGATGTCATGACCGCCTGTGCAGCCTCTAAACAGCATCCCACCCTCCTCAGCAAATCCATTTCCTTTTCACCTATTCCTACCTCCCATCATGACGAACAGTGCTCTTGGGTTCCTATTGACCTACATTCCGCCTCGTTTGTTTTGCCATCATGTTCACGAACATTCCCTCAGGCCCCCTTACGAAGGTCTATTCCACATTTTGGAATGGAGAGAAAAGATTTTTACCATAGACGAGAGGGGTAAACCTGAATGTGTTTTGATGAATCACCTTAAACCGGCCCACCTAGATTTGAAGGATTCTGCTTCCATGCCTCTGGTCATCATGACATGAGCATGAATGCGTCAGCACACCTTTGGATGAGCCAGAGGCCCCTGTTGTTCCTCCACCCATAGACATAGGACTTGAGCTGGGCAGCTTGTTCGAGCTCCAGTTTTTTTGAATTCCAGGGGTCATGTAATTGGTGGAAACCTAATAATTTACAACACTGACACTGGGTTTAGGTTCACTTTAAGAGGCTTGTCAGAAGTGATGAGTAATTACATAAAGGACTTTTACTACGCTTTGTGTTCAGTTTTTGGTGTTCAATAAATTGCTGTTACTGTTTTCTTAAACTTAAAATACTCACTTGCGAAGACCTACAGTGTAATAAAAAGCATGTTCAGGGAGAAGCAATTAGGTGTCATTAGTTCAACTATTTCAGCAAATATGGTGGGTCGAAAGGCCTGTTCTGTACTGTTATATTTTCAATGTTCCATGCCATTCTTATCTATTCTTCCTGTTGACAGATCTGTGTTATTTGCCTTGGGTGAGTATGATAGCAATTAGCAGTACAAACGCTGGCTGACTTTCCCCAGGCGATCCTGCACTCCCTGAAGTGCTAACACTCCAGCTGATAACAGCTGAGATCATCTCACACCCACTGGCTTCATGGTGGATTTTTCCACTATGTACACGGCAAGGTCAATGTCACTGTATCCCCTGTGGATTGCAGATGAGTAAAGAGCACTGAACACACACAAAGCAGATGTGGCACTCCGTAGGCATCATCGTTCCTGTTTGTAAAAGGGACCAGAAGTAATCAAAATTCAGCAGCAAAGATGGATTAACCAGGTTTACATTACCATTTAGATCATAAAACACAGCAGCAGAATTAAGCTTTTTAGTTCATCACGTCTGCTCCATCATTTCATCATGTCTAATTTATTATCCCTCTCAACCCCACTCTCCTACCCTCTCCCTGTAACCTTTGATGCCTGACTAATCAAGAACCCATCAACCTCTGCTTTAAATATACCCTATGGCATGGCTTCCACAGCCACCTGTGGCTATGAGTACCGCAGATCTACTCACCTCTAGCTGAAGAAATTCCTCCTCTTCGCTGTTTTAAAGAGACACCTTTCTATTTTGCCACTGTGCCTCTGGTCCTAGACTCCCCCACAATAGGAAGCATCCTCTCCACATTCACTCTATTTAGGCCTTTCAAAAATGGGTAGGTTTCAATGAGTTCCTCTCATTCTTCTGAAATCTAGTGAGTATAAACCCAGAACCATCAAATGGTCCTTATATATTAACCCCTTCGTTGCCAGGATCATTCTCATAAACCTCCTCTGGACCATCTCAATACCAACACATCCCTTCTTAGCCCAAAACGAATCACAATACTTTGTCTTATAAAGCCTCATACTTATCACCCCAGCCCCAGATCAGAAACTGTCACTATAGAGTTCAACCTCTGTGACAGTCTATGTTTGACTATGAAAACAATACACTCAAACTCTTCCCAGAAAACTGAATCTGAAACCCAACAGTGAATGTAGCCCTTCTTTGATTCATTTTACTCGATAATCCGAGACTAGCACCAGTGCCCAGAAGATTTTAGTTGCAAATACAGAGCCAATATTGACCATTGGCTTAAAATTAAGAGCAGGACATAAAGAAGATTTACAACTCCTATCAGTGATTTGTAAACTGATTTTAATGCACCCATTTATTCATTTGTATAAATCACTGACTACATTATGCCAATTGATTTTAACTCACTTGTGAGCAGAATTGCTGAAATACCTGGGACAGGGGAGAAGAAAACTCATCCTTCTTAAAAGTTCCTTCCCCAGGCATTTCAGCTATTTTAGTCATTCTCACGCACTCAACTCCATCTATTAATGCACAATTTAAACCAATTTTTATAATGCCGTTTATCTGCTGGTATTTATGTATTTATGAACATTTTATTCAATATCTGTACTTTAACCTCTAACATTATTCTTTATATACTTTTCTTCTTTATGGTTGTTGAATCTTGTTTTTTGTTGTATATCATACCACAACAACAACAAACCACAACAAACTCCTTAAACTTGCAAAAGTGTATGTGGCAAATAAAGTTGATCTTTGAGCCTCCATCCTTGATAAACCAGCCAGAAGCTCATTGGAAACTATAATAGGGCAATCAAGATTTAATACTGTTACCTACTAGTTGCAACTGTTTCAATTAAAATGTCAGTTTTACTTTAACCCCAAAATAGTGTAGCAGCTGATCACAATTTAAAAACTCTAAGTAGTTTCTACAAGTACCCATTTCCTGAGGTAATTCATGGGTCAATGTGCATATACTGTTCGTTGATGTGAACTAGTTGACCAGATTTGAGCTCTATGGTGATGAATGCATCACCTTATACAGATCACAAAATCAAAACAATATAATGGTTTTTCAAACAACTCAATAAAAGAGCAAACACGCAGTGACCAGTGGCCAGTTTATCAGGTACACTTATACACCTGCATATTAACGCAATTATCTAATTGGCCAATCATGTGGCAGTGATTTGATACATAAAAGCATGTAGACATTGTCAAGAAGTTCAGTTGCATTATGTGTGGAGATGGGAGAAGTACCTCTACATTTAAGACGAGTTAAGTTGGACCTGCAATATTGGGTAAAACTAAATGGCTTCAATCACAGCTGTCCATCAAAATGTCTTTTGCAGGAGACATTGGAGTGCCAAAGTAAAACTAAAAGATATCCATTTTTAGATTTGCTTAATATCTGGTCTGTGAAATTGAAACTGATTGAGGAAGACATATCTGACCAAATTTGTTTGCCAGAACCAGAAGTAGACCTATTCCTCCTTTTTCAGCTTCAAGGAAGTGGAACAATTTCAACAGCGTCGATCATAAATAGATATTTAAATAATAAATAGGATCTTATCTGAAGATTTTTACTAATGGCTCAGTGGACCCAGAGAGCAGTAAGGCAGGATTTGGGATGTACGTGTCTCAACTTGGAGTTGAGATTGATCACTGGGTTTCAGATGGTATTTCTGTCTTTGCAACAGAAACATTAGCAATCCTCTGGGCCTTATGGTGGATAGAAGACTCTTGACCATGCAGGGTTATCATCTGTTCAGATTCTGCTGCTGCCTTAGAGGCTATAAAAGGGAATAAATCAAAAGCTCATCCTGACATAGTTATTGAGATTTCCTTAGTTTTGTTTAGAGTAGGGAAGATGGGTTGTGAAGTTAGATTTACATGGATACCTGGGCATGCTAGGGTGGAGGAAAATGAAATTGCAGATGGCATTGCAATGTCTTCCTTACGGAACGGGCAAGTAGGAATTAGAATATCCCTAGGCAGAGCAGAATTGAGAAATAAAAAAAAGATTGAAATGAAATGAGAAGTAGGATTTAAAAAGGCATAGAAAAGAAATGGTGAGAAGATTGGAAAAATGAATTAAAGGGAAGGCATTTCTTTTCTAGTCACCCTCTAGTTAAAAAGGTCTCAGACTGTTACTCTTTAAATCGTAGAGATATGGTGAAATTAACAAGACTTAGGTTGAGGCATTTAGGGCTAAACTATTACTTAAAGATAATAGGAAAACTTTCAACTGGATTATGTGACTGTGGTCGTCCAGAGACAGTTCAGCATGTTTTGCTGAGTTGTAATTGACATAAAATTGAAAGAAGAATATTGTTCAAGAGGCTGTCTGACATTAATGTACTTTGTTTTTCTATTGAATCTTTGTTTGGCCACCAAGAGAACCACCATCTAATTGAAAAGCTTATTATTCTGTTTCTAAGTGCGACTAGTTTATATTTGAGAATTTGAGTTTCTTGAAATTCTGTAATTAATTGTACATCCTGCAGAGGGCAGTAATATGCCTAGATGCATCTGAACTGCCAGAAATAGAAGAAGAAGAGGTTCAGTTGATGTTCAGAGCAAACATCAGGATGGGGAGGAAATGTGATCTAAGTGACGTCGACTGTCGATTGAATGTTGGTGCCAGATGGGGTGGTTTGAGTACCTCAGAAACTGCTAATCTCCTGGGATTTTCATGCACAATCATCTGTAACATTTGCAGAGAATGATGCAAAAAATGAAAAAAAAAGCATCCAGTTAGCAGCAGCTCTGTGGGCAAAAACATCTTATTAATGAGAGTCATCCCAGGAGAATGGCTTGACTGTTACAAGCTGACAGGAAAGTAATAGAAATTCTAATTAATATGCATTGCAACTGTAGTTCACATTGGCCTCTTTCCGTTCTTCCTTTTTGTGTTCTCACTAATTCTTTCTTGTTGCTGATTGGTGGGCTGGGGGTTTGGGGGTTTGACATTCTTGTTATTTGTTCTCTATGTGGGTGATTTGTTCGTTTTTGTGCAAGGGAGGGGTTGGTGGGGTTTGGAGTTTGCAAGTTTTTCTTTTTGTGGGGGTGGGTGAATTGATGTCTTCCTTTCAACTACTTGTATGGTTTTCTGTTTTCCATGGCTGCCCGAAAAAGATAAATTTCAGAGTTATATTCTGCACACATACTTTGATAATAAAATAAATGCTTGACCCTTTGAACAGTGGTATGCAGAAGAACACAACACATCGAAACTTGAAGCGGATGGGCTACAGCAACAGAAGACCACAGACATACACTCAGTGTCCACTTTATTAGGTAAAGGAGGTAACTAATGATATGACCACAAAGCGTACCGTTATAAAAATGCAAGAACATTACAAACAGATCCCTGAAACCTGATCCAACCCCCAGCTAGATAAGGGCTTATCTGACAATTGGCATGAATGGCACTTTCCTGTCTGATGCTCAAAAGCTACGATTCACCCGTGGATTAAAGATACATCTATTTCACATTTTCTCTGGTGATATAGAGTGGACATTTGCTCTTGTGAGGAAATTGAGAATTCATTTAAAAAACAGGTCAGACGGAGACAGAGATTTCTTGTTTATCTTTCAGAAAATCATGATTTTTTGTAACGTATAAAGGAAAATTCCACAGCCTCAAAGGGCAGTGGAAGCTGGAGTTTCTGAATATTTTTAAGACAGAGGTAGATCATTTAGTAAGCTAGGGATGATAAGTTACCAGGGAAACACAAGAGATATCAAAAGCTGGAATACTGGGCAGCACACAAAATGCTGAAGGAACTCAACAGGTCAGGCAGTATCTAAGGAGGAAAATGGAAAGTTGATGTCAAGGCCCTTCCTGAGGGTCACCAGAGGTAGGCTGAAATTTGGAACTGCCGGTACAATCAAAACAACTATGATCTTGCTGAATTTTGAAGCTGGCTCGAGGGGTTGAATGGTGTATTCATATTCTTAACTCCAATGTCAGTGAGTACTTGATAGTAACCACTGGTCTCTTGAACAGAGAAATTTCAAAGTTTCATAACACTTTAAGAACATGAAACCCATGGAACATTACAGTATCGAATTTTGGCATGTAGCCCAGAATGTTATATTGACCTTTTAACCCACTCTAATCATTCCTGCTACATAGCCCTCCATTTTTCTATCATCCATCAGCCTATCTAAGTTTCTTAAATGTTCCTAATATATCTGCCTCTTTTATGTCCTCACAAATGTCAAAATCCCTTTTACTGGTGAATACTGAAGCAAAGTATTCATTAAGAACCTCCCATTCCTCCTCTGACGCCAGGCACATGTTTTCTCCTATAACTCACCAGTCATCCACCTGTTCCTCACATGCATGTAAAATGGCCTGTGCTTTGCCAAGGCCTTCTCACGTGCCCTACTAGCTCTCTTAAGTTCATTCTTAACTTGTAACTGGCTAACTTGTAACTCTCTAGAGCCCTGCCTGATCCTTGCTTCCTAAACTCTTGACAACCATCTCTTGACACCTCACTCTAAAATCCAAAACCTGTCTAAGTGGGCCAAACCTATGTAGAACCCCATGCAAGTACTCCCTAAACAATCTACAGATTCCCGTTGTGCATTTCCCTGAGTATATCTGTTCCTAATCTACACGCTGAAATTCCTGGCTATATGAAAATGGTACTCTTTCAAAATGAAACTATGACAAATTCTGAATTTGTTCAAGTAGGGAAACATCCCCTACAAATTTGGTATGTCAGCATAGATAACTTCACTTACATCAACTCTCAACCGATTGCACAACTTATGGACTCGCAAGTTTTCTACAATTCATGTTCTCAGTATTATTTATTTATTCAGGTATTAACTAATTATTATTAGCATTATTTATTATTATTCCAGCATCTGCATTTATTATTTGCATTTTGTCTTTTGCATGTTGATTGTTTATCAGTTTTTGTGTGTAGTTTTTTATTACTTCTGTTATATGCCTTTGTTCTACTGTGGATACCAACAAGAAAATTAATTTCAAGGTGGTATATGGTGATGTACATAGACTTTGATTATAAATTAACTTTGATCTCATTCTTATGAATTTCAGAGCATAAGTCCAAACTATTCCATCACCATCAATCTTCTTTCTACTGTTTCCAGATCAGTTATATCTATCCTTAACTACAGAGAAAAACCCCAAGCAGCTCTCCAAGTATGGTGTATAAAGACTCTGAGCCACTTTATGACATTTTGTAGCTAATTAAAATGTTCACTTTCAAGTTTAAAATAACTTCCTCTTGAAATAGAAACAAAAATGTTCACCATGAATCAAGGACAGATTAAGAGTTGTCAGTCACACTTTACGAGGTATGGTAACTAGTAATGAATTCTATGACCTTGTTTAACATGGGCAGACTCCACACAGTCTTTGACAGATCGAGGTCAGCCTTCAGTGGCTTGGCATGTAGGATGACTCTGCTGCTGTTTTCCTCTGCTTTCACTGCAATTCTGATGTGTCATTGTCTTCTGCCACCTCCACCACTGAAGTCTTGGTTGGCTCACACTTTTACTGAAACCTGCCCCTTGATCTTACCACCATGGGTGACATTACCAAGAGCTAAGTTCCAAATGGAATTGCTTTCGAGATCGTAGGAACTTATAAGCATCACCACCATGATTCTTGGAGTAGAAGATGGTACGTTTGCATGGTGGTTAGTGTAAAGCTATTACAACGTTAACAACCTGGATTCAATTCTGTCACTGTCTGCAAGGAATTTATTACATTCTCCTCATGACTGTGTGGGCTTTGTCTAGGTGCTCCAGTTACATTCCACATTCCAGAGGCATGTAGATTAATTGGTCATGTGGAGGAATTAGATGCCATGGGCTTGTTAAGCCAGAAGGCATTTTTACCATGCTTTATTACTAAGTACTTATTTACTGAACTCTGTGAAAACATTCTAGTCATCGGAAACATACCTTGGAGAAATAAATGGTTGTAGTAGGAAGAGGATGGTCACCCCAGTCCCAGAATAGCAATCCATAAGACCATCCAATCCATAAGACCATCAGACCATAAGATATATGGCCATTTAGTCTCCTCTGCCATTCTATCCTGGGTGGGTTTCTGCATTGTATCTCAAATAAAATAAAAGCTTTTTTTTAAAATGAGCTTTATTTGTTAGATGTACATTGAAACATAATGTGAAATGCATTACTTGTGTCAAATGAAATCAATGAGGATTGTGCTGGGAGCCCAAAGCTGTCAGTATACTTCTAGCATCAACATAGCATGTCCACAAATCACTAACGCTAACTGTAGACCTTTTAATATGGGAGGAAACTGTTGCACTTGAAGGAAATCCATGCTGTCACGGGGAGGACATTCAAACTTCTTACAGACAGCAGTGGGAATTGATGATGGTGAGCTGTAATACAGTAGTGCTACACTAACTGCTACACTACATTGCCTCTCGGATGGAAGAACAATGTAAATACTTTGACATCGAAAATGGGAGGGAGGCTGCAGTGAGTGATTAATGTTTGGATACCACAAGGCTTTTGTTCATCCACAAGGCACAAGTCAGTGATTAGTAAAAAGTCTTCCCTTGTGTCTGGATGAATGCAACATGATTTGGACAAAACAGTTCACATGACTGCACTCTATCTACCATCTAAGTCCTCATTCCTTTCATCTCTGTTCTTCCATAGCTGTAGTGCTTACCTTCTGAAAACTGTATTTCAGCAATAGTACAAGTCCCAGTTTCCAGAGTTGGTGTGTTCAAAGTTTCATTTTATTGTCAAAGTATGCATGTGCAATACTCTCACATTCATCTTCTCCAGATAGCCGTGAAATATAGAAAAAATTCACAGGAGTGGTTTAAAGTAAAGACATTAACCCCCCCATGAAAAGGAAAAGGAAATAATACTTAAAGTCCAAACATTGCAACTTCTGTCTTTCACGAAAGCTAACAGATTGCCCAAATGGATAATGGCAGCTAGAACAGCAAATCCCAAAAGCCCTACCGCCTTCCTTGCAAAAAAGAACAGCAACAATAGCTGCAAACACCAACCCTGTCTCTCATACATAAAAACTAACAGATTGCTCATGCAGAAAAGTCAATAAGAACATCAGACTCCAAACTCCCAACCCTACCCTCTCACAAAAAACTAACAAATTGCCCACCTGAAACCCTAACCCACCAATTGACCTCAAGTAAGAAATCATAGAAAACTGAAGGACAGCAATATAAACTACAATCCAATAATCACATAAATCTTAGAATTTTGATAACACTCTCCTGTCAGAATTGAACTCAAGTTCCCAAGTTGGTAGTGTTATTTTCCACTCCTCTTGCTGATGGAGGGAGCTCTCCATTGACTGGGGTTGACCAAGGATGTTGCATCTTAGCTGTCTATGTGGTCAATAGGCAGTACGACATGGAGAGCAAGCTGCTGCCCATGTTGCAGACTCTCCCTTTCCATCCAGCTGATGATGCAAAAGAAAAGCAAAGACCGATACTACTTGGCACCACTGGCATCACAGGAATTGACAGCCAGCATTGAACTCAATGTGGGACTGCATTAGTGACTCCCAGCTCTGTATTTTCCTTTGGATATACACCTGATACCTTTCCCATGAGCAAGATAGCAGAGGTTTGAGATCAGACGCTTTCCTTTTCCTGAATGAGCTATCAACCACGACTGACAAGCCCCATCTGCTCGGAGTAGCTGGTTTCAGGGCACTAGTAACCCACTTTTCCCCTTCCCCTGTCAGGTGATGAGTTCCACCAAGCTTAGTACCTAAGCCCCATGTCAAAGCCAGGAACTGGACTTAGTTGTCAAAGGCTATTTGAGATACTCAGCACTGGGAGCATTTAATAGGTAATGGGAAATTACCCACTACTTCATCTGGGTATGACAGCCTTCAGGAATTGTTCTGGGATAAATTGGTGTAAATAATATGGCGAGTTTCCCAGCTCTCTAGCTAGTTGGTCCTCCTGTTGAAACAGCGGCAGGAAAAACTGGGAAAAAGCAAAGTGATGATGAATCTGGAGATAAAAGGAACTGCAGATGCTGGAATTTGGATCAAAAATAAGGAGCAGCTACAGGAAGTCAGTAGGTCAGGTAGCATCGACAGAGGGAAATGGACAGTCAACATTTCAGTTTGAGACCTTTCATCCAGTCCAATTGATCTGTAAGTTTACCTCTGCAGATATTATCTGACCTGCTGAGTTCTTCCAGTAGTCTGATGTTTGTAACTGAATTGCCCTTGCATGTCTCCTGTGCAGTTATATCCTCGCTATAACAGGATGCCCAGAAATGCACTCCAGCTGTAACCCAAATAATGATTTGTATAGATGAACAATGAATTCCTTCTGCTCTTATTCTATGTTCGGATTATGAAGGCAAGTCGAATCACATGATTTGTCTGTCTAAATTAATTTTAAACATCATTGCACCCAACCTACCACTTCTTCTAACAGATCATTCTACACATCCACTATCTTCTGGGTGAAAAAGTTACCTCATTAAGTAACTTGTCCCAGTTAATTATTTTCCCCTTTCAACATAAATCTCTGCCTTCTAGTTTAAGAGAAAGAGAAAGAGGTTAACTTCATAGATTAGCTTTATTTGTTACATGTCTATTGAAATATCAAAATATACAATAAAATGTATATTTGCTTCAATGATGAAGATGGTCCGAGCATCATGCTGGGGGCAGCCCACAGGTGTCAGCACACTTCTAACAGCAACATAGCATGCCATATCTTACTAATCCAAACACTGACTCTACATCTTGAGAATGTGGCATGTAACTGGAGCACCTGAAGGGAACACATGGAGAAAGAATATCCTTACAGACAGCAGCAGGAATCGAACCACGATCAATGACTGCTGGCACTGTAAAATGATTGCATTAACTGCTACCCTGGGAAAAGACTGTAAGAATTCATGCAAGTATTCCCCTAATGAATTTTTATACTTGCTTTCAAAGATCTATAGCCATGTAAATCAAAATCCCTTTGTTTCTCAGTATTTCCTAGGGTGCTACTATTCAACATGCAAATCTAGTCTCATTAGTCCTCCCAAGATGTATCACCTCACATTTTTTAGGATTAAGTTCCATCTGCCATTTCTCTGCCATCTTATGAACTCATTAATATTGTTCAAAGAAAGTAAATTTATGATCAAAGTATGTATACTGTATGTCACCATATACAATCCTCTGATTAATTTTCTTGCCGGCATTCACAGTGCAACAGAGAAATCCAACAGAGTCAATGGGAAGCTACTCACTAACAAGTCCTGACAAACAATCAATGTGCAAAAAATAAGCTGTGCAAATACAAAAAATAAATAACACTGAAAGCATGAGTTATAGAGTCCCTGAAAGTGAGTCCAAATACTAACTTTTCCGCTACTGACTTCACAAACATTCATTGACTGCTATGTTGCACACTGAATGTGTCTTTGGATCCCAAACCAAACAAGACATACCAGAAGGAAAAATGTTTTTACTTGTTTCCATATGCTTGCATACAGACTAAGCAGTGTATTACGCCTTGATTTTTAATGAACCTGACTCATTATTTTAGCCAAACCATGATCGGATGCAAACCTAAGTTAAAAAGAATGTCTGCACTGGAGTGCAGGATATATGGCTGTATGGTGACTTCACTGAATTAAAATAGACATGCAGACAAGCTAATCAGTGAGTATGACATTTGGATTGTTTTATTCAGTGAAGAAAGTTTGATGTCATGAAATAACTGAAAGCTTCTGACAACAGCCAAAATCGGAAACCAGAAGATAGGAGCAGTGAAGTGTCTTGGAAAATTGCGCTGTCTCACCGGAGAATGTAAGAGATGTAATTGTGATGCCTTGAGGAACAAAAGTACACAGCGAGTGGGAGATTTCATAAAAGATGATCTCAGAACACATAATTCTGATGGCTCACTTGCCTCAGAGATGTTGGTTCAAATGTCACTCCAGACAATTGTGCACACACCTCAGGCTAATACTCATTCCAATCCTCAGCTGTCAGAGTTACTACCACACTTATAAAATGGGATGAGAAACCCCTGTCTTCTCTTTCTAATAATAAAAAAATACTCTGGTATTATCTTTTTTGTAGAGGAGGAAAATAATACCATAGTATGCTGGTATTATTCCATTGTGCATAGGCCAATATTTATTTTTCAAATAGTTTGAATAAAAATAAAATATTTGTTTAAACTGCATGCAAAATACTTGCTCGTTCATTTGCCCTATCATAAGAGCAATTATACAGAGTTAAATTGGTGATACCTTGAGCCAGAGGGTATTCATTGCCACAAATGGAACTGGCGGCCAAGTCACTGAGTCTATTTAAAATGGAGGCTCATGGGTTCTTGATTAGTCAGTTCATCAAAGTTTATGGGGGAAAGAAAGAAGAATAGGGTTGAGAGGGATAATAAATCAGCCATGATTGAATGGAAGAGCAAACTTGATGGGCCAAATGGTATAATTCTGCTTCCATACCTTATGGTATTGTCAGACAGCATTTTGAGATCTGTAGACAGAGTGGAAGTACATACTTTCATAAGAAATCAGTGTTACAATGTAATCAAAACACAAAATACTGCAGCTGCTGGAAATACAAAACAAAATGAAGAATGTCCAATGCAGGATCTGCAGGAAGAATAAGAAAATTAATGACCTTTATATCAGCATTGTAATGTTACTAGCCTAGTTCCTAAAAAGCTAATTCCAGTCTTGAATCAGTCATCTATTTTTCATTAGTTGCCTAACTATAATTGAAGAGTGATCACCCTCTGCTCAGCATGGAGCAGAGAAATTAGTCATTTTCTCTGAAGAACTGCAGCCTTTGAAGTTGTGATATGCATGAGTTATTGCAGCTCTGTTTTATTTGCTCATGAATGTGAAGGTTGCCGATACACTACCATTTATTGCCCAACATTCGTATTTCTTAGCATCACAGAAGACATATGCCATAGAAGGAAGTTATTCAGTTCATCTTGTCACTACTAGTCAAAAACAGGTCTCCAGCCAGATTGCACTTTCCAGCAGTTTTACTCAGCTCTGCAGCGATTATGAACTAATTAGTGTTGTATATATTTGTAGAATAACCTCTCACATACTCTGTGTGTTGGCTATTGAAGGGAAGCGTCACATATTCCTCTTTTAACCTACTCTAAGACCAATCTAATCCTTCCCTCCCCCATAATACACCATTTTTTCTTTCATCCATGTACATAACCAAGATTCTCTTAAATTTCCCTAATGCTCTTGCCTCTACCATAACCCCTGGCAGCTTGTTCTGCTAGCCTACCACTCTCCATTTTAAAACCTCCAGTTGACATCCTACCTACATGTGAAAAAGCCTCTAGCTGCCCATTCTATCTATGCCTTTTATTATCTTGTACCCCTATCAGGTCACTTCAACCTCCTTTGCTCCAAATGGAAAAGCCCTAGTTCACTCAACCTAACCTCATAAGATCCAAGCAGCATCCTGGAAGATTTCCTCTGCACCCTATAGAGCATCAAAGTTCGGAGTTCAAACCTGGCATCCTCTGTAAGGAAATTGTATGTCCTCCCTGTGAAATGCATGGGTTTCCTCCAAGTGCTCTCATTTCTTCCCAGAATCCAAAGATTAGTAGGTAAATTGGTCACTGTAAATTCTCCATGGACAAGCGGCAGTTAAATTTGGCATTGCTGGTGCCATGGCTCGAAGGGCCTTAAGGGCCTATTGTGCTTTCTACAGGTCCACAATCCCTTATCAGAAATTCTGAAACCCATAAAGCTCCAAAAACCAAAGACTTTTCGGCCAACAGCTGACATCACTCAGGTGTGACGTGGCAGCACTAGCAGAGGCCGCCAGACGTCATTTGTGGCTCAGCGCTCATACTGGTTACACGTGCATTTAATGTTCGCTGATATTTTGTGTTTATTGTTTAATTTCACTGTGAAACTGTCAAAAAGAGCTACAGATACCCCTATAGGTAACAATCAGAAAAAGTGTAGGAAGCATCTATCATTATCAACGCAGAAAGTGGAGTTATTGCAAAAGCTTGATCGTGGTGTGTCTGTGCGGCGTCTTGCTTAAGAATATGGTGTCAGAATTACCACTGTATATGATTTAAAGAAACAGCAAGACAATTACTGAAGTTTTATAGTGAAAGTGACATTCTACATTTATTCCAATAAGTCATTTACCATGTGTTTGATTGGGTTTGTTTGAAGCTGTGTATTTTTATGTTTTATTGAATGCTTTTGTTGGAAATATATTTTTTCTTGTCATTATTCCAAAAACAATATAGTATAATGACTATTTATATAGCATTTACATTGTATTCGGTATTATAAGTAATCTAGAGATGGTTTAAAGTATACAGGAGGATTGCCTAGGTCTGGACCCTCTACCGGGTCCTAAAGTCCACCCGCATTGAGCCAGGTTAAATAAGGGACTTGAGCATACGTGTTTTTTGGTATCCGCGGGGGGAGGGGGGTCTCAGAACCAATAAGGAGGGATTTTGAAAGCCAAAACATTCTGAATTCTGAAATGCAACTGGCCCCAAGGATTGTGGACCTGTACCTCTAAATAATTAAATAAATCAATAAAAATGAAGGGGCATGGAAAGTAGAGTATGGAAAAATTAGCATTATTACAATGAATTTAGGCTGCAAAATGTTGATGCATGATGTTGTCTGTTTATCCTGTACACCAATAGATTTAGCCTTATTTGTTGCACGTACATCAAAAACTCAAAATATACAGTGAAACACGCCGTTGTGTCAAGGACCAACATTGTCTGAGGATGGTGTTTGAGGCAGCCTGCAAGTATCGCTACACTTCCAGCAGCAACATAGCACAGCACAAATTGCTAACTGTGGCCCTAAGTGTATGCCTTTGTGATGGCTGAGGAAATTGGGGCATCCAGTGGAAACCCAGGTAGTCACAGAAAGAATGTACAAATTCCTTACAGAGGAATACTAGTTGCTGAAAGTAAACATGTTGGTAGAATAAACTATTAAAAGTTAAGTGGAATGGTGAGATTTCTAGCAAGAGGCTTATAGTACAGGAGCAAGGACATCTTACTACAATGACTTACTTTGGATTTGAACCTGACAATGCAACCACTTGACTAAGAGACAAGTTTGCTGATTGGAGGACAAAAATGGATAACATAAGCCATGTAATGTAATGGAAGAGCATGATAGGAAGTTATATAATTTGTTTTATGTAGCACCTCGTCATGTTGAAAATTCTCAAAAGTGCTTTGCACAATATGTTACTTCACATATGTCACGGTAATCTATGAAAAATGCCAACCAAGTCACTCATTACTTTTAAATTGTGACAAGTTCAATAGAATTTTGAGCAGGTGAGTTTCAGCTTAATGCATCAGTATAATGCTGAGTTGATTCAACTGACTATTGGTTCATCCAGAACATGAGGACTTGTTGAAATGAGAGTTCAAGGGAACAAATCAAATGAATAAAGAAATTTGCTTGAAATATGAAAGATCCAGTTATCTTCCACTGGATCCAGTAATCTCTTGCCCGTAGCCATTGGGCTCCTGGACTAGCTGCAGTGCTGAACTAGTTCCATGGCTATGGTTCATATTCTATGTGTTACTTTTTTTTGATTGCACTATTTATTCTTTTATCACATATTGGGTGCTTGATGACCTTTATTGATTGTTTATTTTGTTGTAGATTCTTTTATGTTTCTTTGTTTTGTGGCTGCTTGCAAGAAGCTGAATCTCAAGGTTGTATATGGTATACATACTTTGAAAATAAATTTACTTTGAACTCTGAACTTTTGAGTCATAAAGTCATACACCATGGAAGCAGGCCTTTCAGCCCATTTGGTCCATGCCAACCAAGATGTCAGTCCAAGCTAGTCCTATTTGTCAGTTTGCCTATTAACCTTCTAAGCCTACATACTAGTCCAATAGAACTATAGAATAGAACACTACAGCACAGAAAAAGGCCTTTTGGCCCTTCTTGGCTGCGCCAAACCATTTTTCTGTCTAGTCCTGCTGACCTGCACCTGGACCATATCCCTCCGTACACCTCTCATCCATGTACCTGTCCAAGTTTTTCATAAGTGTTAAAAGTGAGCCCACATTTACCACTTCATCTGGCAGCTCATTCCACACTCCCACCACTCTCTGTGTGGAGAAGCCCCCCGCCACCAATGTTCCCTTTAAACTTTTCCCTCTTCACCCTTAACCCACATCCTCTTTTTTTTCTCCCTAGCCTCAGTGGAAAAAGCCTGCTTGCATTCACCCTGACTATACCCATCATAATTTTATACTCCTCTATCAAATCTCCCCTCATTCTTCTATGCTCCAGGGAATAAAGTCCTAACCTATTCAACCTTTCTTGGTAACTCAGTTTCTCAAATAATCTGTGATGTTCATCAAACAGATACATTGGGACTGGATCTAAGTGGAAACCTCTAAAAATAAACAATGTGGGAGTCTGAGATGGAAGTGCCAGACTTCCAGTGTATTTAAGATTTTATCAAGTGCTCACAAAATACAGAAACATGGCAATTAACCAGTTATGAATTGATCTTTCAATATAACCTTGGACTCATACAGAATCTTAAAGCATTCTGGGTGTTGAACAGGAAAAAGAGATTTAAAGATAAAGAAATGCAAGATCCCCATGGGTTTACTGACCCATGGCTACTTCAATTGGGGAAGGGGCATTCAGAGCATTGGGAACCTAGAGTCCAAGCAAAGGGAGTACATAGATTCCAGGCATGAATAGCAGCAGGGGTTGGCTGCCCTAGTCAAACTTTACCTTGTCTAAAAAGACAAAAGACTGTACAAATTGTAACACTAAGAAGGAATGACCTAGGCAAAAAACAGAGGGTGAGTTCTACAGAAGTAAAGCAATGCAAATAAGAGGAACGTGAGATCCAAGTTCTGAAGAATTGTTCAGAAATGGTAAGTTGATGAAGAAAATTAAAAACATTAAGAAGAATAGTTGTCCACCTACTTCAGTTGCCCAGATGGATAACTGGCTTTTTCTATTACATAGAACAAAGGACAAAATACAGGCCCTTTGACCCACAATTTTGTGCCAACCTTTTACTTACTCAAAGATTAATCTAACACTTCTCTTCCACACTGACCTCCACTTTTTCTAGCTAAGAGAAATCTCGATGAGATAGAGATTTTCTCAGTTGTATGTATATTATGAGATGGTAGACCAACTGAGAAAGCCCAGGACAGGTAAAGTCCTGAAGCAAAATGAACAATGCTTCAGAAGCTGATCACTTGATTTGGCCTAAGTTAAAGCGGCTCTCATGTAGCCATTGTTTGGCTGTCTCACAGTTCATTGATTGAAACAGTGAGGCAGGAATATAACTTGTTGTCACTAAGTCTGTTCAAAGTCAAATTTAATTTATTATCAAAATATTGTTCTATATGTCACCATATACTGCCCTGAGGTTCATGTTCCTGCAGATATTTAAAGATAAGAAATACAATAGAATTTATGAAAAGCTATAAACAAAGGCACACAATCAACCAAATTTGCAAAAGATAAATTATGCAAATAAAAAATACTGAGAACCTAAGTTGTAGTTTCGATGAAAGTGAGCCCATCGGTTGTGGAATCTGTTCAGAGTTGAGGAGAGTGAAGGTACCCATGCTGGTTCAAAGCCTAATGGTTGAGGGTAATAACCTGAACCTGGTGGTGTCCCAAAAGGACTTAAGGCTTCCATATCTCTTTTCTAATTACAGCAATGAGAAGAGAGCATGGTCTGGATGGTGGGTCCTCAATAATGGATGCTGTGCTCCTTGGAAATGGGCTCAGTTGTGCAAATAGTTCTGCCTGTATTGGACCGGACTGTATCTGTCACCAACTTATCCGTTGCTGGGGATTGGTGTTTCCATACCAGGCTATGATACAACCAGTCAGGATACTCTCCACTGTGCATCTACAGAAGTTTATCCAAGTTTGAATCAGTTCCTGCTGCTTCTTGACAATTGGATTTATTCATTATTATTTTGGACTGATATACTTCAGTGACACATGTCCGTGAATGTTTAAGTTCATAGTTGTAATACTTTTCACAATCTCTAGTCAGCATGGCTTCCTCAAGTGAAGACCTTGCCTGAAAAATTTGTTGGAATTCTTTGAAGAAATAATAAGCAGGATAAACAAAGGAGAATTGGTTGATGTTGTGCAGGAAAGATTCTAACATGGATAAAGTAGTGGATGATTGTCAGGAGGCAAAGAATAGGAGCTTTTCTGTTTGGCTGTGGTGATTAGTCGTGTTCTACAGGTGTCTGTGTTGCGACTGATTCTTTTTTCATTATGTGTCAATGATTTGGATGATGGAATTGATAGTTTTGTTACAAAGTTTGCAGACAATATGAAGATAGGTGGAGGGGCAAATAGTTTTCAGGAAGTAGAGAAGCTACAGAAGGACAGTCAGGTTAGGAGAATGGGAAGTGTATGGTCTTGCACTTCGGTAGAAGAAATGAAAGGGTTGACTATTTTCTAGATGGCGGGAAAATACAAGAAAAACTGAGGCACAAATGAATTAGAAGTCATTGTACAGGATTCCCTGAAGGTTAGTTTGCAGGTTGAGTCTGTGGTGAAGAAGGTAAATGCAATGTTAGCACTTATTTCAAGAGGACTAGAATACAAAAGCAATGAGACAATGTTGAGATTTATAAAGCACTGGTGAGGCCTCATTTGGAGTATTGTGCATAGGTTTGGGCCCCTGATATGACAAATGATTTGCTGAAACTGGAGAGAGCTCAAAGGAGGTTCACAAAAACGATTCCAGGATTGAAAGGCTTGTCATATGAAGAGTGTCTGATGGCTCTGGGACTGTATTCACTGGAATTCAGAAGAATGAGCAGTGACCTCATTAAAACCCATCGGATGGTGAAAGGCCTGATAGAATGGATGCGGAGAGGATGTTTGCTATGGTGACAAATTTTAAGACCAGAGGACACAGCCTCAGAATAGAGGTTGTCCTTTTAAACAGAGAAGAGGAGGAATTTCTTTAGCCTGAGAGTGGTGAATATGGAATTCCTTGCAACAGGCAAGGAATTCCATGGAAGCCAAGTCTTTATGTATATTTAAGGCAGTGGCTGATAGATTTTTGATTGGTCAGGTCATGAAGGGATATGGACAGAGTTGTGGGTGAAAGCAGGTGATTGGGGCTGAGGGGAAAATTGGATCAGCCATGATGAAATAGATGGGCAAAAATGGGCAAACTCGATGGGCCAAAATGACCTTATTCTGGTCCTATATCTTATGGTCATATTGACTTATAAAATGAGTAAAACAAATGAAAATTGCAAATTGGTAAGCATGAAATTAACAACCCCATATTCACCTGCCTTGAAATTGAAAAACTGAAGTTTTGGGCATGCTCCTTATCTTGTTAAAGTTACTCATGAGCATGGACCTGGCCATCTAACCTATTTATTTTTTATTCCTGTTTGCTGCCTTTGTTTCATTTTGGGCTTCAGATATCTGTTCCCTGAATTTCTGTTGAATACTGCTGATGTTTTCAGCACAATTAGCCTGAAGTCAGGCAAAGGAGCAGAAGAATCAATACCTTTCAAGTGCACAAAAAGTTATTACAAATTGAGTTTTAAATTGAAAAGACATGCTGATACATTAATCAAATTGTGTAAATTGTCCACAGTGGGAGGAAAATTGATATCCCTGTGAGAGATTATTTATTTATTCAGTGATACAGCATGGTAACAATCCCCTTCTAGGCCAACAAGCCAACACCACCCAATTACACCCATGTGGCCAATTAACCTAGTCACTCATGCGTCTTTAGAATGTGGGAAGAAACTGGAGCACCTAGAGAAAACACAGTTTAAAGGTTGTAGGGTAACAACTGTAGGAAATGGGATTGTTTGACATGTTCTAAGGGGTAATATATATTTTATGAGTTGAATAGCCACCTTCTACAGTGTAAGAAAAAAATTAGGATTTCTTTTTAGTTGTGGAATGCAGATTAAATTGATTTATGGATCTGTTTAGTTCTGTGAGTAAGAATGACTCCCAAAGTAATCTTTATAAAAAAAATTAGTGAGTTTATGAGATAAGGTGTATATTGGGAAGAGAATCTCAAAGTCTGCAGTTCAGGCAGTTGAAGGGATAGTCATCAGCAACACTTCCATTGAAATAAGTAACTAAGTGTGTGTCACCTGAATCCACACATCACTTGCCAGGCCTTGCTCCACCCTTCCTTCCGCACTATTAAAAACAAAGCATCTCCCTCTTTCTTTCCATTCCAGCTGAAAGGTCTCAACCTGAAATGTTGACTGCCCATTTCCCTGTAGAGATGCTGCCTGAATTGTTGAGTTCCTCCAGTACTTTTTGTGATGTTGTTTGTATGGACTTAGTGAACATGATCAATCTCCCAAGCACATACATGTTGGTAGGTGATTTGAAGATTGCCACTAGTGCCTAGGTGAGTGGCAGATTTTTTGGGGGTGAATTGATAGGAATATGAGGAGAATAAAATAGGTTGAGTGTAAATCCATGGTTGACAGTCAGCATAGGAATGCTGGAGAATAGGTCATGGGGAATTCTTTGGAGAATGACCTATGCCATGGGGTGCCACAGTAGTACAGCTGTTAGTCCAACAAGTTTACAGTTTGAGGAGTCTGTGTTTGGAATTAAATCCTGGCATCTTCTGTAAGGAGTCTATGTACATCCTCCCCGTGGAGTGCCTGGGGTTTCTCTAGCTCCTCTGGTTTCCTCCCACAGTCCAAAGGCATTGGGTAGGTTACTTGGTCATTGTAAATTACCAATTCCACAAGGCTATTCCACACTGTCTCTCTAAATAAGTAAAGTATTAAATAAATAAATAGTGCACTAAATTAAGGAACTATGGATTTATTTTATTATTTGTCATCTAACACATCTGCCCCCTCCACCAGCTGAGTTTCACCCTCTTGATATCTGTAAATTTATTTGTTGGACTTCACTGTGTTTCTAAAGGTTATTTATACAATTTTGTAATTTAAAGATACAGCATGGTAACAGGTCCTTTACTCCCAATGAGTCCACGCTGCCCAATTGGCCAAACTGATCATGGTCATTGCCCAGGTGACCAGAAAACTCCTATTAACCTTTACGTTTTTGGAATATGGGAGGAAACAAGAGCACCCAGAGGAAACTGATGAGGTCACAAGAAGAAGGAAGAAACACCTTATGGACAGTGGTGGAGTTAACCCATTTATTGGCACGGAAATAGTGCTGTGATAACAGCTACACTACCACAATAATTAATCATACAAAATTCTGTTCGCTGCAGGATTAATTTCCAGTGTACCTCTTGATCTGAAGTGTATTGAAAGAACAGAACTGAGCTCTAATATCAAGTTTCCTGTTGCACTTGCAAATCAGCTGATTATGTTGGTTTGATGGTCATGGCCCCTACTACTGGTGTTATAGCAGAGATGTAGATAGTCAAGAAATCCTCATTAAAATCTACAGGTGAGGAGTGTAGCTAGTAATCATCAGCTGATAGAATAAAGTGCAATCTTGCAGTGTTACAGTGGCATCTGATTCTGCTAAAGAAATCGAATTAGCCAATAATTTGAATTAAACATAGGAAATAACACAGCAAATTGGAAACTTAATGCAAAAAATTGATTTATTACAAGAGCAATTTTGAAAATAAGCAAAGTAGATAGCATGTTAATAATAAGGCCAAATTAATATATAGTGAAGTCAGCAAATTTCAGCAGCCTAAATAGTGCATCAAATTCCAAAAGGTTTGTCTTGTTAAGATGTATTTCAAAAGCATTCACTCACACTCTTTCATAAAATAGTCTGCCAGTCTTATCTATGCATTTTTGAGAAGTTTTAAAGGACAGAACTCTGTACAGAGAATTTAAATTGGGTGGAATTATGCTAGATAAGCATAGATGTGGTTCATCAGGATGGAGAAATATGTATGGCTGGTGAAAGATGCCTGGCAAAAGGCACAGAGAACAAACATCTGTTTCTGTCCTTATTAACATTAACTCTTTGATGCTTAATGTTGATGAATACCCTTTAGGTTTTTTATTCACTGTTTAGACAAAAGACTTTTAAGGCTTTCTTCCAAAATAATTATCAACTTGTTACATTTATAAACCAAGACACATTCACTGTAAACCTTTATTATAAAGGCACTATTTAATCAGGGGCAGTCTTCAAAGATTTATTGATTGACTTACTATATTTATTTATTTAGTGTTACAGCAGCGAACAGCCTGTTCTGGCCTAACGAACAGTGTTGCCCAGCAACCCACCTATTTAACACAAGCCTAATCACAGGACAATTTACAATGTCCAATTAACTGGTACGCCTTTGGAATATAGGAGGAAACCGAAGCGCCCAGAGGAAGCCCACATGGTCACAGGGAGAACGTACAGACAGCGCCAGATTTGAACTCCAAATTCCAATCCCGTGAGCTTTAATTGCTTCATGCTAACCTCTACACTATCATGATGCAGAGGAGATTTACCAAGATGCTACCTGTAATAGAGAACATGTCTTATGATGAAAGGCTGAGTGAGCTACATTTTTTTCTTTGGAGATGAGGAGGATGAGAGGTGACACGATACAGGTGTAAAAGATTATGACAGGCATAGATCGAGTGAAAAGCCATAGACCTTTTCTGGGATGTAATACTGTTGTGTATTTAATATTTGAGTAATATTGCAAAATATTGCTTTATTAAGCAATCTTGTTATTTTAAATAAATCATTATGGGTTATAAGTAAAAGTATGTGAATGATATATGTCTTCAGACCACCATATCGTAAGTGGACACCTCGCTTAAAGTAAAACTTAGTGATACTAAGACATGCATTCCCAGCTCCATGATTCCTTGCAATTAGTTTAATGATTTGGATTTATAAAACATAACAGTGATGGTAAGGAAACTAAACAAACCAGAGATGATTACCTACCTGTTGAAGTGCAGCAAGAAATTCAAATTTTTAAAAAGTGCAGTGATAATTGGTTAGGTTAAAAAAAGTGTAGCATGTGCTTCTTTGGGAAGGAACAGACATGGTTGAATTAAAGAAGGCAGAAAATGGACAAATTCATGAGTTCAGAAACAGTGAGTACTGGATGATATTCACAAATTTTTAAAAAAGCAGAAATAGCTGGCTACTTCAGTTAGGTAGATGTGTTCAATTGCACACGAGATATTGTATACTGAATGAATTGAGCAGTAATTTGAAGCAAATGAAATAGTCAATGAAAAGTGAGTGCTAGTTTTTCTGAGTGAATTGGGTGGAAATGCCCACAGTTTACTTAGAACTTTGACTTCTCCAACCAAACCAACTGGAATAAACTTTGCTGATATCATGAAAGTAATGCAGAGACATTTAGAACCAAAATCATTGTTGCTTGTAGAATGCTTTGTTTCATAAGCAGAATAGAAGAGGCAGAAACATACCATTTCAGGTCACATGCTGAGTTGAAGAGATTTTCTGTGAATTGCTAGTTCAGTGGTAGGCTTAATGATGAACTGATAAGATAGTTTAGTTTGTAGAATCTTAAAAGAAAACATTCAAAAATGGTTCTAATTGAAGCACAACTCACACTTAAAAGAGCAGTTGAAATAGCTATATCAAGGGAAACCACATCAAGAGGTGCAATTGAGTTGTAGTCAATTAAAGAATTAAAGTTACTATGAACAATATTGCTATGTCTAAGCAGGCCAAACAAATTGTGTTACTGTTTCAGCAGGGGCTCACATACACCAGACCAACTCAGGTTTAAAGGTGAAACTTGCAACAAAGTACAACTTACCATGAGCATGTTCAGTTTAACCACCTTGGAGGAGGCTTCAGAACCTGAGATTGTTTCCTGCCAAGCAGAGTAACCCCCACCCCCCATCCCGTCAGGAAAGACACAATCCCAGATTTAAAAAATCCTCCATAGCGACTAAATATTTAGCCCTAAAAGGAACAATTTGAAATTTACTGTGCTGTGGACATCTATATAGTAGTTGTATTATATACTGTTGTATACTGCATATATAGTGACATATGTATATAAGTTGAGATGTATTCTATATTGATTTGGAGTTTATAGATAAGCAAGGAGGAATGTTGTGCATTGACTATTTCAGTAATATTGTGTGTTATATTGTAAATATATCATTTAATTAAGCATTCTTGTTCATTTAAATAACTCATTACACACTATATGTTATCACGCCATCATGTCAAATATGTTCATCTTGCTTAAAGTAAAAGTGAAAATAAGACAAACATTCCTGACTCCGTACTTCCTTTCAATTATTTTTATGTTTTGGAGCTACAAAACATATCAAGTACAAAGAGGCATATCTTCAAGCTGTTTGGAAGAAAGTGTGGTGGAGGATCAGGGGTGACTGGTTCAAGGAATGTGCTGCTGGGTTTGGTAAGAGAGGCCAATACATTAGGGGCATTTAAGAAACTCTTATTAGATAGGCTGAACAAATGGAGAGATATGTTGATGAGAAAGGTTACATTGAAAACACGAGATTGTGCACAAACTAGAATTCCAGAGCAACATATTAAAATGTGATCAGGACTCCTGAAGAAGGGTCTCAGCCTGAAATGTCATCTCTTTATACATTTCCATAAATGCTGCCTCCAGAACTGATAAGTTCCTCCAGCATTTTGTGATGTTAGATTGGACTTGAAGTAGATTGAAGGATCAGCACAATATTTTAGGCTGAAGAGGCTGTAATGAACTGTAATGTTCTATGTTCTGATTAATTCAACAACTCACGGGCCCTTGCAATGTGAAAGGAAACTGGAGTACATCAATAAAACCTATACTTTAGCAGGGGGGAATTTGATTGAAGTGTTTGAGGAACCTACAAGGAAAGTGATTGAGGGCATTGAGTTTGTTATAGTGTCATGAAATTTAAAAACAATTATGAAAAAGGCTTATGTAGGTAGACTGACCAAGAAAGCAATTGCCCAAAAAATCCAAGGGAGAATGGCAATCAGATCCAATATGGTAGAAAGCAAAATATAGTGGTCGCTGGGATGTTTGGGACTGGCAGGTTGCAGCAGTAAGCTTCTCCAGGCCTCAACATTCAGTCTGCACACCACTCTTATAATGCGTGGTTATTTGAGTTACAGTTGCCTTCTTATCCATAAGACCATAACACCAGAAGCCATAGGAGCAGAATTAGGCCATTCAGTCCATCGAGTCTGCTTTGCCATTCCATCATGGCTGATCCCGGATCCCACTCAACCCCATACACCTTACCATTTCCTGTTGATGCCTTGACCAATCAGAAAGCTTTCAACTTCCGCCTTAAATATATCCACGGACTTGGCTGCCACTGGAGTCTGTGGCAGGGCATTCCACAAATTCACTACTCTCAGGCCAAAAACTTACTCTTTCCCTTTGTTCTAAAAGGTCACCCTTCAATTTTGTGCCCTCTAGTTCTGGACACCCCACCAGAAGGAGCACCCACTCCACATCCACCTTATCTAGCCCTTTCAACATTCTGTAGGTTTCAATGCATTCCCTCCGCATTCTTCTAAATTCCAGTGAGTACAGGCCCAAAGCTGCCAAACACTACTCATATGTTAACCCCATGCATTCCCAGAATCATCTTCATGAATCTCTTCTGGATGCTCTCCAATGACAACACATCCTTTCTGAAATATGGGGTCCAAAACTGTTAACAATACTCCAAGTGTTGCCTGACTGGTATCTTATAAAGCCTCAGCATTATCTCCTTGCTTTTACATTCTATTCCCCTTGAAATAAATGTCAACATTGCATTTGCCTTCTTTACCACAGACGCAACCTGTAAATTAACCTTCTGGGAGTCTTGCATGATAACTCCTGATTACACTTTGAACCTCTGAAGTTTGAACATTCTCCCCATTTAGATAATAGTCCGCATCATTGTTACTTTTACCAAAATGCATTATCATACATTTCCCAACATTGTATTCCATCTGCCACTTTTTGCCCATTCTTCCAACTTGTCTAAATCCTGCTGTAACTGCAGTGGTTCCTCAGCACTACCTACTCCTCCTCCTATCTTCATATCATCAACAAACTGTGCCACAAAGCCATCATTTCCATTATCCAAAACATTGACAAACAATATGAAAAGTAGAGATCCCAATACTGACCCCTGAGGAACACCACTAATCACCAGCAGCCAAGTAGGACTGCTCCTTTTATTCCCACTTGCTGCATCCTGCCTGCCTGCCTGCCATTCTGTGCTGCATACTAGTATCTTTTTTGTAACACCACAGAGTTTTATCTTGTTATGTGTGACACCTTATCAAACACCTTCTGAAAATTCACTAGCTTTCCTTTGTCCACCCTGCTTGTTACTTCCTCGAAGAACAAGCAGATTTGTCAGGCAAGATTTCCCTTGACACAAACCATGCTGACTTTGACTTATTTTATCATTAGTCTCCAAGTATCCCAAAACCTCATCTTTAATAATAAACTCCAACATTTCCCCAACAACTGAGTTTAGGCTAACTGGCCTATGATTTCCTTTCTTTTACTTCCAAAACTTCTTAAAAGTGGAGTGACATGTGCAATTTTCCAGTCCTCTGGGACCATGCCAGAAGCAAATATTTCTTGAAAGATCATGACCAATGCATCTGTTATCTCTTCAGCAACTTCTCTCAGGACTCTGGGATGTTGTCCCTCTGGTCAAGGTGATTTATTCACTTTAACACCTTACAGCTTGCCTGGCATTTTTTCTTTTATAATAACAATGGCACTCACTCCTGCTCCCTGACACTCATGGACCTCTGGCACACTGCTAGTATCTCAACAGTAAATCTGATGCAAATTACCAATTAAGTTCATCTGCCATTTCTTTGTCCTTTATTACTACCTCACCAGCATCATTTTCCACTGGTCCAATATCAACTCTCATCTCATTTTTACTCTTCATATAATTGAAAAATGTTTTGGTATCCTGCTTTATATTATTGGCTAGACTTCCCTCATATTTCATCTTTTCCCTTCTTATAGTTTCTTTAGTTGGTTTTTGTTGGATTTTAGAAGCTTCCTAATCATCCAATTTCCCACTCACTTTGTCTACATTATATGCTCTTTTCTTGTCTTTTATGCAGTCCTTAACTTCCTTTGTCAGCCATGGTTGCCTACCCCTGCCATTTGAGAACGCCTTCCTCTGTGGAACTTATCTATCCAGCGTCTTGTGAACTATTCCCAGAAATTTCAGCCACCTCTGTTCTGCCATCATCCCCGCCAGTATCCTCCTCCAATCCACATGGAAAAGTTCATCTCTCATGCCTTTGTAATTCCCTTTATTCCATTACGATACAGATACATGTGAATTCAAATTGCAGAATTCTGCTATTGTGATCACTGCCTCCTAAGGGTTCCCTTTCTTTAAGCTGACTAATAAAATCTGGGTCATTACACAATACCCAATCTAAGAGAGCTTTTCCCCAAGTAGGCTCAAGCACAAGCTGCTCTAAAAGCCATCTCACAGGCATTCAACAAATTCCCTCTCTTGCGATCCAACACCAACCTGATGTTTCCAACCCTCTTATATATTGATGTCCCCAATTACAATTATGTCATTACCCTTATTACATTCCTTTTTCAATTCCCATGGCAATTTGTCAGTTTGAACTAGTCTGCCCATTCACCTTTGACTTCTCGGATTAACAAGGCATTTTCACCCACAGAACATCAGCTGGTGTTTGTTTTTTAACCATTTTCTGCAAACTCTACAGATTGTTGTGCATGAAAACCTCAAGAGATGAGTTATTTCAAGGAAGCTCAAATCAACCTGTCAGGTACCAACCATCATTCCACAGCCAAAGTCACTTAGACCACATTTCTTCTCCATTCTTATGCTTGGTTTGAACAACAACTGAACCTCTTGACCATGACTGCATGCTTTTATGCATTTAGTTTCTGCATTCTGATTGGCTGACTAGATATTTGCATTAATAAGAAGGTGTACAGGTGTACCTGATAAAGTGTATATTATGGACAATGATATAATTGTAGAGTAGGGTAACAATAAAGATTTTGTCTTTGAAGAGAAAAGATATGAGTTGCAGGAAATTTGTAAGTCATAATAGTGGCGAATATATTTTAATGCAGTGTGTAATAATGTACTTGGAAAGGTGTAACAAGGTGGACAAATGTACAATAAATTGTAGCATATTGATCATGGTGGAAGAAAGGAAAGGACCCCAATGAAATGGGAAATGGGAAATGGGAAATGACCCCAGACCTTAAAAGATATGGCCATGCAATATGTTCTTCCATTAGTCGAGGCAGAGAACAAAAGCACGAAGATGCTTTGCTATGTATGTATAGAGCACTATGTGAATGTGCTCAAGATTCTGGTCCCCCTGAAAGAAAAGAAATGCATTTGGAGAAGGTGGAAATGAGAATTTGTCAGAACAATAAAATCTTAGCTCTGTGAAAAGTTTGGATATATTGGAGTACAGGGATTGAGTGCAGACATAATAGACATACATAAAATTAACAGAGAATTAATAAGAAGCACCTAAATTCCTTGGAAGAGCTGTCGAAATTGAAGAGTCATAAAGTAATTAGTCGAGAGAATTAGAGAGAGAAGAGGAAAGGACTTTCCAGCCAGAGGGTATTTAAATCTGGAACATGGTGTCTGAAATGATGGTAAAAAGGGAAATCCACATCATATTTAAACTATGCCTGAATGCACACTTGGAGCTGTGACCTATGGATCTAGTGCTGGAAAGAGGAATTAAGTTGAGTAGGTTGTTGTTTGGCTGGCTGATACAAGAAACTGAATTGCTTCCCTTCTATTTCATAGATTTTCATTAAGCCTGTAAGTCAAAAGAGCAGAATCAGGGCATTTGGCCCATCAATTCTACTCCCTCATTCCATCATGGCTGAGTTATTATCTATCTCAACCCTATTCTTCTGCCTTCTCCTCATAACCTTTGACACACTTACCAAGCAAGAAACCATCAATCTCAGTTTTAAATATACCCAATAACTTGGCCTTCACAGCCATCAATGGCAATGAATTCTACAGATTCATTACCCTCTGGCTCCAGAAATTCCTTTTCATCTCTGTTCTAAAGCTATATCCTTGTATTGTGAGGCTGTGCCCTCTGGTCCAAGATTTGTCCACCACAGGAAACTCCCTCTCCATATTCACTATTCGATATTCAATATTCGATAAGTTTCAATGAGATTCCCTTCATTTCTTTGAAGCTCCAGTGAGTACAGGTTCAAAACCATCAAACCCTTTCACTCCTGAGTTAATTTTCGCAAACTTCTTCTGGACCCTTTCCAATGGCAGCACATCCTTTCTTAAATAAGAAGCCCAATGGTTATAAATGTGTATGGGTTCCCAAATTAACCTTTAGTTGGTGACTCTAAACATACCACATAATGTCATCTGCATATTGTACTCAGCTTCTGAAACTCATTTCATTTAAATTGATGGACAATATACAGATCAACATGTTGATTCTTCCACTTAGTGTGTTTAGCACAACCATCATTGCCAAAACGGCATCCATTAATAGGGAACCCCATCACTCAGGACACGCCCTCTTCTCATTGCTACCATAAAGGAAGAGATACAGAAGCCCAAAGATACAAACTCAATGTTTCAGAAACAGCTTTCTCCTTTCCATCATCAGATTTCACAATGGGCAATGGACCCATAAACACCTCCTTAGTATTTTCCCTCTCTTTTTGCACTAAATAAGTTTAGTTTTCTTTATATATATATATACATACAAACCCCATTTCCAGAAAAGTTGGGATATTTTCCAAAATGCAATAAAAACAAAAATCTGTGATGTTAATTTATGTGAACCTTTATTTAACTGACAAAAGTACAAAGAAAAGATTTTCAATAGTTTTACTGATCAACTTAATTGTATTTTGTAAATATACACAAATTTGGAATTTGAAGGCTGCAACACACTCAACAGAAATTGGGTGGAGGCATGTTTACCATTGTGTTACATCACCTTTCCTTTTAATAATACTTTTTAATCATTTTGGAACTGAGGATACTAATTGTAGTAGATTTGCAATTGGAAATTTTGTCCATTCTTGCTTGATATAAGACTTCAGCTGCTCAACAGTCCGTGGTCTCCGTTGTCTGATTCTCCTCTTTATGATGTGCCATACATTTTCAATAGGAGATAGATCTGGACTGGCTGCAGGCCAGTCAAGCACATGCACTCTGTGTCTACAAAGCCACGCTGTTGTAGCCTGTGCAAAATGTGGTCTGGCATTGTGCTGCTGAAATAAGCATGGACGTCCCAGGAAGAGATGTCGCCTTGATGGAAACATATGTCTCTCTAAAATCCTAATATACGCCTCAGAGTCAATGATACCTTCACATATGTGCAACTCACCCGTGCCGTGGGCACTGATGCTCCCCATACCATCACAGATGCTGGCTTTTGCACCTTTCACTGATAACAATCAGGATGGTCGTTTTCATCTTTGGCACGGAGAACTCGACGCCCATTTTTTTCCGAAAACTAGCTGAAATGTGGACTCATTTGACCACAGCACACAGTTCCACAGTCTTTCGGTCCATCTGAGATGAGCTCGGGCCCAGAGAACTTGCCGGTGTTTCTGCATAGAGTTGAAGTATGGCTTCCTCCTTGTGTAATACAGTTTCAAGTTGCATTTCTGGATGCAGCGATGGACTGTGTTAAGTGACAGTTGTTACGTATCCCGTAACTGGATCACTTACCAGCAAAGATAGAGAGGTCTGCTGAAGTCTGATGTCACTATTTTCAAACGTTTTTATTTATAAAGGGGCACAAAAGTAAGGTTAATACAAACATTCAGATAATGCACGTCATCAATACTCAATCTAAAGCGCGGGTACAGTAATAATCATCTTTAAGAAGTAATCTCGGCTGTTGTCTAGGGGATAATATATTGTCCGTTGGAAATATAAAAGTCACTCAGAAGTCTGCAGGCTTCAGCCTTCTGGGAATCGCTGGGTTTCACGTGTCTTAGAGAGATTGGTGAGAAACGAAAAAGCTTGCCCGGGTCTTTATGAAGCAACTCCATTGAATCCGGGGAGCGTTAGTTCCCCATTGTTAGTTCGAAGTCCTTTTCAGTGTTATCAGCCACCCGCTCCTCAGGCAAAAGAGAAGCGGAACGCACATGACTTTTAATGGCTTCCCGCTAGCACAGGAGCGCAGAGCGACCGAGTCCTTCTGGTGCCTCTCTCTGGGGTACCGCCTTCTGCAGTCCCCTTTTATCTTGACTTGCAGAGTTGTAGATGTCCATCAAAGTAGGGTGATGCAATCCCCACCCCCACATTGCCCGAGGGTGTCCATATCCGTGGTAGCTGTCACGTAGCAGGGACATGCAATTCACACAGTTGTCTCTAAGAACAATGGCCAAAACCGTTGCATTGTCTCTCATTTCCTGGGTCCAAGACCCGAATTAATAGTGATCTTGTGATTCTCCGGAAGGAGGGGGCTGCTCCCGCCCCTTCGGAACCTCAGAGCTGCGGTACATTCATAACACAATCGTTTTCAAAAGTACTCACGAGCCCAGGTGGCTATAATTGTCACAGTAACATGACGGTTTCTTAGGCAGTACAGCCTGAGGGCTCAAAGATCACGCGCTTTCAACAGTGGTTTCCGACCTTGCCCTTTATGCACTGAGATGTCTCTGAATTCTCTGAATCTTTTCACAATATTATGTACTGTAAATGTTGAAAGACTTAAATTCTCTGCAATCTCGCATTGAGAAATGTTCCTTTTGAACTGACTAACAATTCTCTCACGAATTTTGGCACAAAGGGGTGAGACACAAGCCATCCTTGCTTGCAAAGACTGAGCCTTTGATGGACGCTACTCTTATACCCAGTCATGATACCTCACCTGCTACCAATTAGCCTCCTTAATGCGGAGTCTTCCAAACCAGTGTTACTTGAATATTCTGTGCACTTTTCAATCTTACTTTAACTCTGTCCCAACCTTTGTTGAGTGTGTTGCAGCCATCAAATTCTAAATTTGTGTATATTTACAAAATACAATGAAGTTGGTCAGTAAAATTATTGACAAACTTTTCTTTGTAATTTTGCCAGTTAAATAAAGGTTCACGTGAATTAACATATCACAGATTCTTGTTTTTATTGCTTTTTGGAAAATATCCCAACTTTTCTGGAAATGGGGTTTGTATATGAAAGTAGATGAATCCCCAAGGCAGGACCTAGTACATTCTCAAATTCTGTGGGAAGTTAGAAATTAAACTGTGGAGCTTTGCTTCATCTTTGACTACACATAAAGTTTTGGAAGATGGTGGTTAGGAGGGTGGCACAGTAGCATAGTGGCTTGTGCAATGCTTTATAGTGCCAGTGACTAGGGTTTAATTCTCGTTGTCTGCCAAGTGTTTGTCCATCCTCCGTGTGAATGATTCCTCTCGGTGCTCTGGTTTCCTCCCATATTCCAAAGACATACAGATTAGTAAGTCATGGCCATACTATACTGGCACCGGAGGCATGGCGACTCTTACGGACTGCACTCAACATGACCATATTGGTTGTTGATACAAGTGACATGTGTGTTGGTGTTTCAGTGTACATGTGACAAATAAAGCTTATCTAATCTAACCTAGTGTAGTACCATTGT
The DNA here is from genome assembly GCF_030144855.1 of Hypanus sabinus. Classification (NCBI taxonomy): domain Eukaryota; kingdom Metazoa; phylum Chordata; class Chondrichthyes; order Myliobatiformes; family Dasyatidae; genus Hypanus; species Hypanus sabinus. The sequence goes on along the minus strand of NC_082710.1, from coordinate 86,285,018 downwards.
TTATAAAGGGCAGCAAAAACAAGCCAGAAAACTGTAGAATGGTGAGAATGACATTGGTGTTGGGCAAATTGAGGTGAGCTTTTGATGGAGAGACATAATCTGATTTAGAACAGTCAATTTGTCTTTGTGCATGGAAAGTGATGTCTGACAACTCTCTTGGAAGTTTTCAGAAAGGTAACCTTGAGGGTGCATGAGGACAGGGCAGTGGATGTTTTATACACATATATATATGGACATCAGCAAGGCCTTTGACAAGCGCCCTTATTGCAGACTAGTCTAGACATTTGGACCTTTGTTGTTTGTAATTTATATAAATGATTTGGATATGAATGTATAAGGATGAATAGTAAGATTGTGGATAATATTAAAATATATGGTGTTGTAGACAGCATGGAAGATAATGAAAAAACTCCAGGGGGATCTTTATCAGCTATGTGGGCTGAGGATTGGCAAAATGCTCTCAATCCAGATAAATATGAGGAATTGCATTTTGGGAAATCAAACCAGGGTCGGACTTAAGCAATCAATAGTTGGATACTGAAGAGGTATGGAACTGAGGAATATAGGAGTTCAAGTGCACAGTTCACTGAAAGTGGTGTCACAGGTAAACAAGGTGTTGAAAAATCTATTTCATACACTGGACGATCAGTCAGGACACTGAGTATGGGAGCTTGAAAGTTATGTAACGAGTTGCTAATGCCTTTGGTGACATATCAAATCTGCTCAAACTCTTAATGAAATACAACTGCTTAAAAAGGGTGTCAGACTCAACAACTCTTTAGTGGTTATGGACAGAGGACAATGGACAAGTTTCAAGAAGTGGTAAGCATTTATTCTTTTGGAAATTATTTGGTATAAATGTAACACACTGTAAGGTTTCACTGCAGAAGCTGAAGTAATGGCTTCTATGTAATGTTCCACTGCTAAGGTGATGATTTCTCTGTAGCAGCAATGTTTGGGTTATGACTAGAGATAACGGGGCTTTGGAATGCATGGACTATTGAATGGGAGAAATCTTGTTCTTTCTTGTGTGTCTGGGAGCCAGGCTTTTTGGGGTTTTTTTTGTCGGGGAGCGATGGGGAGAGAGAGAGAGGACATGAATGGAGAGATTCAGAAGACCACCAGATGGAGTGGGCTGAGGAGTGAGGGTCTACGCTTGGAGGTCAACGGGAACAAATGAACGAACAGTGAGCTCTAACAATGCACTACAGACTGTTTCATGAGAAGGGGCTGTTTTCTTTTTTTTGTTTTTTTACTAACTGTATAGTCTAATTAAGAATTATAAAGATCAATCATTTAATTACATATTGTGTACTGTCTGATATTTTGCAATGTGGATTTGTAACGGGGCAACACATCATGCAGCATCTACATGAACAAGATTTCTCAGTTTGGCGGGGCCAGAAATTGTTTTCAGGTAGACAAACATGTGTTGGCCGAGCCTGATGGTTATATAAATATTTGGCTCAGCAGTATTTCTCCAAATGCCCTCTGTCTGAGCAGTCAAGCAAAAAGGTTTGCAGTCATATAGCAACTTCCATGTCTGTTTCAAGCCACTTCAGGTCTCTATCTGGCTGAGGGAGTAATTCAGAAGTGCAATCACCACACCACATCAGCAAATCACAGTGAGAGTGTGGTGTCATACCAGCTACATTACTGAATCCCAAGGTCTAGCAACCAATGACTTCAACCGAATAAGCAGTGAGAAAACTTACAGGTTGCTTGCTAATTATGCTAGGGTCACCAGCTGTCCTGCAGAAAAAGAAATCTGTCTTTACCTGCTCCATTCTACAGCTGGTCTACAGCAATGTGATTCTCTCATCTTGAAACAAGGCTCTCATTTGAGGGGCCATAAATGGTCTGGAAAATGTTCATTATTCATCCATGAACAAATAGATCAAGGTAGAAATGGGGACAAATTTAAACAGAGTCATAGGGTCATAGAACAATGCAGCTTTTGGCCCATCTACATGTAGTTAATACTGAACTGTTATTCTGCTGAGTCCCACTGACCCTCAATTGGAACCTACCACTCTATACACCTCCAATCCATGCATTTATCAAAATATCACTTGAAACATGAGCAGGAGTCACCACTTCTACTGGCCACTGGTTGCACACTCTCACCACGCTCTGAGTGAAGAAGTTCCCTCTCAGGTTCCTCTGAAGTATTTCACTTTTTACTCTCAAGCTATGACTTCCAGTTCTAGTCTCACTCAAACTCAGTAGAAAAAGCCTGCTTACATTTATCCTATCTATACCTCTTACAATTTTGTTTACCTCTATCAAACCTACCCTTAATCTTTTATACTCTATGGAATGTTACAGTTCTAACTTAGTCAACTTTTCCCAATAACTCAGATCCTCTTATTCCAGCAATATCCATGCAATTTTTTCTCTACACTCTTTCAGTCTTATTGATATTATTCCTGTAAGTATGAATCCAAAGAAAAGCAAGTATTTCTAATTATACAACACTCTTTCACAATGTTTGGATAGTTACAAGTGCTTTATCTATCTTGAAGAGGATTTGTGGTACAGTATTGAATATTGGAAACAAATAGTTAAAGTTATACTCTAAAACCACACAAGGGCAATGTCATAATAACCAGTTGGTTGAAGGATAAATTATGGCCAGGGCAATGGTGATTATCATCTTACTCTGCTTTGAAATATTTCCATGGGGTCTTTTACATTCACTTGGGTTTGATTTCAATGGTACGATATCTAGTCTTGCAGTGAATATTTTAACTGTGAAACATGATCAGTACTTTTAGGTGCACCACGTGGAAATGATTTGCTGGCCTTTGTGCTTGTGATGTATCAGACATGAGGATGTTGGATGCACAGCAGGGAAATAGATCAGCATGCAATACTTGTGTGACTTCAATGCTGCAACATAAGAGGGGTGCAAGAAAGGATGTGTAGTATTGTTATGTTATTGTGAGCAACACACACAAAATTCTGGAGGAACTCAGCATCCATAGAGGGAAATAAACAGCTGGAGTTTCAGGCCGAGACCCTGTATTGAGATCCTGATAAAGGGGCTTGGTCTGAAAAACCGTCTATTTCCCTCCATTGATGCTGCCTGAACTGCTGAGTTATGCCTGCCTTTTGTGTGAGAATGCACAATATCAAGAGTGTGGAAATGATAAAAACGGCCATTATATACAGTGTGACCTGATTATTATTAGACTCTATCTGCAAATGAGTGCTCGACTTCCTCATCAGGAGGTCACAGTCAGTACAAATCATTGATTATATCTCCTCCTTGCTGACTATCAACACAGGTACACCTCAAAGATGTGCTCTTAACCATCTGCTTTACTCAGCCTACACTGATGAATGCTCAAACACATTCTATGAATTAATAGATCTCAGAAGGCAAAGAGGAAGTGTACAATGGTGAGATTTACCATTTGGTTGAATGGTATCACAATAATATTGCACTCAACATCAGTAGGATCAAGGAATTGACAGATCGTGGACCTCAGGAATGGGAAGTAAGGAGAACACATATGGGTCAGCAGCTGTAAATTCCTGGATGTCACCATCTCCCAGGATCTGTTTTAGGCCCAACACATTGATGCAAAAACTTCTCTACTTCACTCAGAGTTTGAGGAAATTTAGTATATCAGCAAGGACATTTGCAAATTTCTTTAGAAATATGGTGAAGGAGACAGAAGGCCATGGAAGAAAGACATGGAAGAAGGTGTTGGGGGGAGCACCAGAGCAAGGCGATGGACAGCCAAGGAGATAACATGAGAGAGGGGCAAGGGCAAGAAAAATGGTGAAGGGGAGGGAGGGAAGCATTGCTGGAAATTTGAGAAATCGATGTTCATGCCATCAGGTGGAGACTACCCAAATGGAATATAAGGTGTTGTTCCTACAACCTAAGTGTGGCCTTATCACAACAGTGAAGGAGGCCATGGACAGATATTCCGGAATGGGAGATTGAATTAAAATGGGTGGCCACTGGGAGATCCCGCTTCTTCTGCTGGATAGAGCATAGATAATTGGTGCTCTCCCGATTTACATCAGGAGTCATCGATATGCAGGAGGCCACATCGGGAGCACCAAACACAGTAAATGACCCCAACAGACTCATATGTGAAGTGTCGCCTCACCTGGAAGGAGTGTTTGAGGCCTTGAATGGTAGTGAGGGAGGAGGTGAAGGGGCAAGTGTAGCACTTGTTCCGCTTGCAAGGATAAGTGCCAGGAAGGAGATCAGCGGGGAAGGATGAATGGACAAGGGAGTTGCATAGGCAGCGATCCCTGCAGAAAGCAGAAAGTAGGGGGTGAGGGAAAAGATGTCTTTGGTGGTGGGATCCAGTTGGAGGTAGCGGAAGTTTCGGAGATTTATGTGCTGGACGTGGAGGCTGGGGGGTGGTAGAAGACACGAGGAACCCTACCCTGGTAGGGTGGTGGGTAAGAGCAGATGTGCGTGAAATGAAGAGTTGCAGTTGAGGGCAGCATTGATGGTGGAGGAAGGGAAGCCCCTTTCTTTGAAAAAGGAGGACATCTCCTTTGTACCAGAATGAAAGGCCTCATCCTAAGAATAGAGGTGGCAGAGATGGAGGAATTGAGAGAAGGGGATGGTGTTTCTACAAGTAGCAGGGTGGGACAAGGTATAGTCCAGGTAGCTGTGATAATAGATATCAGTGGATAAGCCTTCTCTGGAGATAGAGGCAGTGAAATCGAGAAGTGTCAGAAATGGGAAGGGAAGGGAAGGGAAGGGAAGTGTCAGAAATGAACCAGGTGAATTTGAGGGCAGGGTGGAAGTTGGAGGCAAAGTGGATGAAATTGACGAGCTCAGCATGGGTGCAGGAAGCAGCATCAACGCAGTCATCTATGTAGCATAGGAAAAGTGCAGGGCGGTCACCAGTGCAAGCTTGGAACAGATTGTTTCATTTAGCCGACAAACAGGCAGCATAGCTGGGACCCATGCAAGTGTCCATGGCTACCCTTTTTTGTTTGAAGGAAGTGGGATGAGGCAAAGGAAAAATTATTTAGGATGAGGACAAGTTCCACTAGGCTGAGGTGAGAGGTAGAGGGGAACTGGATGGGTCAGCTGTCCATAAAGAAACAGAGAGCTTTGAGGCCTTCCTAGTGAGGGATGGAGATGTACAGGAACTGGACATCCATGGTGAAAATAAGATAATGGGGGCTAGGGAACTTGAGGTCCTTTAAAATATCAAGAGCATGTGAGCTATCACAGATGTAGGCAGGAAGGGACTTATCTAGGGGAGATAAACCAGTCATATCTCCCATCATACAAGTTAGTAATTCTGATTCTGATATGTTAGTAGATTCTGATTCTGACAAAAGATCTCTGACCTGAAATGTTAACTTTCCTTGTCACCCCATAGATGCCGCTTGACATGCTAAGTTTTTCCAGCATCTTGTGTTTTTGATTTCAATCTCCAAAACACGAGGCTCTTTTTATTTTCAGTGATTAATTTATTTTTACACAGAGTATTGGGTGCTTTAAATGCAAGTGCAGGTAAATATGCAGAGGTTCAAGAGGCTCTTACAATACTACAGTGTGCACAGAATAGAGGAATATGGGCATTATGTAGGCAGAAGGAATCATTTGAGTGAGTCACTTAATTACTAATTTAATATGGCACAATGCTATGGGTTGAAGAGCCTGTTCCTGTATGCTGCTGTTCTATTTAATTCAAGTCAAAGTCAAAAATATGTGTTTTAATAGTACACACAGTTTGAAATGCTGGCTGTGGTCATAATCGAGCCATCTGCCAATACAAGTATCTTCTGAATCGTCTTCAGTTCCATCTCATGAAGAAAAGCAGTTTTACAGAAACTGAAGGGCCAATAACAGGTTTGAAATCACAAATTACTTAAAGAGGTCCTGATTCATAGAGAGTGGTTGAGCAGGCAAGGACTTTATTCCTTGGGACATAGGAGATGGACAATGTGAGCTTGCAAATATGTATAAAATCAAGAAAGGTATATATAGGCTGAATGTACATGGTGTTTTTTCCCCAGAAAAGAGGAACTAAAAAGGAGGTAGAAGGTTTAGAGAGAGTGCAAAAGAAAGTTATCAAGTACTACCTGAATTAGAAAGCATGTCTATGACAGTAGGTTGAGTGAGCTTGGACTTTTCTCTCTGGAGTAAAGGAGAATGAGAGGCAATTTGATGTGAGTGTACAGGATGGTAAGAGATTTAGATAGATTGTATAGCAGAGAGTTTTTCCTTGGGGGAGGGGGGATGGCTAACATGAGGGGGTATAATTTTAAGGTGATTGGAGGAAAAGATAAGAGGGATGTCAGATATAAGTTTTTTTTTTACACAGAGAGCACAGAATGCCCCAAGGGACATATAATTAGGAGTTTTTAAGAAATTCATAGATAGGCACATAGATGATAGAAAAATGGAGGGTTATGTAGGAAGGAAGTGTTCGATTGAACTAGAAAAGATTAGAAGTTCAGCAGAACATCATGGGCTGAGGTGCCTGCACTGTGCTGTAATGTTCTGTGTTCTTTGTTCTAATAACTAGAGGGCATTGGTTTCAGATGAAAGGGGAATGATTTGGGGGGGACCTGAGGGGCAACTTCTTCTCACCTGGGTGATGAGCTGCTAGAGGACGTGGTTGAGGCAGATAGAAGTAACAACATTCAACAGCACTTGGGTAAGTACTGTCCATAGATAGGAGGTGTTTAGAGGGATATGAGCCAGACACTAGCTCATAGTTTGCACCGCTGAGTTGGGCTTAAGGTTGTATCCATGCTGTATTACTCTGTGACTCAAAGGAGAAAGCATTCCAGCTTTTATCATAGACTGGTGAAAAATCACATAATATTTATGGTGTCATCAATAGGTTGCTTGGTTGAACATGCTGACAATAAATGTATCAGTGTTAAATATGGCTAAGTCACAACAAAACTACAGTGACTTCATATTTTATTCAACAGAAGAATGTGTTGAATGAGACTATCTTGTTGCATCGCAAAAGGCTAGAAATAAATTAAAGAAATAATCAATAATTGTACAAATCTGGGACAAAATGTCATTTCTGTGATGTTGTGCAAAGTCTGGAAATTATAGGGTCCATAAGGATTTCATAGCCAGGAGGTATGGGGAGGGAGAGGTAGTTGGGATTAGCCACCAATTAAACATTCTCAATGATATGCAGCTCAAATAGACTTTGACAACAAAGTCCAGTTCCTGGCCTTCATGTGCAGCTTAGGTACTAAACCCAGCGGAGCTATTTCTACTGACTGGAGAAGAACCAAAGGTTCATTAATACCCATTTCTCCAGGCAGGTGGGGCTCATCAGCTGTCGTTGGCAGCTGATCTTGGAGAAGAAAACCTCTGATCTCAAACTTCTGATGCTTAGGGCTTTACCCACTCAAGGGAAATGCTTCAGGAGTAAACTCTGAGGGAAAATCTGGGGCTGGGGTTCCTAAAGCAGCCCTACGTAGAGTTCAATGCTGATTGACAACTCCTGCAATGTTGTTGGTGCCAAACGGCATTGGTCTCTGCCATTCTTTTGGATTCAACAGAGAGGGGAAGTCTGCTGTATGGTCAACAGCTTGCTCTCCAAATCGTACCGACTTGGCTTGTGCACTGATTTGCTTATGTTCAGGATGCAACACCCATGATCAACCCCGACCAATGAGGGCCTCAGAAAGGAAATATAGGTAAAGGCAACTTTAACCCTTGAGAAGTATATCAATTTGATGTAGATGCTTGAGTTTGTAACATTCAGAGGATAATATGGTCAATGCATAAAGACCTCAAATTGCTTCAGTGAGCAGAAAAAGTGAAAAAATATACGTCAGAGCAGAAACTCTCCTTTAAAACCATCAGCAAGAAATAATGGTTGGCATCAGCAATTTAAGCAGAATTTGTTTCAAAAACATTATCTTAAGTTTTGTGTAACCAGTATTGATCCATCAACCAAAGTCATTTAAAGTCACGTGATAAACATTGTTCATAAATGCTATTAAGTAATTATGAAGGCTAAATAACTGTTAAGGGAATGGATTTATGGTTCAAAAGATGTATCATAATGTAAAAAGTACAAGAATCAATACAAATAGGGTTACCCAAAGGGCCACAGGTGTGTGCTACGGAAGATTTTGCAATCCACAGTTCTACTATTTACTTAACTTAGTCAGAGATACAGTGTGGAACAGGCTTTTCAGCCCTTTGAACCACACTGCCCAGCAGCCCGATTTAACCCCAGCCTAACCACAGGACGTTCTACAATGACCAACTAACCTGCTAACCAGTATGTCTTTGGACTATGGGAGGGAACCACAGCGCACAGAGAAAACCCATGAGAAAACATACAGACTCCTTACAGCTAATGTTGGAATTGAACTCTGAACTCAGATGCCCTAAGCCGTAATAGTGTTGCACTAACCACTACACTACAGTGGCCCTATTTGCTTGAGATTATCGATGACCCTCAGAAATTTCTCCTGTAAGATCCATCCATTCATGTAAGATACTGTCTCAAATCTATTCATTGCACTACTTACTGTTCCACAGAGGGTGAGGACAGGTAATGCACCATCATTTAAAAGGAACCTCAAGAGACTTCACACCATCATGTAAAAGGTGCTCGTGGTGAAATGAGAAGAATAATGCAAATTTTAATGGAGAACAATCGGTACTGATCATGTTGAAAGGAAATCGTGGTTGCAAGAACTTTATCACTTCTTCTGAAGCTAGAAACAGAAGTTAAAACCAACGGTACGTTATATGGATATTACTTTCCTCATCGACTCAAGAAAACAGTCCGAGAGTAAATGCAGTGAGGCACATGAACCTGAGACCAGTATCATTGTACCTGATATGTAACCTTGGAGGGAAGCAATTTCTTATGCTATTGAGTAACTTCAAAGTTGAAAGTAAATTTATTATCAAAGTACATATAAGTCACTGCATACAACCCCCAGATTCATTTTCCTTGTGGATGTTCATAGTAAATACAAGAAACCAAATACAATCAGTGAAAGACTGCTCCCAACAGTTCCAACAGCCAATGTGCAAAAAGCAAAAAAACTGTTCAAATACAAAAAGAAGAAAAAATAAATAATAATAATAATCATAATAATAAATTTGAAATTATGCACTTCGTCATCAGTAAACCTAAAGCAATTAATTCATATAGTAGTGCTATTTTCAGAAAACATAAACATGAAATTCAGACTAGATAAGTCCGACATTAAACATAAAGAATGGTGCAATAGAGCTGGAGCACATGTTACAGAGTAGCAGGATACAATGCAACCAATAGATAAATATGAGACATTTAAGTACCTGGATTATCAACAAGCCAAGAAAATAGATTATTGTACCACAAAGGGAAATCTTTCGACAGAATTTACTTCACAGTTTAAGGAAATCTTCCAAACAGAACTGAGTAGCAAAAATATAACAAAGACAATAAATTCTTTCACTATACCCATATTAAAGTATTCTTTTGGCATAATATTTTTTTCAGAAACCAATCTGGAAAATTTACAAAGAAAAATAAGTAAAATAGCAAATTTTAGAAAACATTATATACAGTCAAACATACTTAGATTAACACTACTTAGGACAGAAGGAGGAAGAGGAATAACAGACATATAAAAATATTTAGTTAACCAGATAAAACTTCTAAGGATATATTTTCATCAACAAAAACAGGATTCAGCACTCCACGCGAGTATATGCAACTCGACACTTAAATAAAAGCACAACCCCCAAAAAATTAAGAACTTATCACTATAGAAGGACAAGCTTATCAATGTGACCATCCATGGAAGACATCCCCATGATCTCAGCAGACTAGATGTCAACAAGGAAGTGTCAAACATCTTCCCAGAAACAGAGAGGTTTGTTTTGGCAATACGGGACCAGGTGGTTACCACAAAAATTATCAAAATATGTAATAAATAAACAGCCAATTCAAGATGATAAATGCAGAGAGAACACTTTCCAGGACCCTGCAGCAATTTAACTCATTCTTACACAGGCACAACCAAGTGACAAGCGTCATTTATCAAAATCTTGCTTTAAAATACAAACCCCTAAAAGACACCGTACTTTATCATAAATACAAAGCTGATCCAGTTTTAGAGACAGAGTCCCACAAACTACATGATGATCAATCTATTATTACAGATAGAACAAACCATAATAACCATCCGGATATAATACTATGGGATAAACAAGCAAAAACAGCTTACTTAATAGAGAGACATCCCAAACACAGATAACACACAGAAATCAATAAGTGAAAAACAGCAGAAATATGCTTAATTAAAAGAGGATACTGGAAGAGCAATGGAACATGAACAAGGTACAGTGTAGTTTTACCTTATTTTTACCTTATTTTTCTTATGCACTGTGTAATGATATAAGCAGTATGCAAGACAAGATTTCGCTGTATCTTTGTACATGTGGCAAAAATAAACCAATGCCCCAAACCCCATTCTCCTGCATTCTCCCTATAACCTTTGGCACCCTTACTAGTAAAAGAGCCATTACCTTCCAATTTAAATATATCCAATGACTTGGCCTCTGCAGCTGTTTCTGGCAATGAATTCCACAGATTCACAACCCTCTGGCTTAAGAAATTCCTCCTCATCTCTTTTCTAAATGCATGTCTCTCTATTGTGAGGCTCTGCCTTCTGGTTCTAAACTCCCTCCCACAGGAAACATCTCCAGATCCACTCTATCTCGGGCTTTCAATATTCGATAGATTTCCTTTGGATACCTTTCCTCATTTTTCTAAACTTCAGCAAGTACAAGCCCCGGGCCATCAAATTCTCCTCATAAGTTAATCCTTTTATTCCCTTAATCAATATCTTCATGTTAAAATTAATGCCATATTCTCTCTGTATCTCGAGAGGCAAGGACTAATTGTCTTATTGTTGCTCTTGGAATCTCGTTCACAGAGTAGCTGATTGTTGCTCAGAAGAGTGTGATATCCCAATCTGACTCCTCTGATGTCTCAGAGTCTTCCACTGAGGACAGTAGCTTTATGAACTTCCATGCTGAGCGATTGCACAAGTCTTGTCAGTTTATAGCACCATACAATTTCGAAACAGGTATAAGGCATTCCATCCCTTTGAGCATACTCTGCCATTCAATATGACTGAACATTCCTTGTCCATTTTCCTGCCCTTTTCCCATTAATTAATCCCTCACTGAATAGACTGTTGGTTTCAGCCTCAAACAATCATGAGGACTGCCGGAGAGCATTGTGTGGTGCGCACTTTCATAGCTCACAGCCCTTTGAGAGAGGGAATTTTTCCTGATTTCAGTCTTAAATTGTTTCCCTCATGTTGCAGGGAAAGAACAGTGAGAGCTAGTAACTAATAAATAGCGATGTGGATTGTGCTAGTGTGATAATAAGGAACCACACACAAAGCCAAGAAGTAGAGACATGGAATGCAGCAGCAATGATGTCCAAGGTTAAGGACTTTCATTAATTATGTTATAGCATGCACCTATGTTTGTAATAGAAAATAGGATTTACTGTTAGACCTATGGACAATCATTTTACTCTATAATCAGGACCTAGCCCTTTACTTAATTAAGTATTCCTGTAGCCACCATTCAGTTAAGAACATGTAGTTTTACTGACAATCTCATCAACTGACAATGTGAAAAGCTCCACTAAATTCATGGCCAGGTAGATCAGCTTTGGCTGGTTTCCTGATGCACAACAGTTTTTAAATAAATCACTTATTATTTCAAACACTAATTTGTGACCTTTCAGTTTTCTCCTACACCTCTCAATCTGACAGAATGCTTCTCAGGATGAATTCCAACAAGTTCACCTCTGAAAAACATACACCAAATGCTGGAGGAACTTAGCAGGCCAGACAGCATCTATGGAAAAGAGTACAGTCGACGTTTCGGGCTGAGACCCTTCAGTAGAACCTAATTAAAAATTGAAGAGGTGGTTAATGATTAAAACTGTCCAAGATCATTAGAGCATTAAAGCTATTAGTGCAAAAGTTATTTTTTTTTTTAGTTTGCACCATAGACTTAAGAGTTTCATATCTTTTGTTATTAAGAAAGAGCTTTGACCAGCAGCCAATCCAGATGTCAGGAGTTTTGAGAGGAGGGGACTTCAATCAGGACCACTGCCTGAGTAGAAAAGTAGGTCACTACAATAAAAAAGAGCTTTGACCAGTGACCAATTGGTGTTTGGGATTGATTAGCAACAGCAAACTAAAGGAAGGCAGGGACAGGCTTAGCGGCCATTGTTGCAGTGGCCGTCATCTTGAGTGGACAGTCAGAGTGGTATTCTCCAGTCTTTAGCTCTTCTAGGCTTCAGTCGGAGAAACCAAAAAGGAAAGAAAAGCTCACTTTTTTTCTTCCCTTCTTTATATCTACTCAACTAGGATAGTAGTGATGGCAGGCAGGAACGAGAAAGTGAAGTTCTCCTCTTGTGAATGTGAGAAGGCAGGGAGACCTCCAGTGTCCCTGATGACTGCAACTGTGAGAAGTGCATTCAGCTGCAGCTTCTAACAATTCACATTAGGGAGCTGGAGCTGGAACAGGATAAACTCTGGATTATTCGAGAGGCTGGACGGGATGATAGACAGGATATATAGAGAAGTAGTTACTCCTAAGTTGCAGGGCTCATGAAACTGGGCAACAGGAAGGGAAAAGAGTTTAAGGAGCCAGTTCAGACAGCCCCTGTGCCCCCCCTCAAAAACAGGTATATCATTTTGGATACTGTCTGCGGGGGACGTGGAGGATGTCCTAACAGAGGAAAGCACAGTGGTTGAGCCTCTGGTACTGAGTCTGCCTCTGTGACTGCGAAGGGGAGAAGAAGAGGCATGCAGTTGTGATAGGGGATTTATTAGTTTGGAAAACAGACAGAAGGTTCTGTGTCGCTTACTGGGTGCTAGGGTCCAGGAGATCTCTGATCGAGTCCTGAACATTCTTAAATGGGAGGGTGAACAGCCAGAAGTCATGATGCATGTAGTTACCAATGTTGTGGGCAGGAAGAGTGACAAGGTTCTGCATAGGGAGTTCACGGAGTGAGGTGCTAAGATAAAGGGCAAGTCCTCCAGTCCTCAGGAATGCTTCCCATAATAGTGAGGCCAGAACTAGGAAGATTATACAGTTTAATACCTGGCTAAGGAGTTGGTTGAGGATGGAGGGCGTAAGATTTTTGGGTCTTCAAGCTCTCTTCCAGGGAAGGTGGGATCTGTATTGAAGGGTCAGTTTGCACCTGATCTGGAGAGGGATCTAATACCCCAGCAGAAAGGTTTCTTATTGCTGCACGGTGGAGTATAAACTAGAGTTGCAGAGTTCCAGAGCGCCTGAACAGTCAGTGGAGAGGTTGTGGAAGCAGATGTTGGTACGATCTCAGACAAAGTCAGGAATCAAAAGGTTGAGCACGATGAGACCAGTTTCCTAAGCTGCACATACACTACTTCAATGCAAGAAGTATCGTAGAAAAGGCGAATAATTGTGCTAAAGATGAGGCTTACAAACAGAGGCAATGTGTAGAGAGGAGAGGCTGCTGAGAGGGAAAACTGCAGTCAATAAGATGAGTTATAATGTAAAAGGCAGAAAAATTGAAAAGGGTGATTACAGGATTGAAGGTGTTATATTTCAATGTGCACAGTACACGAAATAAGGTAGATCAACTTGCAGCAGTTGCAGATTGGCAGGCATGATGTCGTTGGCATCACTGAATCATGGCTGAAAGATTATAGCTGGAGCAACATGCACAACACGCTAGAGGAACTCAGCAGGTTAGGTAGCATCCGTGGAAATGAGCAGTCAATGTTTTGGTCTGAAATCCTTCATCAGAACTGAAGAGGGAGGGGGCAGGGGCCCCATAAAGAAGGTGGGGTGAGGGTGGGAAGGAGAAGGCTGGTAGGTGCCAGGTGAAAAACCAATCAGGGAAAAGATCGGGGTGGGGGAGGGGAAGCAGGGAGGGGGTAGGCAGGTGAAGAAGGGATGTAAGGGGAAAGCACTATGGATAGTAGAGGAAGGCAGAATCATGAGAGAGGTGATAGGCAGCTGGAAGAGGAGGCCGAATGAAACTGGGATGGGGGAAGGGAGAGGGAAGGAATTACCGGAAGTTAGAGAATTCAATGTTCATGCCAAGGGGCTGGAGACTACCCAGACGATATATGAGGTGTTGCTCCTCCAACCTAAGTTTCGCCTCATCATGGCAGTAGAGGAGGCCATGTATGGACATATCCGAATGGGAACATGAAGCAGAGTTGAAGTGAGTGGCAACCGGGAGATCCTGTCTGTTGTGGCGGACAGAGCGGAGGTGCTCGATGAAGCGGTTCCCCAATCTGCGTCGGGTCTCGCCGATGTAGAGGAGGCCGCACCGAGAGCACCGGATGCAGTAGATTACCCCAACAGACTCACAAGTGAGGCATTGCCTCACCTGGAAGAACTGTTTGAGGCCCTGAGTGGTGGTAAGAAAGGAGGTGTAGGGACAGGTGTAGCACTTACACTTGCAGAGATAATTATAGCTGGATACTTAATTCAGCTATTCACATTGCATCGAAAGCACAGGCAGGAAGGCTGAGGGTGTGGCATTGTTTTGTTGGCAAAAAGTGAAATCAAATCATGAGAAAGAAGTGACATAGGGTCAAAAAGTGTTCAATCATTGTGGATAGAGGCAAGGAACTGCAAGGGTAAAAAAAACTGATTGGGAGTTCTAGACAGATCCTCAAATAGTAGTAAGGACGTGGCCTACAAGTTACAATGGGAGATAGAAAATGCATTCCAAAAGGGCAATGTTGCAATACTCATGGGGGATTTCAATATGCAGGTAGATTGGGAAAATCAAGTTGGTGCTGGATTCCAAGGTGGAAAATTTCTAGAGTGCCTGTGAGATGGCTTTTTAGAGCAGCTGGTGATTGAACCCACTATGGGATCAGCTAGTCTGGACTGTGTGTTGTACAATGAACAAGAATTGATTAGACATTTCAAGGCATTAAAACCTGTAGGGGAAGTGACCATAATATAATCAAATTCACCCTAAAATTTGAGAACGAGTAGTTAAAGTCAGATGAATCAGTATTACAATGGAGTAAAGGGAACTACTCCGGGGTTCTGAAAGATGTGGCTGGTAAAATCGTGGAGCCATTAGTAATGATCTTTCAAGAATCACTAGTTTCTGGAATGGTTCCAGAAGACTAGAATAATGCAAATGTCACTTCACTCTTCAATAAGGGAGGGAGGCAGAAGAAAGGAAACTACTGGATAGACCAGTTAGTCTGATCTCAGTAGTTGCGAAGATTTTGGAGTCAATTATTAAGGATGAGGTCTCAGGGTACTTGGAGGCACATGATAAAGCAGGCTGCAGTCAACATGGTTTCCAAGGGAAAATCTTGCCTGACATATCTGTGGGAATTTTTTGAAGAAATAAAAAGCCTGATAGAGAAAGGAGAATCAGTTCATGTTGTGTATTTGGACTTCCAGAAGGCCTGTGACAAGGTACCACAAATGAGGCTGCTTAACAAGCTAAAAACCCATGGTTTTACTGAAAAGATTCTAGTATGGATAAAGCAGTGGATGATTGGCAGCAGGCAGAGAGTGGGAATAAGGGAAACCTTTTCTGGTTGACTGCCAGTGACTAGTGGTGTTCTACAGGGGTCTATGTCTGTGTTGGGACTGATTCTTTTTTTCATTATATGTCAATAATCTGGATGATGGTATTGATGGCTTTGCTACAATGCTTGCAGACAATATTAAAATAAGTGGGGGCAGGTAATTTTGAGGAAGTAGAGAGGCTACAGGCAGACTAGGGCAGTTTAGGAGAGTAGGCAAAGAAATGGCAGGTGACGTACAGTGTCAGGAAGTGTCTGGTTATACACTTCGGTAGAAGAAATGAAATTGTTGATTATTTTTTAAATGGAGAGAAAGTACAAAAACTGAGTCACAAAGGGACTTGGGAGTCCTTGTGCAGGATTCCCTAAAGGTTAATTTGCAGGTTGAGTCTGTGGTGAGGAAGGCAAGTGCAATGTTAGCATTCATTTCAAGAGGACAAGAATATAAAAGCAATGATGTAATGATGAGACTCTATAAAACACTGGACAGGCCTCACTTGGAGTATTGTGAGCAAGTTTGGGTCCCTTATCTTAGAAAGGATGCTCTGAAACTGAAGCAGGTTCAAAGGAGGTTCATAAAAATGATTCCAGGATTGAATGGTTTGGCATATGAAGATCGTCTGATGGCTCTGGGCCTGTATTCACTGGAATTCAGAAGAATGTGGGTTGACCTCATTGAGATCTACGGAATGGTGAAGAGTCTTGAAGAGTGGATGTGGAGAGGATTTTTTCTATGGTGGGAGAGTCTAAGACCAGAGAACATACTCTCACAGTGGTGTCCTTTTAGAACGGAGATGAGAAGGAATTCCTTTAGCCAGAGAGTGGTGGACCTGTGGAATTCCTTGCCACAGGCAGCTGTGGGGGCCAAGATTTATGTATATTTAAGACAGTGATAGGTTCTTGATTGGTCATGGCATGAAGGGATATCTGGAGAATGAAAGAGTTTGGGGCTGAGAGGAAAATTGGATCAGCCATGATGAAATTGTGGGCCAAATGGTCTAATTCTGTTTTTATATCTTATGGTCTATTAATTGCAGCATCTTTGAAGCGTTGTTTTGTTTGTGACATTGTAAGTAACTTTTAATCATCAACTTTTAATCATCCAATTTTTACCCCAGTTGGATGGGATAAGGCCAAACTCAGAAAATAGTTGTAATCAAGAACTATTTACACTTGCAAGTTAAATCATTCACCGAGTCATAAGATTGGCCAAAGGTCAGACAAAGTTCCTCAAATTAGCCCAGCAATGTGGGCTGCCTGACACTGAGTCATGTTTTTGACTCGAGAGGATGTGAGCTTTCTTTACACTACTCCTGATGTTGGTGGGTGGCATATTGGAGTTCATGGGCAGCGTGTGAACCAGCATGGATAACTTCACTCACCTCACCACTCTACTAATTCTGCAACCTATGGATTCACTTACAAGTACTCTGCATCTTGTGTTTTCAATATTATTTATCACCTATTTATTGTAATTAATAGTTTTTTTTGCATTGCACAGCTTGTCTTGCAAATTAGTTATTTGTCTGGTGTGTAACTTTTCATTGATTCTATTATCTTTCATTGTTTCTACTGTGAAGCCCGCAATAATGTGAATTTCGGGGTAGGATATGTTGACGTATATGTAGTTTGATAATAAATTTACTTTGAACTCTTTTCATACCATAAAATCAAACCATTACAATCAATGTACACAATAATATCAACATAGTACACAAAATCAATAAACATATTCCATAAATATTTGCAGGAGATAATGAAGTTTAGTGCTTTATCAAAATCAGTTGATAATCTTTGTGATTATTTTATGATGTGAATACTCAACAAAGGATGTGTGAATGCTTAATTGGTATCATGTAAGGCAAGCTTGAAGGACTCATAGATATAGGAAATCAGTGTCTCTAGATATCTCTAGATTATCCATGAGATTTAAGTTTAAAAGAAGCAGAAAATTCTGGGAAAAAAATGGAAATCCAGGTAGCATCTATGGAAGGACAAGCACTTAATGTTATAGATCTGGGACCGTGCATCAGAACCAAAGTCTTAGACTTGAAACATTAACTGGTTCTGTTTCTTTGAATGTTTTCTGATCTTTTGATTGCTTCCAGCATTTTCAGATTCCAACATCCAAATTATATTTTTGGTTTTCTTCTGTAATGTTCAGTGGATCCAACATAATTGATCTGGGTAAAATACAAGTCTAATTCGTTGGCTGCGACAATGCATAGTGTAAAAGTAAAAACACCATCTCAGTCAACCACAGACTGGTTGAAATGGGAAAATTCATGCTGATATAGAAAGTATTGCATCTTGAGATTGAATGGGAGGATATAGTTCCAAGATATCAATTTGCATTTATATAGAGCCTTTAGTGTTGTCTTTTTTTGGGATCAAAAGTTTTGTCAAATTGGGCTTTGCTAAGAGTTTTCAATGCACATTTTGGAATCTATTGACAAAAAAATCAAACAGACATTTGCTTCCTTCTGAAGGCAATGGAAAATCTCGGCATAATAGTGCCTGTTGGGTGAGTTACAGTCATTTCTGTTTTTGTATAAAATACAAAATACTTATGTATAAACCAACATACTGAATTATTGGTTCCTATAGCTGAGGGTGGTAATGGGGACAAGCTCCCACTCCCTATTAAATGCTCTCAATAGCATGCATTTCAAATAGCCTCTGACAACCAAGTCCAGCTCCTGGCCTTCCCATGTAGCTTGGCTACTAAGCCTGACAGAACCATTTCTTCTGACAGGAGAAGGGGCAAGGTGGGTTACCGGCGTCTTAAAACCAGTTGCTTTGGGCAGAAGGGGCTTGTCTGCCATGGTTGGTAACTCATCTAGGAGAAGGAAAACTCTGATCTCAAACCTCCACTGCCTAGCAGCTATACCCACTCAAGGGAGAAGCTTTGGGAGTAAACCCAGAGGGAAAAATCCAGAGCTGGGATCCCCAAGGTAGTCCTATGTTGAGTTCAATGCTGACTGGCAACTCCTGCAACACTGCTGGTACAAAACTGTATCGGTTTCTGCCGTTCCTTTGGATTCATCAGATGCATGCATGGGAAGAAGCTTGGTACATGGGCAACAGCTTACTCTCCATGCTATACTGCCCAGGCTTGTGCACTTACTCAGCTAGGATGCAACATTAATGATCAACGCTGACTGATGAAGGCTTTCTACAGACACTGATGAAGTAATTCTACAGACACTGACTGGAGAAATTGGAGAAAGTTGTTCATTCTCTCAATGTTGTGAACCTTGGATACTGGTAGAGCACACTAAGTTCTACTTACAATAACAAATTTCAGGACACATTGGTATTTGTTCCAACTCTGACAACTTGGATCTCATTACAAATGGTGCTTAATATATACCTGCACTCTCTATGTTCTCCAACCACACCATATTTACTCACTCAAATGCAAAGATATTTTTGTGGGGGAAATTCATGAAACTCCATCCATAGGTTGGTTTCTACATGCTTTTTCATTCTTTCCAGCACAACTCTATTTTTCCAATATTTGTAATAGCCTGAATGAGTTTCCATTACTTTTGTAGCAGAGATTTATTCTCATTCCCTCTCACTCTCCCTCCTTTGAAATTATCAGTAAATTGAACAAACAACAAAAATACTTTCTTAAATAAGAGTTCACAATGCCAAGAGAGCAGTTTTCTTGATGTGATATTTTTCCACAAAAACAACATCTGGTGAGAAACACATCAATCAAATTTGCATCTTTGAATGCTGTCAATCACTTGACACAATCCTTCAAGTGGCAGAGCCCGAACATAGCAATGGTTGTCAAACGCCACTTTTATATTTGACAGTCCAATGGCTTTATGGTTCCTTGTATGAGGATATATTTTCTCATGCTTTCTGCAATGATTTTGAAGCATGACTTAGACTCTTACTTTTCTCTCAACCTTTATCAATTTGATAAATACCTCAATTAATTCACCTTAGCCTTCAACATTCTAGTTTAATTACAGCCTAGATTGACAGTGCTACATAAAATCTAACCTGGCAGTCCCCTTTGCCTTAGACTCTGCAAGAGTCCACAATCACTTCTAATAAAAACTACAGGGTATGTTTTGAACTTTTATTCTGACATTTAACTCCATTGATTTAACTGAATTTCAGAAAAGACATACAACATACAGACAAAACTATACATTCAATGCAAACAACTGAGATTGAAAGTTTATCTCTGCCAATCTAATAATCTGGAATGCTGATCAAACTTGTCTATGTGCTATAACTGAAAAATCAGTGGTAGAAATTTTACTATAAACAAAAACATAATTAGTTCAAACTCTTCTCACCACTTCTTCCTAATCAGTTTGATCATTTGCCTCACAGAGGCTACTGATATGCTTGACGCATGTACATACCTGGTGTGTTTAGAAGGCGAGATCTTTTACAGTGGTAAGACACCTCTTGTTCACAGTAATCCATGTTGTTAATCATAGCTTGGAGTTGCTCTCTGTTAGCAGTGTAGCTTAAGTGCACAAGCTGAGGTTTGCTTGAACTAGAACCCTGGACTTTGGTTAGCTCTGTGTTGTTGTGCTGAATTACTGTCCACGTCTTGTCTTCTGTCAAAAAGTAAAACCAGATATCAAAAAAATACAGTGCAAAAGAACAATCCACTGTGATCTAGTACAACATAATGTATTCAATGCATTAAGTCCAAGGCATTTTCTGTCCAAAGTTGTTCATAAAATTCTCTGTGTTTTCAACACAATAATGTAATTAGACTTTAAAGACTATAAGACCACAAGACACAGGAGCAAGATTCAGCCAAATGGCTCATTAAACTACTCCCCCATTTCATCATGGCTGATTTATTATTCCACTCAACCCCATTCTCCTGCCTTCTCCCCATAACCTTTGATGCCCTTATTAATCAAGCATGTATCAGCCTCCATTCTAAATATACCCGATGACTTGGCCTCCATATTTCTGTAACAATGAATTCCACAAATGTACCACCCAGTTAAAGAAATTCTTCCTCATCTCTGTTCTAAAGGGACATCCTTCTACTCTGAAGTTATGCCCTCTGGTTCTCAACTCCTCCACTATAAGAAAAGTCACAGTCGTTTAGTATTACTTCTTGAAAAATGCATACTGCTTTTAAGGACAGACAATATATTCACATAATAAAGTAGATAATATTGATACTATACCGAGAAAGATCCTGAAGAAGCAGACAGTGACGTTTGATTTATACTGGCAAAAAAAAAGTAAACACAAATTCTGGACGTGGCATTATTGCATTAATTTATCTCCTTTATTCAAATTAAATACTGTCCATCAGTCAATCGCCATTTTAATTTGAAAGATATTTTCCATTTTCAGTATTACAATACTGAAGTAGATGTATCAGAATAATCAGAATCAGGTTTAATGTCACTGGCATATATCATGAAATTTGATGTTTTCCAGCAGCAGTACATTGCAATACATAAGAATAAAAATGCCATAAATTATATATATAATATTTATATATGAATTACATTAAATAAGTAGAGCAAAATCAGAGAAGAAAATAGTGAGATAGTGCTAATGGATTCATTGTTCATTCAGAGATCTGATGGCAGAGGGAAGAAACTGTTCCCAAAACATTGAGTGTATGTCTTCAGGCTCCTGGACCTCCTTCTTGATGGTAACAATAAGAAGTGGGGATGTCCTGGGTGATGTAGGCTCTGAATGGTGAATGCTGCCTTTTCTAGGCATCGCTGTTTGAAAATATCCTCAATACTGCGGCAGGCATGAGTAAGCTGGCTCAGTTGCAACTTTCTGCAGTTTTTTTACGATCCTGTGCAGTGACCCCTCCATATCTGATGGCAATGTAACTGGTTAGAGTGCTCTCCATAGTACATTTCATAGTACACTGGGTGTGCTACATTAACATTTTGGGCCCAGGAGAGATCTTCAGAGATGTTGACAAATAGGAACTTGAAACTGCTCACCTTTTCCACTGCTAATCTTTCAATAAGGACTGGAGTGTGTTATCTTGACTTCCCCTTCCTGAAGTCCACAACCAATTCCTTGGTCTTACTAACACCAAGCATATGGTTGCTGTTGTGACACTACTCAACTATCTGATATATCTATCTCATTCACTCCTGTACACCTCCTCATTACCATGTGAAATTCTGCAAACAATAGCTGTATTGTCAGTAAATTTATAGATGGTATTCGAACTGTGACAAGCCACACAGTCATGTGAAAAGAGAGAATAGAGCAGTGGGCTCAGCACACGTCCTTGCGGTGTGTCAGTGTTGATCATCAGCGAGGAGGAGATGTTATTTCCAATTACTAGATTGAGCTGATTAGAATTGAGGGCATGCTGTTGTTGAACATTGAGCTGTAGACAATTAACAGCAGCCTTATGTTGGTAGTACTATTGCCCAGGTAGTCCAATGCCAAGTGGAAAGCCAGTGAGATTGCAGCCACTGTAAACATTGCGGCAAAAGGGAAATTGCAGCAGATCCAGGAGTTAGGCAGCAGTTGATTCTAGCCTCTCAAAGCACTTCATCACAGTAGGAGTTCCATTAAGTGATAGTTGTTGAGGCAGCTCACGATGCTCTCTTTGGGTATCGGAATGTTGCCATTTTGAAGCAGATGGGAACCTGCGACTGCATAAGTGAGAAGTTGAAGATGACTTTGAATACTTCCACAGACGGTGGCACAGGTTTTTAGAGCCCCACCAGGTACACCATCAGGGCCTGACGTCTTACAAGGGTTCACCCTCTTGAAAGATGTTCTGAAGTCAGCTTCTAAGACAGAGATCACAGGGTCACCAGACAATGATGGGATTTGCATAGGTTTAGTTTTATTTCCTCTTTGAAAACATGTGTAAAAAGCATTGAGCTCATCTGAGAGTGAAGCATCAAAGCCACGTTGACTGAAGGTGTACACTCAGTGTACACTTTTATTAGGTACCTCCTAATAAACCAGTGAATGTATGCTCATTGTTTTTTGCTGCCGAAGCTTATCCACTTCAAGGTTCGATGTATTGTCCATTAATGGATTTTCTTCTGAACACCACTGTTGTAATGCACGGTTACTTGGAGTGATGTCACCTTTCTGTCAGCTTGAACCGGTTTAGCCATTCTCCTTTGACCGCTCTTATTGACAAGGCTTTTTTGCCCGTGGAGCTGTCACTCACTGGGTGATGTTTTGTCTTGCTTTTCACATCATCCGCTGTCAACTCTGTTGCACTTGAAAATCCCAGGTGCCTCTGAGATACTCATACCACACTGTTTGGCACCAACAATAATTCTACGGTCAAAGCCAACAAATTCACATTTCTTCCCCATTATGATATTTGGTCTGAACAACAACTGAATGTCTTGACAATGTCTGCATGTGTTGATTAACTGAGTTACTGCCACATGATTGGCAGATTAGCTTATTGGCTAATAAGCAGGTGTACGTGCAGCTAATAAAGTGGCCACTGTGTGTAAGACTAACTGAACTTGTAAGTAAGCAATAATATTTTGTTCATCATTGAACGTATTTTGATTTGGAAATTAATTGTTGTTTCTTTTTTTAAAAATGCAACTTCTACCCCAGGACACCACTAAATCTGATCAATTGGAGGAGGAGTTCAGGAGAATGACAGCGACTGCTCTGCTTACATTTTCAGAAACTGCTCTATTTCTATCTTAAATATCTCCTTTTTCTCCCTCAGGGTCCTTTTGAAGACCCTGACCTGGATTTACACGCTGACTGGCTTTTGTTGGAATGGGACCCGCTCTCGGGATCTCACGACTGGCCGCTATTCAATATGCCAAGGACGTGGCCTAGAAGACTAGTGCGCCTTCAGCATTCCAGGATCTTGTGGCTGTGGAGGTGAGTGAACTCGAGATCGGTGCTGCTGCAGGAAATTGGAGTGTCGTGGGAGACAGATGATCAAAAGCAGCAAGCTGGCTGCTGGCTGTGTGACCAGAGACCTGAGTTTGTTGGGCACAGAGCTTGGAAGGAGCAACGCACCAGACTTTTAACACCATAAATCAGTGAGATACTTGTTTTGTTTCCCCTCTCGTTGTGAAGCAGGGACACTACTTTTCCCTTATTACGGAGAGAGAGAGCCTGTGGTATTTCAAGTACCGGGTGAACGAGTGGTATTTGGGGTACTGCAAGTCTGTGTTTTTATCGATGCTTTGCTGCACACTTGAGTGCTCAATGGGGGGCACTGATGCTTTTTTGCTGGTGGGGGGGGTCGTTGCTTTGCTGCCGCTTATGCGTGGGTGGAGCTGGGGGGAAGGCTTTGGGGTTCTAACATTTAACTATCATTTATTCTTTGGGGCACTCCTCTGTTTTTGTGGATGTTTGCAAAGAAAAGGAATTTCAGTATGCATATTGTATACATTTCTCTGACATTAAAAGTACCTTTGAAAGCTGTGATGGAAGATGTCTTTCACCACAACCTTCATACGGTAATCATGGATGAACAATAAATGCAATGTCACATTTCAAAAACTGAATAATTGGAAAGAGCTGAAGAAATGGAAGTTAATGGAATTATTTTTCTCTTTAGAGAAACAACACAGTAACAGATCCTTCTGGCTCAATGAGCCCACTCCATCCAATTACACCGATTTGAGCAATTAACCTATTAACTGGTACGTCTTTGGAATGTAGGAGGAAACTGGAGCACCCAGAGGAATCCCAGGTGGTCATGGTCATAGACACTCCTTACAGACAGCAAGTAATTGAAACTTTGTTACTGGTACTCTGATAGTGTTATATTAACCACTGTGCTTTCATAGAGCCTTAGGTTTTCTTTAAGCCCTCTGTTTGCTCCAGTGCAGATTTCTCTCAAGTGATTGCTTGTTTTAACAGTGGGACAAATGAATAAATCCAGAATGGTAACATAATTGTTGTTTTACTGATCTACTATCCAATGACCTGGACAACTAATTTAGAGATATAAATCACTTCAGCACTGACAGATAGATGTCTTACTGCTATTAAATTCCTTCAATGGCTGGACAATCCAAACCTTCACCCTTTGCCTGTTAAGCAAGAAGCTGTAATGGAGTTTAAATGCGGTGACCATTGAATCATTCAAGTAAGACTGACAGTAAATGGATAGTTTATATCTTTCAATAAGCTTCATTAGTACAATGTTCTGCTTTTAGATGCTTCATCTATCTCAGAGAACGTTTGCTTTGTTAGTTTGGCATAGAGAAATGCCTGAAGACAAAGGGTCCTTAAGATGCTGGATATTGTCATGAAATAGTACACAATTATAACTGGAGATTTCACTGACTGTTATCAGAAGACGGATAAAATTACAAATGTAATGAGTTATACTACTATGTGGGGAAAATAGAATGCATTAAATATTGTTGTTGGTTAATCTGCTCTTTATTTAGAATTATGTGATGTGAACAATCATGGCAAAGGAGCTGGTTATCTGCTGGTAATGAAGAAATGTGAGCAGGTTGAACTCTGCTTCTGAAATTTGTTTCTGCTAATCTCAAATAAGTCCATTCAGCCCTTAGACTCTATGCTAGCTTCCATTAAAGCAATCCAATAAGTCCAATTTCCTGTTCATGTAAATTAGTCTTTGTTTCTTTTATTTATTTAATTATAGATACAGTGCAAAATAGGCTTTTCTGGCCCAATGAGCTACACAACCTGACAACAATTTAGCCCTAGCATTATTACAGACCAACTTATAAAGACAAATTAACTTACTAACAGGCATATGGGAGGAAACCAGAGCACCTGGAGGAAGCCCACACAGTTCCCAGGAAGGTATAAAAACTCCTTGTAGAGGATGCTGGAAATGAACTGAAATCTGTTGCCTCGAGCTGTAATAGCTTTGTGCTAACCATGATGATACCACAGCTTCAACCCTAGTCAGCTCGGTTCTGGAAATACTAACTGATTCTGTTTCCATCATTCTTACAACTTGTGAACTGAAAATCCTAATTAAACCTTAACTTATTCTTTTTTCCTCTTTGAACTATTATTACTCATTTAGCCAGTGTGGACCTTCCTATGATTGGACCAGGTCGTCTTCAACTCCTCTATCTAGAGTATTTAAAAGGTCTTTATTATCTCTGCTTCCAAAAGCAAATAACAAGCATGAAACTATCAGTGGAACTTTATTACAGGCAGTAATTCTCAGCTAAATAGAGGTGTATATAAAAAGACAAAATTATGTCTTCAGTTTTCCTTCATCCAGAAAGCAGTGTGAGTGCAGAACAAGCTGCAAGTGGTGGGTACAGTTTCAATTGCAACACTTAGCGGAAGTTCAGATAAGTACATGAATCCGAATTACATGGTGGGATATGGTGCTACCAGGTATACTAATGTATACCCAAATAGATTAAATCCCTTATCTCCAGAACCACTCTTCTAAATCTTTGTTGCAAAGCCCTTGAGATTTCCACAACTCTCCTGAAGAGTAGTGACCAGAATTGGTCGCAATAATTCAGTGTGGTACAGACTCAACGTAATTTCCTTTCTTTTGCACTCTATGCCACTCTTTATGTAACCTAGGCTTCCTTCTGCTTTACTAAATAATTTCTTAACATGTCCTTCCATTTGAAGCAACTCCTGATGAAGGGACTTTTCCTGAAGCATCAACTGCTTATTTCCCTCCATAGATGTTGATTGACCTGCAGAGTTCTCTCAGCACGTTGTGTATCTTACTCAAGATTTCTAGCATATTCAGAATCTCGTATGTCCTGCCACTTCTTCTGCACATGTACATCCCGGTCCCTCTCTCCCTGTACAGCCTTTAAAATGTGTCATTTAGTTTATCTTTATTCTTTCTGCCAAATTGCATAATTTCACAATACATTGTATTAAATTTTCTCTGCTGTTTTCAGTTCAACCATCCATGGCTCCTTGCAATCTATTAGAATCTTCTTCTCTATTTACCTCATGTCTTCTGAAAAATTATAATGGATGAATTTAATGGCAAATAATTCAAGAAAAAATTAACAGCAAGAGCTCAGTGTTTCCTTCTGATAGTGTGAACCTGCTGTTCAGAAACAGAATCCAAATCAGTTTTAATATCGTTGGCATATGTCATGAAATTTGATATTCTGTGGCAGCAGTACATTGCAATACACAATAATGCAATAAACTATAAATTCCTATATGATACATATATATGATTAAATTAAGTAAGTAGTGCAAAAAGAGAGAAAAGGAAAAGAAAGAAAAATATAGAAAAAAATATTGAGGTAATGATCAAGGGTTCATTGTCCATTCAGAAATCTGATAGTGGAGGAGAAGAAGCTGTTCCTGAAATGTTGAGTGTGTGCCTTCAAGCTCCTGTAGCACCTCCATTGAGAAGAGGACATGACTTAAGAATGGGGTCCTTAATGATAGGTATCGCTCTTTTGAGTCAAAGTTTTCAAAGGTACCTTTAATGTCAGAGAAACGTATACAGTATACATCCTAAAATGCTTTTGCTTTGCAACCATCCACGAAAGTAGAGGAGTGCTCCAAAGAATGAATGACAGTTAGAACACCAAAGCCCCCCTCCCTGCTTAAGCACCTGCAAGCAACAATCCCCTCTCTCCCACCAGTAAAAAGCATCATTGCCCCTCACCAAGCACTCAAGCATGCAGCAAAGTATCAATAAAAACTCAGACTTGCAGTACCCCAAAGACTATTTGTTTACCTGGTAATTCAACATAAAACAGGCTCTGTCTCTCTCCCTAATAAGAGAAAAAGAGGAGTCTCTGTTTCATAGCAAGAGGGGAGACATAACAAACAACTTGCTGATTTACGATGTTAAAAGTCTGTTGCGTCGCTTTTTCCAAAATCTGTGCCCAAAAACCTCGGATCTCTGGGCACACAGCCAGCTCGCTGCTTTCAATCTTCTGTCTCACATGACAATCCGATTCCCTGCTTAGGCACCGACCACGAGTCTGCCCGCCTCCAGAGCCAGAACAATCCTGGAACTCTGAAGGTGAGCTAATCTTCTAGGCCGCGTCCTTGTTATCTCAAATAATGGGCATTTATGAGACCCCAAGTGCAGGTCTCATTCCCTCAAAGAACTGATGTCAACATGTAACTCTAGGTCAGGGACTTCAAAAGAATGCTGAAAGGGAAAAATAGAAACATTAAATACAGTAATAGAGCTTCTTCCGAAGATGCAAACAAAGGAGTTGTTGTTAGGTGCCATTAGCTCCTTAGCTCCACTCGCAATTTTGAAAGTGTCCTCGGTGCCGTCACCATCTTTCGAAAGTGTCCTCGGTGCCTACATCACCTTTTGAAAGTGTCCTTAGTGCCGTCACCATCTTTTGAAAGTGTCCTTGGTGGAGTAATCACCTTTTGAAAGTGCCATCAGTGCTGTAATCACCTTTCGAAAGTGTCCTCAGTGCCGTCACCATCTTTTGAAAGTGTCCTTGGTGGAGTAATCACCTTTCGAAAGTGTCCTCGGTGCCGTAATCACCTTTTGAAAGTGTCCTCGGTGCCGTAATCACCTTTTGAAAGTGTCCTCGGTGCCGTAATCACCTTTTGAAAGTGTCCTCGGTGCCGTAATCACCTTTTGAAAGTGTCCTCGGTGCCGTAATCACCTTTTGAAAGTGTCCTCGGTGCCGTAATCACCTTTTGAAAGTGTCCTCGGTGCCGACATCACCTTTTGAAAGTGTCCTCGGTGCCGACATCTCCTTTTGAAGGTGTCCTTGGTGCTGGAGAGGCCAGCACCCATGATGGGGCTGGCTGAGTTTGAGTCTTACTGCAACTTCTTCCAATCCTGTACCGTGGCCTCTCCATACCAAATGGGAATGGCATGAGTTAGAATTCACTCCATAGTACACCTGCAGAAATTGGCAAGAGTCTTTGATGATATACTAAGTCTCTCAAACTTCTAACAAAATATAGCCACTATTGTTCCTTCTTTATAATTGCATCAATATCTTGGGCCCAGGGTAGTTCTTCTGAGATACTGACGCCCAGGAACTTGAAACTTCTCACGCATTCCCTGCTGATCCCTTGATGAGAACAGGTGCATGTCTTCCCACAACTTTCTCTTCCAGAAGTTCCCAGTCATTTCCTTAGATTTAGTGATGTTGAGTGCAAGGCTGTGCATATCCTTGAGGTATGCCAGTGTTGATTATCAGCGAGGAGGAGATACTATTCTGATCTTCACTGACTGTGGTCTCCTGGTGAAGAAGTCAAGGATCCAGTTGCAGAGGAAGGTACAGACACCCAGGTTTTGGAGCTTTTTGACTAAACTGTTCTTGCACATTCTGACCCATATGCTATTTATTATTCATCCAGTGAGACACTCAGTTGTACCTATCCCCTTGAAATGTTTCAGCAGTTGAAGAATACAGTCCACTGCAAATTTCAGCCAAGATAATAAGCATCACCCTCACCAGAGTTCTCATGGGAAGGCACGGTATTGTAGGAGTTAGTCTGACACTATTAGAGCTCAGGGTGTTAAAGTATGGAGTTTAATTCTGGCACCATTTGTAAGGAGTTTGTACGTTCTCTCTGTGACTGTGTGGGTTTCCTCCAGGCGCTCCAGTTTCCTCTCACAGTCCAAAGAAGTACTGGTTAATAGGTTAATTAGTCATTGGAAATTATCCTGTGAGAAGGATAGGGTTAAATAGATGAGTGGCTGGAGGTGTGGCTCATTGGGTCCGAGGAGCCTGTTCCGTGTTGGATCTCCAAATAAATAAATAAAATAAAAATGGCTGTATCCTGAGGATGACCAGAAGTTCTGGTTAATCCAGTGCAGAAGATGTATCAATTTTAATGATTTCTATATAAAATAACTCAGAATCTTCACCTTGAAATAACAATAAAGCATTTTATTTTATTATAAAGGCTTTTTATTTAGTTGTGACACTGGAAGTAGAATATTTAACATTTGATATCTGCTTGTAAGGTCAATTAAGATTTGGATATTTGACCTGACATTAACTGAATCCTCTGAGCAACATCAATTATTTGAATAAGTGTCATCTGCAGGTTGACATTTTAAACAGCTCATTAATTATGTATGTCAGCCATAAACTGAGAACAAGTGCTCACATGACTACTTGAGAACATTGGCTTATTCTTCTCTAAAACCTTGTCTTTGCACTCTCCACAACAGACTCATTGACATATTTAAAGCCTCAAGGTTGGGAGTGATTTTCTGCACTTCTAGCTTAACAGTGGGAATGTAGACTCAGTGTCTGTCTCATTTCCAGAAATCTGAGGGTACAAAAATGTGAAAGGCCATGGGTCGGGCAAGCCTGTCTTACAGACCTAAATGGTGGGGCCATTCTGAGTAACTCCTTCTTGTAGACAACTAAAGATAACTTATCCCATTTTATTGCTAGAAAAAATAGGACCAAGAATCCTCTGCATTGATGTACAAAGAAAAAAAACAATAAGTGCATTTCCCAGTTACACAAGAACAGCAGAGTAGTTGGATGGCATACGATTTAAAACAATTATTTGAAAGCTAAAACTCATCACAATATGTGCCAAAGTTAGTAACTTTGAAATATAGTCTACAAATGTTAATAATAGAACAATTTGATTGATGTTTCTGATGCCTTGTCAGAAGACTAATCCATTTATTTTTTAATTGATAGGTGTCTCTGTTAAACTACTAGGTTTTTCAAATATCATATTTTTTGTCAAAGAGTCTTTCTTTTTAAGATGATGGGAATTTGAAACGGTGTAAATTTATTTGCACTTCAGAAATTTACATGGATCTAAGATAGGAAAGATCTAATAATCTGTAAAGCAAAGAAAGAATTCAGTAGGCCAAGTGGTATCTGTAGGGGAAAATGGTTGGTGTTTCAAGTCAAGGCCAAATATTAGAGCTGAGAGTGGAGCGGGAAGATAGCAAGTATAGAGAAGTGAGAGGGGAGGAGGAAGATTAAGAGGCTGATAGGTGGAACCAGGTAAGTGGGACTGGTGGGCAGGTGGGAGTGAGAGGAGTATTAAGAGACAGAGAGAGAGGCTGGTAGTTGATAGATGAAAATGGATAAGAAAGGGAAAGGGTAGGTATAAGGAATGGGCAAATGAGGGGAAGATACAGGCAGAGGCTGGTAGGTGATACATGGAACTAGTTAAGTGAGGGGTGATGGACAGATTAAATTCCACATCCCCCTCCATCTGCCTTTCTTCTCCTTTTGTTCACCTTTCATTCCCACCCCCACCTGGTACCGTCTGTCTATTAACCCTCTCTACCCCACACCCTCACCACTTTACTGGGCTCCACCTCTCACCTACCAAATCTTCTGTCATCCTTCCCTCTCACTTCCACAGAGAAGGGCCACTTGTCCAGCTAGTCCATGCCACCTCTCAAAGTTCATGGTTCAAAATAAATTTATTGCCTAAGTATGTTTTTGTCACTGTCTCCAAGACTCATTTTTTTGCTGGTTCACAATAGAACAAAGAAACTCAATGGAAAACTACACACGAAGACTGACTAGATAACCAATGTACAGAAGAAGTTATATTGTGCAAATGCTAGCAAATTAAATAAATGAAACGAGTCCATAAGTTGCATTCAGTGATCAATTCAATGTTGTTGTGAAAGAAATTGTCCTCGCTGGTTTGTAGCCTAATGGCTGAAGGACAATAACTGTTCCTGAACCTGGTGGTGTAGGACCTACAGGTCCTGTATCACTTTCCTGATGGTAGCAATGAGAAAAGAGCATAGCCTGGATGGCGAGGGTCCTTACTGATGGATGTTACTTTCTTGTGGCAGTGTTCTTTATAGATGTGCTCAATGGTTGGAAGAGATTTTTCTGTGATGTACTGGGCTGTATCCTTTACTTTTTGTAAGCTTTTCTATTCCGGGGCATTGATGTTTCCATACCAGGCTGTGATGCAATCAGTCATGATACTTTGCACTATGCATGTATAGAAGTTAGTCAAAGTTTTAGATGACATACCGAACCTGTGCAAACTTCTAGGAAAGTAGAGGCACCAAAATGGTTTCTTTGAAAAGACGTTCATATGCTGGTCCCAGGACAGATCCTCTACATGATAAACCCAGGAATTGAAAGTTACTGACCCTCTTGGTCTCCAATTCTCTAATGAACACTGGCTCTTGGAGCTCTGATTTCTTCCTCCTGTAGTCAATATTCAGCTCTTTGATTTTTCTGATGTTGAGTGAGAGGTCGTTGTGGCACCACTCAACCAGATTTTCAGTCTCCCTCTTATATGCTGATTCATCACCACCTTTGATTCAGCCAACAATAGTGATGTCTTCAGAAAACTTAAATTGATCTCAGAAAAATCCTATCCTTTCCCCTATTTATTTCCCTGGAGCCTGTTGTATCTCATTCATTAACAACAACTTAAGTCAGGGATAGTTTATAGTAGAACTGTACCACACAATACTTTAACCCGATGGCAGACCTTGCACACCATTATGGCATGTCTAAACCCAGAACTGGATATGACCTGGCTCATGGACCAAAATCAAGTCTTTTCCATCTGGATCCTTAATCAATGGTGCCAGGCTCCATCCTATCGCTTCTCAGGAGAATGTGAGTTGTCCAATTTTTTGCAAAAACCCAGATGACCTTGATTAAAATTATGCATTGACCTTGGTAACAGACTAGCAAGCTCTGCACCTGGCATGAATCAGTTGGACCAAAGTACCTGTTATCATGCGGCATAGTTTTATGATTCTAAATAGTCAAAATGCCTTATGGTCATGTGTACTATCTTAGGGCTGAACATTTCAGACTTAACATCAAACTGCAAACATTAAACACTCTAAAATAAAGAAAAGTACCTTGAGGTCTGATTACATATAAAGTTATTTGCTGATTTCCACAGCAGGCATTTTCTTATGTCCAAGCAAAAACAAGATTCAGTGAATGCTTCAACAAGTTTCTTAGTGATCAGAGGCTGTTTTATGCAGAGTTCCTGGGTTTGATCATTCTAAATTGCCCTGAAGTAACTGACAGGTAGTAATTTCATTGTAATTGGTCTTTCAAATCAGGTTCAAAAGCAAAACAGTGTCTTTTAAAAATGCAATTCATCATGGAAGAAGAAAAGACTTGTTTCAGTTCCTTAAGGTTGTCATAACTGGTGGCGGTGGGGGGGGGGGGGCTAGTGGGGATAAGCTCCTACTGCCTATTAAATGCTCCCAATGGCATGTGTCTCAAATAACCTCTGACTTCCAAGCTCCTGGCTTCACAATTTGCTTAGATATTAAGCCCAGCAGAACTATTTCTACTGACAGGAGAAGGGGCAAAGGTAGCTTACTGACACCTTAAAACCAGTTGCTTTGGGCAGGCAGGGCTTGTCAGCGCATTTGACAGCTCCTCTAGGAGAAGGAAAACTCTGATCTCAAACTTCATTTGACTTACAGCTATACCCACTCATGAGGAAGGCTCCAGGAGTAAACCCTGAGGAAAAATCTGGAGTTGGAGTACCGAAGGCAATCCTACGTTAAGTTCAACGCTGACTGACAACTCTTGCGATGCTGCTGGTGCCAAACTTTATCCGCCTCTGCTGCTTCTTTGTACTTATCAACTGTGTGGAGGGGAGGGGGGAGCCTGCTGCATGGGCATCAGCTTGCTCTCGATAACATACTGCTCTGGCTTGGATGCTGGTTTGTGTATCAACTGATAGTGATAACGCAGACAGCCAGGAGGCAACATCATGTGACCAACAGGGGGCTCACACTTATTTCAATGACGTCTATCAGAGAATGAAATCTGATATCCTGGTCTATCTGTAGTTGCCTCTTAACTGTCTCCTAAGTCATTGGCAACGATTGATCACAGTAAGTATTGATGCAAGGAACTACGCAAGCGACTACAAATGCTGGAATCTGGAGCAAAATACATTCTGCTGGAGGAACTCAGCAAATTGAGTGGGGGAAAGGAACTGTGAACTGATTGGGGTGCGACTCTACATCTAAACTCATAATGCAGGGTCCAACTCAACATGTTAACAGTTCATTTCCTCCACAAATTCTCCTGAGCTCTTCCATCAGTTTTCTATTACAATTAATGGTGACATTGCATCAATGTGAAGAAATAGATTTAACTACCAAGTATAACACACTGGAGGGGAATAATTTGATAAAGTGAGATTAGGAAGCGTTAATTTTTACCTGTGGTGTTTAGAAAAATCACATCGTCACTTATAAGATTATGAGAGGGGTTGAGATTTTGTAAGACTCTAATGATATAATACCAACCCTATAGTTGACAGAAGGAAAGTAAATGGATGCAGGAAAATATGGATAGGCTGCTCAGTTGGCCAGGAAAATTGAAAATAAAATATGTATCGAAGAAGCATGAAGTTTCAAAGAGTACAAAAAAAGAGTATAAAACAAATGGAATGATATTAGGTGGTGCTAATTGCCATTGGGACCTTGGACTGCATGTTTAAAGAATGTTCATTGCAGTAGGACAGGTAAATAGGATAGTTAAATAACTTTTAACTATCATCTTGCTAAGGAGCTAATGGCGCCTAAAACAGCGACTCTTTTGCTTGCATCTTCGGAAACAGCTTATTTCTATCTTTAATATTTCTATTTTTTTCCCTTCAGGGTTCTTTTGAAGGCCCTGACCTGGAGTTACATGCTGACTTTGGTTCTTTGCTGGAATGGGACCCGCTCTCGGGGTCTCACAAATGCCTATTATTCGAGATAACAAGGATGCAGCTCAGAAGGTTAGCTTGCCTTCAGGATTCTGAGATTCCATAGCTCTGGAGACAGGCAGACTCGTGGTCATTGCCTCTGCAGGGAATCAGTGTGTCATGTGAGATGGAAGATCGAGAGCAGCAAGCTGGATGCTGGCTGTGTGTCCAGAGACCCGAGTTATTTGGGCACAGAGCTTGGAAACGGACTTTTAACATCATAAATCAGCAAGTTGTTTGTTATGTCTCCCCTCTTGCTGTGAAATGGAAACTGCTCTTTTTCCCTTATTAGGGAGAATGAGAGCCTGTGGTATGTTGAATTACCAGGTGAACAAGTATTCTTTGGGGTTCTGCAAGTCTGCGTCTTTATTGATGTTTTGCTGCACACGAGTGCAGATGCTTTTTGCTGGTGAGGAAGAGGGGATCATTGCTTGCTGCTGCTTATACATGGGACAGAGGAGCTGGGAGGGGGGCTTTGGGGTTTTAACATTTAACTGTCATTCATTCTTTGGGGCACTCGTCTGCTTTCATGGATGGTTGTGAAGAGAAAGCATTTAGGATTTATATTGCATACATTTCTCTAACCTTTAAATGTACCTTTGGAATCTTTGAACTGAAGATGTATCATGGATATTAGACTGAATGTTGTGCTGACCTTTTAATCTACCTTACATCAATCAAACCCTGCCATCCTACATCACCCTTCATTTTCTTCATGCATGTGTCTATTTAAAAGTTTCTTAAATTTTCCCAATGTATCTGCCCTTACCACCACCTTGAAATCCCCTTGGACTTTATCATTTTTCTGAACCTGCACCTCAGTTAGAGGTGAACCGACCCAAGAGCCGCTGGCAGTTGGACGTTCCTTATGGATCCACTAACTGTCTATCAATTCACAGTGCACTGTTTCTTATATGTGAAGCGATCTAGTCATAGCCTTGATGCATGCTTGAAAGCAACACCTCCTCTGATTTGCAGGCTTAAGTACGTAAGTAGATGTTACCAAAGTGTTGCAGTTAGCACAACAGTTTGGGGCGTCAGAGTTCAGAGCCCAATTCTGATGAAATTGGTAAGGAGTTCCCCTTGGAATGCGTGGATTCCATCAGGTGTTCCCGCTTCCTCCCACAGCCCGAAGTCACGTCAGTTAGTCGGTCAGTTGGTCATTGTAAATTGTCCCCTGCTTCGGCTAGGAATAAATTGGGGGTTGCTGGCAGCATGGTTCAAAGGGCCAGAAGGATCTGTTCTACACTGCATCGCTGGATAAATAACTAAATAATCCCTCTCCACACCATAAGTGAATGTCAAATTGTGCAAATCAGCTCCAAGAACATTTGTTATAAAATCATCTGCTTAAAAGAATATTGTTATCCCATTAACTTTTCTTCATTGATCACTTGTTGCGTTGCTAATTTCTCTTCTGATAAAAATGTTCCAGGGAAACAATCAGCAGCCATTAACATTTAAAGTCATATAATTGTTACAATATGTAATTACAAATTATTTTCATCAACTCACTCTGCCTCCAGCTAAACATTCATGAGATTCATTGCTAAAACTGTAATGAGGAATATGTATCAGAATTACAATTGGTACAATTATTACCTTCAAACACTTTAGTTTACATCCTGTGGCGACATGCTTTAAGAAGTCCATCTTTTTATGTCTAAAACTGACTTTTAAATATTTATTTTGCAGGTTTTATATATTGTGCATCCATTCCTGGGGCATCAGTTCTTACAACAATTTTATATTATGCTCTATTTGTTCAGACAAATGAATCCCACTTGCATAAATACAAGCACAAGACTGCAGATAAGACATAAGACCGAGGAGCAGAATTAGGCCATTTGGCCCATCCAGTCTGCTGCACCATTCCATCACGGCTCATTTATTTGTTTGTTTGTTATATTTTTTTACGAGCTGTGTTATATGATATGGGTAATTGTGGTCTTTCCTTGACGACGATTTTTCTTGGTAAATTTTTCTACACAAGTCGTTTGCCATCTCCTTCTCCTGCATGGCATCTTTACAAGACAAGTCACCCCAGTCATTATCAGTACACTTCAGAGATAGCCTGCTTGCTGTCAATGGTTGCATAACCAGGACTTGTGATATGCTCATACGACCATTCACCACCTGCTCCCATGGCTTCACGTGACCCTGATCGAGGGCAAGGAATGGTGGTGGTGGGGGGGGGGGGGGACTACAGGCTAGCAGACAGAAGGAATGTCCTACAACTCCTTTGGTAGAGATGTATCTTCACCCCACCACCCAGTGCTGATTTATTATCTCTCTCAAAACTATTTTCTTGCCTTCTCGCCATAATCTTTGTAGCCTGTACTAATCAAGAAGCTATCAAACTCTGTTGTAAATATGCTTAATGATGTGGCCTCCACAGCCATCAATGGCAATGAATTCTACAGATTCACCAACCTCTGGCAGAAGAAGTTGCTCCTCATTTCTGTTTTAAAGGGACATCCCTCTATTCTGAGGCTGTGCCCCCTCTGGTTCAAGACTCCACGATTATGGGAAACATTCTCTCCACATCCATTCTATCTAGGCTTTTCAATATTCAAATAGGTTTTAGTGAGTTCCCTACTCATTCTTCTGAGCATAGGCCCAGAACCATCAAATGCTCCTCATGCAATAACTCATAAATTATACACAATGTTTTTCAAGAAAGAACACGATTAAAATTTGAGCATCAAGTATTCAAAGTTATCATCGTGATGTTCAGCTATAGTTGCTGTCCTTGAACCTGATGTTGTGGGACTTCAGGCTTTGGTAACTCCTGTGGTAGCTGTGAAAGACGGCATGACTCAGATGGTGAGACTTTTTGAAGAAAGATGAACTTAATGATGGAAGGCAGCAAGAACTATGATAATGGATGAAATTGAATTATCTGAAACCCTCTCCCCTTTCCCCACAATGTGATCTGGTTTATAAAGTTCCAAATTAAGTGCATGTTCTTGAAAACTGTATCTGTTGTCAGTCTGAATTCAAACCTTATCTTGCTCAATAATAATCAACATGCCTGGCAGAATCAATGGTGTAAGAAACAGAACTAATGATTTTGGTTGATGATCCATCATTAGAATTCAGAAAAGTTAGAAATCAACTATATTTTAAGCTGCAGAGATGGAAAGGGATTGGAGAGAAAACAAAGTTTGGCTTTGGAGTTAAACCTGCAGAAGACCAAATGCTATATAGATAACTAACTGTACTGGCTGAGAGAGGGTGGGGAAGATGTGTCAATCAAAGCTGAACTGACTAGAGGAGATATAAATTGAAAGAGGTAAGTGACAACAAAGGAAGTCAGAGATTAGTTACAAAACATTAGAAATATGAAATAAAAGAAACAACAGGTCAGGCAGCACCTGTGGAAAAAGAAAAAAGTGAGTGAAAATGCACACTTTTTTTTTATCAGAAGTAGGGAGTTTTGGTACAAAATGTAAAGGCAGGTCATCTGAATTTGTTGAATTTCATGCTGAGTTCCGGTTAATGCCTGCAAGAAAATAAATTTCAATGTAGTATATGGTAATATGTATATGTATGTAAAGGGATTTCTTTTTTATATTACTGTGTGTGTTAATCAAAATTGCTTCTTTGTTAAGTTAAAAGTAAGAATGCTTCTTTGTTAGGTTAACTGGAGAGAGAGTGCTTTCGCTTGTAGCTTGTTTGGGTTATAATTAATGATAATGAGAATTTTATTCATTCTTTAACCAATTGGGATAGATGTTATTCTTTCTTGTGGGTCTGTAAGCTAGTGGCGGACTTTTGGGAGGGTTGTAAGGGGAGATCCTGAGGAAGGCAGATGGTGCTGGATATGCTCTGGTGGACCACTGAAGTTGGTCCCGAGTGGCCGGTTGTGGAGGTCAGAGAAGGTCGAATAGTGGACCAAAGACTTTGATGGTTGAGCGCCAACAATTGTGCACGTGTTGACTGATAAGTTCTGGCACCTTTTCTTGCCTTTCTTTTCTTTCATATATATCGTATTGCTATTAATCACTTAGTTCTAGTAAGATTTATGAAGTGTATTCTGTAAACACACATGGCGTGCAGTTTGATATTGTGTGTGCGAGTTTGTACCACTGCGCATTTCACAGCATCCATGTATACGGGAGATACGGTTTGGTAGGTGGATGGATTTTCCCCTAAACGTACACCAGCCAATCGTGTGAGCGTTACACGTACATAGAACATATAACAGTACAGCCTAGGAACAGGTCTTTTGGCCCACAATATTGTGCCAAACCAAATAAATTAGTAATCAAATGACTAATTAATATAGTGTCTTATGACTACACAATGCCCATATCCCTCCATTTTCCTCACATTCATGCACCTATCAAAATGTCTCTTAAAAGTCCCTATCACTATCACTACCCTAGGCTTTGCTGGCCTGTGGTGTAGTGGCATCTGCACTGGATTTCGAGGAGAGCGGTCCCATGTTCGAATCCGCTGGCTCCTAGCATGCTTTCCATCCATGCTGGGTTGAGCTTAGAGCAAGCAACTCAGCTTCGTAAAAAAACAGACAAATGCAAAAGAGATGGAAATGTTGCCACCCAATGTGGCACAAGGCAAGGAGAGGAACAACAGGAAATACCCAAGGCAGTGCATTCCATGACCCACTACAAAACCTGTCCCTCACACCTCCATTAAAATTACCCCCTCTCACCTTAAGTGCATGCCATCTAGTATGAGACATTTCAACCTTAGGAATGTCACTTTGATAGTTAATTGTCTTTGACTTTAAGGTAAGACACTGTCCATTGAACACCTTCTGATTCAGTGCATCTTCTCTTGCTTTTAGCATTTATTCTGGCCATGTCAGATGCTCCAGTAATGTCCCATTGCCATGTCATAATGTTTTCCTCCCGGACTATAGTAAAGAATGGAGCTATGATTGGCAAACCTTCCTGACCATGG
This sequence comes from Hypanus sabinus, assembly GCF_030144855.1. Classification (NCBI taxonomy): domain Eukaryota; kingdom Metazoa; phylum Chordata; class Chondrichthyes; order Myliobatiformes; family Dasyatidae; genus Hypanus; species Hypanus sabinus. Next base: position 86,245,922 of record NC_082710.1, on the reverse strand, counting down.
GAAGGAAGCCATGGCTAGCATACTGGAAACCATGAACAAGAGATAATCTGCAGATGCTGGAAAATATGAATAACACACACAAAATGCTGGAGGAACTCAGCAGGCCAGGCAGCAGCTATGGAAAAAAATACAGTGGAAGGGTTTTGGCCTGAAATGTCAACTGTACATTTTTCCATAGACACTATCTGGCCTGCTGAGTTCCTTCAGTATTTTGTGTGTGTTGCTAGCATACTGTGTAATTCAACTCAAATCAATGAAATAAACCAATGATCTATTGAAGCAATGAGAATGGTGTTAACAATTCAAATAATTCACTAATATTCTTCAGCAAACATTCTGTTTTATTTAACTTGTCACCTTAGGAATTGCAATGTTTTATATATATATATATATATATATAACTAGTCAAATAATCTACTAGAAATATTAAACATAAAATATTATCTTCAGGAAGTGTTAATAAATCTGATCACTTGGAACATCCTGCTGGTATTTCTTCTAGAGTTTATTTTCAGTGAGCAAATTAACATTAAGTAAAATGCTCCAAGGTTATTAGGCAAATCTATGACATTAGTGTTAGTGGATTGTTTTCATTTTAAAAGATTGTTATCTGTTGATTTCTCCATGGATGCTGCCTGACTTGCTGAGTAATTCTTCATAATTTCTCGTTTGGCTCCTCCCACTTCCTCCAAACCAAAGGCGTAGCCACGGGTACCCGTATGGGTCCCAGCTATGCCTGCCTTTTTGTTGGCTTTGTGGAGCAGTCCAAATTCCAAGCCTATACGGGTATTCTTTCCCCACTTTTCCTTCGCTACATCGACGACTGCATTGGCGCTGCCTCCTGCACGCATGCTGAGCTCGTTGACTTCATTAACTTTGCCTCCAACTTTCACCCTGTCCTCAAATTTACCTGGGTCCATTTCCAACACCTCCCTCCCCTTTTTTGATCTTTATGTCTCTCTCTCTGGAGATGGTTTATCTACTGATATCTACTATAAGCCTACGGACTCTCACAGCAACCTGGGCTATTTCTCTTCCCACCCGACTGTTGCAAAAATGCTATCCCCTTCTCACAATTCGTCTGTCCCTGCCGCATCTGCTCTCAGGATGAAGCTTTTCATTCCAGGACAAAGGAGATGTCTTACTTTTTTAAACAAAGGGGCTTGCCTTCCTCCACCATCAACTCTGCTCTCAAACGCACCTCTCCCATTTCACGCACATCTGCTCTCACCCCATCCTTCTGCCACCTCACTAAGGATAGGGTTCCCCTTGTCCTCACCTACCACCCCACCACTCTGTGTCCAACATATAATTCTCTGTAACTTCCACCACCTCCAACAGGATCCCACTACCAAGCACATCTTTCCTCCCCCCCCCCCTTCTGCTTTCTGCATGGATTGCTCCCTATCCGACTCCCTTGTCCATTTGTCCCCCCCTTCCCTTCCCAGCACTTATCCTTATAAGCAGAGCAAGTCAGCTGCCCTTACACTTCCTCCCTCACCACCACTCAAGATCCCGGGTGGTCCTTCCAGGTGAGGCGACACTTCACCTGTGAGTCAGCTGGTGTGGTATACTGCGTCCGGTGCTCCCGGTGTGGCCTTTTATATATTGATGAGACCCGGCGCAGACTGGGAGACCGTTTTGCTGAACACCTGCGCTCTGTCCACCAGAGAAAGCAGGATCTCCCAGTGCTACACATTTTAATTCCACATCCCATTCCCATTCTGATATGTCTATCCATGGTCTCCTCTACTGTCAAGATGAAGCCAAACTCAGGTTGGAGGAACAACACCTTATATACCGGCTGGGTAGCCTCCAACCTGATGGCATGAATATGGATTTCTCCAACTTCCGTTAATGCCCCTTCCCCTTCTTACCCCATCCTTTATTTATTTATATATTTATTTGTTTGTTTATTTATTAATTATTCCCCTCCCCCTTTCTTCTCCCTCTTTTGTCTCTCTCTGCCCCTCTCACAATCACTTCTTGCCTGCTCTCCATCTCCCTCTGGTGCTCTCCTCCCCCTTTCTTTCTCCCTAGGCCTCCTGTCCCATGATCGTCTCCCTTCTCCAGCTCTGTATCCTTTTTGCTAATCACCTTTCCAGCTTTTGGCTTCATCCTTCCCCTCCCACTTTCAAATCTCTTACTATCTCTTCTTTCAGTTAGTCCTGATGAAGGGTCTCGGCCTGAAACATCGACAGTGCTTCTCCCTATAGATGCTGACTGGCCCATAGCATTCCACCAGCATTTTGTGTATGTTGCTTAAAATTCCAGCTTCTGCAGTTTTCCTCGTGTTTACTTACAATTTTTTTTGTTTTTGTTTCAGATCTCTGACATCTGGTGTTTTTTCTTGCTTTTCGTTTCCCACAAGTAGCTCTGTTATCCATGGCTGAGTGCGTGAATCAGTGGCACGGAAACCAGGTCAATGATAATGTTGTGATGATAACCCGTTGATATATCAGTCTGTAATTAAACCTAGTTTGAGTGATAAATGGACAACCTATTTCCAATCCAAGTACAATCTACATATAAATGAACACAGCACTGAGGATGGAAAAGTAGCATTGATGTGATCATCTAATGCCATTCATTTGATAGTAACTTTGCAGAAGAGACCAAAATTGGTGCTATAGTGAACAACGAAGAAGGCTGTCTAAGAAAACAACAGGATCTCAATCAATTGAGGAAAATGGGCCACCAATTGGCAGATAGAATTTAATTCAAACTGTTGCATGTTGATATGATAATCCGAAACAAGACTTGTACAGTAAATGCAAAGGTGTGACTAAAGGACAGAACAGAGTGACAAAAGGATAAAAGTTATATTGTTCCCTGAAAGTGGCAACAAAGGTAAACAGTGTAGTGAAGAAAGTTTTAAGCTCATTTGTGTTCATCAGTCATGAGTACAAGTGTTGGGACATCTGCAGTAAAACAACAAATTTCATGACATATAAAAGCAAGGATGTAATGTTGGGACTTCACTGGTGATTATGAAACAATACAGGAACTGTCGAAATCATCCTTTGAGTATTGTGTGCAGCTTCAGTTACCTAGCTATAGGGTGTCAAGATGCCATTAAGCTGGAAAGAGTGCAGAAAAGATTCTTGAGAATATATGGCCATATGATAGAGGAGCAGAATTAGGCCATTCGACCCATCGGGTCTGCTTCACCATTTCAACATGGCTGATTCAATTTTCCTCTCAGCCCCAATCTCCTGCCTTCTCCCCATATCCCTTCATGCCCTGATCAATTAAGAATCTATCAACCTCTGCTTTAAATATACATAAAGACAACCTCGACAGTTGCCATGGCAATGAATCCCACAGATTCACCACCCTCTGGCTAAAGAAATTCTTCCTCATTTCTGTTCTAAAAGGACGTCCCTCTATTCTGAGGCTGTGTGAAAGATTCTTAAGACCAAAGGAAGCATCCTCTCCATATAAACTCTTTCAATGCCCTTCACCATTTGATAGGTTTCAATGAGGCCATCCCTTATTCTTCTGAACTCTAGTGAACGCAGGCTCAGACCATCAAACACTCATCATATGATGAGCCATTCAATCCTGGAATCATTCTCATAGCCTCCTTTGAACCCGCTCCAGTTTCAGCACATCCTTTATAAGATAAAGGGCCCAAACTTGCTCACAATACTCAAGTGAGGAATCACCAATGAAGTCTCAACATTACATCTATGCTTGTATATTCCAGTCCTCTTGAAATGAATGTTAACATTGCATTTGTCTTCCTCAACACAGACTCAACCTGTAAATTAACCTTCAGGGAATCCTGCACAAGGACTTCCAAGTCCCTTTGTATCTCAGTATTTTTTGTATTTTCTCTCCACTTAGAAAACAGTCAACCCTTTCATTTCTTCTACCAAAGTACATTATCATACACTTCCCAACACTGCATTTTATCTGCCATTTCTTTGCCAATTTTCCTAGTCTGTCTAAGTCCTTCTATAGCCTCTCTTCTTCTTCAAAGCTCTTTGCCCTTAACCTACCTTCATATTGTCTGGAAACTTTGTACCAAATCCATCAATTCCATCATCTAAATCATTGACATGTAACGTAAAAAAAATTGGTCTCAGCATATACCCCTGTGCAACACCACTAATCATCGGCAGTCAGTCAGAAAAGGTTCTCTTTATTCCCACTCTTTGCCCCCTGCCAGTTAGCTACCGCTTTAGTCATGCTCGAATCATTCCTGTAATACTATGGGAATGGAGGGCTTGAGATATAAGAACAGCCTGAAGAAGGCTGGGTCATCAGAGTCTTTTTGCCAGGGCAGGGAGTCTAAAACCAGAGGGTCAGATTTAAGGTGAGGGAGAGGAATTAAAAACTATAAGGGGAAACATATTTCACTCAGAAGGCACTGGGTATATAGAATAAGCTGCCAAAGGAAATGGTAGAGGCAGGTAAAATTACAACATTGAAGCCAATATCCTAAAGTATCTAGGCCAGTACCTGAACTACCAAGGCATAGAAGAGTACAAACAAGTGCTGGTAATTGGGATTGGAAATGATGGATGCCACAGTACTGTAGCTGTTAGCATGATGCTATGACACTTTGGGCCATTGGAGTTCAGTTCTCGGTAAGGAGTCTCTGTATGTCCTCCCTGTGGAATGCATGGGTTTTCCCTGGGTGCTCTGGTTTCTTCCACAGTCGAAAGATGAACTGGGTAAGTTAACTGGTCATTATAAATAAATTGATTAGGTTAGGGTGACATCAGGGTTGTGGGGAATGGCTGAGGCAGCATGGCTCAAAGGGCAGGAAGGGCCTATTATGTGCTGTATCTCAAAATAAAATAAAAAATAAAAACAAAATTTCAAAACAAAATTGTATAGGTTGATATAGAAGTTTCAGAGGGATGTTGTCAGGCAAATAGAACGGGTTCAAGTCAGAAACGGTCAGAATGGACAAGTTCACTCAAGGGCATGTTTCTGTGTTCTACAATTCTATGACTCTCTGATGCCTATTTAATCACAACTTCTGGTGTTGCCAGTGTAGAGCTTGCATATTCTCCTTGTGAATGGAATGTTTTCCCCAGGCACTCTACTTCCATGTTCCCAAATCATTTAGACTGATTGATTAATTACCCAAGTGTGTAGGCAAGTGGTAGACTCTGGAGAAGCCATGGAGAAATAGTAAATAAGATTAGTGTAAATGGGTGCTTAATGAGGGGAATCTCCTGATACTTAACAAATCTTGAAAGACCTAAATAGAGTAGATGTGGAGAGGGTGTTTCTTGCAGTTAGTTAGGGGGCAGAGCCTCAGAATAGAAGGACTCCATTTAGAAGAGAGATGAGGAGGAATTTCTTTAGTTAGAGGGTGGTGAATCTGTGGAATCATCATTCAGTGTATTCAAAGCAGAGGCTGATAGGTTCTTAATTAGTCAGGGTGAAAAAGGTTACAGGGAGAAAGCATGAGAATGGGATTAAGAGGGATAAATCAACCATGATGGAGCAGCAGAGCAGCCTTGATGGACCGAATAACCTAATTCTACTCCTACATTATGATCTTATGATGTATTCTTGCCATAGGTTATACACCATAAACTAATACTGAGACCTGGAATTTTTCATACCAAACATCTAGATAGAATACTTTCTATGGGGCATCAATAACAACTGTGAGGTTCAATAAGGACATGCCCAATTTCTTTGGTGCTTACATCCTTGGACCTGGACAGGCTATTTGGATGTTCATTCCCGGGAATCTCACTCATGGAAAGCTCCCTCCTTGGATCCCCTCTAAACCTCCGACCTCTCCTCTTGAACCCGGACCTGCTGGTCTTGTATGTGCTAGCAGCTGTGGCTGAAGCCAGATTTTTGTAAAATTACATGTAACTTGTAAGCAAAGTAAAGGGCCAGCACACTGTTTATATCAAGACCCTCTACTGTTTCGATGTACAGAGGGAAGGTGGAGTCCGTCCCCAACTCCCTGAAAATGGCTGCACAATGTGATAGGATGGTAAAGAAAGCATTTGGCATGCCTGCCTTCATTAGTCGAGGCATTGTGTTCAGCATTTGCAGAATTATGTTGCAGTTTTATAAAACTCTGGCTTGGACACATCTCATTATAGGAAGGTTGTGAAGGCCTTGGAGAAGGGGCAGAAGAGGTTCACCGAGACAGTGTCTGGATCAGAGGGCATATGAGTTAAGGACAAACTTGGGTTGATTCTCTGGAGCAGCAGAGAATGAGGGAGTTTTTTTTCTTGAGCAAGGACAGCACTCATTACGAACCAAGCAAACAGACCTCTGGTTCACACTGCTGACTCATATTTACCCTGCCAGATCCTGCTCACAAATCCATCATTAAGTTGGCTGATGATATTACAGTGGTTGGCCTCATCAGCAACAATGATGAGTCAACATAGTAGAAAGTCTTGTCAAATGGTGCAAGAACAACAACCTGAGTCTCAACATGGATAAAACAAAAAAGATGATTGTGGATTTTGGGAAGGCATCTTTCTCCATTGCACATCAATGACTATGCCCTGGAGAGAGTGAAAAGCACAAAGTTCCTGGTGTGCACATAACAGATGATCTAACCTGGATCCACAATACCTCCGCACTGCTCAAAGGATCAATAAAGTAAAACAAAAAGAAAAGGGCCCAATTTAATGAAAGTCTATTGTGCACAAGTTGGATCTCATGGTTTCCCGCTCTCTGATCCTCCATAGACTCCCGGCCCCACGCCAAGTCTATTCTGTTCTGGTGCTTATGACCTCTCCTTTCTGCCATATTCTCTCTCCATCTCCCCCCAAACAGAAGACCCAGATTGCCTCGGTGTCAGGCACACAGCACGAAAACACCCTCTCCTCATTGGAAAGCTTACATTCCAAAGCACCTGTTATTTCTAACCATAAACTGCTTCGCCAAAAAGACCTTTACATAGCAGTGTAACTTTCCCAAGCTGTTACATGTATACACATTCCCTTTTGTAATTTATAGTTGTTTTATTATGTATATATTGGAATGTATTTCTGCCACAATACAACACATTTCATGACATATGCCAATGATATTAAACCTGACTCTGATTCTGATTTCTCCAACAAATCCTTCTACGTCCTTATTATATTGAAACCCAGGCTGAAATTTTATTCAAGTTACAGCCTAAATGAAGGGCCTTGATCTGAAACACCAAATGTATGTTTCCCTCCATTAATGCTGCCTGATACACTGAGTGCCTCCAACACATTGTGTGTTGTTCCAGATTTCAGCAACTGCAATCTCTGTTGTCCCCAAATTATGCTCCTTTTCATTTAAACTCAACCCTTGGTACCATTTTTAAAAACTTTCTGTTTCATTTTGTGATTAACAGCAGCTTTAAAACCCTTGATTTACATTAGCCACCCCCTTACTGATTATCTTTTCCTCTCACTTTTACTATTTTAAGCTTATGTGCCCTTTGTTCACCTTGGTCCTACAAAGAAGTTCTTCATAGAAACACAGAAAATAGGTGCAGGAGTAGGCCATTCGGCCCTTTGAGCCTGCACCGCCATTCAGTATGATCGTGGCTGATCATCCAACTCAGAACCCTGTGCCTGCTTTCTCTCCATACCCCCCGATCCCTTTAGCCACAAGGGCCATATCTAACTCCCTCTTAAATATAGCCAATGAACCGGCCTCAACTGTTTCCTGTGGCAGAGAATTCCACAGATTCACCACTCTCTGTGTGAAGAAGTTTTTCCTCATCTCAGTCCTAAAAGGCTTCCCCTTTATCCTTAAACTGTGACCCCTCATTCTGGACTTCCCCAACATCAGAAACAATCTTCCTGCATCTAGCCTGTCCAATCCCTTTAGAATTGTATACGTTTCAATCAGATCCCCCCTCATTCTTCTAAATTCCAGTGAATATAAGCCTAGTCGATCCAGTCTTTCTTCATAGGAAAGTCCTGTCATCCCAGGAATCAATCTGGTGAACCTTCTTTGTACTCCCTCTATGGCAAGAATGTCTTTCCGCAGATTAGGGGACCAAAACGGCACACAATATTCTAGGTGCAGTCTCACCAAGGCCTTGTACAACTGCAGTAGAACCTCCCTGCTCCCGTACTCAAATCCTTTTGCTATGAATGCCAACATACCATTTGCCTTTTTCACTGCCTGCTGTACCTGCATGCCCACCTTCAATGACTGGTGTACAATGACACCCAGGTCTCGTTGCACCTCCCCTTTTCCTAATCGGCCACTGTTCAGATAATAATCTGTTTTCCTGTTCTTCCAACCAAAGTGGATAACTTCACATTTATCCACATTAAATTGTATCTGCCATGAATTTGCCCACTCACCTAACCTATCCAAGTCACCCTGCATCCTCTTAGCATCCTCCTCACAGCTAACACCGCCGCCCAGCTTCGTGTCATCCGCAAACTTGGAGATGCTGCATTTAATTCCCTCGTCTAAATCATTAATATATATTGTAAACAACTGGGGTCCTAGCACTGAGCCTTGCAGTACCCCACTTGTCACTGCCTGCTATTCTGGAAAGGTCCTGATTGCTCCCACTTTTTGCTTCTTGTCTGGCAACCAATTCTCTATCCACATCAAAACCATACCCCCAATACCGTGTGCTTTAAGTTTGCACACTAATCTCCTGCGTGGGACCTTGTCAAAAGCCTTTTGAAAATCTAAATATACCACATTCACTGGCTTTCCCCTATCCACTCTACTAGTTATATCCTCAAAAAATTCTATAAGTTTTGTCAGCCATGATTTTCCTTTCACGAATCCATGCTGACTTTGTCCGATGATTTCACCTCTTTCCAAATGTGCTGTTATCTCATCTTTGATAACCGACTCTAGCATTTTCCCCTCCACCAGTCGGGAGAGATCAGCCTTCTAACAGTGAGCACCCTTCCTCTACATTTAGTGAAGCAATTGAAGACTTGATTGAAGACATGCACACTTGATCCAATTACAAAGAAGGTTTGCCAGTGACTATATTTCATTAGGAGTTTGAAGAGAGTTGGTGCCAATTACTTGAACAAACTTCTACAGATATATTGTGCAGAGCATTCTGATTGGGTGCATAACTCCCTGGTATAGAGATGCCAATGTTTAGTACTGGGAAAAAAACAGCAGAGGTTTGTAAAGCAGTGCACAACAGAAAATGCTGGAGGAACTCAGCAGGTCAGGCAGCATCAATGGAAATGAATAAATAGTCAACGTTTCGGGCCAAGACCTTTCCTCAGGACTGACTGTCAGCTCAGCCATGGCCTTTACCATCCTCATCATTGAGAACATCTTCAAAAGGTGATGCCTCAGAAAAGCTGCATCCGTCATCAAGAACCTTCATCATCCAGGACATGCCCACTTTTCATTATTTTCTGGCCTTTGCAGTCAAGATGATGCACACGAATTACAATTCCTCAGACAATATCTTCCAGATAGTCACTCTTTCACTTTTTCAATGCCTTCTACTTATTCTTTTTATCTTAATTTTTTTTTCAGAAACTGTTGGAGCCCGTGGCTTAATCAGTTCAATCAAGTGATTTAGCGCTCTGCTATTCACAAGGAAATTCCAGGAGAGGACCACAAGCACGGGCTGTCTTGAGTAAAAGATCAGAGATGAGATGTGAGGCCTAGATCAATTCCATTACTCACTGATCAATGCAATGAGGAAGACTGAAACATGGAGACGAAAAGGGAGGAGTCCGCGTCAGTCCAGAGGCTGTGCTTTGGCAGTCATGCCCCACGGAAGGGTAGTGTTCAAGCTGTCACTCTCTTCAAGGCTGAGGGAGGGTGTTTTTGAAATTCCGAGATGTGGACTGTAGTTTATTATGGTCTCCTTCAGTTTTTTGTGTTTTCTTTCTGGTTGGCAATTGGCAGGTGGACAATATATTACGAGGGAGGGGTTGGGGATTTGGGGTCCGAAGTTCTTGTTAATGTTTTTCCATGAGGGCAATCTGTTAGTTTTTGTGTACGAGAGAGGTGGTTGGGTGTTTGATATTATTGTCATTGTTTTTTGTGTGGGAGGGGCCTGGGGTTGGACTTTTTTGTTTTAGCTGCTGTGTCTGGGTGGGTGACCTGTTGCTTTTTGTGTGAGGGAGAGTTTGGAGGATCAGGGGTTTGGTGTTTTAGCTGCTGTGTCTGGGTGGGTGACCTGTTGCTTTTTGTGTGAGGGAGAGTTTGGAGGATCAGGGGTTTGGTGTTTTAGCTGCTGTGTCTGGGTGGGTGACCTGTTGCTTTTTGTGTGAGGGAGAGTTTGGAGGATCAGGGGTTTGGTGTTTTAGCTGCTGTGTCTGGGTGGGTGACCTGTTGCTTTTTGTGTGAGGGAGAGTTTGGAGGATCAGGGGTTTGGGGTTTTAGCTGCTGTGTCTGGGTGGGTGACCTGTTGCTTTTTGTGTGAGGGAGAGTTTGGAGGATCAGGGGTTTGGGGTTTTAGCTGCTGTGTCTGGGTGGGTGACCTGTTGCTTTTTGTGTGAGGGAGAGTTTGGAGGATCAGGGGTTTGGGGTTTTAGCTGCTGTGTCTGGGTGGGTGACCTGTTGCTTTTTGTGTGAGGGAGAGTTTGGAGGATCAGGGGTTTGGTGTTTTAGCTGCTGTGTCTGGGTGGGTGACCTGTTGCTTTTTGTGTGAGGGAGAGTTTGGAGGATCAGGGGTTTGGTGTTTTAGCTGCTGTGTCTGGGTGGGTGACCTGTTGCTTTTTGTGTGAGGGAGAGTTTGGAGGATCAGGGGTTTGGTGTTTTAGCTGCTGTGTCTGGGTGGGTGACCTGTTGCTTTTTGTGTGAGGGAGAGTTTGGAGGATCAGGGGTTTGGGGTTTTAGCTGCTGTGTCTGGGTGGGTGACCTGTTGCTTTTTGTGTGAGGGAGAGTTTGGAGGATTAGTGGTTTAGGGCTTACAAGTTTCTTTTTTTTTGTCCGCAGGGGGTTGATGTCTTTTCTTTCACAGCTTCCATGTTTTTTCTGTATTTTATGGCTACCTGCAGAAGAGAAATCTCAGAGCTGTATTCTGTATATACTTTGATAATAAAATGAACCTTTGAACCTTCAATTATCATCAATGAGGAGGTACCAGAGCCTGAAGATGCATACAGAATGATTGAGGAACAGCTTTCTGCCATCAGATTTCTGAATGGTTCATGAACACTCACTATTTTTCTCTGCTTTTGATCAGTTTCTTTATGTTTTAGATATCATTATAACTGATAGGAATTTTGATTTCATTCTGTGGACATCAATATGCAGTGGCTTTTTGATGAGTGGTGAACTTTTTTGCCCTCTGGAAGTAGTGTCTGATATCTGATGCAACATGTCAGCTCTGTTTTGTATCAGAGTGGCTCACTGTGAAGGAATGCCTGCAGCCATCTCTCATTACTCTCTCTGACATCAATTAATGCAAACTAAGTACTTCTTTTTGAGCATATGTCTTAAACTAGTTACATGTAGAGTTTTGACATAATGTTCTAACAGATTTCTGAACGCCCCATGAACCTGTGAACACTACCTTTTTGCTCCTCTTTGGCTCTATTTATTTAGTTTGTAAATTGCAGAGATTTTTATTTCTTTGTACTGCTTCAAAGCAACAGATTTCACATCATATATTAGTGAAGATTTACCTGATTCTGATTCAGGTTCATATAACCTGGTCCTTACAAGTCTTGGCTAAAGCATCAAAGTCCATGAAGTTGAATAGAATATAAAGGACTCATAAAATGAGGATTATTGTTTCTGTCAACACCTGCAAGAATATTAAATATTAAATAGAGACAAAGGAGGCTGCAAATGCTGGAATCTGGATCAATAAACAGTCTGTTAGTGGAACTGACCTGACCTAAAGCAGAGGTTGATAGGTTCTTGATTAGTCAGGGTGCCGTAAGTTATGGAGAGAAGGTAGAAGGATGGTGTTGAAAGGGAAATAAATCAGCCATGTTGGAATGGCAGAGCAGACTCGATGGACAGAATGGCCTAATTTTGCTCCTATGTCTTGTGGTCTGATGGACGTAGGGTTTTGACCTGAAATGCCAACAACTCCACAGATGCTGCTTGACCCATTGAGCTTCGTCCAGTAGATTATCTGTTGCTTAAGACAATCAACTGTCTTCAGTGTTAACTTATAAATTACCAGTAGCCTCACTCACATTTAGCATGGCTGACAAATTCATATGTTTCTCCATTAAACACTATTCTCTAAAAAGCAACGTTTGAACTCTTGATTCTCCAATCCATCTATCTCATCATGGCCCCTGCAGGTTATTTGTTTACCTGGACTGCACTTTCTCTGCACCTCCAACACTATATTCTACATCACACACTTAAAGCTGGAGGAACAATCAAATTCACTGGCACTATTATTCAGAATCTGCAGTGCTGAGGGATTGTGAAACTGTTAAACTGTGACGTGAGGGGAGTACGACAGCGCAGTGCCATTGATCAATAGTGGTCGTAGAGCAATACAGCACAGATACAGGCCCTTCAGCTCAATGAGTCTGTGCCGAACTTAGTACAGTCGGCCCTCCTTATCCACAGTGGATTGGTTCTGGGACACCCCGCGGATACCAAAATTGGCGGATGTCAAGTCCCTTATTTAACATGTATCAGTGTGGTGCTCTTTAGGACCCAGCGGAACCCCGGACTTTATTTAAAATGTCTCTGTGTGAAGGACATTAGGACCTGGTGGTGTAGCTCTGAATCCGCAGTGTTTCTGTTCACAAAAATAATCACCATCGCAATCGAAAATAAGGTAGAAGTAATAAAGTGATCAGAAAGAGGTGAAACGCCATCTGTCATTGGAAAAGCATTACGCTACAGTTGGTCAATGATCGGAACAATTTTAATGGAGCATGTGAAAGGCCCTGCCCCGATGAAAGCTACAATTATTACTAAGCAACACAGTGGTTAAATTATTGAAATACGTATGTTTCTTAAGTGTTTTATATGCATATGTACTATATACTAAGAAAAATGTTTGGCTAACTGATGATAAATAATACCGGATGTACCTGTTTCGACTTCAAATCCGACTTAAAGACGGACTCAGGAATGGAACTTACTCATAACCCCGGGACTGCCTGTACTTTTAAGTCATTTCTAGATTACTTATAATACCTAATACAATGTAAATACTATGTAAATAGTTGTTATACTGTATTATTTAGAGAATAATCACAAGAAAAAATAGTCTGTACATGCTCAAGCAACGGGTGCTGGAGAGAGAACTTCCAGGTTTCCCAATCCGCGGTTGGTTGAATCCGCAGATAAGGAGAGCCGACTATACTACCCACCTAGTACCAATTTCCTGCATTCAGCCCATATCCATCTAAGCCTCTCACCAAGGGGTTCTTAAATATGATGTTACATTGCACTTTAATGATGTGAACTGTGACTGTGACACTAACATGGTGTGATTGTGACACTATCTAATTGAAAATAGGTATGGCAGTAACCAGCTTGAAGAAATAACCTTGAAATATTTAAGTGTGCACAATTATTTATGCATGTTTTTGACAGCATCACAATATCACTTCTACAATACAATGAAGTGTTGATATTTAATGGAGCATAAACAAAAAATGACAATTCAATATAATTTCAAGCAAGACCTTTCCTTTCCTTCATAATTTCAATGTCAATAGAAATTTGTATTTTGCAATATTTAACGCTGCCTCTATCACATGTGTACTTTAACATACAGATAGTTGAAGGCATTCTATTTTGTAAGTTGCAGAGTTAAATGTTTCACAAAGTTCAGAATAGTAATGACATAGTTTCTAAGAATCTGGTCATCATGCTGGTTTGGGTCCTTTAACCGAAACCACCCCCTGCACCTATCTGTTCAGGGTCCAAATGTTCTACTATGCAAGGCTGTGTTCTGGAGTTGGGCAGTGGGGTTTAAAGATAACAACACCTTGTGTAGAAGAGCATTGAACTTTCAGTTCAGAAATGCCTCTAATAGCAACAAAGGAGATGGGGTTTCAACTTTTGTCACTGAATTTAAAATTACATGAATTATATTTAATACATACTGGTGTGAGTCCTGAGGCTCCAGTACCTTCTTCCTAGTGGCAGCAACAAGAAGAGAGCATGTCCTGGGTGCTGGGGGTTTCTGATGATGGATGCTGCTTTCCTACGATAACACTCTGTGTAGATGTGCACAATGGTGGACAGGGATTTAGCCGTGATGGAGTGGGCCACATCCACTACCTTTTGTAGGATTTTTTGTTCAAGAACATTGGTGTTTCCATACCAGACTGTCAATATTACTCTTCACCACATATTGAATGAAGTTACTCAGAGCTTTAAATGTCATGTTGAATCTTCGCAAACTTCAAAGTGGAGGCACTGCCATACCTTCTCTGTGATTGCACTTTCCTGCCTGGAACAGAGCACTTCCTCTGAAATGATAACAGCAAGGAATTTCAAGTTGCTAACCCTCTCGTCTAACCCCCCCCCCCCCCCCCCCCGACGAGGACTGGTTCATGGACCTCCATTTCCTCCTCCTGAAACATAGAAACATAGAAAATAGGTGCAGGAGTAGGACATTCGGCCCTTCAAGACTGCACCGCCATTCAGTATGATCCTGGCTGATCATCCAACTCAGAACCCTGTACCTGCTTTCTCTCCATACCCCCCGATCCCTTTAGCCACAAGGGCCATATCTAACTTCCTCTTAAATATAGCCAATGAACTGGCCTCAACTGTTTCCTGTGGATAAGAATTCCACAGATTCACCACTCTCTGTGTGAAGAAGTTTTTCCTCATCTCAGTCCTAAAAGGCTTCCCCTTTATCCTTAAACTGTGACCCCTCGTTCTGGACTTCCCCAACATCAGAAACAATCTTCCTGCATCTAGCCTGTCCAATCCCTTTAGAATTTTATACATTTCAATAAGATCCCCCCTCGATCTTCTAAATTCCAGTGAGTATAAGCCTAGTCGATCCAGTCTTTCTTCATATGAAAGTCCTGCCATCCCAGGAATCAATCTGGTGAATCTTCTCTGTACTCCCTCTATGGCAAGAATGTCTTTCCTCAGACTAGGGGACCAAAACTGCACACAATATTCTAGGTGTGGTCTCACCAAGGCGTTGTACAACTGCAGTAGAACCTCCCTGCTCCCGTACTCAAATCCTTTTGCTATGAATGCCAACATACCATTTGCCTTTTTCATTGACTGCTGTACCTGCATGTCCACCTTCAATGACTGGTGTACAATGACACCCAGGTCTCGTTGCACCTCCCCTTTTCCTAATCGGCCACTGTTCAGATAATAATCTGTTTTCCTGTTCTTCCAACCAAAGTGGATAACTTCACATTTATCCACATTAAATTGTATCTGCCATGAATTTGCCCACTCACCTAACCTATCCAAGTCACCCTGCATCCTCTTAGCATCCTCCTCACAGCTAACACCGCCGCCCAGCTTCGTGTCATCTGCAAACTTGGAGATGCTGCATTTAATTCCCTTGTCTAAATCATTTATATTGTAAACAACTAGGGTCCCAGCACTGAGCCTTGCGGTACCCCACTAGCCACTGCCTGCCATTCTGAAAAGGTCCCGTTTACTCCCACTCTTTGCTTTCTGTCTGCCAACCAATTCTCTATCCACATCAAAACCATACCCCAAATACCGTGTGCTTTAAGTTTGCACACTAACCTCCTGCGTGGGAACTTGTCAAAAGCCTTTTGAAAATCTAAATATACCACATCCACTGGCTCTCCCCTATACACTCTACTAGTTACATCCTCAAAAAATTCTATAAGTTTTGTCAGACATGATTTTCCTTTCATAAATCCATGCTGACTTTGTCCGATGATTTCACCTCTTTCCAAATGTGCTGTTATCACATCTTTGATAACCGACTCTAGCATTTTCCCCACCACCGATGTCAGACTAACCGGTCTATAATTCCCTAGTTTCTCTCTCCCTCCTTTTTTTAAAAAGTGGGAGAAATCAAGCATCAGATTTTTTCCTTGCTGACTTTGAGTAAGGAGTTGTTATTGTGGCATCACTCAGTCAGATTTTCAATTTCCCTCCTATATGCAGATTTGATTCAGCTAATGACAGTGGTGTCATCAGCAAAATTAAGTATCACGTTAGGGCTGTGTTGAGCCGCAGAGTAATAAGTGTTAAGCATGGACAGGCTAAGCACACTGCTTTGTGGTGCCCCTGCGCTGACAGAGATTCTGGACCAGTTGCGGCTGCCAATCCAAACTGACTGGTGCCTGTAAGTAAGGAAATCAAAGATTCAATTGCACAAGGGGGTATCGAGGCCAAAGTCTTGAAGTTTATTGATTAGTTTTGGAGTGGGAGGGGGGCTTTTTTGCCCATGAGGTGGCTTTCCCGATAGCATACTTGTAACTTTCTTGATCTCCAGTCATGAATGCCTCAGACATGGCCCTCAGCGGATTGTGTACCTCATGGCTCCTAGTTGGAGAAGACTCTGAATGGTTTTGTAGGGACACATGAGTCTATACTGTTTTTATAAAGTCCCTGACAACCATGGAATATTCATTCAGATCCACAGATGTGTCTGTTATCCTAATCGCTGGACTCTTGCTCTTTAGCCTCTGCCTGTATGCAGGTAGGAGAAGGACAGCCAAGTGATAAGATTTCCCAAAATCTGGTCTGGGCATGGAATGGTAGGAATTCTTTAACTTAGTATAACAGTGGTTTAGTATGTTGGGACCTCTGGTGCTATTCGTTTTTTGCTGATAGCAATTGCAGGGTGGGGGGGGGGGGGGGGAGAGTTTTTCCAAGACGCCTGATTGAAATCCTCAACTATGGTATGAAATACGTTGGGGGTGAACTGTTTCTTGTTTGATGTCAGCATCATGCAGTATCTCAAGCACTTGATTATAGTCAACCACTGGTGGTATGTAAGAGAATACCTAAAACACTTAGGTAGAGTTAAATATTTAAATTAAAGAATCAAAGTTGAATTAAAATATTATTATTAATTATTATTGTTTCTTTTTGCATGGTTTGTCTTGTTTTACACATTATTTACTTGGCAGGCCTGACACCGGCCCCCTAGGCCTGAGTTGACATAGTAGTAGTACTTGTCAGTCCTTGAGTGTAGCTTTTCTTCATTGATTCCATTGTATTTTTTTTTGTTCTATTGTGAATACTCACAAGAAAATGAATCTCAGGGTAGTATATGGTGACATACACTGTATGTACTTTGATCACAAATTTATTTTGAACTTTGCGATACTATATACATATAAAAGCAACCTGAAATGGTTAAACAATATTGAGTTTAATTAAATAAATTCATGATTAGAACAATAAATCTTCCTTGAACCCCAGTTGAAGTTAATATGATTCCTCCACATTCCTCTATTAGCCCTTACTGAGGATCTGAGAGATGGTTTTCCAATATCATAAAAATTATCTTTATAAGGATTAGATTTATTTATATGTCTATCAAAACATTAAAAATACAGAAAATGCATCAATATTTTGTGTTAGAAACCAACACAGTCCACAGATTATGCTGGAGATAACTCACAAGTGTTGTCACAGTTCCAGCACAAGATTCCCATGACTCACTAACACTAACCTTTGGCATGTGAGTGGAATCCCATACAGTCACAGGGAGAACATACAAGCTCCTTACAGATAGGAACAGGAATCGAATTCCAATAAGTATTGTTGGTGCTAGAAAGCGATTACATTAATCACTATAGGTATATCACACATGATGGGAAACCCAGCGAGACTGGACCATCTTGTTGGTCTCCAGTGACAGAGTTTAGGCATGTCAGTGAGTCTTGGACTCGTATTGTTTGCACACAAGTCCAGGACTAATTTCAGTTTGAACTGATGAACAGTGCTATTCATTTCTAGGAGTAGCATGATTCGGTCCATTATTTGTACGATCATGCACTGAGATTTGTGGAGAAAGAAAAAGGATCTAGGAGGCCAGCAGAACAACTGGAAAGGATGGAACTGTGCAGGAGATTCACCAGGACATTACCTGGATTTAGTAAATTGGTCAATTGGTTTATTATTGTCACATGCACTGAAGTACAGAGAAAAACTTGCCTTGCATATTATTTATACAATTCAATTAATCACACAGCGTATTGAGGCAGTGCAAGTTAAAACAATAACGAAGTGCAGAATATAGTACAGAGAAAGTGCAGAGCAGGAAGACCAGGGTTTTTCAACCAGGGTTCTGTGAGAGGTCACTAGTGGTTTCACAAGAGATTGTGAATTAAAAAATAAACATTGTTTTTTTTAACTTTGTGCAATTCACAATGCTAGCAGTAGTGGTGGTGGGCAATGACTGAGCAGTCCTGTTAGCAATCTCGTTGGAGGCCTCTCAGCCCAGTATGGCCGTGCACGGTAGGACCGTGTTTATTTGCTTGTGTCCATTCTCAGTTTTGAATGTGAGAGAGGGGAAGCTGTTGATAATTAGTAAGTTCTGTGTTGCACGGAGGGGAAGCTGGTAGGCTGATGAGAAGTGTGAAGTGCGTTTTCCGAGCATTGAATGGACTTGACCAACTTGGACTCTGACAACTCCTGAATTACCTTCCCAAACTTCCCCTTACGTGCCACCGACTGACTTATGTGAGTGAACACACTTTACCTGTGCAGTAGAAAATTGGAGGGAAATTTTCATTCTAAAGATGGTCCAGTGCTGCTATTTTTGATGAAGATGGGGAGCCTAGGCCTAGGCCTACGGGCAATTCTGATGGGCAAGTGATGAAGAATTACAATCTCATTTCACTGCAATAGTGCAGCAACAGACACAAAAAAAGTCTGTCCCCTTTTTATTACAAAACTATTAAGTTTATTTACGCAACAAATACACAAAGTAGAAAGATTAAGTATTCATAAGACAGTGAATAAATTAAAATTAAAATACTACTGTCTATAAAACAGTCAATTTCCTGGGGGGCTCACTGCTCTCCAAAGTTCCCACTGTATGCATTGTGACCATGTGGTCCCTCTTCAAGGACAGCCAGGCACCAACGTATCCTCAGAAGAGGGGTAGGCAGTCGGCTCTGGCAGAGCCCTCAACTTTACCCATGAATGGCCATCTTAGCCAGGCCCTGCAAGCCCACAGCAGATCCTCTGCATGATCCGCCCCCTTCCGTACTGGGTGGCCGTATATAAGGAACGCGAGGCTGAAGTGCAACCAGAACCTGAGCTGCAGGCCCTTCAGACACTCAAACAGGGGCTGCAACCTCGCACACTCCACACACTGACTCCTCCTGACACTGAGTGGACAGGTGGACATGGCGTCAGTGAACCTGCTTAAAAACCGGTTGCATGGCACCACCCCATGCACCCAAGTCCCCACAGGACCTTCTACCCCAGGTCCCCACTGTACAGGGAATGACCCCTGCAGAAAGAGATTTCCACTGGGGACCTCCTCCACTGCCAATTGCTAACATGGACCGACAAGGCGAGTCTGGTGGGCAGACAAAGGCGAAGAAGTGGGAGGTGTGCAGGAGCAGTCTGTACAAGGAACACTGGACTGTCACAAAAGGACATGGTGGGCATCCCCACAAGATAGACCCTCTCCCACGTAGTTTTCTGGAATCCTGGGTCTGACAAGCACTCCCAACCCATCAGGTGGTGATGCAGCTGGAACCCCTCTTACTTCCCTGAGCCCCCTTGACACACACCGTGATAGGATGGGGACCAGTCCCCCTCACAACTAGAGCACCACTGGCACAGAAGCACCCCATCTGGCTGAGACTGGACCTCATGCCCTCAACAGCTCCCAGTAAAAGTGAGACAGTTCCCTCAGAGCGGCATGTTTGATGCTGTCTGCTGGAATCCTCGTGCCCTCCAGCAGGCAATGTCCCAGGCTGAGAAAGTACATCGCCAGCACATGCCATCTTGGAGGTTGTTCACTGTACAGGGATCTGAGGTGAAGAGCTGCCAATGTCCACCACCCCTCCGTGATTGGAAGACTCACAATTGCAGCAGAGAACCAATACCCCTGTTGCCCCAGAAGTTGTCCACCAGCCTCTTCCAGGTCCTGGAGACAAAAGCAGTGGGCAGGACTAAAGTAATCGGCCAGTACCATATTTTTACAACGGGAGTCACTCATCAATGGGTTTTACATTGACTGGTGATCCAAGTTGTCCTACTCCATTGAGCCTAGTCTGTGGCAAACAATCTACCAATGTAGGAACGGCCCGAGTAAAATCAGAAAGACACTTAATTACAAATCACAGCCAGATGATATTTAAAAGTGCTGATTATTTTAAATGACTATTGGAATCTCAAAACAAACAGATTAAAGCTTTTGAAAATAACGTCACAGTCAGCAAAATGATCCAGAAAACAAATTATTTTGTAGCTTTAAGACCAGTTCACTCAAGAATATTTTAAAAACTGTGTGAAGACCTGGACAAAGAGTATACCAATCTCCTGCTACATGCAGAAATCCTGATGTCTTGGCAGAGGAAGAGTTCTCAACATGGTATTTGAGATGAAAGGTGAATCGCAGAAGTGTTTTCAAGAAAATAGTAGACCAGATTTTACTAGTGCTTTCAGGCTGAAGAATGGATGCAGCAAATAGCCTACTTAACAGACATTTTTCATCATATGAACCAGTTGAACAAGTCTCTACAAGCCCTGAAGGAAATGTTTTGACTTCAAGTGACTAGATTCTTGGATTTAAAAGGAAATTGAATCTTTGGAAAAATTATGCTGCAAAAGGAAATCTTGACATGTTTCCACTTCTGCTTCAGCCTGAGAGTGAGGAAGGATATCAGAGAGTCTTGATCCTTATTTAAAACCATCTGGAAAAATGGAGAACAAAATGGAACAGTATTTTTCTTCCCTTTCCACACGAGTGTATGGCTGGGTGAAGGGCCCTTTGTCTGAATCTTCTGCTCAGCCTGAGAACTTGACTTTGCGAGAAGAGGAAGAACTTTGTGAGCTACACTCTGATCGTACAATCAAGGTGGGATTTACTGACCTGGCCTTGGACAATTTCCTGGATTTCTGTGAAAGAGTATCCTGCCATTCATAGGAAAGCAATGAACATTTTGCTGCAGTTTTCAACTTCTGCAGATTACATGTGTGAGCAAGCTTTTTCCTGTTTAACAAGAATTAAGAGCAAGGATAGAAATTATCTCAATTCAGTTGCAGGTGAAATCTGTGAGTTCTTATCTCAAGTTCAACCCAGAATCGAAATGTTTATGTTTGCTTTATGAATTTTTAAAATTTATGAAAGAGGAAGAAAGAATACTTTCAAGAAAGGTAACTATGTGATTTTTTTTCCAAGAAAGGTTAGCCAAAAATGCATTCTCCACTCAAAAGCGTGTCAACAATTATTTTTGGATTATTATATCTTCAGCTTACTGATCATGATAAAGTACTGTGAGCTCTAGATATAATAATTTTATGCAGGGGTTTCCTGAGATTTGAAAATTATTTCAAGGGTCCCTCCACACCAAAAAGGTTGAGAAAGGCTGAGGTAGACAATAGGTGCAATGTCACAATGAGGTGGATTGTGAAGACAAAATCTATTTATCAGATAAGGAACCATTCAATAGCATATATAACGGTGGGATAGAAGGTATACACAATTCTCTGCAGTTTCTTGCAGTCATGCGCAGAGCAGTTGCTGTACCAAACTGTGATACATCTGGATAGGTTGGTTTCTGTGCTGCCTTGATGGAAACATCTGAGGGTCAAAGGGTCACAGAAATAAAGGCTTATCTATAAAATGCGATGGAATGTAAGTCTGAACAGGACATTTCAAAGAATTCCATGTCTTTCTGTTATTATGTTCTATGAATTCCTTTATGAGGGTTCAAGTTCTGGTTGTTGAAAGTTCTTTCATGTGATATGAGGAGATATTATTACATTACAATGCTATATAACCTGTTATTTACTTGTTTTCCTTCAAATCTTGAGACCCCTTAATTCTTTTCTGATGACAAAAAGGTTGACATTCAATTCTCAAGAGATTCCTGATGAGGCAAATAACATCTGTAGCCATGGTGATGTGGCATAAATTGTGCCTTAAATGCCATTGCACAGAGATCTAAAGTGCATTGGATGTGTCTTTCATTAACTGACCTTAGTGCAGATTGAGCTGAGGAAAACTAATGCTTCTTCACCATTTGAAGGATAAAACAGTATATCATAGATTGAAATCAACATTTTGGGCTGATACTTTTCATTATTTCAAAGTTCAAAGCAAATTTATTATCAAAGTGCATATATGTCTCCATATACAACCCATAGATTTATCTCCTTGCAGGCATTCACAGTAAATAAGACCATAAGACATAGGAGCAGAATTAGGCCATCTGGCCCATCAAGTCTGTTCCACCATTCAGTCATGGCTGATCTGTTTTTCTCTCCTCCTCAACCCCAGTTCCCAACCTTCTCCTCCTAACCTTTGATGCCATGTCCAATCAAGAATCTATCAATCTCGACCTTAAGTACATCCGGCAACCTGGCCTCCACAGCTGCATGTGGCAACAAGTTTTACAAATTCACCACCATTTAGCTAAAAAAAAAAATCTGCATCTCTGTTTTGAAGGGGCACCCCTCTATCCTGACGCTGTGACCTATTGTCCTAAACTCTTATTGTCCTAAAAGTCCGCACAATTATCTCTACTATCAAAGTGCATGACCATACATTTCCCAACATTGTATTTCATTTGCCATTTCCCTGCCCATTCTTCTAATCTTTCTAAGCCCTTCTGCATCCTATGTTTCCTAAACACTACCTGCCTGACCACCAAACTTCGTACCTTAGTTCTTTCAAGACTCCAGTCTATACGGCTTGATTAAATACATGAAACACGATAGAATCAATGAAAGACCATAGCCAACAGAACTGACTGAGAACATGCAAATATAAAGAGAGAGAAAAAAGAAATAATAATAATAAATAAATAAACAATAACTGGACAAGATAGAAAGGGGGAAAGAAGCGATAATTATACATTCCATCTTGCTACAAAATTACTCTAAGTGCTTTGGGGACTCCTCTGAAAAGCACGACATAAATGTAGATATACATATGCACTGAGACACAATTTATTTTTATTGACATAAAAGAAGAAATTTCAATAGAACAGGCAGACCATGGAGCGAGAAAGAGTGTTGATGTTTCAGTGTGAGCTGAACAAGCAATTCAGTTTTTTTCTGAAAGTCAAATCAGTTTCATAAAAATTAAATGCAGCATTTACGTATTTATTGAGATGCCACATGGAATCTTATGCTATAACTGGCACCCCAGTCGTGAGTTGGAGAGCAGGGAAGGTTCAGGCATAAAAGGGAGACTCTGCCTAGTGGAGCAGTCATCAACAGAGTGGTCTGAGTCAGA
Organism: Hypanus sabinus; assembly: GCF_030144855.1. Lineage (NCBI taxonomy): Eukaryota > Metazoa > Chordata > Chondrichthyes > Myliobatiformes > Dasyatidae > Hypanus > Hypanus sabinus. The sequence continues at coordinate 86,222,662 of NC_082710.1, read as the reverse complement.
GAGGTAGGGCTTTGGCTCATTTGGGCTTTGGTGAGGTAAGTGGCTAGGTGGGCTTTGTTTTTCTCCTTGCATTAGGAATAGAGAGCATGTCTGTAGGGTTAGTACTTTGCTCTGAGTGTCAGATGTGGTAATTCTGGAAATCTTCCAGTCTCCCCAATGGCCATATCTGTGCCAGGTGCATCGAGATGCAGCTCCTGCAAGACCGTGTTAGGGATCTGGAGCTGCGGCTTGATGACCTACAGTGAGCAGGAGACAGACAGGAGCCATAGGGAGTTAGGCACCCTGAGGCTGCATGAGTTTGATAAGTGGATGACTGTCAGGGAAGGGAAGAGCTCAGATAGTAGAGAGCATCCCAGTGGTCATCCCCCCCACCCCCAAGTAATTGTTAGCTCATTTTGGATCTGGTTGAGGGGGATGAACTGACAGAGGACAACCACAGTGATCGGGTCTCTGGCACTGAGCCTGGTTCCATGGTGCAGAAGGGAAAGAGGAAGCTGAGGAATATGGTAATCATCGGAGATTCCATAATGAGGGGAACAGACAGGAGGTTCTGTCAGCCTGAGAGAGATACCCTCTTGGTGTGTTGCCTCCCAGGTGCCAGGGTCTGGGATGTCTCAGATCGGGTGCAGAGTATTCTGAAGAGAGAGGGTGAACAGCCAGAAGTCTTGGTACACGTTGGTAGCAATGACATTGGTAGAGAAAGAGAGGAGGTCCTGAAGAGAGAATTCAGGGAGTTAGGTAGGAAGCTGAAATGCAGGACCTCTAGGGTAGAAATCTCAGGATTGCTGCCTGTGCCACGTGCTAGCGAGGGCAAGAATAGCATGATCAGGTGTATTAATGTGTGGCTGAGAGAGTGGTGGGGGCAGCAGGGCTTCAGATTCCTGGATCATTGGGGCCTCTTCTGGGGGAGGTATGATCTGTACAAAAAGGATGGGTTACACCTGAACCCAAAGAAAGCCAATGTCCTAACTGGCAGGTTTAATAGAGCTGTTAGGGAGGGTTTAAACTAATTTGGCAGAGTGAATGGGAACCGGACTGATAGGGCTGAGGAAGGGAAAAACAGAAATAAGTCAAAGATAGCATGCAACAGAGATGATAGAAAGAGCAGGCAGGAGATGAGGCTTAATCACAGCCAGTGGAATTGAGTTACAGGGCAACAGAGGTGTGGTGTAGTTAAAACAGAAAGCAACAAATACTGGACTGAAAGTGTTGTATTTGAATGGAAGCAGCATAAGAAATAAAATGGATGATCTTGAAATTCAGCTATAGATTGACAAGTATGAAGTTGTGGCCATCTCTAAAACTTGGCTAAAGGATGGCTGCCATTGAGAGCTGAACACTCAAGGATATATGGTGTATTGGAAAGATAGGTTAGTAGGCAGAGGGAGTGGTGTGGCTCTGAGTATAAGAAATAATATTAAATCGTTGGAAAGAGATGACATAGGATTGGAAGGTGTAGAGTCTCTTTGGGTTGAGTTAAGAAATGGCAAGGGTAAAGGGACCCTAATGGCAGTTGTATACAGGCCTCCAAACATCAGCCAGGATGTGGATTACACATTACAGCAGGAGATAGAAGAGACATGTCAGAAAAGCAATGTAATGATAATCATTGGGGATTTTAACATGAAAGTGGATTGGGAAAACCAGGTCAGTACTGGACCTCAAGAGAGAGAATTTGTAGAAGGTCTACAAGATGGCTTTTTAGAACAGCTTGTTGTTAAGCGCACTAGGGGATCAGCTGTGCTGGATTGGGTGTTGTACAATGATCTGGAGGTGATAAGAGAGCTTAAGGTTAAGGAACCCTTAGGGAACAGTGATCACAATATGATCGAGTTCACTTTGAAATTTGAGAAGAGAAACTAAATTCCAATATGTCTGTATTTCAGTGAAATAAAGAAAATTACAATGGCATGAGAGGGGAACTCGTCTAAGTTGACTGGAAATGGACACCAGCAGGAAGGACAGCAGAGTAGTAATGGCTGGAGTTTCTGTGAAAAATGAGGAAAGTGCAAGACAAATATATTCCAAATAAGAGGGAATTTTCAAAGGGAATAAGGACACTACCATGGCTGACAAGTGAAGTCAGAGCCAAAATAAAAGCAAAAGAGAGGGCATACAAGAAATCCAAAGCTAGTGGGAAGAGAGAGAATTAGGAAGCTTTTAACAACTTGCAGAAGGAAACTAATAAGTTCATTCGAAGGAAAAGATGAATTATGAAAGGAAGCTGGCGACTAATATCAAAAAAGATACTAAAAGCTTTTTTAAGTATATAAAGAGTAAAGGAGAGTTGAGGATAGACAGATATATGAACATTAGAAAATGATGGTGGAAGTATTGTAATGATAGATGCAAAGATGGCAGAGGAACTGAATGTGTATTTTGCATCAGTCTTCACAGTTGTGGAATGGTAAAGGGCTAGTTTGTTCTGCTGACATGTAAAAATTAGATGTCAAGCTACGTGCCGCTGGCTTTTTGCACCTGCAGGATGTGGTAATCTAATTATACTTTGTCTCCAAATATGCAAGGCGACAGTTGAGAGGTGAGGAATTATCTCATTGTGTACATTGTCCCAGTTGTCTGAAACTGACTGCATCTTAAGGTGATTAAATACCACAAAATACCACAGTTGCTGAGCATGTGACTATGGGGGTAGCTAAAAATTGTTTCCTGCATATGTGACAAAAAGAGTTTAAAACTTTGTATCTCTGTGCTTTACAAGAGACAGAAAGAGAGAGATAGAGAGAGAGAGACCTCTGGTACAGGCCCCTCATGTGTGTCTAAGGAGGGTTTTCTCTAGTAGTGAGCTACTAATAAAAAGCTGTTGCATTATCCTCCGTAGTACTGTATGTTCTTGCATAAGGTAATGGGTAATAATTAGAAATAAGGTTTAACAATTGAAGACATCTGCCATATACCAGACATTCACCAGTGTCAGGGAAGTGAAGTTTGTGCAGTAAAAATTATGACTGAGAAGATGCTCAGGGAGCTTAATGGTCTGAGGGTGCACCCTTGTGTTCTGAAGGAAGTAGCTGGAGAGATTGCAGAGGCATTAACAATGATCTTTCAAGTATCGACAGATTCTGTCATTGTACCGGATGATTGGAAAATTGCAAATGTTACTCCGCTATTTAAGAAGGATGAGAGGCAGCAGAAAGGAAACTATAGAACTGTTAGCCTGCCATCAGTGGTTGGGAAGTTGTTGGAAGTGATTATTAGGGATCAGATTCCGGAGGACCTGGAGGTGCATGACAAGATATGCCAAAGCCAGCATGGTTTCCTGAAAGGAAAATCCTGCCTGACAAACCTACTGCAATTCTTTGAGGAAATGACAAGGAGGGTAGACAAAAGAGATGCAGTAGACATAGTGTACTTCGATTTTCAGAAGGCCTTTTACAAGGTTGCCGCACGTGAAGCTGCTTAGCAAGATAAGTTCCCATGGAATTACAGGAAAGTTACTAGCACGGGTGGAGCATTGGCTCGTCAGCAGAAAACAGAGAGTGAGAATAAAGGGATCCTATTCTGGCTGGCAGCCGGTTACCAGTGGAGTTCCACAGGGGTCGGTGTTGGGACCGCTGCATTTTACAATGTATATCAATGATTTGGACTATGGGATTAATGGATTTTTGGCTAAATTTGCCGATGTTACAAAGGTAGGTGGAGGAGCAGGTAATGTTGAGGAAACAGAGAGCCTGCAGAGGGACTTAGATAGTTTAGGGGAATGGGCAAAGAAATGGCAAGTGAAATATAATGTTGGAAAGTGCATGGTCATGCACTTTGATGGAAGAAATAAACAGGCAGACTATTATTTAGATAGGGAGAGAATTCAAAATGCAGAGATGCAAAGGGACTTGGGTATACTTGTGCAGGATACTCTAAAGGTTAACCTCCAGTTTGAGTTGGTGGTGAAGAATGCAAATGCAATGTTGGCATTCATTTCTAGAGGTATAGAATATAAGAGCAAGAATCAGATGTTGAGGCTCTATAAGGCAATTGTGAGACCACACTTAGAATATTGTGCGCAGTTTTGCACTTATTATTTTAGAAAGGATATACTGACATAGGAGGGGGTTCAGAGAAGATTCACAAGAATGATTCCAGGAATGAAAGGGTGACCATATGAGGAACGTCTGGCAGCTCTTGGGCTGTATTCACTGGAGTTCAGGAGAATGAAGGAGGATCTCTTTGAAACATTCCGAATGTTAAAAGGCCTGAACACATTAGATATGGCAAAGTTATTTCCTATGGTAGTGGAATCTAGGATAAGAGGACACGACTTCAGGATTGAAGGACGTCCGTTTTGAACTGAGATGCAGAGAAATTACTTTAGTCAGAGGGTGGTAAATCTGTGGAATTTGTTGCCACAAGTGGCTGTGGAGGCCAAGTAATTGGGTGCATTTAAGGCATTGATAGATATGTTCTTGATTAGCCAGGGCATTAAAATGTATGGGGAGAAGGCAGGGGAATGGGGATGACTGAAATAATTGGATGAGCCCATGACTGAATGGTGGAGCAGACTGAATGGCCTACTTCTGCTCCTATATCTTATGGTCTTAATTGGCCCTTCCAGTCCTTCAAACTGTACCACCCAGCACTGCTGATTTAACCCTAGCCTTGTCACAGGTCAATTTATGATGACCAATTAATCTACTAATCAGTATGTGTTTGGATTATGGGAGGGAACTGAAGCAGCCAGAAAAACCCACACATTCTACTGTGATGTAATAGACCTGTACATCCTCCCCGTGAATTGAGTTGTGACCTCCAACATATATTCAGCGACAAATACTCAATTGGTTTGAAGTCTGGATTCTGACTTGGCCACTCCTGGACATTAATTTTGTTGTTTTTAAGCTACTCCTGTGTAGCTTTAGCTTCATTTGTGGGGTCATTGTCTTGCTGGTTAACAAATCTTCTCCCAAGTCGCAGTCCTCTTGCAGACTATCAGGTTTTCCTCCAGGATTTCCCTGTATTTTGCTGCATTTATTTTACCTTCTACCTTCACAAGCCTTCCAGGGCCTGATGCAATGAAACATCCCCACAGCATGACACAGTTACCACCATGCTTTGTGGTAGGGATTGTGTGATTTTGATGATGTACGGTGTTTGGCATATGCCAAACATAGCATTGAGTCTGATGGCCAAAAACCACAGTTTCTGCTTCATCAGACCACAGAATCTTCTTCTAGCTGACTTCAGAGTTTCCCCACATGTCTTCCAGCAAAATTTTAGCTGAGATTTCATGTGTTTTTTTTTCCCAACAGTGGCTTTCTCCTTGCCACTCTCCCATAAATCTGTGACTGGTGAAGCAGCAGTTGTATGTGCAGTCTCTTCCATTTCAGCCACTGAAGCTTGTAACTCCTCCAGAATTGTCATAGATCTCTTGGTGGCCTCCCTCACTAGTCCCCTTCTTGCACGCTGACTCAGTTTTTGAGGATGGCCAGCTCTAGGCAGATTTACACAGTGCCATATTCTTTCCATTTCTTGATGATTGACTTAACTGCACTCCAAGGGATATTCAGAGGCTTGGAAATGTTCTTGTATCCATCTCCTGATTTGTGCTTTTCAATAACCTTTTTGCAGAGTTGCTTGAAGTGTTCTTTTGTCTTCAGGGTGTAATTTTTACCAGGATACTGACTCACCTGCAGTTGGATCTTCCAGATACAAGTGTATTTTTTTACCACAGTCAATTGAAGCACCTTGACTGATCACCATTTAATCAATTATGTGATTTCTAAGACAAATTGGCTGCACCACTGATGATTTGGTGTGTTGCATTAAAGGGTGTAAATACTTCTGCAATCAATTACTTTGTGTTTTATATTTGTAATTAACAGATCATTTTGTAGAGATCTGTGTTCACTTTGGCACAAAAGAATATTTTCTGTTGGTCATTCAAAAAAAGCCAGATTAAATCCCCTGTATTCAATGTTCTAAAACAATAAAACATGAAAACTTCTGGGGGGTGGGGGTGGTGAATGCTTTTTATAGGAACAGTATAACTTATTGCACCAACTGCTCTGTCAGCACATTCCAGATGACAACCATTCTCTGTATAATAAAACACATACTCCTGAGATCCTCATGAAAGCTCCTTCCTCTCATCTTAAATGCACGCATCTTGGTTTTGATGTCCCTACCATGGATGGAAAAAAATTAGACTACCAGCCTTACCTATGCCTCAAAATCTGCCTAACAGATCACCAATCCTGTTTATAGAAAAACAGAACTGGGAGGACATTCAACCTGGAAGACACACTTTGTTTCTTTTTCCACAGATGCTGCTTGGTCAGCCAAGTGTTTCTGGGATTTTCTGCTTTAATTTCAAATTTCCAGCTTCCACTTTTTTTTCTTTTGGTTTTTGATACAAATGTCCAATGACCTTTTTTCTTTCAAAGTAAATGCCTGAAAACATGCTTTGTACAGCCAAACACATTAACACTGCTGAACTCTCAGTCTGTCTGACCACCTTTTGCACTTTTTACCTTTGTTCAAGGATCTCCTCCACTGCCTCAGTGGCAAACATTGTTCAATGAAACAATGCAATATCAAGGGAAATTTTACCAGCTGAAAGGTCTTATATAAATACCAGCTGCTCCTGTGAGTCAAAGAGCGGTTTGTTATTAAATAATTAATGAACATGCTCTTCCCTGTATTTAGCAAGCTTGATTTTTCCAAATGTCTTCGGGCACAATGAACAGACATTTATTTACCCTTCTACATGTTATTCCAGCTGGCTAATTAACATGCATAGTTTAAAAGAAAACTCTGTAGAAATTGAAAAGTCTGAAATAAATCCTGCTGAAAGATTCAACATTCAAGATAGTTTAATATTATTTCCTGTACACAAGGTTAAAGGAGAACAAAATAATTTTTACTCTGGATCTGATACAGCACAAAAATACACAAAAAATAAACACAATAATAATAAAAACACAATAAATATAAATACATAAAAAAGCTTGTATTTATGGATTGATTATATGTCCATAAAGTGATCCACTACTCTGTACACAAGGAATTATAAAGTATTGGTGGAGCTGGTAGGTGGAGGAGTTAATCAAGCGTACTGATTCAGGAAAGTAATTGTTTTTGAGTCTAGTGGTTCTGGCATGGATGCTACATAGCATCCACCCTGACGGGATTGGGACTATGAGCAGGATGGGTGGGATTCTTCATGGTGCTACTAACACTTTTCTGGCATTTTTCCTTATATATATCCTTGATTTCTGGTGGACTGGTGTTGGTGATGTGTTGGGCAGTTTTGACCACCCATTGTAGAACCTTCCAGTCCAAACTTGTTTATTCAAGATGGCCATGATAATGGTATCTCAAGAACCCAATGTGTTTCTAGCTAAGATTATGCCCTAAAATATTGACTCTGCTTTTCTCTCCACAGATGCTGAATGGCCTCCAAAATATTTCAGAGGGGATCATTGGTTGCAACTTCAACATCTCATTTAGAAAAAGCAGAAACCACTAGAGAGGTCATTATCCTGATCATCTACAATAAGCAAGTTTGTTTGAAGTAGGGGTGGTTGGTTCTCCAGCTATCTGCCATTGATAGCTAGGAAGGATCATTACCAAAATCTTCTCCTAGTGAATGAAAAATTTCCCGTAGAGTCATAATGTGAGGCAAGATGGGCAGTATCCTCACCACATGACTAATCCAAGAAAAATACAAGTTTCCAGCATCAACTATCATTCATGGTTTTTTTTCAGCTCATAAATACCTTTGATTTCACCAATTGAAAAGGATGGAGCATCTTTCTCAAATTTGGATTTTTCCAAGCAGTCTTCAATAATGCAAAAGAAATATGAACTGAACAGGATATTTAAAAGAATTTCAAGTATTTCCATTAACTATCAATTCCATATGAGTTTGTGTTCATGGCATACTCTGACATTGCTCAATTAACCTCACTGTAATATTTCATCTAACCAACAGACACAAAATGCTGGAGGAACGCAGCAGTCCAGGCAGCATCTATGGAAAAAAGTAGTTGTTGTTTCGGGCTGAGACCTTTCAGCATTTTGTGTGTGTTGGTTGGATATCCAGCAACTGCAGATTCTCTCTTGTTTGACATATTTCATCTCATCTCCAACTGTACACTATAGAGTAATTAATTAACAGAACAAGTGTGAACCCTTTCAGTCTCTGTTGTCTCCATTCTATTGTGAGGACCACAAGAGCTAGTATACAACATGATGAGGCATACAGATAGGATAAATGCAAGCTTTATTCACTGAGGCTGGGTGAGTGTAAAACTAGTGGTCACGGGTAAAGGATGAAAGGTGAAATATTTAAGCAAAACCTGAGCAGAATCTTCTGCACTATGAAGGCCATGCAAGTGGGAATAAGTGGCAAACATAAGTGGTGGATGTGAGTTTGATTGCAACACCTAAGAGAAATTTGGATTAGATGCAGAACATGGATAGGGGGGAGGTATGGAGGAAATGAAAAGGTTAATGTACAAAAACATTTGATGACTCTGGCCCTTCAACCTCACTGAAGTTTAGAAGAATGAGTAGGAATCTCCTTGAAACCTATTGAATATTGAAAGGCCTAAATAGAGTGGATGTGGACAGAATGTTTCCTACAGTGGGGGAGTCTAGGACCAGAGGGCACAACCTCAGAAAAGAGGGACATCTACTTAGAACAGAGATGAAGAGAAGTTAATAGTGGTGAATCTATGGAATTTATTGCCACAGATGTCAAGTCATTGAGTATAGTTAAAGCAGAAGTTGATAGATTCTTGATTAGTCAGTGCATCAAAGATTACAATGAGCAGGTAGAAAAAAAGGGTTGAGAGGGATAATAAATCAGCCATGATGGAATGGCAGAGCAGCCTCAATGGGACGAATGACCTATTTCTGTTCCTATGTCTTATGGCTGTGGTCCAGGTGCTGTTCAGTGAAACTAGGCAGAATAACAGATTGGAACAGACTAAAGGGCCTGTTCTTGTGTTGTAGAACTCTATGACTCTTGCTTCAGTAATCAAATTATGGTACATCAGTATGTGCAAAGGAATCAATATTCTTTTTGTAGAAATGTATGTGTAAATGGGACATGCACCAAACCCTTCAAGAACAACAATCCTTCAACAGTACTACTCCACATGAATCAACATCCATGCCCACCTCTCAGTGAAGCCTGACATTGACAACACTATCCAGCATCGTCTTAATGAGCTACTGCTTTCGTACATAGAATACATTCAGCACAGTACAGGACCTTCAGCTCACAATGTTGTGATGACCATTTAACCTACTTCATAATCAATCTAAACCATCCCTCCTACACAGCTTATTTCTTTCAACCATGTGCTTATCTAAAGATCTGTTATATGCCTCTGATGTATCAGGCTCTACCACCACCTGGCAGTGAAGTCCAGGCACTCACCACTCTCTGTTCAAGAACCTACCTCTGACATCTCCAATATACCCTCCTTCACACGATTTAAAAGGATACACATCTCTATCAAATTGCCCCTATTTTCTTTTGTTTCAAAGAGAAAAGCCCTAGATTGCTCAACTTTTCCTCAGAAGACATGTACTCCAATCCTGGCAGAATCCTGACAAATCTACCCTGCATCCTCTCTACAGGTCCCACATCCTTCCAATAATGAGGGGAACAGAACTAAACACCATGCTGCTTTTGTGAAAAAGACTGTACATAGACCAAGATTTTATACCAATCTCAGTAGTGAACCTCATCCTCCTGCACACATCAGACTCATAGAATGGTGAAGTAACACCAAGCACTCACCTCTCCCCCAACATTAAAACCTTCAAAACCACTAACAGGGTTGGTAAACCATTTTCTGCATCTTTACTCACCCTGCTTTTGATTCTCTCTGATCATGTTCAACCTAACGGGCAAGGCATTTTATCCATATTCCAAACACCACAATCATAATGCTAGCTGTCTACTCTGAACACCAGCGTAGTAACATGTCATAGGAGGGAAAAGGATCTTCAGAATGTTTTCAAATTCTCCTTGAAAAAGCATGATGAATTGGATGCTAGATTTAAGGACTGGACAGCTAAAGGAATAACAGTTCTTTGCAACATAATGAAAGAAGGAACACTGTTCAGTTTTGAAATGCTTAAAGAGAAACAATTATTAGAAAAACAAGATATTTATCGGTATTTACAGACGTGACAATATGTTAATAAGATACTTAAAATGTAGCCAAGGCAAATGCATGTTTGATAGAGCTATTTAGAAAAGCATACAATTTAGATAATGGTAATAGAATCATTTTAAGCATGTATAAGGGATTGTCAAATCTTAAAACACATTTGACTTCATACATTAAAACAAAATGGGAGAAGGAAGGAGGGATAATTATATTTGAGGAAGAATGGACAATAATATGGAGGTATCAATGGAAGTGTACCAGTTCACAGAGATGGAGGGAGTTTGGATGGAAAAACTTGACAAGATATTTTATTACATCCTCTTAGAAATCCCATTAGGATATTTGCTAGAGAAATTGTGGAAATCAAAATGCAAATCATTATCACATTTCTTGGGACTGCCCTGTTATCAAAGACTATTGGAGGGGGTACACAATACCCTAAAATACATAACTAAATGTGAAATACCCTTAGAGAGTAAGACCATATATTTTGGATATATACCTCAAGAATGGTTTTAATGAATATACTGTTGATGGCTGGTAAAAAAGACTCTTACTAGGAAATGGTTATCACAGGAGAGCCCAACTTTAAATACATGGACGGAAATTACAATGGACAGTTACAAAATGGAGAAGATAACAACATCTGTTAATCATAAGCTGGAACAATTTGATTCATACTGGGAAAAATGGTTTAACTACATAATGTCTCATAGGCCTGAATTTATTCTCACAAATCAATGAATATGTTGTAAAAAAGATCACTCACTACTTGTACACAGTTTTTTTCCTTTTGCTTGTTTTTTCTTTCCACTCTTTTCTATAAGTGTATACCTCAGATAAATACTTTGTGGAGATTTGTGATATATATGATTATATGATATATACGTACAATGTCTGAAATACATCTTATGGAAATGTTTGTTTGATGATGAACTTCAATAAAAAATAAATTACAAAAAAAAAGAAAAAGCCTGATGTCTTGACTGAACTAACAGGAATTCATGTTGAGAAATGGCTCAACCTAATCGAGAAAGTTCAAAGCATGCACTGGCTATGCGACATTGAGCCAGGACCACTAGACTCAATATCCACCACTTCCCCAAGCATTAAGGCTAGTCAACCAACCCCTCTACACCCCAACTACCATGACTTTATCATTTCCTGTCAGTCACCTTCTGTACAGACACTCGTGTACCTAGTGTCATTTTATGGACATACAATCAATTTATGTATACAAGCTTTCTTATGAACTTATATTTATTGTGTTTTTTTTTTGTTGTTGAGTTCTGTATCTTCTTGTGTTTCTATTTTGGCTGCACTGTATTGAGAGTAACAATTATTTTGTCTCCTTTACACTTGTGCATTGGAAATTACATTAAGCAATCTTGAATTTTGAATCTTAAAGTATCTCCACTGGAGGCAAATGCTGGCCAGGAGTAGAAGGAAGGTGCAGTAATCCATTCAACACTCCACACATGTCCTGTTAAGCACCAGACGGAAAGTTTGTGTATTTCACTCAGAACCTATCAGTCACCTCAGAACTCACAGAACTATAGTGGAAACAAAACATTCCCAATTCCATGGAACTTGCCAAAATTTCTATTATGCTTTATTTTACACCAGTTGCAGATTTTCATTCAAACTAATAATCTATGGATGCAAATTCAAGATCCACCAGGACAATCTGATAAGTAAAAATGTTCATATTCTTAAGCTATCCTAAATTTAAATACTGGGATGATATCATGTACTTGTAGGGAAGCATAAGGAAATCTGTTTTCCTTATGTACTGTGTGAATGCAATGGTTAACTCTTAGCTTCCCTCAATTGTATCAGCACCACCTCAGAGGTAGAAGGTGGGCAACATGCCAGGTATTGTGATTGGGGCTTATTTCCGGTTGATGTCTGTAAGGAGTTTGTACATTCTCCCATGACCATATGGGTTTCCTTCCACATTCCGAAAACTTACTGGTTAGGGTTAATAAGTTGTGGGCTTTCTACATCAGCACCGATGAATGGTGACATTTGCAAGCTGCCCCCAGCTAAATCCTCAGGCTGTTGGTTATTAATGCATATATTTTCATATGCAATTCTTCTTTTGGGTTAAGGTAGTAAGGAGGGTGGAATTTAAATGTTTCACTTCATTTGGTGGGGTAGAGGGTCCTACTGTACAGATGTCTAAAATAGAGAGCCAGAAGAGAGGATGAACAGCTTTAAGAAATCTAATTTGAACTTGGTGGAAAAATGGGCTAATTCTTGATACATCAGAATGGGAAAACAGTCCTCAATTTCCCTCATTTTTCACCTTTGACAAGTACAAATCCATGTTCCGGGTTGTAGCACTGTCCAGATTCATAAAACAAGACATTGTGTTAAGGTCACATCCCAAATAGGCTTCAGTGAGGAAAGAGAAAAGGGGTTAGACTGAAGTTAGATTAAATTTGAATGATTCTAGAATATACCATTCAGTCAACGTTGTCCCAACCTAATGAAATTAGTACAGGTGGCCCCCATTTTTTGAACGTTTGGTTTACGACAGCTCACTGTTATGAAAGGCCTACGTTAGTACCTATTTTCGCTAACCAAAGAGGATTTTTACTTTTATGAAAAATAGATGCCTGCTTTATACATGTGTTTACCCCGAGAAAGACTACCATGACCGTGAAGCCTTGTGTGGGTAGTTGTTTGCGTATGTGTGTACGTGCATACATGTGCGTGTACATGCCAATTTTTTTCTCCAAATTGATTTTGGCTCGCTGTCTTCCCAATTTTGTTAAGTGAAACTACACCATACATACAATATTTCCACTTTATATAGGCTGTATATTTATCATATTATTCCTGCTTTTACTATATTTTGGTGTTATTTTAGGTTTTGAGTGTTATTTGGTTTGATTTGGTAGGTTATTTTTTGGGTCTGGGAATGCTCAAAAAATTTTCCCATATAAATTAATGGTAATTACTTCTTCGTTTTACGACATTTCGGCTTACAAACGATTTCATAGGAACGCCCTACTTTCGGATAGCGGGGCAAACCTGTGATCAAATGCCCAATCTAATCTCTTCATTGTCCATTTCTTTCCATTTCCTGCACAGTCGTTGGCCTGTCTAAGAGATGCTTGAACATCATTGTTATGTTTGCTTACAACACCACCCACAAGTAGGACATTCCAGGTAGCCTCGACTTTCTGTGTAAAAATCTTGTCCTGCACATCTCCTTTGAACCTAACCCTCTTCCCAACCTTAAAGACATGCCCTCTGATATTTGACATTTCAACCCTGGAAAATGATACTGTCTAACTACTCTATCTATAACCTTATAAACATCTATCAGACATCCCTCAGACTCTGCTGCTCCAGAGAAAACAACCCTAATTTGTCCAAATGCACGTTGTGCCTGCTAATCCAGGCAGCATGCTAGTGGGTCTCTTCTGTTCTCTCTCCAAAGCCTTGATATCCTTCCTATAATGAAATTGTGAGGACTATTCACCTTCCAAGGGCCAGGGGCATTTTTGCCTAACTCAGCTTTCTAACACATCAACTGATAGTTCCAGGGTTCAAATAGTTGTTTTTGAGTAGGTTAAACACTAAATAGTAGCCCTTACAAAGCATTGCATTGTAATCAAGAACCAATATTCAGACCTTAATGTAAATTGCAAGCAATAATCAATCTGAAGTTAACAGGAGAGCCTTACAAATAAACATCCCTGTCTGCAGAACACAGGGCTAGATGTTCAAAAGATACAGTGTAAGACAATAGGGTTATGTTAATTGGGCCTACATTAAACCTAACACCACTAGCTAAGTTATTTAGTTCAAGGAAGCTACCTGATCAGACTGATACTATTACTTAGGACATCAAATATCAGATCTATCGACAGTTTGTCGATTTATGTACACAGAGAGTCAGTTCTCAAAACATAAATTTTGAGTGTATGGGATCCCTATCCCCAGAAGCTTTTAGACCACATTTATGAATTGCCCAACGAAGATATCTGAAAGAACATCACATACACATGAAGTCAGCAAGTAGCGCAAAAAGCTGGACAAATGTTAGAGAGCTGCCAGGCTTGTTAGAAATAGTCAAGGATCAATGAGGAGAATGACAAAAAGATGGGATGACTAGAATCCATTGCTCTGTCTTTGATTTCTTTGATGGATGTCTCATTTGTCTGCAACTTATTAGTATGTCATTTTAGCTTATAGGAATTGTGTTTTGGAAATGCTTTGTATTTAGAAATCATTTGTAATTTGGAAATCTTTTATAAAATAGAAATCCTCTGTCAGTTTTAAATGTATTTAAGAATTTTATGTGAATTTAAACATGCATCACTAAAAGTAAATGAACTGTATTTAAAAAACTTTGCTAATGGCAAATATTTATTCCTTGGTAGAGAGGTGGAATCCATTGCTCAGTAAGTATTGGTGGCTAAACTCACCATGGAGGATAAACAAGGAAGAGATCTAGCTTTTTAAAAGTAGATGGCTACAGTATAACCTCCCTTTAGTAAGGGTACCCATACTTATCTATATTTGAGATCTTTGAGTACAGAACTTCATAAACAGCAATATCTCCATAAAGTGACCAGAACTGAATGCAATACTACAGATGAGGTCTAACTAGAGTCCAGAGGGTACAGCCTCAGAACAGAGGCATATCCATTTAGAACAGAGGTGAAGAGGAATTTTGTTTACCTAGAGAGAGTGGTAAAACTGTGGAATTCATTGCTACAGATTACTGTGGAGTCATTGGGTATATTTAAAATGGTTGATAGATTCTTGCTTAGTCAGGGCATCAAAGGGTATGGGGAGAAAGCAGAAGGATGGGGTTAAGAGGGGTAATAAACCAGCCATGATGAGCAGAATCAATGGGCCAAATTGCTTAATTCTGCTCCTGTGTCTTATAAAGAAGCAACTCAGCTTCCTGAATCTTGAACTCAATTCCCTGATTAATAAAATTAAGTATGCTGCATTACCACATTTGGTACCTTATCAACCCTTGTAGCCATTTTCAGGGAACTTTGGCCATGGATCCCAAGATCACTTGGCACACCAACACTGTTAAGTTGGGTCTTGCCAATTACAGTGTTCTGTCCCTTTACATTCACTCTCCCAAGTGACAAACTTCAAATTTGGCCAGCTTAAACACCATCTGCCTTTTCTCTACCTATAGTGCCAAATGATCCGTATTCCACTCCATCCTTTGTCAGTTTTCTACACTATCCACAACACCAATCTTCATGTTATCTGTACATTTACCAGCTCATTCATCTATATCTTTCTGTACACCAATAAACATGCAAAGGTTTCAGAAAATCAAAGGAAATTGACGAGGAAAAGCTTATGTAGTACTAAAATGGATTGGTAATATTGCATTGTTCTATGAAAAAATAAATACTTTCACTTTTTTCCCCCCTTATACCACAACCAATTATAGAGGGCTTGTTTTTACATTATTATGCATTCCAGGCTCAAGAACACCTTGCTTTGTTGTTCTTGACTGATTTATGGACAACTTTTGTAAGACTATCAAATGGAATTATTGAGCTCACAACTTACGTTATTATGGCCTTGTATGTTGTTGCCTGCCTGCACTGCACTTTCACTGTAACTGTATCACTTCATTTCATATTTTGTCCCTTCTACTACATCAGTACACTGATCTATTTGGCGAGAATCTGTACGGATGACATGCAAGTATTTTTCATTACTCCTCAGTACATATGACATTATTGTCATAATAATGACATACATAAACAATTCATCTTTGGCAGAATGTAAATCAAATTTCGTCTTGATTTAAATTGTTGTTGCATTACTGCACAGTTGAATTAGTATATTTTTTGTTTTGGCTTTAATGAACATTTGATTTCATTTCTTAAATGATTTAATGTCATGATATTCTCTGAAATACCAAATCAGACTCCCTTCTGGTCTGTTCACATAAAATATTTCATTGACATGATTCATGGAATATTTTCTAAAGTGAAAGTTCCAGAGGAAAGATATGAAGAGTAAGGATATTAAAGGTTCACTCCAAATGCTAAACAAAATAATAAAATACAACTGGAACACTGCAGGTACTGGATAGCTGATATAAATATAGAAAGTGCTTGAGAGGCTTCAAAATTCAAAGCAAATATCGTGTGTGTGTGTGTGTGTGTGTGTGTGTGTGTGTGTGTGTGTGTGTGTGTGTGTGTGTGTGTGTGTGTGTGTGTGTGTGTGTGTGTGTGTGCGTGCGTGCATCTGAGTGCATGTGTGTCTGTGTGAGTGTGTGTTTGTGAGTGTATGCATGTCTGTGTTTGTGTGTGTGCATGTGTGTGTATGCTTATGTATGTGTCTGTCTGTCTTTGTGTGTGTGTATATCTGTTTGTCTGTGTCAGTGTGTGAGTTTTGTGTGTCTGTCTGTCTTTGGGTGTGTGTGTGTATATCTGTGTGAGTAACTGTGTGTGGGTGTGTGTGTGTTTGTGTGTGTCTATGTGAGTATGTGTGTCTGTCTTTCTGTGTGTGTGTACGTTTATGTCTCTGTGTGTCTGCGTGTGTGTGTGATCATATACAATCTTGAGACTCATTTCATTTCCATGCAGGCATTTTCAGTAAATAAGAGAAACACAACAGAATCACTGAAAGAGATCGTGCCCAACAAGACAGGCAACAACCAATGTTCAAAAGACAACAAACTGTGCAAATATGAAACTAGAAAAACATAACATAATAGGAAATAAATAAGCAATAAATATCAAGAAAATCTATCTTGAAGATTTCAATATACTTGAGAATTAGGCCACCGCTGTGGAGAATGTTAACATTTGCGGCCAATGACATTTCATCAGAATTTGAAAAGCGAAAAAGTGAGAGAAATGTTTTATACTGCAGAGAGGGGTTGGTATGAATCAAAGGGAATATGTGTAATAGAGTGAAGGCAAAGATTGCCCATGGGATGGCAAGGGACATACAGTATTTAGAGGGAATTGAATGAGGACCGTGGAGAGAAGAAATAAAGATTGCTGGAGTGTGGGATATAAAACAGCAATTGCTGGAATTCTGAAATAAAATAGAATCAACAGATCACAATGTGGTCACCTCTGTGCTGGAGACGCTAAATGTTTCAGCATTGGGGAAGCAGAGTGAATGTCAGAAAAGATATCAGATCCTGATCACAGCTTACTTATAATATGATTGATCCAAATATTCTATAAGATTCACTAGGTTGATTCCTGGGATGGCAGGGCTGTCTTACGCAGAGAGATTGGAGAGATTGGGCTTGTACACGCTGGAATTGAGGAGATTGAGAGGGGATCTGATTGAAACGTTTAAGATAATTAAAGGATTTGATAGGATTGAGGCAGGAAATATGTTCCAGATGTTGGGAGAGTCCAGTACCAGAGGGCATGGATTGAGAATAAGAGGTCAGTTATTTAAAACAGAGTTGAGGAAGAGCTTCTTCTCCCAGAGAGTAGTGGAGGTGTGGAATGCACTGCCTCGGAAGACGGTGGAGGCCAATTCTCTGGATGCTTTCAAGAAGGAGCTGGATAGATATCTGATGGATAGGGGAATCAAGGGATATGGGGACAAGACAGGGACTGGATATTGATAGTGAATGAGTGAATGATCAGCCATGATCTCAGAATGGCGGTGCAGACTCGAGGGGCCAAATGGTCTACTTCTGCACCTATTGGCTATTGTCTATTGTCTAAGCCTTTAATCAAGATGTCCATTGACATGACTGAAACTTACAAAAACAATTTGCATGAAGTAATGCCCAAACACATCTTCCATCTACCTTTACATGACAAACATAACTATGACATGTAAAATATGTGGAAATACTTTCTTTTTTTTTGCAGTTTGTTCCCATCAGCTAATGGAATGGTATTACAGACAGATCCATTGAGCCTTTCAAAATCTCCATTGCTAATTCTGAGACTCATCTGATAATCAATTATGTCAACAGACAGTTGCACAAATTCCATGTGGTTGTGCACGCTACTCCATTTCCAAAATCAAGTTTCATTCACTTCACTGCTGGCCGAATCCCCCTATGCAGCAAAATGTGACCTCCCTTTGAACTGACAGATGTCCAGTTGTGAGATAGAATAACTCTGGTGATAGAAGCAGGGTGGTGTGGAAAGCAGCGGAACTCAATCTCCATTATTGCTCTGCCGCTCTGCCCAACAATTTACCCTTTCCACAATGAACTGTTGTTACTCTCGTAGTTTTAGACTGAGACTCATTTCCTCTAGAGCTCATCTTGAAATGTGGTGCAATATAAATTATTTTTAAGCAATGCACTGATGGATCTCCTTATCATTTTTCACCACAGCTTGTTTCATAGTGACATTACATGCATATTTGCAATGGCATTTTTCATGGATATATATCAAATGATCAGAGGATCAACAGGAAACAGCAGTACAAATCATTCCATAAAATATATGCTTTCATCTGATTAAAAGCAAAGCTGTCACC
Organism: Hypanus sabinus; assembly: GCF_030144855.1. Classification (NCBI taxonomy): domain Eukaryota; kingdom Metazoa; phylum Chordata; class Chondrichthyes; order Myliobatiformes; family Dasyatidae; genus Hypanus; species Hypanus sabinus. Next base: position 86,204,048 of record NC_082710.1, on the reverse strand, counting down.
TCACCTGTCATGTTACAGTACACAAGAAGGGGCTTCAGGGAACCGCTGCCGTCCGGATCAATAGAAAAGAAATCTGACATTTGCCCTCTGTGTCTATACGCTTCACAAGATTTCTCATACAAGGCTGCAGAGAGAGAGAAAAAAAAACAGATTAAACAAATTATGCCCTGCAACTTAATAAAGAAATAAGGGCAGATAGGTGGGTTGATAAGACATCTGGGTACTTAAAGCAGCTGCCCTTATGGTTCATTGGGTAAATAACATTGACATAGGTGGAGAGTAACCAGTAATTCAGATTCATGTTCAAGTTGATTTTCATTCAACCACACCCAGGTATGAAACAACACCCCTCCTGACCAAGGTGATCAACACAGTACACATATCTCACACATATAATACAGAGAGTAATAATACTACAAATAAATTAACAAATCAAAAGGTGCATATACAAGTTGGAAGTAAACAGTACAACGCTATACATGATGAGGCCTGGCTGGTGGTGGGAGTTCAGCAGTCTCACAGTCTGGGGGGCAAAGATGACCTAATGGCTCTTGCCCTAATGCTACGGTACTTCCTGCCTTATGGTAAGGAGTCAAAGGGGGGCACAATTCTGAATATTAGTTGATCAATCAAATAATTTGTATGACAAAACAAATGTGTTCCTGACAGTTGAAAAAGTTTGAGGGAAGTTTTGTAAAGGATGTGCAAGGTTGTGAACTGGTTTAAAAAAAGGACATTGTGGAAAGTAAATGCTCAGGGTGTAGAAGATAATAATTTGGCATGGATGGCTGACAGAAAATAGAGAGAAGGCAAAAATGAATGTTTTTTGATCGGCAGTTTGTTACAAGTGCCATTGGATCTGTACTGGGGTCTGTATATTTACGGATGTTTTCTAAGTTGCTGAAGCATAGCAATTTGTTCAAATCAAAGTTTTGAGTTTGATGAAATGGGGCTAAAATGTCATATGTTACCCAGCTGGGCAAAATCCAGCGACTGATGCATTCTGAGGAGAAAAATGTGAAAATGCCCATATAGAGTCAGAGAGGACTACAGCACAGATCAAGCCCTTCAGTTCACTTTGTAGAAAAAAATTAAAAAGGCATATAATGTAGTTGATAAATGATACAGAACTCTATGGTGCAGAGGAATGTGTGATTCATAAGGATAAAAATGCAGTATAGCAAGTAATTGAGAATGCTAACACAATGGCAAGACAAATAGAATACAAAAGTAGGGAGGTTATGCTCCATTTATACTGGGCATTGTTGAGATCACATTTAGATACTGTGTATGTTTTTCATTTTCTTATTTAAGGAGGGGTGCTAATGTATTGGAAACAGCTCAAAGAAGGTTTGCTAAACTGATTCCTGAGGTTGTCAGGCCACCTTGTTTGGGAAAGCGGAAAGGGTAGGCTTGGATTTGAGAGAGCTAGCAGAATAAAAGAGGAATACACACAAAATGCTGGAGAAAAGAGTAAACAATCGACATTTCGAGACCCTCCACCAGTCCTTCAGTGTGTCGAAGTTTCAGCTAATATCATAATAATCTACATTAATGATTACCCTTCAAAATATGAACATAGTTTCATAGTTCAAGTATACTTTCAGAGCTTCAGAAGTATGTGGAATCTCATTGAAACCTACTGAATACTGAACAGAGTGAATGGGCAGAGCATGTTTTCACCAGCAGGAAAATCTAGTATCCAATGGTTTTGCCTTAGAATAAAAGGATATCCCTTTAGAATAGAGATAAGGAGGACTTTATTCACTCGGAAAGTAATGAATCCGTGGAATACAATGCTACAGTGTCTGTGAAGGCTAAGTTATTAGATGTATTTAAGTCAGAGATTGACAGATTTTTGATTGGTAAGGAGGTTAAGGGTTACTCGGTGGAGATAGGAGGATAGGGGTGAGAGAAAAAAATCAGCCATGATTGAGTGGTGGAGCAGACTTGACAGGCGAAGTGGTCTAATTTTTATGCTTAGGGTCTTATAATAAATTCAGTGCATCAACTATTACTTGGTGTATCTCTAATAGCAGATGACTCTCTACCACCCTTCTCTTGAATATTAATCAGACATTATTATTTATTTAATGACAATGCTCTTACAAAATTGATGAAAATTGTGGTAAAAATATTCACATTATATGTATTCCCCTCAGTATTTTATATTTTTATATTACTATTTTATACAATAGATAATGAAAAGGAAATTAGAATAATATTTTACATATTAATTTTATATTACATCCCTGATTAATTTATATCAGAAGAATTAACTTAATGAGGTTTTATTTCAAATGATGTTATACGTTGGCACAGATCGTACTATAAATGCCAAAAATCTCATATGGAGTTGGCATTATTTATGTTGAAATTGAAACATAAGGGACTGTAGAGTCACTGAGTTATAAAAGACGCAGGCCATTCAGTCCACCAAAACCCTACTGACTAGTAGGTCCCCATCTTTATGAATCTCATTTTTCAGCACTTCCACCATAGCTTGTCCACAGTCTGAAATTCTCTCAATAATTCTGCTTCCCACACTTTCCCATACTTCTAGGTAATTGTCACTCTATGGATGAAAGAAGTCCCCTTGAAATCTCTTCTCATCTACTCTACATCAATCTCCTTTAGGTTGATATGGGAAAGCATTTCCTGCAGCCTACCCTATCTGGTGGTGGCAGCAGTTGGCATCCGAAGGACAACGCGTGATGACGATCATCATCACAGGCCTGGGTGGAAAGTATGGAGATCCTGAGATGCCCAGTCATCAAGATCCCCCTCTCGGCCTCAGCAGTGTAGTCCAAAAAAAAAGCTTATGAAGCAATACGCTTACCATCGACTTGGCTGCAGGAGCTGCTGGAAGGATGTTCATTTCTCCTGAGATTGCTGACAGGGCAGTGGGGCTATTTACCCATGGCTGGGGATCTGGTTCACGAGCACCAGGGCACGTCCACACACCAAAGGTTCTGTGTGCCTCAAGCGCACAGGTCAGACCTCTTCCCCGTCCTCTGTAGTTCAGCCCGAGTCTAAAAGGAGCTCAGTTTGCAAGTGTAACCAGTAAGGAGATACTACATGAGGCTTGCTGTTACAGAAGCCATGTAATAGCAGGGAGGGAGTTACACATACAGCTCTCCTTTTCACAAGACTACTATCCAGCGACAGAAGCTGAAAGTGAGAGCGACAAGCACTACCCACTACACTACCACACTAGACGCATCACAATCTATACCCCTCATAATGTTATACATCTCAATTCTGTACCCTTTCAACCTCCTTTGCTCAAGAGAAAGCAAACCTAGCCTCTCCACTTTCTCCCTGTAACTGAAATGATCCATTCCAGCACAATTCCAGGTAACTCTCCTTGGCACCTCCTCCAGTGTTATAGATTGATAAGCACAACTACACACTGCCTCCAATTGAGGCCTGATCAAATATTTTATCAAGAAGGAGCATAACTTCCCTACTCTTGTATCCATTGCCTCAACTAATAATGGCCAGTATCCCATACATATTCTTAAGCACCTTGCCTACCTGTGCTACCATCTTCAAGGATCTGCAGATTTGCATGCCAAAACACCTCTGTTCTTCAGTACCATTCATGGTGTATCTCCTAGTCTCATTAGCACACTGAAGCTATATCATTTCAATTCTATCAGATTTTAACTTCAAATGCCATGTTTCCATCCATTTCATCAACACATTGATATCACCCCCAAGTCTAAGACTTCTCTGCACATCGTCAACATCAGCGATAATACTTCTGATATCAACATCAAAATATTTCCCGTAAAATATAAATTGCAGAGTTCCCAGCACCAATAGTTCTTGAACACCAGTAATCAAGCTATCCCAGCCTAGAAACAAAATGCTCTACCTTCTGCCTCCTGGACAATATTCAACCCATTTTCTAACTTCCTCTGGATTCCCCTGGCTATTATCTTTTCGGATCAGTATTCCACTATGGGACCATCTCAAAGGTATACCACATTGATAGCAATCGCCTCATGTGCACTTTGCTATTTCGACAAAAAGTTTAGTTAAGTTGGTCAGATATAATCGGACCTTGACTAAGGTATGTTAGCCATCTCTGATTGCTCCCTGCTTTTCCATGGAACTTATGTTCTGTATGCTAACTGTATCTATGTGCCTGTGATGGTGCTGTAAGCTGCTTTTTTCCACTGTACCTGTACCTCACTGTAGAATACAGAAGAGAACAGCACAAGAACAGGTGCAATAGCCCATAATGCTGTGTAATTAATAATCAAATGGCCAACTAAATGCCTTATGCCTACACCACGTCCATATACTTCCATTTCCCTCACATTTATGCATCTATCTAAAGTCTTTTAAAAGTTCCTAATGCACTTTCCTCTACCACCACCCAATGCAGCAATTTCCAAACACTCCCCACTGTCTGTGTAAAAAATTGCTCCTCATATCTCCTTTGAAATTTCCCCTTCTTGCCCTAAATGTCTACCCTCTGATATTAAGCATGTCAACCCTGGGAAAAATATACTATCTGTCTACCCTATCTCTGCCTCTCAAAATCTCCATCAAATCTCCCCTCAGCCTCCATTATTCCAGAGAAAGCAACCCAGGTTTGCCCAACCTCTCATTTTAACACATGCCCTCTAATCCAGGCAGCATCCTGATAAACATTCTTAAGGTAAGAAGGCAGGTGTATGTGTTTGAGTGTGATCTGGAATAAGCTGTGACGGAATGGCAGAGCAGGCTAGATGGGCTGAATGGCCTAATTCTGCTCCTATGTCTCATGGCCCAATGGGCTTTTCTGCAACCTCCAAATCCTTGAAATCTGTCGTACAATGGGATGACAAGAAAAACATGCAATACTCTATCTGCAGCCTAACTAGAAGTTTATAAACTTCCTGAACTTTTAACTCAATATCAACAGATTCACTTTCTTTTTTATATAATATTTTTATAAACTTTTTTTAATTTAATTTTCAAATGGTTACAGAAGGAAAAAAATTATCAACCCTTCCCCCTCCCCCTCAACCTCTCCCCCCAACATATCCCTGTAGAAAGAAAAAAAAGAGAAAAAAAAGGAAAGAAAGAAGGATTGCCTGGATATCGGAAGATCTCCACATGCTCCATGGAGTTCATAATAGCGTTAGTATATATATTTATTTCTTTCCCCAAATAACCAATAATTTTATCTTCAGAGCACCTATATATTTAATCCTATCTTTTGTAAATAAGGGCGCCAAATTTTCAGAAATATTTTGACTCACCTTCACTCTCCATTTTGATGTCTACTCTGAACAACAACTGAAACTCTTGACCTTTCAGCATGACATAAGAACAGAAATAGGCTATTCAACCCATTGATATTGTCAGCCAAAAGACTGTGCTGTACTGTTCTATGTTTGCATGCTTTTATGCATTGAGTTGCTGATTAGATATTTGCATTAGCGAGTAGCTGTATAGGTGTTCCTAATAAAGTGGCCACTGAGTGAATAATTAGCTTTGATGCCATTGTGCTAAAGCTACTAATGTTCCTACCACAATTCACTATAGTAGAAATGTACAATGATTAACACAGAATTCAAGATGTGGAGTCAAGCATTGTGACCACCATTGTTACCACCCATCAATCAACACAAAGAGTAGCCAAGACAAAGTTTCACTGGCTTCACTGGAGAAAGAGTCAAACAAGATCAAGAAGGTCTGCATTGAAACTCCAGAACAAGGCTGGTAAGAGCCCTGAGGCAAAATAAAATAATCATTGGCCAAACTTTTTGCTTACTCTGAATACATGGAAGGGCTTGTTTGAATGTTTCTTTTAAAAGGACATTGTATATTTTTGTTAAGATTGCAGTTTCTCAGCATTGATTCCATTGTAAATCCAACAAGTAGAAAGCAAACTTGTGTTCAGGTGCAGATTTACATTTTGAGTTCAATACACTGAAGAGGAAACATGATCAATATCCATGAAGGACAAAGCTCTTTTCAGCGGATATGGGCTGTGGTAGGCAGTTGAGGGGAATGTGCAATTTAGTTAACCCACTTTTCACAGTGTTTCAGGCAATCAAACATTTATTATTCATCCCTAGTTGCTCTTTAGAAGGCATTGCAGTCTTTGAGAAAAACTACAAACTATTCAGTGATAGTAAACTATGTAAGTGTTTGGTTAAGAGTTTCAAGACTTGGATCATGATAAAGTAAAGGCATTGCAAGAACTGGCTGTATGTTTGACATGAAGAGAAAGTTGCAAGGATTGGTATGGGAATGACTTAGTTCTACTTTTCCCTTCTAGGTGGTGGAAGTTTGGGGAGGTTTAACGGAAATGCTTGGAGAGTTCCTGCAGCATAATGTGGAGATGTTTTATCCTCAGAACACCAACAGTGGAGCAATTTTGGGCCCTTATCTAAGCAAGAATATGCTGGGGTTGGAGAGGGTCCAGAGGAGATTCATGAAAATAATCCTGTGAATGAAAGGGTTAATGCATGAGGAGTGTTTGGTGGCTCTGAGCCTAAATGAGGGGGAACCTATTGAAACTTAACAAATACTTAAAGGCTCAGATGGATTGAACATGAAGAGGATGTTTTCTACAGTGGGCATGGAGAGGATAGAAGGACTTCACTTTAGAACAGCTATGAGGAGGAACTTCTTTTACCAGAGAGTGCTGTATCTGTGGAATTCATTGCCACAGATGGCTGTGGAGACCAAGTCATTGGGTATACTTAAAGTGGGTGTTGATAGGTTCTTGATTAGTAAGGGAATCAAAGGTTATGGGAAAAAGGCAAGAAAATTTTGTTGAGAGGGTTAATAAATCAGCCATGATGGAATGGCAGAGCATATTCAATGACTTAATTCCAGTCTTGTAGTGAAGGAGGTAGATATTCAGACTAGGGTGATATACCAATCAAACATTGTCCTGAACAGTAATCAAAAAGTTTTACCATTGGCACTGGAGAGTAATCCTGCATACAGGTATTCCCTGAGTTACTTACGTCTGACTTATGGATTTTCATAGATATTAACGAGTGTCTAAACTATTAATGAATTGCTATCTCTGATGTGTGTACAGAATGTATGTATGCTTATTCCTAAAACTGACCAAATTGGTTCATTCTCTGTGTCTCTGTCTGTGTGTGTGTCTCTCTCTCTCTCTCTCTCTGTCACATGTGGCTTTGATGCCATTCATTACATGGTGTATTGTGAGCAGTTTCTGGTCCCTTATCTAAGAAAAGGTGTGCTGGCATTGCAGAGGGTCAAGAGGAGGTTCACAAGAATGAATCCAGGAATGAAAAGGTTAATGTATGAGCAGTGTTAATGACTCTGGGCCTGTAATCACTTGAGTTTAGAAGTATGAAGGGGCTTCTCATTGAAACCTATCAAACTATTAAATGTGGATATGGAGAGAATCCTTCCAATAGTGTGAGAGACTAGGACAAGAAGACACAGCCTCATAATAGAGTGGTGTCTACTTAGACAGAGATGAGGAGGAATTTCTTTAGCCAGAAAGATAGAGGATCTGTGGATTTCATTGCCACAGAAGATTGTGGAGGTCAAGACATTGAGTATCTTTAAAGCAGATGTTGATAGGTTCTTGATTGGTCAGGACATTAAAGGATATGGAAAGAATGGGGTTGAGAGGGATAATAAATCAGCCATGATGGAATGGTGGAGCAGACTTGATGGGCTGAATGATCTAATTCTGTTCCTATGAGGATGGTATTATTAAAACACTATGGAGATATATTTACCAAATCAAGTGACTTGTGCATTTTCTGACAGACAAAATTGATTTCAGGTTATCTGTAAAAACAGAATTTACTCAGTATCTGGGATTGCTTGCATTATAAAGAAAGGTTTTAATGTTTCAGTAGAAAAAGTACTTGCCAGAAACTAGATGGACCAAAGGGCCTGCTTCTGTGCGATATTGCTCTATGACAAATTGATTTATTTGGATATCTGGTTCATTGTGAGATGCAGAATGTTAATGATGCAGCACCTGACAACATAATGACAGCAAATATTTCTTTGTTTAGTATTTCAGGAAATTGTGTTACCACCTATTCAACCACAATGCTTTTGGCATTTGACCGTAGACTGTTTCATTATGTAAATAAACATGAATGAATAGTGGACTATAAATCACTGGAGTAGTTGTTGAAAATATTTTCCCTTGGACATTGCCAAGAGGAACTCCTATAATAAATTTTAGGTTATGACCTCAAACAACATGCACCTTCCTGCTTCCAACAATTAGTTAGCTTTCCACCTGATTTAAATTGACAACTATTTAACTGGGGATCATTAACTGCAGGATGAAGCCAAGCACTTCAAACATTGATGACTCTGCCATCTGCTATTGGACAAGCCGACAACTTCCCATCAATTGCCCTATCAGGAAAGCAAATGAATAGTAGCTCTCAACTGATAGTTCTCAGCTCCCTCTCATTACATAAGATATCTTGAATTAAATATTACCATTCAAGAAAGCAATGATTATTGACAAGACTTCAAAGTCTCCTGGTGTATATTATGACTGTACTAATAGTTGCTTGAACTAGTCAAGTTCAGAAATTTGATTCTGTTACTTCAATAGAACCAAATTTTAGAAGCAGAATAAAGTACATTGCTGTTACTAAATGGAAGGCTTTGCACTACTGCTTAGGCTTGAACTTCTAGGCACTTAAGTCACAAGTATGAGATAATGCCTTCATTTCAAGGCAAAATTATGGATGAACAAAAATTGTGGTCTCTCAGTGAATGCATGTTAATGGATGATGAAGGGGGCAGCTACCGGTAATTCAAGCTTCTATGCATCCAGAACTACCATTTCTTTAGGGTACTATGGGTCTAGAAGAGTCAAACCGCTCTATATAATTAAAAGAAAAATTCACATTTTTATTCGGAACTCCAGATTGGAGCCCAAAGGTCAATCGGAAGTTCAGAAGTCATGGCCCACTAGCCAGAGCCACTAGACTGCAAGTCTCTGCGAGTCCACTGGGGAAGTTGAAGGCCCAACATCTGTGAATCCATGAGTCCACTGAAGGCTGACACCCAAAGACAGGTCTTGTTCTACAGTTGTTGCTTTGTCGCTTGGTATGTTCTGTTTGTTGTGTTCATTGTTGTTCTACTGAATATTGAGGGCATGCTATCTTGGCACTGGATAGTGTAGCAACAATTGCAGGATGCCCAAGGCATATTATTGCGTACGTTGGTTGTTATCACAAGTGATACATTTCACTGTATCTTCTAATGTCAAGTGATAAATAAATCTGAATCATATTCAAGTTCGGGATATCCCAAATACTTTACAGCTAATGAAGTAGTCGTTTGGATACACAATTACTGCCGCACCAGCCACTTTGAATCTAGCAGCCTCCCACAAACAAGAATGTGATCACCACCACATCATCAGGTTATTTGTTTAGCGAGAGATAATTATGGACCTGAATAGTAAGGATAACTCCTTGTTTTCTTTTAAACAGTGACAAGGGATCTTTTAGATAGACCAGAAGGAACACCTCAATTTAATGTCTCATCCAAATTAAGGCATTTCTAACAGATCCATTCACCTTTAATATTGGATTGATGACATAGCTTTAAATTCCTGGGTATTCACATATCCAATATTCAGCATATAAGTGCAATTGCAAGAAAGGTCCACCAGCATCTCTATTTTCTTAGAAGGTTAAGGTGTCACTTAACATTCTAACAAACCTCACCAGCTGTACTGTTGAAAGTATCCTGACTAGTTGCTTTATGGTCTCATACAGCAATTTCAAAATGCAGGAAATCAGAATCTGCAGAGAGTTGTAGACTCAGCCCAATACACCATGGACACATCCCACCCCACTATCTAAAGTATCAACAGGAGGCACTGCCTTGAGAAGGCGAGGTCTATCATCAAAAATTCCCATTATCCGAGCCATGCCAACTTCTTACAGTTAAATTCAGGGGGAAACAGAGAATCTGGAGGTAAATCACCAACACATTCAAGAACAGCCACTTCCCTTCAGCCATCCATTTCTTGAACCAACTTGCATAATCACAGCCAATATAGCAACGTATAATCAGTTTGACTACATTGCACAACATTGTTTTGTTCCAGTTGTGTTATCTTACAAGAGATGTGTGAATTTATGTTTTTCTTAAGGACTTTGTTTTTATTCTATATGTATGTGAAGCTGTTGCATGTAATGTTTTTATTGCACTTGTGCATTTGAATATCAACTTAATTTGGCTGACTTGACACCATGGACTTTCATACTGAAAGCTTGCAGTGAAATACTGAAACTTTAGTAGTAAACACTCTAAACATACTGATCTACGGATAATAATGCTAACAGTGAGTATCAGCTAACATGGCTTAGTTTCCTTGTAATTTGGATCTATTGAGGATCATTGATGCTAAACCATAATATATAGTCTCTTAGTCCATCTGACAAAAGGTCTACTATGATCTGATTTTAAAAAAAAATCTGTTTTTCTCTCCACAGATGCTGTCTGACCTGCTAAATGTTTCCAACAATTTGTTTATTTCAGACATCCAACATCTGCAGGATTTTGTATAGATTTTCATCTTGCCAATCTGGCCTAATTCTGATTCTATGTCTTATGGTCTAAATCTTGAAAACTACACACAAAATGCTGCAGGAGTTCAGAAGGTCATGCACCAGCAATGGAGGGTATTACCATCTGGTACAATATAACCCAGGTTAATTAAACTCAAAGATGTAATGTTAGAAAACTCCACTTGTGAAGGAATGAAAACAAGCTTTACTGAATGTTAAAAAGGTTGGGAAAAAAATCAATGTGAGATCGAGGCGTGGCTGACACAGCGCGGGAAAGCAAGAGGAATGCAGCAAACTATTATAAACTAAAAATATAAACTGTTAAAAGTGGAATTAGTAGTGAGCATCTCTACCCTACTTGAAAACCTCAGGGTGAAACACCTGGAGGAGAGACGATAGCGATAAAAGATCTATTGAAATTATAGCTATAACAAGACAATATCGGCAGAGATGATTGTTTTAGATCACTACTATGTAACAGGGAATTAGTTCTGTTAAATCACACCAAGGGATTTGGTCAAGTTTTTTTTGTGTGAGTATGTGTTGTGAATTGACTTTCCACAGATGAACAATTATTTCACTCAAGAAACAAAATGGTGAGCCACCCAAGATGAAGGACCAGTGTGGGAACGATGTGCTTCATGATGTAGAGGATTCAATACGGTTGGATGTATAAGAACTGATTATCTTTGCAAATACTTTGATAAACTACTGAACAAGATTTACTTTGTTTTGAAGTTGTAATTTTGGAGAATTGCTGAGAAAAGAGCTGTATAGATATATAATTTTAGAATTTGAATTGTAGACATACTGACTTGAACTGAAACTAAAATTAACTATAATACTTAGGAATAGGAATTCAATAAGTTTTCTAACTTGTCTGTAAACTTTTAAATAGGGAATAAAACAACCTAAATAGTTAGAGAAATTGGAGTAACAAGGATTATTCTAAAAAAATCTCACTGATTCTAACTAAACAGGAATTTGGTTTTTGTTGATATCTAGGATTTGCAACCTAAGCAAAATGTTGGTATTTTGAATTGTTCTTACTCATGTAAACATTTTGTATATCTTGTTTTTTTTTATAAACAATACTTACCTCCAGAAGTGCATGTTTTCTATAAGCTCTGATATCTAGAGCTTCTGTTGGCCTACTAGCACCTAGTGTAGCACTATGTAATTTGATTTTTCTCATAAAGTGAGTGGTGACCAGTCATATGAGATAAGACAAGCATAGAACAGGTGTTACAACGGGAATTACAAGAATTGTAAGGCCCTCCAAAAGACTGTGAGGATTATCAAGGTCACCCTTTCACCCATTAGAGGTATTAGGAGAGTTGCATATGCAAGTCCCTTAGCATTATCAATGATCCCTCCCATCCAATAATCTCTTTGACTCCTTACTTTCAAGCAGGTGTTACCGTGTTATTCGGACAAGAACTGTTAGGGTGGGAAACAGCTTCTTCCCCAGGCTGTAAGACTACTGAACTCCCTGCCACCACCCAGATCTCATCACATATATACTGATTACCTTTTAACTTCCATTGTATATGCACCGCATTATTCTAACAGCAATGGTACTTCAGAAGTATTTAGTTGGCTATAATTCACTTTAGGACCTGTTTACTGTGGGTATACTGTCCTTTTGGATGAGACTTTAGGACATTCCTGGCCCCTCACTGTCTGGACATGCCCCTTCTTATTACTTCTGATCGAGGAGGAGTTAGCTAAGGGTGAAGGTTCATACTCAATGATTTAGTAACAACTTTTCCCCTCCACTCGCATAATTCTGAATGGGCCATGAACCCGTTAACACTACCTTGTTGTTCCATATTTTTACATCCTTTATTTTTACAGTTTATAGTAATTTTATAGCTGCTGTACTGTTGCCACAACATCACAAATTTCATGTCATATTGTCATGATAATAAGTATGATTCTGATTCTGACACTTGATGGGTATTTACATTTGAGAGCTTATGGGTCACCTTAGTTACCAAATTTATAAACCTTCTCAGCAAAATCTCCGTCCTGATTTCCCTGCAAACTTTGAAATTCCTTGTAATACAATGTTATTCTTTTTTATTATGTGTATGAAAAAGAGGTTGGAAATGAAGGTAGGGAGAGCAACACATAAAAAAAATATTCTTGGCAAACATGTGGGTTGTCCCAAATCTCTGAAAGAAAACATTATTTAGACCATAAAACAAAGGAGCAGAATTAAGCCATTCAGCCCATATAGTCCACTACACCATCATGGCTGATCCCAGATCACACTCAACCCCATACACCTGTCATCTCGCCATATCCTTTGATGTCCTGACTGATCAGGAAACTATCAATTTTGTCTTAAATATACCCACAGACTCTGCTTCCACCACTGTCTGTGGCAGGGCATTCCACAGATTCACTATTCTCTGGATGAAAAAAAATCATCCTCACCTCTTTTCTGAAAGTCACCCTTCAATTCTGCGGCACTCCAGTTCTGGATACCCCCACCATAGGGAACATCCTCTTCATATCCACACTATCTAGACCTTTCAACATTGGGTAGCTTTCAATGATATCCTCCTCAACATTCTTCTAAATTTCAGTGAGTACAGACCCAAAGCTGCCAAGTGCTCCTCATATGTTAACTGCTTCATTCCTGGAATCATCCTCATGAACCTTCTCTGGACTCTCTCCAATAACAACACATCCTTTCTGAGATATGGGACCCAAACCTGTTGACAATTTTCCAAGTGCAGTCTGACAAGTGTTCTATAAAGGCTCAGCATTATCTACTTGCTTTTATATTCTATTCCCCTTGAAATAAATGGCAACATTGCACTGTGCTTCTTTACCACAGACACAACCTGTAAATTAAACTCCTGGGAGTCTTGCATGAGGACTCCCAAGTTCCTCTGCACCTCTGATGTTTGAACTTTCTCCCCATTCAGAAAAGTCTGCACAATGGTTCCTTTGACGAAAATGCATTATCATAAATTTCCCAGCTCTGTATACCAGCTTCCACTTTTTGGCCCTTTCTTCCAATTTGTCTTAGTCCTGCTGCAATCACATTGCTTCCTCAGCACTACCTACCCCTCCACCATCTTGGTATCATCTGCAAACTTTGCCATAAAGCTATTAACTCCATTATCCAAATCGCTGACAAACAATATGAAAAGTAGCAGTCCCAATAATGACCCCTCGGGAAAACTAGTAGTCACTGGCAGCCAACCAGAAAATGACCTTTTTATTCCCTCTCCCTCCTGCATGTAATCCATTCCTCTATCCATGCCAGCATCTTTCCTGTAACACCAAAGGATTTTATCTTGTTAAGCAGCCTCATGTGTGGCACCTTATCAAATGCCTTCTGAAAATCCAAGTAAATGACATCCACTGCTTCTCCTTTGTCCACTCTGATGGTTACTTCCTTGAAGAAATGTAGCAGATTTGTCAGGCAATATTTACCTTGACAGAAGCAATGCTGACTTTGACTTATTTTATCATTAGTCTCCAACTACCCCAAAACCTCATTCTTAATTGACTCTAACATTTACCCAACCACTGATTTTAGGCATTCTGGTCTATAATTTCCCTTCTGTGGCCTTCCTCACTTCTTAAGGAGTGGAGTGACATTTGTAATCTTTCAGTACTCAAGGACCATGCCAGAATCAAGTGATTCTTGAAAGATCATGGCAATGCATCTGTTAACTTTTAGCAACCTCTCTCAGGACTCTGGGATGTAGTCCATCTGGTTCAGGTGAGGTATTCACCTTAAGACATTTGAGTTTTCCTAGCACTTTTTCCTTTGTAAGAGCAATGGCACTCCCTCCTGCTCCCTGACACTCATGGACCCCTGGCACACTGCTAGTGTCTTCCACAGTGAAGACAGATGCAAAGTACCTATCTGCTCTTTCTTTATCCTCTATTACAATCTTACCAGCCTCTTTTTCCAGTGGTTTAATATCAACTCTCTTATACTCTTTATATAATTGAAAAAAACTTTTGGTATCCTGCTTTACATTGTTGGCTAGTGTGCCCTCATATTCCATCTTTTCACTTAAGGCTTTTTTAGTTGTCTTTGGTTGGAATTTAAAAGCTTCTCAATCGTCCAACTCCCCACTCACTTTAGCTACCTTATAAGTCTTTTCCTTGGCTTTTAAGCAGTCCTTAAATTCCCTTGTCAGCCACAGTTGCCTACCCCATCTATTTGAGAACAACTTCTTCTGCTGAACATATCTGTCCTGTACCTTGTGAACTATTCCCAGCAACTTCAGCCACTTCTGCGCTGTCATCATATCTACCAGTATCCTTCTCCAACCCACCTGGGCAAGCACCTCTCTCATGCCTCTGTAATTCCCTTTATTCCATTATGATACTGAAACATGAGACTTGTGCTTCTCCCTCTCTGTTTGTAGTATGAATTCAATCATATTATGATTATTGCTTCCTAATGGTTCCTTTACATTAAGCTCAAATAAGATCTGGGTTATCTAAGGGTTTTCAACCCCAAATCTAAGTCAGCCTTTATCAGAATAGGGTCAATCACAAGCTGCTTTAAAAAGCCGTCTCGTAGGCATTCAACAAGTTTCCTCTATTGTGATCTGACAACGACCTGATTTTCCCAATCCCCTTGTATATTGAAGTCTCCAATTACAATTGTATGATTACTTTTATTACATGCCTTTTCCAGGTCCCTTTGCAATCTCAATTCCACATCTTGGCTACTATTTGGAGGCCAATATATGATTCCCATAATGGTTTAGTTACCCTTGCAGCTTAACTCCACCCACAAAGATTCAACTTTCTCTGACCCTATGTCACCTTTTTCTAAAATGCAATTCCATCTCTTACCAACAGAACCACACCACTGCTTTAACTGTTTGCTATCTACAGTTGTACCCAATCATTGGCTTGGCCTTAGTTACATCCATCATCTATTGTCTCTAATTCTGCTGGCTTATCCTCAGCTCTATCATATAGGTTCCCATCCCTCTGCCATATTAGTTTAAGCCAGTCGCTACAGCTCTAGTAAACCTACCCACAAGAATATTCATCCCCCTCTGATTCAAGTGCAACCCATCCCTTTTGTACAGGTCACATCTGCCCCAGAAGAGGTTCTATTAACCAGAAATAGGAGACACAGCACCTGCTCCAATTCTTCAACCTTACATTTATCTGCCGCTGCATTCTGTTCCTATCCTGTTGTGTGGCACAGGCAGCAATCCCGAGATTACTACCCTTGAGGTCCTGCTTCTCAGCTTTTCTAACACCCTGTATTCTTTTTTCAGGACTTCCTCTGTTTTTCTGCCCATGTCATTGGTACCAATATGTACCATGACTGCTGGCTGCTCACCCTCCCTTTTCAGAATGCTTTGAACACTTTCAGAAACATCGCAGTCCCTGGCAGCTGAAAGGCAACCTACCATCTGTGTTTCTTTTTCACATCCACAGAATTGCCTACCTGTCCCCTATTACAGCTGCCATTCTCTTCAGTTCTGTACCTTTCTGAGCTACAGGGCCAGACAGTGACAGAGACACAGCCACTGTTGCTTCCCCCAGTTTGGTCATACCCCCCCCCCCCCAACAGTTCCAAGATGGAGTACTTATTGTTGAGAGGGATGACCACAGGGGTGCTCTCCACTATCAGGCGTGCATTAATGTAAAGGATTAATTGAAATGTTGTATGGAATGCAGTGCTTTACCTAAAGGGATAAAGTGAATAGGCCATGTTGATTCTCACTGCAATATAGGAGGTAGAGGGATGACCTTATAGAAGGGAATAAATTATGAGAGGCATAGGTTGTGTTTTGAAAGTAAATGTTGAATTTCCTCAAAACTGATCTTATTAGAAAACACACTGATGTATAAGTCACGTTGATATTACAGTCAATTAAACTCTCTTCTTTTACTTTTTTGCTCCTTCCAAAAATACCTTGAAAGTCAACTCATATATTAATAAAACCATATATATAAATAGTTACTGCACTCCAAGGTTGACAATCATTGTCATGAAACAAATGAAGTTAGCATCACTTGGAAGGTCAAGCAATCTTATGTGAAAGCTTATCATGGAAAAGCTAGCAGAATCAGATATGTTGGGCGATTCAGCTGTGTGGTAATAAAGGGGATTGGAAGATAAGTAAGGGAAGAATTGTCAGCTTTGCAAAGAGTAACACCACAGACACCAAATGCTGGAAATGTTCACAATCTGGAAAGCAGTAAAAGAGTCAGTGGTGTAGCTTAAGACCCTTCAATATCTGAGGAAAAGTCTCATCTGAAGTGTCCACCTCTTTCTGGTTTTGTCTTATAGGTAATGATTTCATGTTTAGGAAGCTCATTTTTGTCTTTTTATATTGAATAATAGAATTAAGTACAGTGGATTCGGATTCATTAGGTCATTGGTTAATTGGAGCAGCTGCTTATTTGGGACAACTCTTAAAGAACAGAAACTATTCGACAAAATTCCTTTTGTTTATACAGAACACTATGCCACTTAATTGGGGTCACAGACTGTTGCCGAACAATTTATAACTAACGTCAGTAACAAGTAATTGCATGGCTGTTGGACACATCACTGTGCTTCAAGCAAGAGTTATTAATCAGTGTTGTGTGTGTTTTTGTTACAAAGATTTTGTCACTGATAGTTGAAGAGAGAGACAGTTAGCAGTAAGACAATTCAGAACTGTTTTGCTCATAGTAGTTTCAAGCATTCAGGCTTGGAGATGCTAGAAATGATTGGGAGTGAAAATGAAGCAAATTCACAGCTTCAACAATTTGGAAACATTTAAGAATTTGAAGGTATTGAAAATCATCTTGAATGAAACTGAGGATTTGGCAGATGCAATTACAAGGGCTCCTGGAAATGATAGAGCTTTGATCTGCATGTTTTGTTACCGTGAGAATGCATTCATTAATAAGTAAACATGTTGATAATATTTTACTTTGTGTCATTGTGATATTGTAAGGAGGTTGTCACCCCTTCAGAATCAGCAGCAATTTCTAAATAAATGGGATAAACCAATGAGGATAATAGATGCTTAATAGTTGGTCGCCCAGTTGATTGATGCTGAGGTACAAGTTCAAGACATGGAACTGCAGAGTTAGTTTAAGTACAAGTGAGTAAATTGGGAATAAAAGCTGGTGATGTTAATAGCAAGCTTGCTGGAAGCACAGTGGTTTCATTAAAACCTAAAGACCATATGACACAGGAGCATAATTACGCCATTCAGCCCATCAAGTAGCTTTGCCCTTTGACTATGGCTGATTATTATCCTTCTCAACTCCATTCTCCTGCTTTCTCCCTGTAACCTTTAACTGAATTATTAATCATGAACTTAGCAACTTCTGCTTTAAATATACCCAATGACTTGACCACCACAGCTGTTTGTGGCAATGAATTCAACAGATTCACCACCCTCTGGCTAAAGAAATTCCTCCTCATCTCTATACTAAAGGGACATCTGAGGCTAAGCCCTGTTATGGTCCAGTCCGGAACCCACATTCCGGGTCTTGATCTGGTCTGTGGACTCCGGGTCTTGTAGCCATCCCTCCTTTCACCCTTAAGCCCAAGTAGCATCATCTTGGCTTAAGGAGGTGTACCTGAGACCTATCGGCTGGCAGGTGTATATTTAGGGGCTCTGAGACTGAATCTAGTTTTTTTGTTGGTGGGCGGGGGGGTTGTCTTGTGTCTGCTGTTCTGTCTGGTTTGCCTTGTTTGTGCTGTTTGCTTGGCTATCCTGTTTTGATCCTGGCTTGGAGTATCCACTGTTAATCATCTAATTCTGTAAGTCTGTTCTTGTAGTCACCCTGGACTGAGCTCCCTTCTGATCCCTTGCCTCTGTTGGGTAAGCAGGCTGGACTGCTGTTGCTTGGTGAGGGGACTCTGACCCTTTCTTACCCCTTGCTTCTGATGGGTTGTGCCCTGCATCCTGCCCAGGTGCCCTGTGACCTGCCCAGGCCCCTGTGTTCCTGCCTGGGAGGTGGCCCTGCCCAGGAGCTATGTGACCTGCCCAGGGGGCTATCCTCCCAGCATTCCTTGTCCCAGAGCCCCATCCTTTAGCCTAGCCAGGACCCTGCCTTTGCCATAAACTCTCTGAACCCAGGATCACTGTTGCATGCCACAGTCTCCCCATCTTGTTCTATCCTTTAGTTGTTCCTGTCCTGCCCCTAGTACTTCAGTGCCTGTGTCCTGCATTTGGGTCCAGTCTCTATGTCCCCTTGTGACAAGCCCTCTGGTCCTAGACTCTCACTAGTGGAAATATCCTCTCCATATCCACTCTATCTAGGCCATTCAATATTTAATAGGTTTCAATGAGATCTGCATTTATTCTTCTAAACTCCTGTGAGTACAGGCCCAGAGCTATTAAACATTTCTCATTTGTTAATCTTTTCATAAATCTCCTATGGACCCTCTCAAATGCCAGCACATCCTTTCTTGGGTATGGGGTCCATATGTGATCTGACTAATGCTTTCTTGTGCCTTAGCAAGACATTCCTACAATTAATAGGGTTACAGACTCACAGCTGCAGTGACAAGTATACTCTGGTGGTGACTGGCGTTCGCATATCCCTTTCTGTGACCGTGTTGGCTTTACCTAGGTGCTCTGGTTTCCTCCCATATTGCAAAGATATGCAGTTTGGTAGCTTACCTGGCCACATTAAATTGTTACTAGTATGAGACCATAAGACCATTAGACATAGGAGCAGAATTGGGGCATTTGGCCCATTGAGTCTGTTCCACCACTCTATCATGGCTGATCATTTTTTCCCTCCACAGCCCCACTCCCTGGCCTTCTCCCTGCAACCTTTGATTCTATGTCCAATCAAGAACCTATCAAGTTCTGCCTTGAATACACCCAATGACCTGGTTTCCACAGCTGCATGTGGTAATAAATTCCTCAAATTTACCACCCTCTTTCTAAAGAAATTTCTCCTTATCTCTCTTTCAAATGTATCCCCCTCTATCCTGAGGCTGTGCATTTTGTCCTAGACTCCACTGTAATAATGATAATAAAACATAAATAATACAAGTAAATGAGATTGATTGTATGTCCATGAAGTAAGCTGTGCTGTACATAAGGTGACTGACAGGAAATGTGGTAGAGTTAGTGGGTGGAAGTGTTGATCAGTCTTACTGCCTGGGGAAAGTAACTGTTTTTGTTTCTGGTGGTCCTGGAGTAGAAGGTATTTGGAGTGGGATAAACAGTCCATGAGCAGGCTGTGTGCACTCCTTCATGATGTTACTGGCCCTTGAAAATGGGTAGGCTGGTGCTATTGATGTGAGCACATATTTACACTAAACCTACATTAATCCTATTTCAGAATTAGAATCTGGCTTATGATATGGCACATGGAAAAATGGTGGGTATCTGGGAGGGAAGGGTTAGATTGATCTTAAAGTTACAAGGTTAGTACAACATTATGGGCTGAAGGGCCTGTACTGTTTAATGATCTATGTTCTTATCACTAATATAGGTTGTGAAATTTTTTGTTTTGTGTCCACACTACAGTGCAATACATAAAACCTATAAATTACAATAAGAAATATATAAAAAAATCCAGGAGTGTGTTTTGACACAATATTACAACAGGCAGAACCATTTCCACTGACAGGAAAAGGGGCAAAGGCAGGTAAATTAGAACCAGTTGGTTCAGGCAGATTGGTCATCAGCTCATCTAGGAGAAGGAAAACTCTGATCTCAAATCTCCACTGTTTTATGGCTATACCCACTCATGGGGAAGGCTGTGGCAGTAAACCTGAGGAAGAATCCACATCTGGAGTCCCTAAGGCAGTCCGACATTGAGTTCAGTGCTGACTGGCAATTCCTGCGATGATGTTGGTGCCAAATTGTATCAGTCCATGTCATACATTTGGATTTATCAGTGGCTTGGAGAGGGTGAGCCTGTTGCACAGATAATTACCAATACTAACAGATTAATATCCAGATTATTTTATAATTCTCAATTTTCATTGGTTTGATTTGAATGTTTGTTTCCACCTCAATAGCCTAGGTCACTGGCTATCAGTAGAGTAAATTAACACCAAAGCTACCACTTACTGCTGTGTTACATTAGTTCACATAAAGAGGAGTATTAGGCCATTCTGCGCATTGAATTGGATCTGCAATCATTTAGTATCCCACCTCAACCAGTTTTATCCCCATAATCATTGACATCCTTACTATTCAAGAACACATCAACCTCTTTAAATATACTAGCTGTGTATGTAATACTTGAGTAAAATTGTAAATACATCGCTTGAGTAATATTCTTTGATTAAAGAATTTATTACAGATTATATGTAATATATGTGAATACATATGTCATTATACCATCACATGATACATGCACGCTTTGCTTACAATAAAACACAAAGAGTTGCATCTCAGAGCTCCTTTGAATTAGCTTTATGTTTCAGAGTTACAAAGCTTAACACCGACCTACCTTTAAATTGTAGAGAGATGTTCAAGTTTTAAAAATGGACACCAAGAAACTGTTGCGTTTTTAAAAAAAGAAAAGCTTTTTTTTCTTTGGAGCAGCATGTTTTCTTCACAAATGGAAAGACAATCAAGTTTAAAGAAAGGCAGAAAATGGAAAAATTCACATGTTCATGAACAGTGAGTTCTGGGTGATATTGATCATAATAAAGAGCAGAAATGGCTAGCTTAATTGGAAAGATTGTTGTGTTTGATTACACAATTATTATAATTTAATTAATTAGTAATATAATTATAAATTATTTATTGTGGATTAAGCAGTATTTCAAAGCAAATAAAAAGGCCATTTAGTTTACAGAATCTTTCATGAAAGCATTCAGAAATGGCTCCTAATTGAAGCACAAGTTACATTTAAAAGAGCAATTGAAATAGCTTTATCACTGGAAACAGCAGTTTGAGACACAACTGAGTTGCAGTCAAGAATGAAAGTGAGCATGAACAAAGTTATAACATCTAAATAGAAACCGCCCTGGTCAACCAAATTGTGCTACCATTGTGGCAGGGGCTCATATACACCAGACCAATGCAGATATAAATGTGAAACTTGCTGAAAATGCAACAAGGCAAGTAGGATTTATACAAAGAACATGTCAAGCAGGCAGAAAACTAAACAGGGTAGAGAAGAAGCTAACAAGTCAAGTTACTGTTTCAAAAACAGCAATAATCTTCATAATATTGATGAAAAACCAAATAATGCTAAAAGTGATGCAGTACTAGATTCCCTTGGGATTTGTGAAAAGTGAAATGTGAAAACTAACAATAGACAAGCAATATCACTGATACCAGAAGTGAATGGTAATTAAAATGGAATTGGACACTAGCTCGGCTGTTTCATTCATTCCACAAAATGAGTTTGAAAACCATTTCAAAGATACTAAACTGAAGCTTACAGACATGAAACTGAGAACTTAAACTGGAGAATAAATAACTCCGGTAGGAATGGCATTTGTAACTATGAAATGCAACAATAAACAAGCCACATTGAGCTTGTATGTAGTAAAACACGAAGGTCAGCATTGTGGGGATGTGATTGGCCAAGACAACTACAAGTTGATTGGAGATCCATCCACCATTATCATGCCACATTAGAGTCAACTAAAAACTAATTTTAAAAGGTGAGTATAAAGAACCAGAAGCTATTCTGAATGAATAGAGGCAATTGTATGAACTTCAAATGGGAGACAAAAAAAACTACTTAAAAGTAGATGCAAAGCTGAATGAATGGAAAGCCAAAATAAGGAGTCAATGGAGGTATGAAAACAGAGGATTTGTTAGATGATGTTGTGGATAAGGAAACCAAGAGAAGGGATCAGATTGTAAGAGGAGCATTAGAGGATCAATAATCCTCCAATCAACTAAATGGATCTTTCCAAGATCAAGAAGCATACTCTAGAAGAAGAAAAAATAGGAAGTCAGGTGGCTACTGCTGTCAGAACTACTTCCTGCAGTCTCAGAGTTAACTCCTACAACCACCATGGAGAACTTGAGACTGATTTCATAGCTAAAATCCTCACCTGTCAAACAGAATAACCTCCCTTGTCAGAAAAATGTTATCCCACAAGAAAGCTTTCACAGTGATTAAATCTTTCTGGCCTGAAAAAAATTACTATGCTGTGGATGTCTCCATAGCAGACGTATACAGTATGTGTATGGAGTTGAGATGCATTCTGTTCAGTAGGAGCTAATAGCTAATATTTGATAATTCAGTAATATTGAATATTGTAAATATGTTGTTTGATTAATCATATTTTTATTTGTTTAAATAATTCTTTATGGGTTATGTGTAAATTAGGTGAATGACATCCCCCAGCACACCACCACATGATATGTGCACACTTTGGTTAGAGTAAAACAAGAACTAAGACTGGCATTTCTCATATCTTTTGCTTTCCTTTGAATTAGTTTTATGTTCTGAAGTTACAAAACCTAATCATACCCAATGATTTGGCCTCCACAGCATTCAAAGGAAATGAATTCAACAGATTCTCAATCGTCTGGCTAAAGAAATTTCTCATCATCTTTCATCTAAATGGATCTCTCTGTTCTGAGGCTGTACCCTTTGGTCCTAGACTCCCCCACTATGGAAACATTTTCCCAACGTCCACTCTAGTGAAAATTCTGAGGCAGGGATGCTATCAATATACACAAAATATTTTAAATGTTTTTCTTAAACACTGGTTAGGGATACTATTACAGCTGCAGAAAGGGTGGATAATGTAGCAGGATCCTCTTTTGAGTCAGTATGGGTGGAAGTCAGGAACAGGAAGGGAGCAGTTACTCTATTGGGAGTATTCTATAGGCCCCCTGGTAGCAGCAGAGATACCGAGGAGCAAATTGGGAGGCAGATTTTAGAAAGGTGCAAAAATAACAGGGTTGTTATCATGGGTATCTTTAACTTCCCTATTATTGATTGGCACCTGATTAGTTCTAAGGTTTTAGATGAGGCAGAGTTTGTTAAGTGTGTCCAGGATGGATTCCTGTCACAGTATGTTGACAGGCAAACTAGGGGGAATGCCATACTAGATCTAGTATTAGGTAACGAACTGGGTCAGGTCACAGATCTGTCAGTGGGTGAGCATCTGGGGGACAGTGATCACTGCTCTCTGGCCTTTAGCATTTTCATGGAAAAGAATAGAATTAGAGAGGGCAGGAAAATTTTTAATTGGGGAAGGGCAAATTATGAGGCCATAAGGCTAGAACTTGCAGGTGTGAATTGGGATGATGTTTTTGCAGGGAAATGTACTATGGACATGTGGTTGATGTTTAAGGATCTCTTGCAGAATGTTAGGGATAAATTTGTCCCAGTGAGGAAGATAAAGAATGGTAGGGTGAAGGAACCATGGGTGACATGTGAAGTGGAAAATCTAGTCAGGTGGAAGAAGGAAGCATACATGAGGTTCAGGAAGCAAGGATCAGATGGGTTTATTGAGGAATATAGGGTAGCAAGAAAGGAGCTTAAGAAGGGGCTGCGAAGAGCAAGAAGGGGGCATGAGAAGGTCTTGACGAGTAGGGTAAAGGAAAACCCCAAGGCAGTCTTCAATTATGTGAAGAACAAAAGGATGACAGGAGTGAAAGTAAGTCCGATTAGAGATAAAAGTGGGAAGATGTGCCTGGAGGCTGTGGAAGTGAGCGAGGTCCTCAATGAATACTTCTCTTTGGTATTCACCACTGAGAGGGATCTTGATGACGGTGAGGACAATATGAGTGAGGTTGATGTTCTGGAGCATGTTGATTTTAAGGGAGAGGAGGTGTTGGAGTTGTTAAAATACTTTAGGACGGATAAGTCCCCAGGGCCTGATGGAATATTCCCCCAGCCTGCTCCACGAGGCAAGGGAAGAGATTGCTGAACCTCTGGCTAGGATCTTTATGTCCTCATTGTCCATGGGAATGGTACCAGAGGATTGGAGGGAGGCCAATGATGTCCCCTTGTTCAAAAAAGGTAGTAGGGATAGTCCAGGTAATTATAGACCAGTGAGCCTTACGTCTGTGGTGGGAAAGCTGTTGGAAAAGATTCTTAGAGATAAGATCTATGGGCATTTAGAGAATCATGGTCTGATCAGGGACAGTCAGCATGGCTTTGTGAAGGGCAGATCATGCCTAACAAGCCTGATAGAGTTCTTTGAGGAGGTGACCAGGCATATAGATGAGGGTAGTTTAGTGGATACGATCTACATGGATTTAAGTAAGGCATTTGACAAGGTTCCACATGGTAGGCTTATTCAGAAAGTCAGAAGGCATGGGATCCAGAGAAGTTTGGCCAGGTGGATTCAGAATTGGCTTGTCTGCAGCAGGCAGAGAGCTATGGTGGAGGGAGTACATTCAGATTGGAGGGTTGTGACTAGTGGTATCCCACAAGGATCTGTTCTGGACCTCTACTTTTTGTGATTTTTATTCACAACCTGGATGTGGGGGTAGAAGGGTTGGTTGGCAAGTTTACAGAAAACACAAAGGTTGGTGGTGTTGTGGATAGTGTAGAGGATTGTCGAAGATTGCAGATGGACATTGATAGGATGCAGAAGTGGGCTGAGAAGTGGCAGATGGAGTTCAACCTGGAGAAGTGTGAGGTGGTACACTTTGGAAGGACAAACTCCAAGGCAGAGTACAAAGTAAATGGCAGGGTACTTGGTAGTGCAGAGGAGCAGAGGGATCTGGGGGTACATGTCCACAGATCCCTGAAAGTTGCCTCACAGGTAGATAAGGTAGTTAAGAAAGCTTATGGGATGTTAGCTTTCATAAGTCGAGGAATAGAATTGAAGAGACGCGATGTGATGATGCATCTCTATAAAACTCTAGTTAGGCCACACTTGGAGTACTGTGTCCATTTCTGGTCGCCTCACTATAGGAAGGATAGGAAGGATGT
This sequence comes from Hypanus sabinus, assembly GCF_030144855.1. Classification (NCBI taxonomy): domain Eukaryota; kingdom Metazoa; phylum Chordata; class Chondrichthyes; order Myliobatiformes; family Dasyatidae; genus Hypanus; species Hypanus sabinus. Next base: position 86,178,648 of record NC_082710.1, on the reverse strand, counting down.
GGAAGCATTGGAAAGGGTACAGAGGAGATTTACCAGGATGCTGCCTGGTTTAGAGAGTATGCATTATGATCAGAGATTAAGAGAGCTAGGGCTTTACTCTTTGGAGAGAAGGAGGATGAGAGGAGACACGATAAAGGTGTACAAGAAATTAAGAGGAATAGACAGAGTGGACAGCCAGCGCCTCTTCCCTAGTGCACCACTGCTCAGTACAAGAGGACATGGCTTTAAGGTAAGGGGAGGGAATTTCAAGGGGGATATTAGAGGAAGGTTTTTCACTCAGAGAGTGGTTGGTACGTGGACTGCACTGCCTGAGTCAGTGGTGGAGGCAGACACATTAGTGAAGTTTAAGAGACTACTAGACAGGTATATGGAAGAATTTAAGGTGGGGAATTTTATATGAGAGGCAGGGTTTGAGGGTCAGCACAACATTGTGGGCTGAAGGGCCTGTAATGTGCTGTACTATTCTATTTTCTATAAAATACCAGTCTTTGTTGCAGGCTAAAATCATGGGGGAAATGTCTATTCACTTCCATTCTCTGTTGGCTTAGTAAGAACCTGTCACTCATGATCAGATTCACCCATAAAAGCAACTTAAAGTCAGGGAACAAATGGATAGGGTACAGAGTAGGTTTGAATATGATAATTTCTGCAGAAATTGTATAGTACATGGTCTCAACAAAAACAGTTGATCATTCACTTTCAACACACACAACTGCTGGAAGAACTCAGCAGGTCCAGTAGCATCTATGGATAGGAATAAACAGTCAATGTTTTGGGCTGACACCCATCATTAGGACTGGGAAGGAAAGGCAAGATGCTAGAATAAGAAAGTGGAGGAAGGGAAGGAAGGCAAGCTAGAAGATGATAGGTGAAGTCAGGTGGGTAGGGAAGGGTGTTGTAGTAAGAAGCTGGAGTTGATTGCTAGAAAAGATAAAGAGCGGGAGAAAAATGAATCCAACAGGAGAGGAGAGTGGATCATAGAGGAAGTGGAAGAAGGAGAGGCACCGGGGGAGGTGACTTCTTGCTTAGTGCTTAAATGCTGTTAGAAGCCCAGATCCAGATAGATAAACACTGTTAAGGACTCTCCAGGATTGAAATTTAGCCTTGATATGTCACAGTGCTGCTACCCGTTAGTTCTAGGATTTCATCCTGATCTCAATTGCTGTGTGGAATTTGAAAGTTCTCTATGACTTTGTGTGTTCCAGTTTCCTTTCATATCTTAAAGGTGTGTGCATCAGTGAAAGGACAATTTTAAATCCCTTTGTGTAATTTATAACAGAACAAATGCAGCCAATGGAAATATATTACATAGAACATAGGATAGTACAGCACAGGAGCAGGCCCTTCTACCTATAATGTTATGCCAGACTAATTAAATTAATAGCTAAATGGCCAATCAAATGAATCTCTTCTACTTACACGTTTTCCGTATCCCTCCATTTTTCTCATATTCATGTGCTCTTATTCTTATTCATGTATTCATGTATTCTCTTAAAAGTCCCTAATGTACCTGCCTCTACTGCCACACCAATGAGCAGATTCGAGGCACCCTACATTCTCCATGTTTATATTAAAAAAAAACTTGCACCTCACATCTCCTTTGAAATTACCCCCTTACCTTAAGTGCATGGCCTCTGGTTTTAGACATTTCAACCCTGGGAAAAAGGATACTGTCTGTCTACTCTATCTTTGCCTCACATAATCTTATATAAACCTCTATCGGATCTCCCCTCAGTCTCCACCACTCCAGAGAAAATAACCTAAGTTTGTCCAACCTCTCACTTTAGTACATACCCTCTTCTGCACCCTCTCCAAAGCCTCATTGTCCTCCCTTCAATGGGGCGACTAGAACTGTATGTTATAAGAGGAGACAAATTGCAAGGGTACAGGGATATAATGCTGTGACTAATGGGAATGCGTACCTGAGACCCAGCATAGACTAATGTACCGAATAGCTTTCTCCTCTGTTAATGCAAAAAAAAGTTAGGAGGAGCATGGGAAACGGTAGAGAGTTGTGTACACAACTCAGCACATTGCAAGAACCAGACTGCTTTCCATGGACTGTGCTGCTACTCTTGGACCAGAGACGAGGTATATAAGGCCACTCAGCTCAATAAGTTATGTAGTTCTCTGGACACTATGGTGTGGGATTTCCAAAGTGCTTGTCCAATTCTCACTGAAGAACCTTCAGATAGACACCAGAGTGATACAGTTCACTGTCATACAAAGAATTAAATTTGCTCACTGTAAAAACTACATAGTGGCCACTCTTCTACAATGCTCATTAACACAAATATCTCATCAGCCAGCCATGTGGCAACAACTCAATACCTAAAAGCATGCAGACATGGTCAAGAGGTTCAGACCAAACATCAGAATGGGGAAGAAACGTGATCCAAGTGACTTTGACTGTGGAATAGTTGTTGGTACAATTCAGAGTGGTTTGCTTACCTAAAAAAAAAACTGCTGATCTCCTGGGAATTTCACACACTACAGTCTCTACAGTTCACAGACAAAAACAGAGAAAGAACATCCGGTAAGCGGCAGTTCTGTTGGTGAAACCTCCTTGTTAATGAGAGAGAGTAAAGGAGAAGGGTTAGACTGGTTCAAGCTGACAAGAGGTCAACAGCAGCAGAAATGACAATGCATTAGCACTGCAGTGTGCAGAAGAGAATCTCTGAATGCACATGTCGAACTTTGAATTGGGTAGGCTGCAGTGGCAGATGACCACAAACACAGGCTTAGTTGACACTTAATTGGATACAGGAGGTATGTAATAAAGTGGCCTTCCAAGGCAGCAGTAGGTTATAGATACAGTTCATAGGGGGGAGGGGGTTAGATTTCATGACGTTCTAAGCTGTCTCAAATTCAAGTTCATTTATTGTCATTCAGCCTTGCACATACAGACTGCCAAATGAAGCAACCTACCACCTGACTGAAGCATCCAACACAGTACGTATAACTTACATGCGATATTATTGCAATATATAGTGGCAAAAGACCACATCACATTTCACTCCTGTACATAATAAAGTGGCCACTATGTGCATATTTGGAATGCCATGAGGGTAAGAAAAATGTAATTTTCCTTCTCCTTCTCACTTTTTCATGTAGTTCAGGATATTTGAAGATTTAAAACTTCCAACTACAGCTGACATTTCTAAGGCTTGACAGGATAATCAATGGTTCTTTCAAAGGAATCTCAAGGGGTCTTTGTTGATGTCACAGGGCAGGGTTCAGTTTTAAGCTCTGTACTGAAGGGCTCAGCAAACTTCTGTTGATATTATGCCAAATGTCTGCTTCTTTGACCCAATAATCCTCAGTGTCACCTATGGCACAGATGGCAAGTTCTGAGTATCAAAGATCATGAGTTCAACTCTGCATCCAAAGATTGCAGCGTAAGAAGCTGGGTTGACTGCCTTAGTAAGGAAATGTTTCTCTCAGTCAGACAATCCATCAAACTGAGGCCTTGTTGTCTGCCTGTAAAAGATCCTCTCATCACTATATTGAAGTGAAGCAGCAGTTATCTGTTTGGTCCTGATCAATATCCCTCTAATCAATATTTCTAAAACAGATGATCTGGTGATTATGACATTGCTATTTGTGCCAACATGCTGTGTAAGAACTCGCAGCTGTACTGCTTATAATACAAAATAAAAGTTATAAAAAATTCTTGTCTGGTTATTTTAAGGGACCTTCCAAGAGGAATGTGCAAGAGGACAGCAAAGACGCATACATCAAGATGCTCTTCAGCAAATACAGTATTCAATACCATCTTCCCCACAAAACTAACCAATAAACTTCATGATCTTGGCCTCAGTACCTTTGTGTTCAATTGGATCACAGATTTTCCTCACTTGCAGAACCCAGTCAGTTTGGATTGGCAACAACATCTCATCCACATTCCCCATCAGCACAGGTGCACAAGGGTGTTTGCTTAGTTCCATTGCCATTTTTGAGTTTGCTTATATCACCACTGTCGAAGGCAGAATTAAAAGATGGTGATGAATCAGCATATAGGAGGGAAATTGAAAATCAGGCTGAGTGATGCCACAATAACAACCTCTTACCCAATGTCAGCAAGACAAAGGAGCTGATGATTGACTTGAGGAGGAGAAAACCAGATGTCTATGACTCAGTCCTCATTGGAGGATCAGAAGTGGAGAATGTCAGCAACTTCAACTTCCTCCATGTTATTATTTCAGAGGACCTGTTCTGGGCCCAGCGCCTAAGTACAATTATGAAGGAAGCATAGCAGTGCTTCTATTTCCTGAGTAGTTTGTAAAGATTCAGCATGACATCTAAAACTTTTGCAAACTTCCAAAGAAACATGGAGAAAAACATACTGACTGGCAACATCAAAGCCTGGTATGGAAACACCAATGCCCTTGAATGGAAGACTGAAAAGTAGTTTATATGGCATAGTCCATCATCAATAAAGCCCTGCCTACCACTGAGCACATGTACATGAAGCACAGTTGCAGGAAAGCAGCATCCATCATCAAGGACCCCCACCATCCCTCCATGCTCTCTTCTTGCTGCTCCCATCAGGAAGCAAGAAGGAAGTTCAGGAACAGTTATTAGCTGCTTAAACCAAAGGGATAACTTCACTTAATTTCACTTGCCCCATCAGTGAAATGTTCTCACAACTTATGGACTCACTTCCAAGGAGTCTTCATCACATGTTCTTGATATTAATTGCTTTATTATGTATTAATATTTCTTTCTCTTTGAATTCACACTGTTTTTAGTCTTTTGGTAAAACAATACAAAAATAGAAAATGCTGGAGAAAATGAACAGGGAAGATAGCCTCTATAGAGAGAAATATATAAGAAGTGATCGGCTTGGCTTGATACATTTTCTCCATTTGCCAATATCTGATAGGCTGAAGATGTTCAACATTTCTCACTTTTTTATTTTCAGTTTCAAACAGCTGCATTTTTTTTGTTTTGATTGCATTAATATACACTGTGTGGCCACTTTATTAGAAACCTCTTGTACCTAATGAAGTGGTCACTGAGTGTACGTTCATGATCTTCTGTAGCCCTTACACTTCAAGGTTCTACATGTTGTGTGTTCAGAGGTGCTTTTCTACACATCACTATTGTAATGTGTGGTTATTTAAGTTACTGTCAGCTTGAATCACTCTGGCCTCTCTCATTAACAAGGTGTTTCCACCCACAGAGCTGCTGTTCACTGGATGTACTTTTGTTTTTCGCACCATTGTCTGTAAACTCTAGAGACTATTGTGTGTGGACCTCTCAAGAGATCAGCAGTTTCTGAGATTCTCAAACCACACCACCTGGCACCAGCAATCATTTCATAGTCAATGTCACTCAGATCACATTTATTGCCAATTCTGATGCTTGGGTCTGAACAACAACTGAATCTCTTGACCATGTCTGCATGTTTTTATGCATTGAGTTGCTGCCACATGATTGACTGGTTAGATATCTGCATTGAAAAACACATGTATGAGTGTAGCTAATAACAGATTGCATCTCCTTTCACATTTCTTTCAGGATGTCAGAAAGTGCTCTCCAACCAATGATGCCAACAATCATGCAATATTTTCACAAATTATCTGTCCTAGGATTGGAGGCTAAATTAAGATGAGTCACCTGAATGAGATAAAAACAAACATCCTTTCCTTAGCATTTGAATTCTTTGAGAGTTTGCCTTGAAGGAAATACTCCAACTGGCTACAAAAGGAAAGGTGTGGTAAGACAGGAAGCACGACATAATTTATTTGATAAGCTCAAGCAGCGTAATTCAGAATCGATTTTGATAGATATGGCATCTAAAATATAGATGCAAGCTTTTGCTTTTCACTTCCTGATGATCTGTAACATTGGTTATTTCTTCAACATTACAACAGTGATGTTGTTTTAAAGTATTTTATTGGTTATAAGTTGCTTAGTGATATCCTGAGGTTGTGAAATATACTTCAGAAATAAGTACTCAGCAACCAGGAACAGCGATAGGCTTGATGACCTTCAAGCCTGCTTTGCGATTTATCAAAATCATGGCTGCCTCTGCCTCAGCACCATCTTGTCGCACCATCCCTTTTTCTCTTGCTTCCCTGAAATCCATCAATGTTGGCTCTGAATGAACACTATGATTGCACCAGAAGTGGGAAAAAAAAGCCAGAAATCTTTCTCTAACACAGTTCAAAACAGCTTACATCTTTTCTCAGAGTGTGATTATTGTTTCTAGGCCCAGCTGTCAGGGATATTTCTTCTCTGTATCCAACCCGTTGAGCCCTGTAAGATTTTGTAAGTTTCAAAGGAATTCCGAGCTTCCTTCGAAGAAAGCAGTGAGAATATGGTATAATGATATGAAACATTGGTTGGTCACAGCAGGAGTATTATACAGTTCCTGTCATCAAAATGCAGGAAGGATGTGTCTGCACAAGCGTGCAGAAAAGATTCATCAGGATGATGTCTGGGGTGAGATGTTTCAGTTATAATGAGAAGCTGGATAGTCTCATGAGTTTTACATAGAATTGAAGAGACTAAGGGTTCCTCCTCCTTTCCTTTCTCCCATGGTCCATTCTCCTTTCCTATCAGATTCATTGTTCTTCAGCTTCTTCATTTCCACCTGTCACCTCCCATCTTCCCATTTCAGCCCACCTTCCTCCGCTCACCTGTCAACTTGTACACCTGCCCCTCATCCCACCTTTATACAAAGACAATAAAGAATAAAAAAGTGTCTGTGGGGTTGGGAAGGAGCACAAGCTATAAGGTGAAGTCAGGTGAGGGGAGGTATGGAGTTGGGGTAAAGGAGAAAAATTCTTACCCGGGTTCTACCCCTTTCCTTTCCAGTCCTGATGAAGATCTCCACCCAAAATGGCAACTGTTCACATAATTATTTGCATTGGTGCTGGCTGACCTGCTGAGTTCCTCCAACATATCTGTGAGTTACTCTGGACTTCCAGCATCTGCAGAATCACTCTTTTGTTGGATATGCAAACCAATTTTTGCTTCAGCTTCACTCAGGCCCACTACCTTAATTCTGTTCAAGAAAATTGACAATTGTATTCCACCACTTACACGGAACATGAAAACAGTTCTGAGCTTCTTGCTGTCAATTTCTTTTCTGCTGTTGCTTCAAGATCATAAAACATAGGAGTAGAATCCAGCTGTTTGGTCCATCAAGTCTGCTTCAATATTCCATCATGGCTGATTTATTATCTCCCTCACCCCATTCTCCTGCCTTCTTTCCAAAACCTTTGATGCTCTGACTAATCAAACATCTATCAAATCTCCGTTTTAAATATACCCAATGATTTGGCCTCTGCAGATGTTTGACACAATGAATACCGCAGATTCATTACCATTTGGCTAAAGAAATTCCTCCTCTCCTCTGTTGTGAAGTAATGTCCTTGTACTCTGAGACTGTGCCCTCTGGTCCGAGACTTTCCCACTATTAGAAACATCCTCTAAACATCCACTGTATCTAAGCTTTCCAATATTCAGTAGCTTTCAATGAGCTCCCCACAAATTCTTCTAAGCCTAGAGCCATCTAGCCTAAGCCGAGAGTGCAGATTCTCTTGTTATGTTAACCCTTTCATTTCCAGAATAATTATTGTGAAGTAACTCTGGACCCTCTCCAATGTCAGGACGTCTTTTCTTAGACATAGAGCTTGCACAAAACTGTTCATAATACTCAAAATGTGGTCTGACCAATGCCTTATAAATCCTCAGCACTATATCCTTGCTTTTATATTCCAGTCCTCTTGTAAAGAATGCTAACATTGCATTTGCCTTCCTTGCCACCAAACCAACCTACAAGTTAACCTTCAGGGAATCCTGCACAAAGACTCTCAAGTCCCTTTGCACTTCTGATTTCTGAATTTTCTCCCCAAGTATGTGTTTTTATTCCTTCCAGCAAAGTGCATGATCATACATTTATCTACACAGTATTCCATCTGCCCCTTCATTGCCCATTCTTCTAATCTACCTTAGTCCTTTTGCAGGCTGCCTGCAACACTACCTGCCCCTCCATCTATCTTCGTATTGTCTTCAAACTTGGCCACAAAGCCTTCAAGTCTGTAATCCAAATCAGTGACCTGAAAAGAAGCAGTCCCAATAACGCCTCCTGCAGAACACCGCTAGTCATGGCAGCCAACCTGAAAAGACCCCTTTTATTCCCTCTCTTTGCCTCCTGTCAGTCAAACAATCTTCTATCCATGCTAGTCTCATTTATGACACCTTGTCAATGACCTTCTGAAAATCGAAGTAAACAATATCCATTGACTCTCCTTTGTCTATCCTGCCTGTTATTTCCTCTAAAAATTCCAACGGATTTGTCAACCAAGATTTCCCATGCTGACTTTGCCTTATTTTATCATGTGCCTCCAAATACCCCAAAACTTTACCTTTAATAATGGACTCCAACATCTCTATCCAATTACTGGAGTCAGGCTAACTGGCCTATAATCCCCTTTCTTTTGCTCTCCTCCACTAAAGAGTGGAGTGACATTTGTATGTTCCCATTCTTCTAAAACCATTCCAGAATCTAGTGATCCCTGAAAGATCACTACGAATGCCTCCATAATCTCTTCAGTTACCTCTTTCAGAATCCTGGGTGCAGTCTATCTATCTGACCTAGGTGACTTAACTACCTTCGAACCATCCAGCTTCCCAAACAGTTTTTCCTTAGTCATAGCAATCATACTTCCTTTTGATCCTTGACACTCTTGAATTTCTGCATAATGAAGACTGGCACAAAATACCTATTGAGTTCTTCCATCATTTCTTTGTCCCCCCCCCCCCACTACTACCACTCCTGTGTCATTTTCCAGTGGTCCGCGATCTAGTCTCACCTCGCTTTTACGCTTTATGTGTCTGAAAATCTTTTGGTTTTCCCTTTTATGTTATTGGCTAAGTTCAACTTGGTATTTCACATTTCTATCCTTATTGCTTTCTTAGTTGACTTTTGATGGTTTTTAAAAGCTTCCCAATCATCAAACTTCCCACTAATTTTATCCATATTATTTGCCCTTCCTTTTGCCTTTATGCAATCTTTGTCATCCACAGTTGCCTCATCCTCCCTTAAGAGTACTCCTTTGCGATGTATCCATCCTGCATCTTCCGAGTTGATCCTGGTACTCCGGCCATTGGTGTTCTGCCATCATCCCTGCTGGTGTCCCTTTCCAATCAACTTTGGACAGCTCCTCTCACATGTCTCTGTAATCACCTTCACTTCACTGTAATGAATTTTACAGAGGTTTCTTATGGTTCATGTCTGACTCATCTATTCCCTTTCTAAATGCCTGTGCTTCTATTGCAGGTGATTTCCTGGCAGCAAACATCTATTACAAGTCTGTGATTCACACCGCCATCTCAAGTAGAGTTCCTCCTGATCTATCTTCTACCGGGATTCTGTTCCTCCATCAGGCTTTAGTTCCAAGATGTTGCAATGTAATAATAATTTCAATAGACCCTTAGACATGGGAGCAGTATTAGGCCATTCGGTCCAACAAGTCTGCTCTAGTATTATTTATTTAGGGAGAATTGTTGGCAGAATTAACCCTTTTATCATGTTTTGGAATATTTCTGAGATTTTTTTTTAATCAAGTGAAAACCTAGGTTGGACCTCAATTATGTTATGTCTGGAATTAGTAACTCCAATGCCTTTCTTCACTACTGCAAAGAGAAAGCCAACCCAAGTTTCTGCTTTTATAGTCTGTAGGTAAGACATTGGTCACTTAACTCAGAGAGGAGCTAACTGGGGGGGGGGGGGAGTAGTTTACAACTGGTACATAAAACAGGATACAGTAAGTACAGAAAAAGTTTCACCTTTAATTCTAGTGCAGGGAAACTTTATATCTATCATCCCTATCTTTGAAAGGTATTTCCCTACCTTCTATTGCACTTCCAATTTTAGGTCAATGTTAAAATATCTCCTGATTTAAAATTTAAGGCTAAACTACTTCTGATAATACCCTCAGTTTCTTGTCCAAAAACTTAACCCATACACACATGATGGAAGGACAGACTTACATTTCCAGGTGTACATGCAGTATATGGTTTATACAATGCCCATGAACCTATCATTTCATACTGGATTAAACATTCTGGTGGAGAAGCTGAAAATTTACAACACAGCAGAAAAATACTGAGAGGGCATAATAATATTCTGACTTTTGTGGGGGGGGGGGGCATAGTTGACAACCCACCCCTGCATTTCCAATATCCAGCACTGTTTATTGTTCTTCTGCTAAAATGCTTTTGTGGGATTATGGTGGTAAATTCCAGTTCATTTATTGTTACATTTTAGCTTGGGTCATACAGTTATTCACTTGTGTATTTGTGAGTCACCCTGACTGTAACTGGGGTGATGGTCACCTCCCCCATCTGTATGAGACTGGTTGGGTTCACTCTCCGGGTCATAGTGCCCGATCTGATTTGTGTCTATCAGAACAAAATGGTTGTTGAGTTTAAAAAAAAAGGTTGGTAAATTAAACAAAAATAAAATGGTTGTTCAGTTTAATGAGCTTCCACGTCTGTCATTATGGACCAAATGCTTGCCACATTGGCATCAGGCGTGGGAGCGAAATTGATGAAGAGATGGAAGAGTTACAATGCAGGATACCTGGGGAAGAAGTCGAGGGACCGAGCAGAATGCCTCCCAGCACCGGGCTCATGAAGATGAGACCGGGTGGGAGGAGCTGAGAACCCAGCATTCTGCCTTTCCAGGGAGCCCCGACCCGGGGGATACGGCAGAGTGCATTACCCGCACCTGGAACCTAAGACGCTGTAGACATGGGAGGATGGACAACATGGCAGGCGTCGCCGGAGCAACAGCAAGACCAACGGGTCTCGACGATTTGAGCCTCAAGGTACACCATGAAGTTCCCCAGATACAACGGTACCAGCCGTCTGAAGCCTTACCTGGCGCAAGTCAAATTTGCTGCATGGCACAACGGGTGGACCCCCACCGAGAGGATGGTGCACCTTACTCGGGCACTGGAGGGAGATACCCTGCCAGCCCTCCCCAACCGAACGTCGGTTAAGCTGCTTGACTACAGGCCCTCGTAATGGTGCTGGAGTGGCATTTTGAGCAGAGGCCATTGGCAGAAGCAATGAGGGAAGAACTGGGCAGCAGACTGCGTCGTATAGGAGAAAGCCTGGGGTCATTAGCGGTGGATCTCTGTCACTGTACTCGGCATGGCCACCCTGAGTTCTGTCCCAAGGCCCAAGAAGAGCTTGCCCTCCACGCCTTTGTACAGGTGCTGACACCAGAGTGCCTTAAGCAGCATGTCCACCTGACATCACCATCATTGCTGGCCGAGGCGGAGAGGGCAGAAGCAATTTTAGTCCATCAAGGTGTTCCAGCGTCACCTCGAATGTCATGAAACCGGGCTTGTGTCACCAAAGGTGAGGAGTAAATTGACCCGTGAGACAGGTCCGAACAGCGCTGCGCCGACAGCCACGAAACGATGTCTGTTACCAGCGCTCGGAGGCAGGCCATTTGACCTGGGACTGCCCCACACCGGCACCACGCCACGGCCCAGTGCAGTCATCGGGAATCGCCGAGTGGGCAGCACTGCCCAAATCCTCCAACAGAATCCATCCAGTCTTGCCCCTCCAGTGGGCAGTTTGGGGGAAGAGCGAGGCTTACACGTGATCTGCGTGGTGGGGGGCATCAGATGCCGGGCGTTGGTGGACACGCAGTCAACCATCACTATCATCTGTCCCGGTGACCTCCCCAACACGGACCAGCATCCCCGCCTGGGTGGACAACGACTACGGTCCAGCTGGCGACGGTCACCGGTGACTGTGTGGCGATGCGGGGGAAGAGGAGGCTGCGCATCGCAGTGGGGAAACACGGTGGAGCAGGAGGTGTGTCTGGCCGACATCCGAGAGTCCTGCATCCTCGGCCTGGACCCGCTGCCCCGCCGGAGGGCCCGTGTGGATGTGTCGGGGGCAACACTCTACCTCGGCGCCGAAGCCGTGGCTCTCCGGCAGGGCAGCTCCAGGAAGCGGTCCCGGCGGGGGCAGCCAGCGCCACCGGTTTCACAGCAGCCCGGGGCAGTGCAGCACACCCGGCAGCGGCCCAGCGCAACACAGCTGAACCACGGGCAAGCGACGGTGACGGCCCTTCGGTGTCAGCCGGCGACCACCTCCCCACCATGGAGCAGCAGCTGAGCAGAGAACAGGTGAGCGATCCCGTGTTGGCCCGGGAGAGGGAATGGCTGAGTGTGGGACGACGGCCGGAGTGGGCAGAGGTCTCCGCCCTGGACCCGGAGACCAAAGCCCTGTACTCGCAGTGGGGAACGCTGGAGGTGGCGACGGGTTGCTGTTAGAGCGGTGGCATTTGTCCGATGGTGACAGACACCCCCTGCAGCTGGTGAATTCCCGGGGGCTCCGCGCCATGGTGCTGCGGTCGGTGTGGTGGGGGGTCGGACATCTTGGAGTTGCAAAGACATTGGGCAGTCTGTGTGAGTGATTCTACTGGCCTGGGAACAGGCAGGACGTGGAGCTGTTCGTGCACTGATGCGATGATACCAGAAGTGGCTGGGCCACCAGTCTAGGGTGCCACTGCGGCAGTACATGGTGGGGGCCCAGTATGGGCCTACTGTCCCTCTCGGAATACTGTCCCTTCCAAGCCACTGGAAGGGGTCGGGAGAGGTGCTTGACTGCATCTCTGATGTGGTATATCGGGTGCTGTTGCCTGAGCAGCAGAAAACAATCATGCTGCACCGGGACTGGCTGGTACTGTGTCATACCTTGGCCACCACTGACCCAGCGAGGCTGAAGGAAGGAAGTGACACTCCGGGTGCCCTGTCTCTTGCCTCACACAAAGAGGGCCTCCCCTGGAGGGGGCTCCAAAATCACCTAGCGTCCCAGGTGGCAGTGTCGACACCCACTGGGACTTTTGGACTTTGTTCTCGGAGGGCTGAGTAGTCAAGATAGCGCCAAACGGTGACTCCTTTGCTTGCATCTTTGGAAACAATTCTATTTCTCTCTCTGATATCTCTTTTTTAAAAAAATCCTTTTCAAGATTTTTTTGAAGATGCTGAACTGGATTTACACTCTGACTTCAATATTCTTTGCAGGAATAGGACCCACTGTCAGGGCCTAATGACTGGCCGCTTTCTGATATTGCGAGGACGCGGCCTGGTAGACCAGTGCACCTTCAGGGTGGCTCTGGAGACAGGCTAATACAAGGCCAGTGGCCTTGACTGAGGCATTGTGGGAGATCACAGAAGATCGGAAGCAGCGGGCTAACTGCCATTGGCTGTGTGTCCAGAGACCTCAGCTCTCCAGGTGCAGAGCTCGGAGAAAGCAACGTAACATTATAAATCAGTGAGTTGTTTGTTATGTCTCCCCACTCGACATCTCTTTTTCCCTTATTAGGGAAATGTCGAATTACTGGGTAAACAAGTAGTCTTTGAGGTACTGCAAGTCTGTGTCTTTTCTGACACGCTGCACACTTGAGTGCTGGATGGAGGGCACCAGTGCTTTTTTTTGCTGCTGCTTGTGCATGGGAGGGGGGAGCCTGGGGGGGTATTCTTTGGGGTTCTAATATTTAACTGTCATTCATTCTTTGGGGCCCTCCTCTGTTTTTCTGGATGTTTGCGAAGAAAAAGAATTTCAGGATGTATATTGTATCCATTTCTTGATATTAAATGTACCTGTTGACTCTGGGGTTTCTGAGGACAGCTGACCCCCCCCCCCCGAGTGGGGGCAGGCTGATGCTCTGGGGGGCATCGTTGTCATCCTGCCCCTGCATTTCTAATAACCTGTACTGTTTATCGTTCGTGTGTTAAAATGCTTTTGTGGGATAATGGTGGGAAGGTCCAGTTTATTTATTGTTACAATATAACTTGGGTTATACAGCTATTTGCTTGTGTAATTGGGGGTCACCCTAACTGTATCTGGCATGTGTGATGGTCACCTCCCTCGTATGTGTGAGACTGGTTGGGTTCTCTCACCAATCATGGTGCACAGTCTGATTTGTATTTATCACAATAAAATGGTTATTGAGTTTAATGAGCTTCCTCATCTGTCATTATGAACCAAATGCTCGCCACAATGTAATATATGTTAGTAGACCAATACTAAGTGCAAGAAGGTATGGGTGAAGCTGTAGTTTCACAAAGAAACATTATAGAGCACAGATCTGCAACTAACAATGTTTCAGTTTTTCTGTTATAGAGCCAAAGAAGAACAGAATAACACAAAGTAAATAATGACAGCCTGTTCTATGCTGACCTCAAAGTCAAAATTGCTGGCCATGGTGATCACTAAAGCAAGTATTTATTAAGGACCTCCCTTTCCCCTCTGCCTCCAAAAACATTTCCTCCTTTATCCCTGAGTGGTCTTACCTTCACTCTACTCATTCACCTGTTCTTGGCATATAGCTAATACACATTCACATTTTTCCTTAATCTGACTTGTCATTTTCATGTCCTCTGCTAGTTCTGGTAAGTGTTTTCTTAAGCTTCTTCTTGGCTAGAACCCTGTTTAATGCTAGCTTCCTAAACCTTAAGCATGCTTCCTTCTTCCCCTTTACTAGATGTTCCATATCTCTTGTCAACCATAGTTCCTTTATCATACCAAGCTTTCCCCGTCTCAGTGGGACAAACCTACCCAGATCCCTATGCAAGTATTCTCTAAACAACCTCCACATTTCTGCTGAGTATTTGTATGAGAACATCTGATCCCAATTTATGTTTGCAAGTTCCTGCCATAACCATTGTATTGTCAGCTCTTATCTTTGTCCATGACTATGCTAAAGGTCAGGAGTTGTGGTCTCTCTCATGCCCAGGTTAATTGCTTAATTTCAATCCAGTGTGGCCTACTGTCTCGTCAGCCTGTCCATCTGCTGTGTTAGGCATCCTTCCTGGACACCCTAACAAATTCCGCCCTACTTAAACCCTGTGCATGCTAAGATAGTGCCAATCAATATAGGGGAAGTTGAAGTAATCTATGACAACAACGCTGTTCTGAAATCTATTTACTGATCTGCTCCTCAGTATCCCAGTAGCTATGAGGGAGCCTGCGGAGTACTGCCAATAGAGCGGTTGCTTGCTTCCTGTTTCTGACTTCAACACTGACTCAGAAGATGATCTGACTGCTCCACGGCAAACCCCACCCCCACTTTCTGAAGCTATCCCTGATAAATAATACCACTCCCCCACTTCTTTTATCTCCCTCCATTTCCCTTTTGAAGCATCTAAACCCCAGACCATCAAGCAGCTAATCCAGCGCTTGCAACTGTCAAGTATCTGTAACGGCCACAACATTGTAATTCTACATACTCTCCATGCTCTCAGCTCATTACACTTATTCTTAATGCTTCTCAAATTAAAGTAATACATTTCAAACCACTCAATTGACTGCATTTATGTGCTATCCACTGCCTATCCTTCCGCAGAGCCTCTCTGCACATTGTATCTACCCTTATACCAACTGCTCCACCATTTGCCCTATCGCCCTAAACTCACCAAAAATACTACTGTTTTATAATAATTTTTAGAATGCAGCAATTGCTGAAAAGCCATCATTTATCATTGCTCTCAAAGAATTGTGGATGAATCTCCTTCATGAATGATGTGGCCCTTTTGGAGAAAGGCTCCCATCATGTTGATGCATATGGAGCACCAGAATTTAGATCCAGTGGTGATAAAGGAACGACAATGTGACTTTGAGGTGATTGCACAGCAAATCAACAAACTGAATGAGGCAGAAATAGTCTTAGAATTCTATTGGTGTGGAATGTAATTGTGTGAAGTGCAAAGGAACTTATTCAAAAAAAAGCAATTGCTTCTGGTTACTGGCACTCATTGTGCAGCTCTCAGAGCGCAATCAATTTGTTTTATGTCCTCTTTGAAAAATAAAATGTATTTTGTTCATGGGATATACACATCACTGCGTTTGCCAGCATTGCTTGTTCATCTTTAATTGCTCCTGATTCAATGATGCTGTCAATGGATAACCTTTTTAGGTATGTCTAGAGTCACATAAAAGTAAGAGCAGAGGAGGTAGAGTTCCTCCGCTGAAGGGCATTGGTGAACTGGAGATAAAATAGAGCTCTACAGAATGGAAGCAGCCCTTTTGGCCCATCTAGTCCATGTTGGCCAACTTGCATAACTTAGCTAGTCCTATTTGCCTGCGTTTGGCCCATATCATGCTAAATTTGTCCTGTGCCTGTAACTATCCCACGCTATCATGGAAAGAACATACAGACAGTGGCAAGTTAACCCAGGTACATGGCACTGTAATAGCATTATGCTAACTGCTCTCTACTGGGGTGTCCATAATTGTATCTTCCTCTTCCACTTCCTCTGGGAGCACTCACCTGTGTGTGAAAATGTTGCTCTTCAGGTCCCTTTTAAACCTTTTCCTTCTCTCTATGCCCCCGAATACAATGAGTACCATTACAGAAGATGAAATGTTTCACTAACTTGTACTTTTATTTAATTACTTGAATTTAAATTCTGTAGTTGCAAGGTGGGATTCAACCTCATTTCTCTGGATCAATGATACAGAAATTTAGCTTATGGTCCGGAGACTTAACTGCCGCACTATTGTCCTCTGCTAACAATAATCTTATGCACAGATGCAGTTATGATGTGTGGTGCTATTAAGTGGCACATTATACATGGTTAGATGTTATTTGACCAAACCTCATTTGCAATTGCTACAAACATGATTAGCCATTTATATGCATTCAGAACCTTGCAGGAAAGGTGAGAACCATCTCCTGACAATTGCTGGTCTGATCAATTCTGTAGGGGCTGTTGCATGGATGTCCTCCTTTATGACTTCTACTCATCCCTTACGATAGATGACCTTTAAGCTCTTCTACCACCAAAAGCTGATTGATCAAGACCCAAACACATTTCGCAGATGCCTTCTTTGTTATTTCCCTTTCCTACAAATGGATTATTGAGGACCCAAACACTCAGCCCCTTGTTGACCCCTTCATTATCCAATTGGATCCTCTCTCAAAGGTAAACTCCACACCACAATCCACATAGGATGGATCTCCTCTCTTGACAGAGTACATGAGTTACTCAACTATCCCCATAAGAAAATAAGACAGCAGCAGAATTAGGACATTCAGTCCATTGAGTCTGCTCCACCATTCTGTCATGGCTGATTTATTTTCCCCTCTCAACTAAATTCTCCTGCCTTTCCTCTGTAACTTTTGACAGTCTTTCAAATCAAATCAAGAAAAGATCTACCTCTGCTTTGAATATAGTCAACAACTTGGCCTCCACTGGCATCTGTGGCAATGAATTCCACAGATTCACCATCCTCTAGCTAAAGAAATTTCTCCAGCTAAGAAATTCCTCCTCATCTCTGTTCTAAACTGATTTCTTTCTATTCTGACATTGAGTCCTCTGGTTCAATACTCTCCCAGGATTGGAAAAAAAAACTTCACTACATTCACTCTGTCTAGGTCTTTCAAAATTCAGTAGGTTTGAATGATAAATCCCTCTCATTTACTGTATCTAAACTCTAGTGAGTACGAGCCCAGCACCATCAGATGCTCCTCATACATTTTTGTCTGCATCTTTGTGCACAATTCCTGTGTAAGGTGATTCATTACATGCAATGCTTGTTTTGTAATTGGGTATTTTTGCAAGTTTCTGTGTTGTGGGCGCATGATTCTCTGGCCAGTGTGGTTCTCAGTATGTACACTCCGTGACCACTTTATTACGTTCACATGTATATCTACTCCTTAAAGCACATATCTACTTAGCTAATAATGTTCAGCAACTCGATTCATAAGCACATGCTGATGTGGTCAAGTGGTTCAGTTGCTGTTCAGACCAAACTTCAAAATGGTAAAGAAATGTGATTTAAAGTGACTGACTGTGGAATAATTGTTGGTGCCAGACAGGGTGGTTTGAGTCTTTCAGAAACTGCCGATCTACTAGGAAATTCACACACATCAGTTTCTATAGAGTTCTGCAGAGAATGATGCAAACAATTTTATAAATCCAGTGAGCAATAGTTCTGTAGGTGCAAACATTTTGTTATTAATAGAGGTCAGAGGAGAACGGCAAGACTGGTTTAAGCTGATAGGAAGGTGACTGTAACTCAACTAAGCATGTGGTACATAAGCAGTGTGCAGAATAGCGTCTCTGAATGCCCGACACATTGAACCTTGAAGTTGATGGGCTACAACAGCAGAAGAACATGAATATACAGAACACTCAGTAGCCACTTTAGGTTCAGGAGGTACCTAATAAACTGGCTATTGAGTGTATCCTGATATGTCATTTTTCCAAGCGTATTTAACAAATTCCAGGTGTAAAATGGATATAAGACATGGTCAATGTCTAATTAGGGTGTGAACCTATTTTATATCGCATATGATTGACCCACAAAGAAAAACATTAATTATCTTGTTACTGATGTTAATTAATGGGAAACAGCATTGAACATTTGCGAGAAGTTTACTACTATTCAATATAAAAATATAACATCTTTTTGCTTCAACTGAAGGAAAAGGCTTGATTTAATATGTTAATTGAAC
This sequence comes from Hypanus sabinus, assembly GCF_030144855.1. Classification (NCBI taxonomy): domain Eukaryota; kingdom Metazoa; phylum Chordata; class Chondrichthyes; order Myliobatiformes; family Dasyatidae; genus Hypanus; species Hypanus sabinus. The sequence goes on along the minus strand of NC_082710.1, from coordinate 86,160,143 downwards.
ACCAGTGCTCCCTCTGTAATTCTTTGTGAATTTTGAACAGATGTCTTTGCATCAGCCTGTGAGATTCTGAATCAGGAGTAGATTCTGGTGCCCCAGAGGACCATTCAGATGGTTCAGTTAGTGTGCATGAATATTAGTAAATTGCTTTATTATTGTCACATGTAGTGTGCTGTGGAAAGACATGCCTTGCATCTAATTTGTCAGAGCAAACTGAAAGATCAATTGGAGTTGCTGTTCAGAATAATGGGTGATTGAGAAATAGTGTGCACCAGGACATCAGTGAAAGCTGATCTACTTGAGCAGGAACTTGGGCAGAACTTGAGCAGAACTTTTATATTCTCATTTGATGGGATTTCCAGTAAAAGTACATTTTGTTAACAGAATGGTGGCTACAAGAAGATGCAATAAACTAATGGGTTATGTCTTGATTACAGAGTGAAATAATTGTCCACCAGTCTAACAGTAAATTCTATTTTCTATTACAATAGGTGCATGTTATAACATGATTAACAAAATTCCTGAACCTTGGATGTCATCACTGCTGTGTTCCATGCCAGTAATTCTAGGCTTTGTTTGTAGTTCCCTATTACCGCAGTCACACAATCCGCATCCCTATTTACTAGTTACTACTCCTCATTATTCTTTCTTCCCCAACACCATTCATTACAATGGAGCAAGTTATATTGAGGTCAGGAATCCATTTCATCATAGTAGGAAACCTTTCAATAGACGTATGGGCTGGTGCATCAAATGTTGTCATGCAACAGGTTTGGGAAGGAATAAACAGACTACAAAGTGAGAGTGAGCAATTGATGGAGTGATGGGATGAGAATGAATGTGTGAGAGAGAGTGAGACAGGGGAGAGAGAGGGAGGCAGGAAAATGGACAGAAATAGAGATAACTCTTCTAGAAATCCCTCTTAGATACAAAGAACAGATCCGTGATAATCAAGAGAGAGAGAAAGGTTTAAAGTAAATGTGTAAAGATCAGTGAAAAAGAAATGCACTGATATCTTAAAGTGTGTGTCTGTCAGAGATTAAATTTATGTAAAAATGATGATCCAGAAATATATTGTAATGGGAACAGAGCTGCAGGAATAGTGAGAACATTTTATTTATCTGCGAGCAATATCATCCAACATCACCATGCAGGTACTGGGCTGAATAAAGGTCTATTATATTTTAGTGCCTCCCATGAATTAAAAATATGATTTATATTCATACCATGGTGTATAATATCTCTCAGAAACATTTTAAAGTACTTCATGAAATGAATTACTTTGAAGTGCTATTATTATGAAATAGATAGAAGTAGCAGCCATTTCAGCATTATACATTGTTCTGTGTCAAGTCTACCATCGTGACCATACTGGCTCGATGAATGGGCCACCCAATGAATTCAGCTTCACTATAATCATTACTTTAAATAGAGAATCTATGGTCTTAGTTAGAATTGAATCTATTTCTACCTTGTTTTCAAGCAGTGCATTTTAAACTCAAAGACATCCTACAAAGAGTGTTGAGGTGAGAGAGCGCATTGATCTGTTTTTGCTTTGTGTTGACAGAAGCTATTGACTTGGAGACCTCCAAATAAAACCATAATATTAAACATCAACCTATGCCAAGAAGCTGACCCATGCTTTAATGTTTCATTCAAATATTGGCATCTTTTCTAAATGAAGCATTCCCTGATTACCATACTGCGATGTCAGCCTTCATTAAACGTTCTCATTCTGGAGTGGACCTTGGTGTCAAATGAATGTGTGTTGCATTTATGCTGTTGATTGCTTTCAGGAAACCTGTACTATTAATCTTTCAAACAGAGGACAGAACTGACCAGCCCAATTAACATGATTGTAATATCATACAATTCTTATTGTCACAGCTTGTTATTTTTTCCCATGATAATAATCAATAAAAAGTGCACATTCAAAGCTTCAGCCTCAAAATTCTATTTAAACAGCATGGAAGCCAAAATTATATATGTCTGAGAATAAAAGTGGTTTGAGTTAAATCATTTAAGCCATTTTCATTATTTTTAATACAAAACACAAAGGTCTGAAAGATACTGTAACCTTTCCATCATGAGCAATTTATTGTAGTCCTCAGTTTTAATAATGATTTCTGTTATTCATATGTTGGAGTATATTAATGAAGCTTTCTGAACAGTTCAGGGTGACACTGAATTACTGGAACATAATTGTACTTAAACCCTGCTGTGATGTATTAATATGCATTTTCTATTGATGTCAGATGTACGCTCTTTGCATCTATGTTCAAAGGGTAATGGAATCAAACCTACTTCAGAACTAGTTATCAAAAGAAGGGGTTGGACTACTCTGCATCTCAGTTCTCCGATAATCAATAAAAATAAAATGGAGCTTTATTTCTCACAAGTACATCAAAACATACAGTGAAATGTGTTGTTTGTGTCAAGTCAAATCAAATCGGTGGGGATTGTGCTGCACAGCTGCAAATGTTGACACACTTCTGGCACCAATATAGCACGCTCATAAGCAACCAACCATTAGAGTGTGGGAAGAAGCCCAAACAGTCACGGGGAGAATATATAAACTCCTTACGGACAGCGGCTGGAATCGAACCCAGCTGCCAGTTTAAAGCTTTGCACTAATTGCTAAGCTACCTTGCTGCCTATGTATAGTTTCCTTATGTATACATACTGTGTATGATCTGTGGATCCCCTCCTTCAATAGTAATCTAATTTAAACAAACAAAGGAGTGCTTCAATTTGACAATAATCAAACACCCACCTATGCTATCCTCTTTTAGCAGCTTTTGGTTTACAGCCTTTTATGTTCTTCTGACAAAAGTGTTTATCAAGATACATCTAAAGTATCATGAGAGGACCTGTCTCTACTAACCTTTCAAGAAGTGAACTCCAGATTTCAACTACTGTATTGGTGAAAATATCTTTTATCTCCTCAAAACTTTCAGCTCTTTACCTTGACTAGACAACGGGTCTGAAATATTGTTGAGGATCCCAACCATCCAATCCCAAATCTCTTTGACCCACTATTGTCAGCAAGAAGGTACAGGAGCATCAGGACCAGGACTGTCAAACTGGGTAACAGCTTCTTCCTTCAGACAGTGAGACTAATGAATACCCTGCCACTAGGACAGCAAGCTGTTTAATGTTTACCTGTTTTGAATTATATTTTATTAACTTATTTACAGTAATGTTTTATGTGCAGTGTGTGACATATGTTCTGTGGGTGCACCATGGTCCAGAGGGACACCATTTTGTTTGGTTGTATATATGCACTGTCATATATCAAAAAAATTTGAACCTGAACTTATGCCCTTTATTCTTCAATGCCTCTGCCGCATTAAACTGAGAATTCATCTGACATTATTGGTTACCTTAAAAAATAATACCTATAAATATGAAGCAATTGGGGGGATTTCTGACCAATAGTTACTGCTCAAATTCACCTGAATAGAGTGTCTGGTGATGATCATGGTTCCATTTGTGTTAAGGTGCCATATCTCAATATCTAAAGATCTAAATAGCAGTTGTAGAAGAGGCAGATACACTGTAGCACAGTGCCAGAGATGCAGGTACAGTGCTGACTTCAGCTGAGGTCTGAGTGGAGTTTTCATATTCTCCCTGTGGGTTTCCCTCAGGTACATTATGTTCCTCCTACATCTGAAGACATGCAGGACAGCAGGTAAAATGGCCATAATAATTTTCCTTAGTAAATTGTTAAAATGGTAGAATCTGAAGGCAGTTAATGAGAAGTTGTGGGAAATGGGATTAAATGGGTGGTTAATGGTTATCATGGACTTACTGGGCAGAAGGGCCTGTTTCTGTGCTGTATCTCACCATAAATCAATGACTTGATGTTTGATGCTGTCTAAGGTGCTACTGAAATACAAATGCTTTCACAAATTTCATACATCAAACAAGAATTTTGACCTTTGACAATGTTTTCTTGAATCCAAGTACAGCTGAAGTTATAAAAACAAATCAACTGCTGGAGGAACTTCCAGACTAGACAGCATTTGTGGAGGAAAATAGACAGTCAACATTTCAAATCATGACTCTGTATCTGACGTGATGATGTGCAGGTGAAGGGACTTGAACTGCACATTGACAGTCCTTTTCCTTCCACTAATGTCACCAGTTCATACTAACTCATCATGAGTGCATAGTGACTACACTAGACTGGAATAAGCTGAGGGAAGTGAGTGACCAACCAAACTGCAGTGACACCAAACACATCATTGTTCATTGGTTACATGTAAGCAAGAGTCACCCAAATGGTTTGTTCATAGATCAACCAAGAAAGCACTTCTTTCACTGCTGGCTGAATTTAAACAGCCGATCATCTGAAGTCTCAGCTGTGGCACAGTGTTTACTGGTTTATTATTAGTGTTACATTATTAGCTTTATTTGTCAGAAGCATCAAAACAAACAATGAAATGTGTTACTTTACATTAAGCCGTTACATTAAACCATGCTAGCTTTTAAGCAACCGTACCGGCTGAGGTCCCTGTTGTTTATAAAATCATGTTCCGTTACACTCTTACGTTAAAGGTTGTTGTAAAATTTGAAAAAAAAAATAGGATGACCAAATAATAAAAATATAGGATTTTCCTCATTAGGTCTTCCTGTTCATTCAATAGTTTGAAATTATAATCAGGCAGCAACATACTTCACCCATAATGGGGAATAACCGGCTCTCTGGTTTGTCCAAACGGATTAATCAGAATAATTATTCCTTCACTGGTGACTGTGGACATTGGAAATATAAATCACTGGTGATGGAGGATCAAACGGGAAGCTTAGCTTGCATTCCCTGACTCTTAGTAATTAGTTAATAATCCTTCCAGAATAACTCTGGAATAACTCTTCCTCCACTTCAGATTGTGTACTTGAGTAATGTCAATCACTGGGCAGCACACACAAAATACTGGAAGAACTCAGCAGGCCAGGCAGCAACTATGGATGTTTAGGGTCCTCCAGCATTTTGTGCGTGTTGCTCATATTTCCAACATCTGCAGATTTTCTCTTGTTTGTGATCAATCACTGGGGATGGAGTTACCAAAAGGATGTCTTAATTTACATTAACTGTTTTGTATAAAGCAAAGTAAAATGCTGCATTTTCACCCTTCAAATAAACTAATAAATATCAGTATCCTTGTCAAACCAGTGAATAAATTGGACTCTCTATTAGAGCATGATTTAGAGTAAATTTTAATTTTGGGACAAAAATATATTTTAGCCGCTCACTCTCAGGTTAATAATGAATGATTTAATACTGTATTTGTTCCACTAATAGTATATTGTGTTTTATGTTGCAATTTAATGGTTTCCACAAAAGATGAACAATCTGATGTTAATTGATCGTGTTTTGAAAGGAAAAAGTTGAATTTTACCAAGCCTAATTAACAGCATCTCTCAAAAGTACCCAGAGCAGATTCTATAATAAATAGTGTCAGTGATACTCACAGCTATGGCAGGTTTCTCCAGTGTAGCCAGTCCCAGCACAGTCACAGTGAAAGGTGTTCCAGGATTGAGAGCATTCTCCTCCATGTTCACAGTAATTTGGTAAACACCTACAATTAATAGAATTGCCATCATGTTGACCGGCTTGCTGGCAAGTATATAGAACAGTTTTCTCTAGTGAACTCAAAGTTCAAAATAAATTTATTATCAATGCTTGTACGCTACCAAATGCTATCTTTTATTTTCTTGCAGGCATTTATAGAAGAAAAAAAAATTAATGGAATTACATGAAAAACTTTTCATTAGCACCTCCAAGAGGACCACAAATTTGTTGTTGTTGGTGACTTGGATGCCACAATGACCTGGAGGGCTATGTTATCTGGAGTCAGAGCTTTATGCATTGAATCTTGGTAGGGTCATCCATGCCAAACAAGTCAAAGGGTAGAGGCCAGATTATGAGTGCTCCTCAGTCCTCCATGTTTGGAGATTCAGCTCAGGGCTAGCCACAGTGACTGGTAAGACAAAATAGCTAAAGGCACAGCAATAAAGAATCCTACTCCTGAGTCTCTACCCAGAACTTACATGACTAACAGTACTAAAAACCATGAAGAAGCTATTGACATGAAGAAGGAAGCCCTGAACACCATTACAGATGGAAGCCGTTCATTGCTGTCCTAAATGCCAGAGGCATAACAGGCAGGAAGTAAGTATTCATAAACAGAAAATCAATGTGCAAGGGAAGACAAACTGTACACATAAAAATAATACCAAGAACATGAGTTAGAATACTAAGAATGCAGTAGAACAGAATGATCTAGGAATACTGGTGCATAGATCCCTGAAGGTGGAATCTCATGTGGATGGGGTGGTGAAGAAAGCTTTTGGTATGTTGGGCTTTATAAATAAGAGCATTGAGTATAGGAGTTGGGATGTAATGTTAAAATTGTACAAGGCATTGGTAAGGCTGAATTTGGAGTATTATATAAAGTTCTGGTCACTGAATTATAGGAAAGATGTCAACAAAATAGAGAGAGCACAGAGAAGATGTACTAGAATGTTACCTGAGTTTCAGCACCTAAGTCACAGGGAAAGGTTGAACAAGTTAGGTCTTTATTCTTTGGAGCATAGAAGGTTGAAGGGGGACTTGATAGAGGAATTTAAAATAATGAGGGGGATAGATCGAGTTTTTGTGGATAGGCTTTTTCCATTGAGAGTAGGAGAGATTCAAACAAGAGGACATGAGTTGAGAGTTAAGGGGCAAAAGTTTAGGGGTAACACGAGGGGGAACTTCTTTACTCAGAGAGTGATAGCTGTGTGGAATGAGCTTCCAGTAGAAGTGGTAGTGGCAGGTTCAATATTGTAATTTAAAGTAAAATTGGATAGTTATATGGACAGGAAAGGAATGGAGGGTTATGGGCTGAATGTGGGTCAGTGGTACTAGGTGAGAGTAAGCATTTGGCATGGACTAGAAGGGCTGAAATGGCCTGTTTCCGTGCTGTAATTGTTATATGGTTATATAGGAAAACATAGGAACATTAAACGATCACATTTTGAACAGAGAAGGCATATGATGACAAGTTGTATAATGAGATTTGATGGCACTGAGGAGGAACTCATAGAAACCTATCAAACACTGAAAGTCCCAGATAGAGTGGACATGGAGAGGATGTTACCCATAATGGTGGAGTCTAGTACTGGAGGTACAGTCTCAGAATAGAGGGATGTTCTTTTAGAATAGAGTTAAGGAGGCGTTTCTTCAGACTGAGGGTGGTGCTTCTGTGGAATTCATTGATATAGACAGTTGTGGAGACCAGGCCATTGGGTATTTAAAGCAGTGGTTGGTAGGTTCTTGATTAGTCAGGGTGTCACAGGTTATGGGGAGAAGACATGAGAATGGGGTTGAGAGGGATAATAAATCAGTCTTGAAGGGATGGTACAGCAGACTTGGTGGGCCCGGTGCCCAAATTCTGCTCTTACGTCTAAGATGTAGGGCATGGAAAATGGCCAATCAGCCCAAAGTCCTACCACACAATTAACCTCATCCTACATTAATCACATTCTCATCAGTTCTCCTCGGACACTAATGGCAGTGTCTACCAATGTATACAACTTTGGAATGTAGGAGCAAACCAGAGCAGCCGGAGGAAACCATCATGAAAAAATTTTCGGGTCACCATGAAAAAATTTGTTCTCTAATGTGGATTGAAAAACTTGAGCGAAGTGCACAAAATGCTCAAGCAATTAGGTATGTCAAACAATATTGACAGAGAGAAATAAACAGTCAGTGTGTTGGGCCATCAGAGTAGGGTTGGTATAGTTGAAGCAAAGGAGGCAAACTGATAGACATATATGAAATTATAACAACAACACACACACAAAATGCTGGTAGAACACAGCAGGCTAGGCAGCATCTACAGGGAGAAGCGTTGTCGACGTTTTGGGCCGAGACCCTTCGTCAGGACTAACCGAAAGGAAAGATAGTAAGAGATTTGAAAGTAGTGGGGGAGGGGGAAATGCGAAATGATAGGAGTAGACAAGAGGGGGTGGGATGAAGCTAAGATCTGAAAAGGTGATTGGCGAAAGTGATACAGAGCTGGAGAAGGGAAAGGATCATGGGACGGGAGGCCTCAGGAGAAAGAAGGAGGGGGGGAGCACCAGAGGGAGATGGAGAACAGGCAAACAACTGAATATGTCAAGGATGGGGTAAGATGGGGAGGAGGGGCATTAATGGAAGCTAGAGAAGTCAATGTTCATGCCATCAGGTTGGAGGTTACCCAGCCGGTATATAAGGTGTTGTTCCTCCAACCTGAGTTTGGATTCATTTTGACAATAGAGGAGGCCATGGATAGACATATCAGAATGGGAATGGGATGTGGAATTAAAATGTGTGGCCACTGGGAGATCCTGCTTTTTCTGTTGGACAGAGCGTAGGTGTTCAGCAAAACAGTCTCCCAGTCTGCGCCGGGTCTCACCAATATATAAAAGGCTACACCGGGAGCACCGGACACAGTATACCACACCAGCCGACTCACAGGTGAAGTGTCGCCTCACCTGGAAGGACTGTCTGGGGCCCTGAATGGTGGTGAGGGAGGAAGTATAAGGGCAGGTGTAGCACTTGTTCCGTTTACAAGGATAAGTGCCAGGAGGGAGATCGGTGGGAAGGGCTGGGGGGGACGTGGACAAGGGAGTCACATAGGGAGTGATCCCTGTGAAAAGCAGAAAGGGGGGGGGAGGGAAAAATGTGTTTGATAGTGGGATCCCGTTGGAGGTAGCGGAAGTTACGGAGAATTATATGTTGGACCTGGAGGCTGGTGGGGTGGTAGTTAAGGAGAAGGGGAACCCTATCCCGAGTGGGGTGGTGGGTGGATGGGGTGAGGGCAGATGTGTGGAAAATGGGAGAGATGCATTTGAGAGCAGAGTTGATGGTGGATGAAGGGAAGCCCCTTTTTTTAAAAAGGAAGACATCTCCTTCATCCTGGAAATAAATGCCTTATCCTGAGAGCAGATGTGGCGGAGATGGAGGAATTGGGAGAAGGGGATAGCCTTTTTGCAAGAGACAGGGTGGGAAGATCCCTCATGGTGGTGGGCTTGAGGAGTGTCTCAGAAATAGGAGGTCATTGTTTCAATTTGAGAGTGTTGGATTCAGATGTTTTAATCCAAGGTTCTTTCAGAAGTCAGGAAAGGGGCACAAAACCTGTTGCTTCACAATTATTTTATTAAGCTTTGACTGAACACAGAAAAAACTGAAAAAACACATGTATAATTGTAAAATGCATCATTGGTATTAATAACTACATGCCCATGGGTGTGCTGGGGACAACCTGCAAATGTCACCACATGTTCTTGCTTGGCAGAACAGCACAGGACACGACAAAACAGAACACAACATGTAATAAAACAACACCAGCAAAACAAGCCCACACATGTACAGTCTTCTAACCCCAAGATAGTCCGTATTCCGTGGCCTCCAGTAGACCCCGATTTGGTATGATCTGCATCATGGTTTTTGTTTGTGCCTCTCTCTCTCTAAGCTAGCTCTTCCTGATTTCTTCTTCTGCACCTGGTTTGATTTTAAGCCACCTATTTCCTTCTCCCACTGTCTTTGATTAAGAAGACAGAGCCCATTAATCTCATTACCCTGCTATCAGGAAGTAATTCCAGAATGCTATGACACAAAAAACTATCGGAGCTGCAGGGCACATGAAATCTATTTCATTGTGAAGATGAAAAAACACCCTGCTCCAATGAGCCCATCAGTTTTTAAAGCTCTGATTTTCTATAGAAGGAACATTAAGTACGTCTTTGAGGCTAAAGGAAAACATTTATTTCTCATCAGACTTAAGAATTGTTAATTCTTTATTATAGTCATCAACACTCAATTCAGAATCAAGAACCTGCTTGCATTATTTTAATGTCAAATTAAGCAGTTGTGCAAAGAAACTTTAGATTTTAGTGTATAAGTTAACACAGCTCATTTACCTCATTGTTATGCCTTCTGCATATATTTACAGCAAGCAGGCAAGGCAGTCTAAAAGGAATCATTGTATGAGCAGTATGAGACATATTTACATAATGAAGGACACACATAGATGTTATTCAGCATTATTTCCTTGATATGGGAAGAGCTGTTGAGAGCTCTGCAACAGGGAAATAATTTAGTAACAGACCTTGTGAAAACTTGTTAAGTACAATTCAGCTGAATCTCTTGCGTCTTCAATTTGATGTTGATAACGAGGCTGAGTGGGCAAATGCATGGTAGATGCAGATTATATGGATAATGTGAGGATATCAACTTTAGCCTCAAAAACAGAAAGGTGGGTAATTATCTGCATTGGAGAATCAGAATAAGGTTTATTATCATATGTCATTTCTTTTTTGTTTTGCAACAGCAATACACTGCAATAAATAAAAATTACCCAGCTGGCTGAGTTTGCAACCTTCTGCCCTTTGCTTATTTCAATCCTATGCATTGGCACCTCCATACCAAGTGGTGATGTAACTACTTAAAACATTCCCCATGGTACAAAAATGATAAATACAAGTTAAAAGTGAAGTTTCTTGTATACCAGTCATTGAAAGAAAGCCATTCCAAAGCACATGGTATGCTGGCCTTTACTGAAAATTTTGTGAGTACAGGAGCAAAGAAATCGGAACAGGCTCATGGTGAGAACCAATCTGGAGTTTTGATCTCTTTGTCAATACTGCCTAAATCCTGATTACTGTCATGCAACACAAAGTCTTTGTGGTGTATTGCAAATCAGTCCTCTGCATTGCAGAGGATAATGACATCATTCTTTAAAGGTGTACACCTGTAATTCAAGTTCAAGTTTAATTATCATGCCACCATACATGAACATGGCTGAGTGAAACAGTGTTCTTCTGGAGCCAAGAGGCAAAACACAGAACCAACAGCACACAGTACATTGCATATTGCATGTTAGAGTGATTTTTGGGTTCAGGTCATTTACATTTAGCCAAAGGGTTTGGCTACCAGTCTTCTGTTTCTTGATGTTGTGGACTTAATTTGGAATAATGCTTTTCCTAAAAACTGTGGATCCCAGTCCAGACGCTGCTGGCACTGGTGGGATGGATGGAATCAGAAGGTGTGAAGTTTTATGTAGCTTCAGAAGAAAGCATTGTCTTTACTTTGTAAATATGGATTGCCCTTTGTGTTTAGCAAATAAATATCGAGTCCCATGTTGGGCCAGCAGACCTTTCCACCAAATACGGCTCCATACCTGCTGTACTTTGTTTTGTCGAAAACAGAAGGTGCTTTGTATCTACTAGTAACTTTCTCTGGTGATTTCATTCACGCAACAACATAGCACATAGGGTTATGACTTCTGAACAGCAGTGGTCACAAGAAAAAAATATAGTCCAAGTCCGAGTGCCCTGCTTGTTCTTCCACCCAGAGAACATTGGAAGGCAACACTAAGCAAACATTGGAGAACAGTACAGAGCAAACATCACAGGGCAGCACCGAATGAACACTGGAGGGCATCACTGAGTGATCCCTGGGGAGCAGCACTGACAGGACGGGCCAACCCCCAACCCAGAACAAATTCTGGTGGCACACAGAGGCACTCCCACCCACCTCAGCATCTCTTTCCCTGGGTGACTGCAACATACGACCCTGTGGCCTAGGCCTAGTCCTTGCCACAGTCAAAGGTCTATCCTTATAGTTAGAATAAAATAAATAACCTTATTTAGAGAAACAGCATGGAATTCGGCGTCCTGGATCTTCGAGCTGTGCTGCCATCAACTCACTGATTTAACCCAATATTAATCATGGCACCATTTACCATGACCAAGTAACTTACTAACTGGTATGTGTTTGGCATGTGGGAGGAAACTGGAGCACCCAGAGGAAACCCACACAGTCATGGGAGGAAGTACAAACTCCTTACAGATAACATTGGAATCAAACTCCGAACCCCGACAACTTCAGCTGTATTAGTGTCACACTAATCCCTACGCTACCATGATAGGAACTCCTGAGATCTTGACTGTTTTAAGCAGAACTTAAAAGAACTCCAGCCATATCATTGGAATACATTGTAATCTATGACAAAGCCTAGAAAAGTTTTTAAAAGAAGCAGGGAAAATAGCAATATCTGGCTTTAATGTTCTTACCTCATGAAGTGCAAAATGTCTGCAGATGTGGCAAGAAAAGGATAGAAATAAAGATGATAGAAAACAGGGTCCAACATTGAATATTCTTACTATGGGCTCAAAATGTTCATTTTGCAGGATATATCAAAGGGAAATGGTAAATGCTCTGAGAAGGTGCATCTGTGGTGGTTCTTAATGTTGCAGGGTCTTATTTTTAAAGAAAAATAGAGCAGGAAATCCACTCAGTGGCCACTTTATTAGGTGCAACGTATATTTTTTAAATTATTGTTGCCTTTCTATCAGCTTGAACTAGTCTGGCCATTCCCCTCTGACCTCCCTCATTAACAAGGTATTTTTGCCCACAGAACTGTCACTCAGTGGATGATTTTTCTTTTTCACACCTTCCTCTGTAAACTTTAGAGACTTTTTTGTGTGAAAGCCTCAAGAGATCAACAGTTTCTGAGGGAGTCAAACCACACCATCTAGCACTAACAAAGTCACTTAGATCACATTTCCTCTCCATTCTGAAGTTTGATCTGAGCAACAATTGAACCACTTGACCAATTTTGTCTGTGCTTTTGCATTGAGTTGCTGCCACATTAGATATTTGCATCAACAAACTGGTGTGTAGGTGTACCTAATAAATAGGTTACTAAGTGAAAGCCTGGTGTAAAAAATAGGGAGTGGAAGTCCAAACACACTGAAGAATTGGTGCAAAACAGGTTGACATAGCAAAAACAATTTAAGCGAGAGAAGACTAAAATAATAAGTGAATTGCTCACATTCCATATGGGAGGCTATTTTTCCAAAGCCACTGATGCTCTTCAGCTGGAAGGCAATAAGGAAAAAGTGCAAGAATTGATTGCAGTGGTGAGGGAATGCAAAACATAACAGTATTAATTTTGGAAATGAACTCCAAAGTATGTCACTTTGTAACTCTGCTGAAAGCTACAGAAATGCTAATTTCAGTGGTGTTTGAGCAGTTGGACAACTACTCCACCAACAGCCCTCTAAGGTAGTGGAGTGACAAATGCACTTGAAAGTTAGGGAATACCCCAGATCATCACACTGTACACTCTCTAGTCTGTTGGATAAAGCACTCAGCACAAGTTCATCTGTGTTCAGAGCTGGAGGAATATCATCAGTGCTATCGGGTATAAAAATATCACCTATAGAAACATAGAAAATAGTTGCAGGAGTAGGCTGTTCGGCCCTTCGAGCCTGCAACGCCATTCAGTATGATCATGACTGATCATCCAACTCAGAACCCTGTATCTGCTTTCTCTCCATAACCCCGATCCCTTTAGCCACAAGGGCCATATCTAACTTCCTCTTAAGTATAGCCAATAAACTGGCCTCAACTGTTTCCTGTGGCATAGAATTCCACAGATTCACCACTCTCTGTGTGAAGAAGCTTTTCCCTCATCTCGGTCCTAAAAGGCTTCCCCTTTATCCTTAAACTGTAACTCCTCGTTCTGGACTTCCCCAACATCGGAAACAATCTTCCTGCATCTTGCCTGTCCAATCCCTTTATAATTTTATACGTTTCAATAAGATCCCCCCATCAATCTTCTAAATTCCAGTGAGTGTAAGCCTAGTCGATCCAGTCTTTCTTCATATGAAAGTCCTGCCGTCCCAGGAATCAATCTGGTGAACCTTCTCTGTACTCTCTGTATGGCAAGAATGACTTTCCTCAGATTAGGGGACCAAAACTGCACACAATATTCTAGGTGCGGTCTCACTAAGGCCTTGTACAACTGCAGTAGAACCTCCTGCTCCTGTACTCAAATCTTTTTGCTATGAATGCCAACATACCATTTGCCTTTTTCACCGCCTGCTGTACCTGCATGCCCACCTTCAATGACTGGTGTACAATGATACCCAGGTCTCGTTGCACCTCCCCTTTTCCTAATCAGCCACCATTCAGATAATAATCTGTTTTCCTGTTCTTGCAACCAAAGTGTTTGACTTGGTATGTTGGATGTGATCTCTATGGAGATGGGAGCCAAAGGTTTTTGGAAATTCCACCAAGAGACTCCTGCATGTGTAAAGAGATGGGTGAGGAGATTGATAGGCAAAGAGGGAAGCAGCACTAAGGGACCCGTGTGTGTAGAAGTGTGAATGAGCATGCATAAGTGACCAGGAGGCACCTACATGTGTGACTATCTACGTGTGGTCTGCTGTCCTCTTGGTCCTACTTTGTCTCTGAATTGAGATCGTTCTAGTGTAAAGGAAAATCACATACACGTGTTTTCCTAGAACTAGAGGCTCTCATGCACAATTCCAGCAGTAAAACATCCTTATTATCATAACTTGGGTACTTAGAGCAATAAACAGAAAATGCTGGAGGAACTCAGCAGGTCAGGTAGCATCTATGTAAAGGACATCTTCAAGGGACAGTGTCCTAAGAAGGTAGCATCAATTACTAAAGACCTTAGCATTTGGAACATGCTCTCTGCGCATTACTACCATCCAGAAGTACAGGAACCTGAAGACCCAGTCTCAGTAAAAAGCTCCCACCCCTATACGTCAAGCGGGCAGCGGAGTCCGTGGAAGCAGAGTCCTGGGCTTTGGCTAAGTGGGCTTCGGCGTAAGGGGACTTCGGTAAGCCTGTGTGATTGCTCGCTGAGGGGAAGAAGGTAAGGTCGCTAGGTGCTTTTTAGACTTATTCTATTAATCCAGTTCAGGTATGGGGGAGACAGTCAGAGCAGTGGTGTGCTCCGTATGCAGTATGTGGGAGGTCAGGGTCAACACAGTTGTCCCTGATGACCACACCTGCAAAAGGTGCGTCCAGCTGCAGCTCCTATCAGACCGAGTTAGGGAGTTGGAGCAGGAGCTGGATGAACTACGGATCATTCGGGAGGTGGAGGCAGAGATAGATAGGAGTTATCAGGAGGTAATCACACCAAAAAACCAAGAAGTAGGCAGATGGGTGACTGTCCAGAGAGGCAGGGGGAGCAGGCAGAGAGAGCAGAGCACCCCTGCGGCCATTCCCATTAACAATAAGTATACCGTACTGGATACTGTTGATGGAGATGACCTACCAGGAATGAGTTGTAGTGGTCCTGCCTCTGGCACAGAGGTTGAACCCTCAACTAGGAAGGGGAGGAGGGAAGAGAAGAGAGCGATAGTTTTAGGGGACTCTATAGTTAGGGGGGCAGATAGGAGATTTTGTGGGGCAGATCGGGAGTCTCGGATGGTATGTTGCCTCCCTGGTGCCACGGTCCGGGACATCTCAGATCGGGTGCAGGCTATTCTTGAGAGTGAGGGCATGAACCCAGATGTAGTGGTCCATGTAGGGACCAATGATGTAGGTAAGGTGAGTGAGGGGGTCCTGCTTAGAGAGTTCAGGGAGTTAGGAGTGAAGCTGAAAGGCAGGACCTCCAGGGTGACAATCTCGGGATTGCTACCTGTGCCACGTGCGAGTGAGGCGAAGAATAGAATGATTATGCACATTAATACGAGGCTGAGAGCATGGTGCAGGAAGGAAGGGTTCAGGTTTTTGGATAATTGGTCTTTGTTCCAGGGACATTGGGATCTGTTTCGAAGGGATGGTCTACATCTGAACCTGAGGGGTACTAACATTCTTGCAGGAGTATTTGGCAGTGCTGCTCGGGGGGGTTTAAACTAGATGTGCAGGGGGCAGGGATCCAGATCCAGAGGGTTGGTCAGAAGGTGCATGGGGTTAAATGTGTACAAGGTTTGGGTGATCTTGAGAAGGTCATCAAAATTCAGGGTGCAATTTGCCCGATGGAAGTTCAAGGAGCTGGGTTAGGTACAGTAGACAGTGTTTTAAGCAAAGAGAGGAGGAATGGGCTAAGAATTCTATGCTTGAATGCGCGTAGTGTCAGAAATAAGACAGATGAGCTTGAAGCTCAGATGAAAATGGGGAACTACGATATTGTTGGGATAACGGAGACATGGCTGCAAGGGGATCAGGCCTGGGAATTGAGTGTACCAGGGTATACGTGCTATCGTAGAGACAGAAATATGGGAAGAGGGGGTGGGGTGGCCCTGTTGGTGAGGAATGAGATTCAGTCCTTAGCAAGAGGTGACTTGGGAACAGGGGAAGTAGAGTCTGTGTGGATTGAGCTGAGGAACAGTAAGGGTAAAAAGACCCTAATGGGTGTTGTGTATAGGCCCCCAAACAGTAGCGTGGATATTGGGTACAAGTTGATTAGGGAGTTAACATTGGCATGTGCTAAAGGTAATGCAGTCGTTATGGGAGATTTCAACATGCAGGTGGACTGGGAGAATCAGGTAGGTGCTGGACCCCAGGATAGGGAGTTTGTGGAGTGTCTAAGGGATGTATTTTTGGAACAGCTTGTGCTTGAGCCAACCAGGAACAAGGCTATTTTGGACTTGGTGATGTGTAATGAACAGGAATTGATAAGTGATCTTGAAGTAAAGGAGCCATTAGGAAGTAGTGATCATAACATGATAAGTTTTTATCTACAATTTGAGAGGGATAGGGGCAGATCAGAGGTGTCAGTGTTGCAATTAAATAAAGGAGACTACGGAGCCATGAGGGATGAGCTGGCCAAAGTTAAATGGGAAAGACAGTGGATCAGCAGTGGCAGATATTCTTGGGCATAATACAAAAGATGCAAATGCAGTTCATTCCAATGAGAAGGAAGGATTCAAAGACGGGGAAGGGGCCACAGTGGTTGACAAAGGAAGTCAGAGATTGTATAGCATTAAAGAAAAAGAAGTATGACAGGGCTAAGATGAGTGGGAATACAGATGATTGGGAAAGTTTTAAGGAACAGCAGATCTTAACTAAAAAAGCAATACGGAGAGAAAAAATCAGGTATGAGCTCAGTCTAGCCAGGAATATAAAAGGGGATAGCAAAAGCTTTTTTAGCTATGTGAAGAGAAAGAAGATAGTTAAGAACAATGTTGGCCCCTTGAAGAATGAATTGGGAGAAATTGTTATGGGAAACAGGGAAATGGCAACAGAATTTAATGCATACTTTAGATCTGTCTTCACCAGGGAGGACACAAGCAATCTCCCAGATGTATGGATGGGCCAGGGTCATAAGATATCAGAGGAATTGAGACAGATTGACATTAGGAAAGAAACTGTGATGAGTAGACTGGTAGGACTGAAGGCTAATAAATCCCCGGGTCCAGATGGTCTGCATCCGAGGGTTCTAAAAGAGGTGGCTCAGGAAATTGCGGATGAATTGGTAATCATTTTCCAATGTTCCTTAGATTCAGGATCAGTTCCTGAAGATTGGAGAGTGGCTAATGTTGTCCCACTTTTCAAGAAGGGAGGGAAGGAGAAAACGGAGAACTATCACCCTGTTAGCCTAACGTCAGTCGTGGGGAAGATGCTTGAGTCCATTATTAAGGACGAAATAGTGGCACATCTAGATGGCAGAAATAGGATTAGGCCGAGCCAGCATGGATTTACCAAGGGCAAATCATGCTTGACTAATCTGTTGGAGTTTTTTGAGGGTGTAACAAGGATGTTAGATGAGGGTAAGCCAGTAGATGTTGTGTACCTAGATTTTCAGAAGGCATTCGATAAGGTGCCACATAGGAGATTGGTGAGTAAAATCAGAGCTCATGGCATTGGGGGCAGGGTTTCAACATGGATAGAAAACTGGTTGGCAGATAGAAAGCAAAGGGTAGCAGTGAATGGGTGTTTCTCAGACTGGCTGGAGGTGACTAGTGGGGTACCACAGGGCTCTGTATTGGGACCACAGCTCTTTACGATTTATGTCAATGATTTAGATGAGGGCATTGAAAACTATATCAGCAAGTTTGCTGACGATACTAAACTGGGTGGCAGTGTGACATGCGAAGAGGACATTAGGAGAATACAGGAAGACTTGGATAGGCTGAGTGAGTGGGCAGATACTTGGCAGATGTCATTCAATGTGAATAAATGTGAAGTTATCCACTTTGGAAGCTGGAACAAGAGGGCAGAGTATTGTCTGAACGGTGTCGAGTTAGGTAAGGGAGAAATGCAAAGAAACCTAGGAGTCCTAGTTCACCAATGAAGGTGAATGAGCAAGTGCAACAGGCAGTGAAGAGGGCAAATGGAATGTTGGCCTTTGTTACAAGGGGAATTGAATACAAGAGCAAGGATGTTCTTTTGCATTTGTACAGGGCCCTGGTGAGACCACACCTGGAATATTGTGTACAGTTTTGGTCTCCAGGTTTAAGGAAGGACATTCTGGCAATTGAGGAAGTGCAGCGTAGATTCACTAGGTTGATTCCTGGGATGGCAGGGCTGTCTTATGCAGAGAGATTGGAGAGATTGGGCTTGTACACGCTGGAATTGAGGAGATTGAGAGGGGATCTGATTGAAACGTTTAAGAAAATTAAAGGATTTGATAGGATTGAGGCAGGAAATATGTTCCAGATGTTGGGAGAGTCCAGTACTAGAGGGCATGGATTGAGAATAAGAGGTCAGTTATTTAAAACAGAGTTGAGGAAGAGCTTCTTCTCCCAGAGAGTTGTGGAGGTGTGGAATGCACTGCCTCGGAAGACGGTGGAGGCCAATTCTCTGGATGCTTTCAAGAAGGAGCTGGATAGATATCTGATGGATAGGGGAATCAAGGGATATGGGGACAAGGCAGGGACTGGGTATTGATAGTGAATGATCAGCCATGATCTCAGAATGGCGGTACAGACTCGAGGGGCCGAATGGTCTACTTCTGCACCTATTGTCTATTGTCTATACCACCAGATTACTGATTGGTCCATGAAGCTATGACAATACCTACCTTATTATTCTTCTTATCCACTATTTATTTATATCTGCAGCTTGCATTTTTCTACTGCTGCTACAAAAAATTTCATGACATACATCATTGATAAAAAAGACCTAGTTAAGATTCTGATTCTGATTCAGATTCAGCAAACTTCCCGCAGGAATTAAGCTAATCTTCAGTGCAGATGAGAAACTGGTGACTACGCTCTGGAACAACAGTTACACAAACCTCAGGTGTCGCGCTGAAGCATATGCATGATCAGAGACTTTCAATTCTTTCTCCAAAACCTCATTGAAGTACTTGATATAATGAATCCCTTGCTCAACATCCACTGAACAAAGTTCTCTTACCAACTTGCCCCCATTGCCCTATTTTGCTCAACAAGAAAAGCTCATGGCTACACCCCAGAACCATGCAATATTACAGCACAGAAACAGGCCTTTTGGCCCTTCTTGGCTGTGCCGAACCATTTTTCTGCCTAGTCCTACTGACCTGCACCTGGACCATATCTCTCCATACACCTCTTATCCATGTACCTTTCCAAGTTTTTCTTAAATGTTACAAGTGAGCCCACATTTACCACTTCATCTAGCAGCTCATTCCACACTCCCACCACTCTCTGTGTGAAGAAGCCCCACCCTAATATTCCCTTTAAACTTCTCCCCCTTCACCCTTAACCCACATCCTCTGGTTTTTTTCTCCCCTAGCCTCAGTGGAAAAAGCCTGCTTGCATTCACTCTATCTATACCCATCATAATTTTATTCACCTCTATCAAATCTCCCCTCATTCTTCTATGCCCCAGGGAATAAAGTCATAACCTATTCAACCTTTCTCTGTAACTCAGTTTCTCAAGTCCCAGCAACATCCTTGTAAACCTTCTCTGCACTCTTTGAACCTTATTAATATCCTTCCTGTAATTAATACTCAATACTTTGAATTATAAAGGCCAATGTACCAAAAGCTCTCTTTACGACCCTATCTACCTGTGATGCCACTTTTAGGGAATTATGTATCTGTATTCCAAGATCCCTCTGTTCAACAGCAATTGTCCTTCCAACATTACAGGAGGGTCCTCTTCTTTGTCAGCCCTGATAATAAAACAATATTATATTTAAAAGCAAGATTTAAGAACAGGTTGGTGTTATGAATGTGAAGCAACTCTGAGGGGTCGAAGGGTACAAAGTCGCCCCCTCCTTTTTGAGAATCGCAAGATCGTTATTATTTCGGATCTGAGACCCAGGAAATGAGAAAGGGACACGCAGAATACACAAGGTTTGGAATGTGTCCTGACATCAGCAGAACGGAACCACTGATAATGGCCATTGTCTCTTGGAGAAGGAATTGTGTATTGAGTACTGTACTATTCATTGAGACCCCTCAGGGGACGACCAGAGTGGTCTGGTTGAGGGATTGCACCATCCCAACATGATTGACATCTGAGACCCCGTGAGTGAGGATAAAAGAGGGGTCTGGGGAAGAACCCCTTTAGACGTACCAAGAGAAACGTTAGAAATCCCGTGACAGTGTCTAATAGCGAAAGCTGGTGGGGGCTCGTGTGCATCCTCCCTTTGCCTGGGGTAGCGAGCTCACCACAGAAGAACAGTTTAGCTAAAGGAGAGGTCACAATTGAACGGCCACGACAACGAGACACCTGATGGTTCTCGTAAAGGAAGGTTGGAAAAGCCTGACAAATCGAAATCATAAAGGAAGGTTGGAAAAAACCCGTAGCGGTAAATGTTCCCATTATCTCTCTCTCTCTCTCTCCAACAATTGCAACCTAGTGAAAACCAAAAGACGGCAGCTTGTGGAATAGCAGTGAACTTTATATTTCCATCAGACAATACATTATCCCCTAGATAACAATAGATCTTATTTCTTATTGATTATTATTATACCTGCACTGTTAGATTTAGTATTGACGACATATATTATCTGTATATTTGCATTGATATTATTTTTGTGTATTTTTACTAATAAATACTGATAAAAATAGTATCATCAGACTTCAACAGACGTCTCTATCTTTGCTGGTAAGTGACCCAGTTACAGGGTTCGTAACAACTTAGGGCCTCATCTCGGGATTTGATACCAAATTGGAGGGCCAGTAAATCGGGCTTTTAAGTCCAAACTTGGATCTGGTTGTGCGGGTAACCAGACGGGAAACAAGAAAAGATGGATGTAGACGAATTTATAAAAAAACAACTCTGGAGGGGCTAGAGGCTGCCACAAAGTCGGACTTGTGAAAGGACTAAATCTCACAGAGGTAAGGTTGTCGATGAAAAAGCAGGAGGTGCGGAGGGCCATAACTCAGTATTATACGGTGAAGAATGTGTTTTCAGCTGAGGTATTGGAAAATATCCCTGAAAAGGTACCAGCTAGTGGGATGGCTCAGTTAGAGTTGGAGAAATTAAGGTTGGAACATGAAATTAAGTTAAAACAGCTGGAAGCAGCTGAAAAGGAGAAGGAAAGAGCCGAAAAGGAAAAGAAAGAGGCGAAAAGCAAAGGGAGCATGAGCTCCAGCTAAAGGAGTTAGAGGTGAAGAGGGAGCATGAAATTAAGTTAAAACAGCTGGAAGCAGCTGAAAAAGAGGAAAGGGCCGAAAAAGAGAAAGAGAGAGCCGAGAAGGAGAGGGAGTATGAGGAGAAGGAGAAACAGAGGCAACATGAGTTGGACATGGAGAAGTTCAGGCAAGAGTGAAGAGCTCAAGGGCCAGACCGAGAGGAGAGATTTAATGTTAGTAGGGAGTTTAGGTTAGTACTTCCGTTCGAAGATACGGATGTTGATTGTTATTTCTTGCATTTTGAAAAGGTGGCAGTGAGTCAGAAGTGGCCCAGAGATCAGTGGGTGGTGTTATTACAAAGTGTGTTAAAAGTGAAGGCACAATGGGTATATGTGGCGTTGTCCATGGAGGAGGAGGAGTCTGAGATAAAATAACTCTTATGAAAGGAGCATGCAACAGCCTATTCCACACTGGGAAGCAAGCTAACCATGTGGGAGTTAACTGGAAAAGGGGCGAGGGTTGACGGGATGCCACTTTAAATAACAGGATCCGGTTTTAAGGGATTTCAACAAAGCATGTAAATAATAAAGACAACACCATGGAAGATTGACTGTTAAGTTTGAAAGTAAAATAAAGTTTAATAGTTGCATGAAATTTTGTAATATACACGAAAGCTAAGATCACAACTCTTTAGTTTTGTTTTGCTGAACAAAAGGAATAAAAATAGGTGGTTATTAAATTGGAGTCTGATGCTACAAGAATTTATTAAGGTATAAGATATTAAGATATTAAAGGAAGTGCCAATGTAATCGCTAATTGTTTAGCTGCGGAATTGAATGTATAACTGTATTACTCTGTAGTGAAAAAAAAACTCTTTTGTATTGTGTTAGATTCTGAAATCCTGTAAGACTCAGTATTAATTAATTTTTACCTGTGGCAAAAATCCTAGAATGAAGGGGGTGTTTCGAATGTGAATCAATTCTGAGGGGCTGAATGGTACAAAGTTGCCCCCTCCTTTTTGAGAATCGCAAGATCGCTATTATTTCGGGTCTGAGACCCAGGAAATGAGAAAGAGACATGCAGAATACACAAGGTTTGGAATGTGTCCTGACATCAGCGGAACAGAACCACTGATAAAGGCCATTGTCTCTTGGAGAAGGAATTGTGTATTGAGTACTGTACTATTCATTGAAACCCCTCAGGGGACAACCAGAGTGGGCTGGTTGAGGGATTGCACCATACCAACCAGATTGACATCTAAGACCCCGTGAGTGAGGATAAAAGAGGGGTCTGGGGAAGAACCCCTTTAGACGTACCAGGAGAAACGCTAGAAATCCCGTGACAGCGTTTAATAGCGAAAACCGGTGGGGGCTCGTGTGCGTCCTCCCTTTGCCTGGGGTAGCGAGCTCACCACAGAAGAATGGTTTAGCTAAAGGAGAGGTCACAATTGAACGACCACGACAACGAGACACCTGACGGATCAAAATCATAAAGGAAGGTTGGAAAAAACCCGTAGCGTAAAATGTTCCCATTATCTCTCTCTCTCTCTCTCTCCAACAATTGCAACCTAGTGAAAACCAAAAGACGGCAGCTTGTGGAACTGCATTGAACTTTATATTTCCATCGGACAATACATTATCCCCTAGACAACGATAGAGCTTTTTTCTTATTGATTATTATTATACCCGCACTTTTAGATTTAGTATTGACGACGTATATTATCTGTATATTTGCATTGATATTATTTTTATGTATTTTTACTAATAAATACTGTTAAAAATAGTATCATCAGACTTCAAAGGACATCTCTATCTTTGCTGGTAAGTGACCCAGTTACGGGGTTCATAACATTGGAAACGGCAAAGTAAATAATATAGGAGCAGCTACAAAAAGCTGTATTGCAGCAACAACCAGTAGGCATCTGTGTATATTTTTAAAAAGTGAGGTAGTGTCTGAAGCTTCAATGTGTTCATTTAGTAATCTGATGGCAGAGAGGAAGAAGCTGTTCCTGAATCACTGAGTGTGTGCCTTCAGGCTTCTGTACCTCCTGCTTGCTGGTAACAGTGAGAAAAGGGCATGCCCTGGGTGCTGGGGGTCCTTAATAATAGAAGCTGCCTTTCTGAGACACCGCTCCCTGAAGATGTCCTCGGTACTTTGTAGGCTCGTACCCAAGATGGAGCAGACTAAATTTACGACCTTCTGCAGCTTCTTGCGGTCTTGTGCAGTAGCCCCGCCATACCGGACAGTGATGCAGCCTGTCAGAATGCTCTCCACAGTACAATTACAGACATTTTTGAGTGTATTTATTGACATGCCAAATCTCTTCATACTCCTAATAAGGTATAGCTGCTGTCTTACCTTCTTTATAACTACATCAATATGTTGAGACCAGGTTAAATCCTCAGTGATCTTGACATCCAGGAACTTGAAGCTGTTCACTCTCTCCACTTCTGATCCCTCTATCAGGATTGGTATCAGTTTCTTCATCTTAATCTTTTTTGAAGTCCACAATCAGCTCTTTCATCTTACTGATGTTGAGTGCCAGGTTGTTGCTCTGGCATATTTCCACTAGTTGGCATATCTCACTCCTTTACGCCCTCTTGTCACCATCTGAGATTCCACCAACAATGGTTGTATCATCAGCAAGTTTATATATGGTATATTGCTATGCTTAGCCACACAGTCATGTGTATATAGAGAGTAGTTCAGAGGGCTAAGCACACACACCTGAGGTTCTAGGGTATTGATAGTCAGTGAGGAAGATAGGTTATCACCAATCCCCGCAGACTGTGGTCTTCCAGTTAGGAAGTCCAGGATTCAATTGCATTCCCAGTTTGAGATAATAAACATGCAGTCTTGTTACACAAGAACATCAGAGCAGGACAGGCTATTTTGCATCTCAGGCCTTTTCTACCATTCGCTTTGATAATGGCCCATGCTCTATCTGCACTTATATCTTAAGGTCTTAATAGGGTCTTGATTAGTCAGGACGCCAAAGGTTCTGGGGAGAAAGCAGGAGACTGGGGTTGAGAGCAATAATAAATCAGCCATGATGGAATGTCAGAGCAGACTGCATAGGCCAAATGGCCTAATTCTGCTCCTATATACTATCCCAGGCTGAAATTCCTCTTTTTATGCAGTTCCCCATAGCCCTCAATTAACCAATCTTTCAAAAATAAATAAAACATAAAACTAAGTACACTACAGCATAGGGGCAGGTTTGTTGGCTGATAAAGCCAACTAAAACACCAAACTAATAAAGCCAAATAAGCTTCTTTAATTGATATCCCATCCATCACCTTAATTCATCATCTCTACCGCCAGTGCACAGCAACTGCAGACTAGATGTTCTAAAATTAACTTCTTAACTAGACAACCTTGAAGAACTTTCAAAAATGCAGACCTCCAATAACAGATATACAAATTATGAAGGGTATAGATCGGATAAATGCACCGAGGTTGAGTGAAACTAGAACAAGAACAAGATGTGATGGGAGAAAGGTGAAATATTTAAAGGGAACTTGAGGGAATAGGTGGTGGAAAATGCATGACAAAAGGACAATTTTACAATTGTCATGGGGGAACTTCAATATGCAGGTAGATTGGGAAAATCAGGTTGCTGCTGGGTTACTGGAGGAGGAATTTCTAGAGTGCCTATGAGATGGCTTTTTAGAACAGCTCATGGTTGTGCCCACTAGGTGATCTGCTATTCTGGATTGAATGCTGTGCAATAAAGCAGAATTGATTAGAGAGCTTAATGTAAAAAAAAACACCCTTTGGGGCAAGTGATCATAATATGATCAAATTTTCCTTGAAATTTGAGGAAAAGCTAAAGTCAGATGTATCAGTATTACAGTGGAGTAAAGGGGATTACAAAGGCATAAGAGAGGGGTTGGCCAGATTTGATTGTAAAAGAACACTGGCAGGGATGACAGCAGAGCAGTAATGGCTGGAATTTCTGGAAGCAATTCAGAATGCACAGGATATATACATCTCAAAGAGGAAGAAGTATTCTAAATGAAGTGATTATTCATCTGTGCTCTACAGGGTAGTGTCCTCAGCCTCCTACTCTACTCTCTGTAAACTCATAGCTACACCCCAGAAACATGAAGTGATTATTCATCTGTGCTCTACAGGGTAGTGTCCTCAGCCTCCTACTCTACTCTCTGTAAACATGATTGTTTGGCAAGATTCTGCTCTAACTCCATCTGTACATCTGCAGATGGCAGCATTGTAATGGACTACATTACACATAATGATGAGTCGGAATACAGGAAGGAGATAGAGACGTTAATATCATGTGTCATGACAAGAACATTTCCCTTCAATCTCAACAAAACAAATGAGTCTGTTAGCCTTTTTGGGCCCCTTGTCTAAGAGGTAATGTGTTGGCATTGAAGAAGGTCCAGCGGAGGTTCCGGGATTAATTCCTGGAATGAAAGGGTTAACATATGAGGAGCTCTAAGCCTTTACTTACTGGAGTTTAGAAGAATGAATGGGTGGATATCATTGAAACTTATTGAATATTGAAAGACCCAAATAGAGTGGATATAGATTGGATGTTTCCTATAGTGGGTGAATCTAGGACCAAAAGACACAGCTTCAGTTTAGAGGGAAGTCCATGTAGAACAGAGCTGAGGAGGAATTTCTTTAGCCAGAGGGTAGTGAATCAGTGGAATGCATTGCCACAGATGGATAAGGAGTCCAAATCATTGGGTATATTTAAAGCAGAAGTTGATAGTTCTTGATTAGTCAGTTTGGCAATGGTTACAAAGAGAATGGGATTGAGAGGGATAATAAATCAGCCATGATGGAATAGTGGAATAGACTCAATTGGCCAAATGGTCTAATTCTGCTCCAATGACTTATGAAAAAGTAACAGATTGATCTGTTAAAGAAAAGGGTAAGAACAGAGGATTTTGGGAATACAGGGAGAAACAACTCAGGAAACCGACCATGATAGAAGTAGATGATCTCAGATTGGAAGCATAGAGTTTGCATCAGGATCAAGAGGGATGCCTGGCCAGCAAACACTCCATTTCCAGCAGATTACTTTTTTTATTCATCACCTGGTTCGGGAAAACTAGTAGGTATACTCAGAGGATTTCAGTTGTGTAAATCATGTGTTCCTGTTAACTGAACTAATAAAGGTATTCACCAGTTAATACAGATTTTCTCTTTGCCTAACTGATCATTATTGTTGGGGGTTGGTGCTGTAACTGTGGTGAATTTTTGCTGTTTAAAGCAGAGGTTGATAGGTTCTTGCTTAGTCGGGGTGTCAAAGGTTACTGGGAGAAGGCAGGTGAATGGGATTAAGTGGAATGATAAATCAGCCATGATGGAATGGAGAGGAAGGCTCAATGGGCCAAATGGTTTAATTTTGCTCCAATGTCTTATGGTTTTATGAACTCCAGTCATCGGATTAAATTCACTTTGTCAGCCAATATGAGCCAAAATATCATCTGCAGGCAAGTTCTTGTCCATGTCTGTATTTCCCATAACATTAAACCTGTCTTTTCTTATGGAATGGAAACTTCAATTTGACTTAACTGGAGCATAGCTCTCTTGGTGGGCTTAGTCTTGCGTGACATCATGGAGTATTAACTACCAGCAGACACTGAGATAGACTTATTACCAAAGGTCAAGAGGCTATATTTATTGAAGTGCTAAAGTAATAGTTTTATCTAAGGTTTGAGTGTGTAGTCTAGCTCGAATTCAGAAGCCTAAAATCTCGGGGCTCTGGAGAAAGGTGAATCGAGGGAAGTTTCACAACAGGAGACCCGTGTGTCATTGGGGGAGTTGGGATGTCTGCTTTGGGCCCAAAGACTCAGGATCTTTGCGATCTTCAGGCACAGAGCTCAAAAAGGCGACGTAACGGATTTTTAACATCATAAACTAGCGAGTTATTTGTTATGTCTCCCCGCTCACTGGGAAAAACAGAGACACTTCCTTCTCCCTTATTAGGAAGCGTGAGAGCCTGTAGTATGTCAAATGCTGGGTGAAACTCGAAGACTTTGGGGTAACTGCAAGTTTGTGTCTTTGCTGTTGCTTTGCTCAGTGGTGGTGCTGATGCTTGCTTTTTTTGCCGGTGGGGGGAGAGGGATTGTTGCTCACTGCTGCTTACATACGGGATGGAGGGGAGCTGGGGAACTTTGTGGTTCTCATGTTTAACAGTTGTTCATTCTTTGGGGCATTTCACTGTTTTTGTAGATGTTTGCAAAGATAAAGCATTTCAGCATGCATATTGTATACATTTCTCTGACAGTAAATTAGACCTTTGAACCTTTGAACATCAGATGTAGACTGCAATCTGTTACACATACATCTCATACCATATATCGCTGCAAGTACTTTCCTTTTAGAGGAATATATGAATTCTGTAAGGCCACTTACCCCACTTGAATGTTACCCTCTGAGACCATTGCTTCTTATAGTTCCCCTGCACTATATCCGATTATATCTATCATTACATTCATTCAGCTTGGGCAGGGCCTTTGGCCCAATCACTCCATGCTAACTAAGATTCCTATCTAAGTTAGTCCCATTGCCTGTGTTTATCTTGTACAGTAGCCTCTACTATTTTTTTCTATCTATGTAGGTATCTGTCAAAGTGATTTTTAAATGTTGTTAATGTACCTGCCTCAACTGCTTCCTCTGACAATGCAGTTCACATATGGACAACCCTCTGGGTGAAAAGGTCACCCCCTCAGCTTCCTATTAAAACTCTCTTCTGCACCCTCCAGTTCTCAATGTCCCACCCCTGGGGAAAGACTGTACACATTCACCATGATTTTTACACCTTCATATTATCACCCCTTTCTGCTTAACTCAGTTCCTTGAGTCTCAGCAAACCCTTGTAAATCTCTGCACTATTTCCGGTGTAATGGTATTTTTCCTACAGCAAGTTGGCTAAACTTGAACACAATAACTATTCCAAATGCAGTCTCACCAATGTCTTGTACAATTATAAAATAGCCGCTGTCCTGGTCTATCAGATTCCTTCTTCTTCATCCCTTTACCTCTTCCACCTATTAACTTCCAGCTTCTCTCTTCATCATCCCCCTCCCACCTACCAGCTTGTACTACTTCACTTCCCCCCTCCCCTCAACCTTCTTATTCTGGTATCTTTCCCTTTTCTTTCCAGTCCTGATGAAGGGTCTCAGCCTATATTGTTGAATGTTTATTCCCTGCCATAGATGCTGTCTGATCTGCTGAGTTTCTCCAGTATTTTGGGTTGTTCCACACTCAGTACCCCGACTGATCAAGGTCAAAATGCCAAAAGCCTTCTTTACTATCCCGTCTACCTGTAACATAACATTATTAATCTCAGATTCAACATCATCAACTATTCCAGCAGCATTTGAGAACCCTCTTTGCAACTTAAAACATAATAGTCCATCTTATCATATGAGGCAACCATTTAATCATCTTATAACAGTGGGGTAGAAGTTATCCTTGAGCCTGGTGGTATATTTCTCTGTTGTCTGTTGTGGTCAAGGGCAAAGCTGTTGCCATACGAAACCATAATGCACCCGAACAGTATAACTGACTGCCATAGTCACGGCTGGCATGGTAGGATTCGTACTCATGATGGTCTTTCCACAGTCAATCTGGTAACTCAGCAGCTGCATTATTAGCACCCAATCGCTTTTGTCAAAGAGATAGGTTTAAAAGAGCAGCTTAAGGCTGATTGCTACAATATAAAAGAAAGACAAAAGAAAAAAGTTAAGTAAGGGAATTCTAGAGCTTGGTATCTAGATAGCTATTGTTGGGTACCATTTCTACTTTGAACAGATTCATGGATAATAAGAATAGTTTAATACTCTGAAAATTATTCATCCCTGAACACCCATTGATTTAAAAACTATCTTAAGCTAATTGCCATTCAAAGCTTCTATAATGGAATCTTGTTCATTTCTCTTTGGTTAAATTTCTGAGAGGTCTTTTTGGAAGTAAACCATCCAGAACATATCAAAAGAAGGAAGTTTGTCCATTCTATTCAGACTTCAGTGCAGCCTTGTTGATTCTAACAGATGCAGGATAATGCTTTGAATGAATTCAGTAAATGGTTTCAAGTACAAAGAAATAAAGGGTGCCACAGTAGAGTAGTGGTTATTGCAATGCTATGATAGCTCAGCATTCTGGAGTTTGGAGTTCAATTCCAGCACCATCTGTAAGAAGTCTGTATGTCCTCCCTGTGACCACGTGGGTTTCCTTTGGGTACTCCAGTTTCTTCCAACTGTCCAAAGACATACTGCTTAATAGGTAATTGGTGATTGTAAATTGTCCTGTGATTAGGCTAGTGTTAAATAGGTGAGTTGTTAGGCAGTGTGGCTCATTGAGTCAGAAGGGCCTGTTCCACACTGTAACAAGTTTAATTTAAATTATTTTTCAACTATACATGAATATCTATGAATACAGCCAAATGAAACAGTGTTGCTTCAGAGTCAAGTTGCAAAACACAATACCAACAGTCATACACAGCTCTAGCACTCAGCACAGATAAGATAGTAGTAAACATACAGTCACACAAAAATATATGTATCATATGGCCCAAGACCCTGAATTACACGTCCTGCAGATTGATGGTGCATGGATATTTGTCAGCAAGAAAGAGCCCTGAGCAGTCAGTAGATGAAAGCACGGACACATTCCACCTTGTCTAAGTAAAATATAAATAACTACTCAGAGTCTTTAATTACTGCTTTAAAGCTTGAATGGTTTCAAACTAGTTCCTTTGGGAGGGGTTCAAGGGTGCCACTAGATTTTTATCAATCTCAAGCAAATTGATTCTCATCATAGGCAACTGGATGTTAGGACACAAGAATGTGCAATGCTTAAGTATGTCAATATTATTTTAGCTTCTCCAACAATCATAATTATTTCTGGCAGTATTGCAGAGAGAAATGGTTTGAACAATATTTGTCAAAAGTCTATACTTTTATTCCAGCAGGGGTTGACAGGGGAGAAGATTGCTACAATATAAAAAGGAATATATTGCTATAAAGCATGCATCAAATGTCTGTTTATAACAAACATATGGCTCTAGGAAGAGCACTTGTAGAAAATAATTGACTGTTGCAAAAACATCATGCCTTACATCTCTGTTCAGAGAAATATTGGTCATGTATCATTGGGTGTGATTACATCCAGAAAGAAGATGACCATTACAAAAATCGAATAAAGAATGTGCTAGCCAAGGCATTCTCTCCAACTGCCCAATCCCTCTATGCTCTGTAACAGAATGTCATTGGAAACCTATTCATTTATTTACCGCAACACACACAAAATGCAGGTCAGACAACATCTATAGAAATGAATAAACTTTCAACGTTTCAGGCTGTGACCCTTCATCAAAACTGGAAAAGAAGGGGAATTATTCTGGCTTCACTCGTTTCTTTCCAGTCCTATCGGCTATGATCCTTCCATTTAAACTATAGCAGTTCTGTCCCTTGTGTGTACAAGATCTGGCTTTCTTTTCACCACCTTGATGAATCATGGTATGAACAATATGTAAGTCAAGCTTTTTACTGTATCTGGATACACATGTCAAAAATAAACCAAAACCAATGTGTGGAGTTTACATGTTCTCCAGTGACCGTATGCCCTTTCCTTCGGGTGCTCAGATTTCTTCCCACATCCCAAAGATGTGTGATGTGGAAAACTAATTATTCTATTTATTTATTTAGAAAAACATTGTGCAACAGGACCTTCCGGGCGAACAAGGCGCACCCAGCAATTCACTTATCAACACTAGCCTAACTACAGGACAATTTACAATGACCAATTAACCTACTAAACCGAACATCTTTGGACGGTAAGAGAAACTGGAGCACTCGGAGGAAAACCATGTGGTCATGGCAAGAATACAAAAACTCCTGACTGACAGTGCCGGAATTGACTCTGAACTCTGACACGTCTAGCTCTAATTGGGATGTGTTAACCACCAGATTACCATGGTACCCTGTAAACTACACCTAGTATGTAGGTACAGTGGTTGATTCTTGGAAGTTGTCATGAAGATTTAGAGAATAAGAATGGGATTAAAGGAATTGGGAGTCTGATAGCCTGCGTACTTGATGAGCTGAAAGGTTATGTCTCTTGCTACGAGGTGAAGAAGACGTGGAAGAAAAGGACCTAATGGTTTCTCACTGTAAAGCTTCAGAGGAATTGGCAGAGATTATTTCCAGCATAACATCAGTCATTGGATCGACTCTTATACTAGTCCTTAGACATCCATTTCACAAACAGAACCTGGATACAGCACAATAACTTTCCTCTAATCAATCATCAAGTTCTTGGCCAATTATCAGGGTGCAGTCCTTCCATGTTGATGTGATACATCATCTGTGAGTCTGTTGGGGTCATCAACTGCATCCGGTGCTCCCAGTATAGCCTCCTGTATATCAGTGAGACCCAGTGTAGATTGGGAGACTGCTTCACTGAGAACCTTTCATCCACCTACCACAAAAAGCGGGATATTTCACTGGCCACCCATTTCAATTCTACTTCCCATTCCCATTCCATGGCCTCCTCTAAGGCCATGATGAGGCCACATTCAGGTTGGAGGAGCAACACCTTATATTCTGTCTGGGTAGTCTGCGGCCTGATGGCATGAACATTGATTTCTTGAGCTTCTACTAATTGCCTCCCCTCCTCTCCTTCACCATTGCCCATTTTTGTTTCCCTCTCTCGCCTTCTCTTCTTACCTGTCCAACTTCCTCTGGTGCTCCTACCCATCCCCTTTCGTCCATGGTCTTCTGTCCTCTCCTATCAGATTCTCCCTTCTCCAGCCTTTTATCTCTTTCACAAATCAACTTCTCAGTTCTTTACTTCACCTCCTTCCCACTCTCCTGGTTTCACCATTCACCTGCCACTTTGTACTTCTTCCTCCCCTCCCCGCACCTTCTTATTTTGACTTTGTTCCACATCCCTTCCAGCCCTGATGAAGGGTCTTGTCCTGAAACATCAACTATTTAGTCTTTTCCTAGATGTTCTTCCAGCATCTTGTGGGTGTTGCTTTGGATTTCCAGCATCTGTTTGATAATTAACAGCCCATTGAACAGCATTTTCTATTTTTATTCTTAAATGTTATCTGGGTCTAATGATTGTAAATCAGGCTTTGTAAAAATTCAAAGCCCAAATAAGAAATGTGGCTCATTGTGTTTTCAACAGCAGTAGTAAAGCTATTTAGTTTATCAGCTTTCAAAGTGCTGATCCAAGGTTTTCTAGAATACAGCAATTTAAATGTACGTTCAAAAGTGTTTAAATCTGAAGAGGGTTTCAGTCTTTACCTCCATTTCAACAGTGACTTCCATCGTACTCTCT
This sequence comes from Hypanus sabinus, assembly GCF_030144855.1. Lineage (NCBI taxonomy): Eukaryota > Metazoa > Chordata > Chondrichthyes > Myliobatiformes > Dasyatidae > Hypanus > Hypanus sabinus. The sequence goes on along the minus strand of NC_082710.1, from coordinate 86,127,508 downwards.
ACTTAATCATTTGTTTTCCTACCATATGTTACGAATGTGCCACAACTCTGAGGGGCTGAAGGGTACAAAGTAGCCCCCTCCTTTTTGAGAATCGCAAGATCGCTATTAATTCTAGTCTGGGACCCAGGAAATGAGAGAGGGATGTCCAGAATACACAGGGTTTGGAATGTGTGTCCTGGCCTCAGCGAGACAAAGCCACGGATAACGGCCATTGTCTCTTGGAGATGGAATTGTGTATTGAGTACTGTACTATTCATTGAATCCCTCAGGGAATGACCAGAGTGGGCTGGTTGAGGGATTGCATCATCCCAACCTGATTGACATCTGAGACCCCGTGAGTAAGGATAAAAGAGGGTCTGGGGAACAACCCCTTCAGACGCACCAGGAGAAAGGTATGAGACCGGTGGAGGCTTGTGTGTGTGTCCATCCTTGCCCAGATGACAAGTCTTCCACGGAACGGCCTCGCTAAAGGACGAATACGGATCGAGATCGGATAAAGGAAAGCTGGCAAGTTTCTAAAATCTGTCTCTCTCCAACCAAAGACTGCAGCCTGAATGAACTGAGTGACTTTTATATTTCCATCGGACAATACATTATCCCCTAGACAACGATAGAGCTTATTTCTTATTGATTATTATTACACCCGCACTTTTAGATTTAGTATTGATGATGTATATTATCTGTATGTTTGCATTGATATTATTTTTGTGTATTTTTATCAATAAATACTGTTAAAAATAGTACCATCAGACTTCAACGGACCTCTCTATCTTTGCTGGTAAGTGACCCAGTTACAGGGTTCGTAACACATTCACTTAATCTTTCAAATATTTAAGCTTTAAACTTTAAGCACATGTCTCTCTTAAAGAAATCTGTTAGTTTAGGGTGAATATATGGACCAGAGTAATTTATTGATGTAATCCCAATGACTTTTCAATAGTGTGATATGGCACAGAAAAGCCTCTTCTAACTTGCCCATGCCAAGCAGGAGGCCCACCTAAGCTACTTCCATTTGCTAAAGCTGCCCTTGCATCCCTTTAAACCTTTCCTATCCATGTCTTTTAAATGTCTTCCAATGTCTTTTAAACATTGTTACTTTACCTGCTTCAATCACTTTTCCTGCCAGCTTGGTCCATAAATCATCTGTCCTCTTTGTGAAAGAATTGAAAGCTAAGAACAAATATTTGGCAAGCTCATTTCCCTTGATTAATGCAGATTCTGGTCTGGTAATTGATTTACCTTTCTAAGTAGGTATAACTGTTACATTTATCAGGTTGCTGCTTCGATTGGAGAACATGTATTAAGGTTGTGCAAGGTAGGGCTGATCTCTTTGGAGCCAAGGAGGATGAGAAGCTTTTTGACAGAGGTGCATAAAATTATAAAGGGCATAGATAAAGTGGTCAGCCAGTCCCTTTGCCCCCAGGGTGGCAATGGTCAATACCAGAGGACATTCTTTTAAAGTGGGTGGAGGAAAGTTCAGGGGAGATATCAGAGATAGAATTTTAGAGAGAGCGGTAACTCCCTGGAACTGTCAGTATCTTAAACGTCCCTAATGTATTGGCCTGTACTAAGACACTGCTAAGGATAGTGGCCAAGCTTCATAAATGAGGACATTAAAGATTCTCTAAGATAGGCATGTGGATAAAAGAAAGACCAGGAGAGGAGACAATGAGGTAATGTGGGTGATGTGCTGTGGGGAGCACTGGAATCTATATTTGGGTTGGGGTTGGCCCCTTTACCGGTGATGCTCTCTAGTGTTCACCCAGTAGGACAACTAGTTGGACCTGAACAACTTGTCATCAGTTCTACAGTCATGTCATTCAGGGATTGAGGCTATGTTATTTCTCTTGTTCTTTGTGACTGCATGTTCTTCTGAAATTGTAACCATATGTGTGGTGTGCTGTTGGTAACAGGTTTGCCCCTCCATCCTGGAGCAACACAGTTTCATTGGCTATATTCATGCATGGTTGAATGAAGATCAAACTTACACACAATCTTGAAAAATGGAGGGTTATGGAAATGTTAGATTGATTATGGAGTAGCTTTATATAGATCTCTCAAACTTTGCTGTAATTTTCAATGTTCCCTGTTCTCTTTCAGTCCACACTATTCTGCAATGTTTCTGCTCTTGCCCTTCCCCTCAGAAAGTAGATTGCCGAAGCCTCACTTTCCACCCCACTAGCCTTCACATTGAAATGATCATCCTCCAGTGTGCACAGGTGCCAAAGAGCAAGTTCAGTCCTGTTCTCTGTGAAAACCTGGGTTCTTCCAGATACACCATTCCCTTCCACACGCCAAAGGCATACCAGATGGGAGGCAAATTAGCTGCTTTAAATTGTCCCTGATGAGAGTGTGTGAGTGAGAGTTGAGTGAGAATGAGGGAAGGATTACTGTGGGACTGGTGTAAGTGGGTTGTTTATGGTTAACATGGACTCAATTGGCTGAAGCAACTGAAACCAAACTGAATCTATTTCAATGACATGCAGTGTAAACACAATGCATAATGAACTGTGCCACTATAATCCCTGATCTGCATCAACAGATCAGAATCAGAATTGAGCTGAGTATCACTGGCAGATGTCATGAAATGTGTTGTTTTACAGCAACGGTACATTGCAATAAAATGCAATATAAACTGTGTGTGTGTGTGTGTGTGTGTGTGTGTGTGTGTGTGTGTGTGTGTGTGTAGTGCAAAAAGAAAGGAAATTAATAGTGAATTAGTGTTCATTGTCCCTTCAGATGGCAGAGGAGAAGAAGATGTTCCTGAAATGTTGAGTGTGTGGCTTCAGGAACAGCTTCTTCCCCTCCACCATCTGATTTCTGAATAGATAATGAACCCATGTACTGTACACTACCTTGCTATTTTATTTTGCTCTCTTATTGCACTATTAATTTAATTTAATTTTCTTTGTATATTTCTTAATGCAGCATACAGTTTTCATTATGCATTGTAATGTACTTCTGCCACAAAACAACAATTGTTACAACATAGACAAGAAAATCTGTAGCTGCTGGAAATCCAAGCAACACACACAAAACCCTGGAGGAATTCAGTAGGCCAGGTACCATCTACGGAAAACGAGTAAACAGTCAACGTTTCAGGCTGGAATAAAAGGTGAGAAGTTAGAGTAAGAAGGTGGGGGGAGGGGGTTATAATACAGATTTTCAGCTTTGACAGTATTTTGCTTTTGTACAATTGCATTGTCAATTGAAAATTCAGCTGCTTATAAAAGCTTTGAACACTTCACAGTAGTTGCTGATATCATTATTGAGTGCACATTACCATTGTGTTCATGGAAGGGCTAAATTTCATTACTGTTTTGCAACTGAAAGTTTAATCTATCACTCTGAATTAGTGAGAAGTTTGTCTTTCAATGAGTTTCACTTGATGAATAAATGTTTGGTTGAGTCAGTGATGCTACCACTAAAATAAACCTCCTCAGAAATGCATGTCCAGCTGGCTAGGCTAAATGTCATTCACAGTCTAGTCAGTGTGTTGTACTCTGCTTCTGAAGTTCATGAAATATCTCATGAAATGTCATCAACTTGAAATGTTAACTTTATTTTACTCTTCACAGATGTTTCATGCTCCGCAACAGAATATTAGCACCTGCGGTATTTTGTTTTGATGTGTCCAAATCTGACTTTGGTTGAATAAATTTCTGGAAGCAGTGGCATTAAGTTTGTCAGTACCAACCAGGGATTACATTCTCAGCAATTTTATTTTTGTGTTTACACTGTAAATCCATGGCACACTTGTCCTAGTTTCTGTTTTCTCTGCAAGTGGTGAATTCATTACTCCATAACTCAGAATTCTAAAAATGCTGTCTTATCGGAGGCTATTTTTCCCATTATTCTTATGCTGGCTCTTGAAAGAGAAATAGTTAATCATATTCTTATTATCATCATCCATCTTTGGTTCATAGTTAGATCATGCATGCGTGTGTTCATCTGTGGACTGCTGATTGCTGGTTCCTGCTGACAATCAACAATACACCATCAATCTGCAGGGTATGTCACTTAAGGACTTGGACTAAATTATATATTTTTGTATGACTGTCTGTTTACTATCTATATGCATTATATGTGCTTTGTGCTATGTATGACTATTGGTACTGTGTTTTACACCTTGGCTCTGGAGGAATGCTGTTTTGTTTGGCTTCATTTGTTGATATTCACTTTCAGTTGAATGATAATTAATCTTGAACGTGCTTGAACCTCAAGGCTCTAGAGTCATTGGACCTCAAACAATGGAGTACAGGAAGGAGATGGAGTGACATAGTATCTTGGCAAAAACATTTTCATCAATATCAGCGAAATATAAAAGACAAGCATTGACTTAAGGAAGGCAGCACATGCTCTTGTTTATATCAACAGTGCTTAGGTTAAAGGATTGAGACTTTCAAGATCCTAGGGGCAAACATTAGCGGTAGATTGTTCTTGTCCAACCCTGTAGATGCCGTAGCAAAGGAACCACATTAGCTTCCTGAGGAAGTGGAGGCACTAAAGAATGTTGGCATTTCCCTATTGATCCTTACCAATTTTTATAGATGCGCAACAGAAAGCATCGTATCCAGATTAACAAATTTCACAACACATGCCAGTGGCAATAAAGCTGAATCCAATTCTGATTCTGCTTCTGAGATGCATCACAGCTCAGTATGTGACCTGTCTCAGACTACAAGAGACTGTAGACAGATGTCAAAACATCAGTACATCAGAGAAAGCTGTCTCCTCTCCATGGACTCTCTATACTTCTTGTTATACTTATTGCAGCCAACATAATTGAACATATCATATGGTCCAGACATTCTCTATTTTCCCTCCTGCCATCAGGCAGAAGACAACAAAGGCGAAAGCACATACTACCAGACTGAAGGACAGCTTCTATTTTATTGTTGCAAGATTATTGAACCATCGTCTAATATAAAAACATTGACTCCTTATCTCACTGCACTTTTGCTGTAACAGTAACACTTTATTCTGCATTCTGCTCTTTCTTTTCCCTGGTACAACCTCAATGTATAGATGTGATGAAGTGATCTGTATAGATGTCAAGCAAAACAATGTTTTTCATTGTACATTGGTACATGTGACAATAATAAATCATTTCACTTTTCCTCAAAAGGTACCAGACGAGTATACTTAGGGCAGATGTAGATATATGCGGGGGTCTTTTTATTAGGTACATTCTGTACCTAATAAGGTGGTGGAAGAGTGTAAATACATGGCCTTCTGCTGCTGTATCCTATCCGCTTCAAAGTTCAATGAGTTGTGTGTTCAGAGATGCAATTCTGCATGTGCAATTATTTGAGATAGTATTGCCTTCCTGTCAGCTTAAACCAGTCTGGACACTTTCCTCTGAACTCTTTCATTAACTAGGTGTTTTCACCCACAGAACTGCATCTGGATGTTTATCTCTTGTCTGGGTTTTTCACCATTCTCTCTAAACTCTATAAACTGTTGTGCATGAAAATCCCAGGAGATCAGGAGTTTTCAAGATTCTCAAACCACCCCATCTGACACCAATAATCATTCTATGGTCAAAGTCACTTAGATCATATTTATTTCCCATTCTAATGTGAAGGTGGCCTTATGGATTTAATAACTGAATTATGGAAAGATCTAAATGTCTGAATGTCGTTTCAGGTGTTCCAAATGTAGCCTTGATTTAGTGAACAAATGATCGTTAGTTGAGTAATCAACAATTCTTACCACTCTTTTAAATGAGTTCTAACTGAAACAAAGCAACAGATTGAATAACTGCTGTAACTACTTGGAAATAATAGTGCACATTAAATATAATTATTGATCACTGGCTTACAAAAACTGGCTTTTCCATTTTTATATTCCATTGTGTGACTATTTTATTTTTAAAGTTCCAATTAAATTTATCAAAAAAGTGAAATAATATTTATTTCTGGAGTTAATTTGATTAGAGAGTGTAGCATGTTAAAGTAGTACATGAAATTTTCAGCAAGTCTCCCTCACTCGAAACAACTTTCACTTGAAACAGTATCCGTCACAGTAGGATATACTCCAGAAGATTTTTTTTATATAAAGCAATAGATTCTGACTGTCCAGAGCTCTAAGCCATGTGACAATGAACTGATAGCTCACTTTATATCTGTCGCAGAGTGTGCTGTCAATTCACCAAGGTTTCTTTTGCACTATACATCACAGTCGAGATTGAACTCAAAATATTTTTATACCAGACCTGAGTCTGGAGTTACATTGTTCAATGTTCAAAGTAAATTTATTATCAAAGTACATAAATAAATATTATTTCACTTTATTGATAATTTTAATTGTAACTTTAAAAATAAAATAATCACACAATGGAGTATAAAAATGGAAAAGCCAGTTTTGGTAAGCCAGTGATCAATAATTATATTTAATGAGCACTATAATGTCCAAGTAGTTACAGTAGTTATTCAATCTGTTGCTTTGTTTCAGTTAGAACTCATTTAAAAGAGTGGTAAGAATTGTTGATTACTCAACTAACAATCATCTGTTCACTAAATCAAGGCTACGTTTGGAACACCTGAATCGACATTCAGATATTTAGATACTTCCATAATTTAGTTATTAAATTCATAAATCCTGAGATTCATCTTCTTGCAGACATTTACAGTAAATTTAAGAAAAACATTGGAATCAATGAAAAAATGTACCCAAAAGGACTGACACTAACCAAAGTACAAAAAGAAAAAGAAACAACAAACTGTGCAAATACAAAAAAGAAAGTGAAAAAATAAACAAGTACCCAATAAATATCGAAATCATGACATGAAAGAGTCCTTAAAGGTGAGTCCACAAGTAATGGGAGCGATTCAGTGATGGGACAAGTGAAGCTGAGTAAAGTTAATCCTTCTGGTTCAAGAGCCTGATGGTTGTTCCTGAACCTGGTGTGGTGAGGTGTGTGTCCTGAGGCTCCTGTACCTTCTTCCTGATGGCAGCAGCAAGAAGAGAGTATGGCCTGGATGGGAGGTCTTGATGATGGATGCTGCTTTCCTGCAACAGTGTCCCATACTGATGTGTTCAATGATGGGAAGGGCTTTACCTGTAATGGACTGGGCTGTATCCAATGCTCTTTGTAGCATTTTCCATTCCTAGGTATTGGTGATTCCATACCAGTCCGTGATGCAGCCAATCAATATACTCTACACCACATATCTATAGATGTTTTAGATGACACGCTGAATCTTCACAAACTTCTAAGAAAGCAGAGATGCTGCCATGCTTTCTTTGTAATGGAATTTACAAGCTGGGCCCAGGCATGCCCTCTGAAATGATAACACTGAGGAGTTTAGAATTGCTGAACGTCTCCACCTCTGATCCCCCAAATTGTTGCTTCTGTTTCCATTCACAATCTAATCAGCAGATAGCAGAACTAATGCCTCAGTGCTTCACAGTGACCCAGGCTGAAAACTGACATTGTCTGTGTGGAATTTGCACTTTCTCCTTTTGACCATTTAAATTTCTTTTGTGTGTTCTTGTTTTCTGTAACATCCCAAAAATGTTCACTTGGAAGGAAAATTGCCACTATTAATTGCCCTGAGTGTTTACTAAAATATGGTTCTGTGAGATTTGTTTTCTTGTAGGCATTCACAGTAGAACAGAGAAATACAATGGAATCAATGAAAAACCACACAAAGACAGTCAGACAAGTAATATGCAAAGGACTGGGTAGAGGTTTATCCTTGCTCACATGCTATAACATACTCTAACTAGAAAAGAATTAAACAGGGATTTCATGGAAGTTTATCAGGTATTTGAGGGAAGATTATTTATAGGCTTTCAGGACAGGAGTGGGAATGGAGATGATAGTGTTCCTCTGAACATTGCCTGGGTGGATTCCACAATCAGAAAGATCTCCTTCAGTGCTGTAGCCTATTTATAATTCTATCATTATAAATAGGTAAATTAGTTTGTAAACTAATGGGATTGGAGTATTACTGTCACATGTACTGAGACACAGTGAAAAACCAGCCTTGCATACTGTTCACACAGATTGGATCATTACATCGTCCATTGAGGTAGTACATGCTAAAACAGTGACAACTACCGAGAAACAGAGTAGGTAAACAGTGTAGGTAAACAATAAGATCAAGGACATAATGAGGTAAATTGTAAGGGCAGAAGTCCAACATCTGTCACCAGGTAACTATGTAATAGTCTTATAACAGTGGGGTAAAAGTTATTTGCCTGGCATCCATGCAAATCATTTCATCCCATCAGTATATCGAGAGAGTATGAGGGAAAAGCAACGTAACAGAATGTAAAGCATAGGATGTTCCATTCAATATAGGTAGACAATAATGTGTAAGGTCACAGCAGCATGTTGCAAACTCTGCTTCAAAATCCAGACCCACTGAATGAATGCAGATTCACAATGGTTTATTTATCTCATGTGGGTTGCCTGAGTGAATCAGATTCATTTATTTATCACATGTACATTTTTAACAACCAACACAGCCTAAGGATATGCTGGGGGCAGCCTGCAAATGTTGTCATTCATTCCAGTGCCAACATAGCATGTCCCCAATGTTCACTGAAGCAACACAAGCAACAACAACCAAAGAACAACAACTCCCTTTCCACCCACACCGTCACAGCGATTAACTTCAGTTAATAAATGCTGTAGTCGCTTCTTCTATATTTACACCATCAGAAACACATTCTTCCTGTTGGTCCTTCATGCTTTTAAATTCCATTGTAAGATTATTGCGGGGCACCATGCTAGCACAGTGGTCAGTGCGATGTTATTACAGCTCGGGTCATTGGAGTTCACATTTCAATTCCGACGTCATCTATAAGGAGTCTGTGTGTCCTCCCTATGGAATGCGTGGGTTCCAGTTCCCTCCCACATTCCAAAGACCTGCCAGGTAGGCTAATTGGTTACTGTAAATTGTCCCGTGATTAGGCTAGGTTTAAATCAAGGTCTGCTGGATGGTGTGACAAAGAGGGCTGGAACGGCCTATTCTACACTTCATCTCTTAATTAAAAAAAAACATATTTCTATAAATTTCCAGTCACCGGTAATAAATACACAATTCAATAGTGGGAGGTTGTAGACAACGTTGTAATCTCCCACCATTGGGAACTAATATTCAGCTCTATTTCAGCAAGTAACAGTAGGTTGAAGAACTCGTGTTTCAGTTCACACACACTACGACAGATTTGTTGAAGCACAAAAGGGGACAATTCTTCAGAAAACAGCTCTGGCTTCTTCATGCTTTCTGCAAGAAATAAAGTGGCTGATTCCCAGGAATCAACTTAACAAATCTCCAATACACCCTTTATATCTTTACTACAGTGTGGCACCCAAAGCTAAATGTAGTACCTCAGTTGAACCAGTGTTCAAGAAATTTATCATGATTCTTGTGCTTTTTCCTGTAACTTATGCCTTTATAAAGCCCATGATCCTATATGCTTTTCAACCACGTTTTCAAGCTGTCCCAAATACTTGCAACCAAATATAAATAAAGACAGAAAGATTCTTGCTTTTTTACACCATTGTACACACTCTTGTTTTCTTGCCTTTTGTTACACTTAACTAGCGTCATCACTAGTAAAATAACTGCTGTTATTTCTTCAGCAGTTTGAACAGGGCACGACTGCGCAAGCACGTGGAGGTCAGCCGGTGAGAACAGTGGAAAGAGATTAAAAAGAATACAGCTTTACAGAGTGGTGTTGGAGTAGAAGGAGACAGAGTAGGGAGGCTTTGGCTCAATGGGGCTTCGGCAATAACGGGTCAAGGTGAAGGAAATTATCTGTTTAGAATATAGACAGAAAGAATGAGTGTGAGGCCAGTCTTCTGCACTTGGTGTCAGATGTGAGATGTGCTGGAGATGCCCAGCCTCATGGATGGCCATATCTGCACTTGGAGCGTCAAGCTGCAGCTCCTTAGGGACCATGTTAGGGAACTGGAGGTGCAAGTCGATGACCTTCATCTGGTCAGGGAGAGTGAAGAGGAGATAGAACAGTGCTATCAGCAGATAGTCACTCCGGGGCCTGAGGAGACAGATAAGTGGATAACAGTCAGGAGAGGGAAGGGCAACAAGCAGGTGCTAGAGAGTACCCCAGTGGCAGTCCTCCTTATCAATAGGTACTCCTGTTTGAGTATTGTCGGTGGGACGACCTACCTGGGGGAAGCAACGGTGGTCACGCCTCTGGCACAGAGTCTGCCCCTATGGCTCAGAAGGGCAGGCAAAGGAAGAGGATGACAGCAGTGATAGGGGACTTTGTAGTTAGGGGGTCAGACAGGTGATTCTAAGGACAGAGGAAAGAAACGTGGATGGTAGTTTGCCACCTAGGTGCCAGGGTCCGGAATATTTCTGATTGCATCCACAATATCTTGAAGTGGGAGGGAGACCAGCCAGAGGTCATGGTATGTATTGGTACCAATGACATAGGTAGGAAAAGGGAGGAGGTCCTGAAAAAAGACTACAGGGAGTTAGGAAAGAAGTTGAGGAGTAAGACCTCAAAGGTAGTAATCTTAGGATTACTGCCTGTGCCACGTGACAGTGAGTATAGGAATAGAATGAGGTGAAGGATAAATGAGTGGCTGAGGGATTGGAGCAGAGGGCAGGGATTCAGATCTCTGGATCATTGGGACCTCTTCTGGGGCAGGTGTGACCTGTACAGAAAGGACGGGTTGCACTTGAATTTGAGGGTGACCAATATCCCAGCGGGGAGGTTTGCAAAGGCTATTGGGGAGAGTTTAAACTAGAATTGCTGGAGGTTGGGAATCAAACTGAAGTGATGGAGGAAAGGGAGGTTGGTTCACAGATAGAGAAAGCTTGGAGACAGTGCGAAAGTGAGGATAGGCAGGTGATAGAGAAGGGACGCACACTGACTGATGGTTTGAGATGTGTTTATTTTAATGCAAGGAGTATTATGAATAAAGTGGATGAGCTTAGAGCGTGAATCAGCACTTGGAGCTATGATGTTGTGGCTGTTATAGAGACTTGGATGGTGCAGGGGCAGGAATTGCTAGGCTTTAGATGTTTCAGAAAGGACAGGGAGGGAGGCAAAGGAGGTGGGGGCATGACAGTGTTGATCAGAGATAGTGACACGGCTGCAGAAAAGGAGGAAGTCATGGAAGGGTTGTCTACGGAGTCTCTGTGGTTGAAAGTTAGGAACAGAAAGATGTCAATAACTCTACTGGGTGTTTTTTTTATAGACCACCCAATAGTAACAGGAACACAGAGGAGCCCATAGGAAGACAGATTCCAGAAAGGAGTAATAATAACAGAGTTATTGTGGTGGGAGATTTTAATTTCCCAAATATTGATTGGCATCTCCCTAGAGCAAGGGGTTTAGATGGGGTGGAGTTTGTTAAGTATGTTCAGGAAGGTTTCTTGACACAATATGTAGATAAGCCCACAAGAGGAAAGGCTGTACTTGATCTAGTATTGGGAAATGAACCTGGTCAGTTGTCAGGTCTGTTAGTGGGAGAGCATTTTGGAGATAGTGATCACAATTCTATCTCCTTTAACATAGCATTGGAGAGGGATAGGAACAGACAAGTTAGGAAAGCATTTAATTGGAGTAAAGGAAATAGATGCTATCAGGCAAGAACTTGGAAGCATAAATAGGAAACAAATGTTCTCAGGGAAGAAATGTGGCAAATGTTCAGGGGATATTGTGTGGGGTTCTGCGTAGATACATTCCAATGAGACAGGGAAAGGATGGTAGTGTGCAGGAACCATGGTGTACAAAGGTTGTTGTAAATCTAGGAAAGAAGAAAAGAAAAGCTTACAAAAGGTTCAAAAACTAGGTAAGGATAGACATCTAGAAGATTATAAAGCAAGCAGGGAAGAGCTTAAGAATGAAATTAGAAGAGCCAGAAGAGGCGATGAGAAGGCCTTGGTGGACAGGATTAAGGAAAATCCCAAGGCATTCTACAAGAATGTGAAGAGCAAGAGGATAAGACATGATAGAATAGGACCAATCAAGTGTGACAGTGGAAAAGTGTGTATGGAACCAGAGGAGATGGCAGAGTACTTAATGAACACTTTGCTTCAGCATTCACTATGGAAAAGGATCTTGGCAATTGTAGGGATGACTTGCAGTGGACTGAAAAGCTGAGCATGTAATATTAAGAAAGAGGATATGCTGGACTTTTGAAAAGCGTCAAGTTAGATAAGTCACCAGGACCAGACGGAATGTACCCCAGGCTACTGTGGGAAGCAAGGGAGGAGATTGCTGAGCCTCTGGCGATGATCTTTGCATCATCAATGAGGACAGGAGAGGTTCCTGAGGATTGGAGGTTTGCAGATGTTGTTCCCTTATTCAAGAAAGGGAGTAGGGATAGCCAAGGAAATTATAGACCAGTGAGTCTTATTTCAGTGGTTGGTAAGTTGATGGAGAAGATCCTGAGAGGCAGGATTTATGAACATTTGGAGAGCATAATATAATTAGAAATAGTCAGCATGGCTTTGTCAAAGGCAGTTTGTGCATTACGAGCCTGATTGAATTTTTTGAGGATGTAACTAAACACGTTGATGAAGGTAGAGCCGTAGATGTAGTATATATGGATTTTAGCAAGGCATTTGATAAGGTACCCTATGGAAGGCTTATTGAGAAAGTAAGCAGGCATGGGATCCAAGGGAACATTGCTTTATGGATCCAGAACTGGCTTGCCCATAGAAGGCAAAGAGTGGTTGTAGATGGGTCATGTTCTGCATGGAGGCCAGTGATCAGTGGCATGTCTCAGAGATCTGTTCTGGGACCCCCTGCTCTTTGTGATTTTTATAAATGTCTTGGATGAGGAAGTGGAGGGATGAGTTAGTAAATTTGCTGATGACACAAAGGTTGGGGGTGTTGTGGATAGTGCGGAGGGCTGCCAGAGGTTACAGTGGGAAATCGATAGCGTGCAAAACTGGGCTGAGAAGTGGCAGATGGAGTTCAACCAAATACGTGTGAGGTGGTTCGTTTAGGTAAGTCAAATATAGCAGAATATAGCATTAATGGCAAGTCTCTTGGCAGTGTGGAGGATAAGAGGGATCCTGGGGTCCGAGTCCATAGGACACTCAAAGCTGCTGCGCAGTTTGACTGTGTGGCTAAGACACTGACCTTCATCAATCATGGGATTGATTTTAAGAGCAGAGAGGTAATGTTGTAGCTATATAAGACCCTGGTCAGATCCCACTTGGAGTACTGAGCTCAGTTCTGGTTGCCTCACTACAGGAAGGATGTGGAAACCATAAAAAGGGTGCAGAGGAGATTTACAAGGATGTTGCCTGAATTGGGGAGCATGCCTTATGAGAATAGGTTTAGTGAACTTGGCCTTTTCTCCCTGGAGCAACAGAGGATAAGAGATGACCTGATAGAGGTGTACTAGATAATGAGAGTAATTGATTGTGTGGATAGTCAGAGGCTGTTTCCCAGGCTGAAATGGTTGCCACAAGAGGACACAGGTTTAAGGTGTTTGGGAGTAGGTACAGAGGAGATGTCAGGGGTAAGTTTTTTACTCAGAGAGTGGTGAGTGCATGGAATGTGCTGCCGGTGGTGGTGGTGGAGGAGGCAGGAAACAATAGGGTGTTAAGAGACTTCTGGATGGATACATGGAGCTTAGAAAAATAGAGGGCTATGGGTAAAGCCTAGGTAGTTCTAAGGTAAGGACATGTTCGGCACAGATTTGTAGGCCAGAGGGCCTGTATTGTGCTGTAGGTTTTCGATGTTCCCGTGTTTCTATAATGCCCCTTAAATGGGTTGGGAGCACATATGAACTCACTTTATTCGGTACACTTGTACACCTGCTCATTAGTGTAAACATTTAGTCAGACAACTATGTGGCAGTAGTTCAATACATAAAAACATGCAGACCAAACATCAGAATGGAGAAGAAATGTGATCTAAATGACTTTGACCGTGTACTGATTGTTGTTGCCATACAGGGTGGTTTGAATAGCTCATAACTGCTGATCTCCTGAGATTTTCACACAGTCTCTGGAGAATGGTCTGACATCCAGTGAGTGGCATTTTTGTGGTCAAACGTGCTTCGTTAATGAGAGAAGTCAAAAGAGAATGGCCAGACTGAATTAAGCTGATAGGAAAGAAATAGTAATTCAAACAACATTGTGTTACAACAATGGTGTGCAGAAGAGCATCTCTGAGCACAATACATAAAACCTTAATGCTGTAGCAGCAGAAAACCACACCAGTTTCCACATCAGAACCTAATAAAGAGGTAGAAATGTGCACTCCCTTGTTTTCTTACCTCTTGTAACACTCTTGAATGTACCAGAGCTCTGAGGGGCTGAAGGAGCGGGAGCAGCCCCCTCCTTCCGGAGAATCGCAAGAGCACTATTAATTCGGGTCTCGGACCCAGGCAAATGAGAGACAATGTAATGGTTTTGGCCAGGGCTCTTAGACACCTGTGCTGAGGGCATGACCCTGCTACGTTACAGCTACCACGGATATGGACACCCTCGGGCAATGTGGGGGTGGGGATTGCATCACCCTACTTTGATGGACATCTACAACTCTGCAAGTCAAGATAAAAGGGGACCAGAGGCACCAGAAGGACTCGATCGCTCAACGCTCCCGTGATAGCTGGAAGCCAGTCAAAAGCCATGTGCGCTCCGTAACTTCTCTGCCTGGGGAGCGGGTGGCTGATAATACCGAGAAGGACTTTGAACTAATAACAGGGAAACAACGCTCCCCTGATTCAACGGAGTTGCTTCGTCAAAGACCCGGGCAAGTTTTGTCGATTTCCCTCACTCTCTCTAAGACACGTGAAACCCAGCGATTCCCCAAAAAGACTGAAGCCTGCAGACTTCTGAGTGACTTTTATATTTCCAATGGACAATATATTATCCCCTAGACAACAGTCGAGATTATTTCTTAATGATGATTATTGCTATACCCGCGCTTTAGATTGAGTTTTGCCGATGTATATGTTCTGAATGTTTGTATTAACCTTACTTTTGTGCCCTCCTTTATGAATAAAACCGTTCGAAAATAGTGCCATCAGACTCCAACGGACCTCTCTATCTTTGCTGGTAAGTTATCCAGTTACGGGATACATAACAACTTGGGGTTCTCGTCTCGAGATTTGACACCAAATTGGGAGGCCAGTGAATCGGGCTTGTATTCCAAAACTTGAATCTGGTTATGCCAGATGGGAAACCAGCAAAGATGGACGTGGGTGAATTTATGAAAAATACGACTAGAAGCGGCCACCAAATCAGACTTGTTAAATTTGGCGAAGTGGTTGAACCTCGCAGAAGTGAGGTCGTCCATGAAAAAGCGGGAGGTGCGAAGGGCCATATCCCAATATTACATTGAGAAGAAGGTGTTTGAAGCTGAGGTATTGGGAGATATCCCTGAAAAGGTACCATCAAGTGGGACGGTTCAGTTAGAGGTGGAGAAATTAAGGCTGGAACATGAAATTAAGTTAAAAGAGCTGGAAGCGGCTGAGAGAGAGAAAGAAAGGGCTGAGAGAGAAAGGAAGAGGCAAAGACAGCACGAAATTCACCTAAAGGAGCTAGAAGCATTCGAGAAAGAGAAACAGAGGAAACATGACTGTGAGATGGAGAAGGTAAGGAACGAGCGAAGAGATCAAGAGTTAGACCGAGTGGAGCGGTTTAATGTTAGTAGGGAGTTGAGATTGGTTCCCCCGTTCGAGGAGACAGATGTCGGTAAGTATTTTTTGCTTTTTGAAAAGGTGGCAGTAAATCAGAAGTGGCCAAAAGAGCAGTGGGTGGCGTTGTTACAAAGTGTGTTAAAGGGGAAGGCCCAACGAGCATATGCGGCATTGTCCCTGGAGGAGGGGGAAGCGGAGAATTATGCTGAAGTAAAGGAGGCCATTCTCCAGGCTTACCAATTGGTACCTGAGGCCAAAGACAAAAGTTTAGAAATTTAAGGAAAGGGTGGAGTCAAACGTATACCGAGCTAGCCCATGAGAAGGGGGTGCTCTTGGACCGTTGGTGCACCGCGGAATGGGAGGACGAGGATTATGGGCATCTCAGACAGTTACTGTTGATTGAGGAATTTAAAAGTTCTGTTCCGGAGGAGATCCGGATGTATTTGAACAAGAGGCCGACTAGGTCCATCGCAGAATTTGCTAGCTTCGCAGATGAATATGTCCTAACTCACAAGACAAAGTTTTCCTCGACAAAAAATTACCCGAGAGACCGAGGGAACGGTAGGGAAAGCCCGCCAGCTAAGGTAGAAACTCAGCCGGGAGCTAGCCGGAAAAGTGAGGATACCAGGCCAGAAACCTGGAGATTTCCTGGTTTGACCTGTTTTAATTGTGGAAAGGTGGGACATATTGCATCTAAGTGCCCCGCTCCGAGGAAGGGGCCAGAAAAAGGGAAAGCAGCTATCCCTATAGGATGTATCGCGTCGATCGGAAAATCGGCGAGAGGGCCCCCGGGTAGATGGAGTACAGGAGGGGCGTGAGATGTTTAGTTCCGAAGGAACCGTGTCCCTGGAGGAGGGCGGCCCACAAATTCCAGTACGGATCTGGAGAAACAGTGGAGCTGAGCTATCATTGATTAGCTGTAAAGTGCTAAAGTTCAGACCTCCGACGGGAGAGGTAGCCCTGAGAGGCATAGGAAAATGGACCGAAGTGGTACCCTTGCATAGGGTCCTTCTAGATTGTGAGTTGGTGTCGGGACCAGTGGAGCTGGGGGTCCTGCCGGAGTTGCCGGGCGAAGGTGTGGATGTCCTCCTGGGGAACGACCAAGCGGGAGGGTAAATGGGAGCAGCCGTGAAGCTGACAACCCAGCCTGCGAGGATTGAGGCCCCTCCCTCAGATCTGAAGATATACCCCACCTGCGCGGTCACTCGCAGCATGTCAGAAAAGACAGCTGAGAGAGAGAGCAGTTTAAATCTGGCCGGTTTTGATTTGACAGACACGTTTTTACTGACTCTGTACCAGCGAGGGTTCGAGGAAGGTAAACCAGAGAGTAAGGAAGGGGGAAGTAGACCTGCCCTTAGCCAGACGAGAGTTTGTATGGGAACAGGAAAGTGACGAGGAGCTGATAGCCTTGAGAGAGTTGGTTCTTTCGGAGACTGTGGTGAATTATGTGCCTGTAGGGACACGCCCCTGCTGACTGCTCCTGTGGCTCCTCCCACAGGCCCCTGTATAAAGGAGGTCTGAGGCCTGACGCTCGGCCTCAGTCTCCAGGACATTGTATGATAGACACTCACTCCTGGTTCCTTCTTCTAGTCAATAAAAGCCGATATCTCGCCTTACGTCTCAGTGTGAGTTATTGATGGTGCATCAGAGACCGAGGTTGAAACCGAGCCTGAAGGTTACTACCTGAAGGAGGGTGTGTTGATGAGGAAGTGGAGGCCCCCCAAGGTGTCGGTCGATGAGGACTGGGCGGTGGTACATCAGATAGTAGTCCCGAAAGCGTATCGGGATGAAATTCTGAACTTAGCTCATAAGGGACCATTAGGTGGGCATTTGGGAATAACGAAGACAGTGGATTGGGTTCAAAGAGAGTTCTATTGGCCAAACATGAGAAAAGAGATTACTGAATATTGTAAAAGGTGTCATACCTGCCAAATGGTGGGTAAGCCGAACCAAGTTATCCCTGAGGCACCCCTCCGACCCATCCCCGCGTGCGAGGAGCCTTTCTCCCGAATCATTGTAGATTTTGTGGGACCCCTACCTAAAACTGCGAGGGGGCGGCAGTATATCATGACCACAATGTGTGCCAGATGTGATGTGAAATCACGATGTGATTTCCAGAGGCTGTGCCTCTGGGTAATATTAGGACCGTTGTGGTGGTGAGGGCCCTCATCAAATTCTTTACCACAGTGGGGCTGCCTAAGGAGATACAATCGGATCAGGGGAGTACCTTCACATCTAATGCATTTCGGCAGATGATGACCCAGCTAGGGGTCAAACAAATTCTAGCCTCCTCGTACCACCCGGAATCCCAAGGGGCGTTGGAAAGGTTCCACGCTTCACTAAAGACCATGCTTAAAACTTATTGTCAGGAGAATGTTCGAGACTGGGATGAGGCTTTACCCCTTCTGTTATTTGCCGTCAGGGATACAGTCCAGTGCTCACTGGGGTTCAGTCCGTTTGAGCTCGTTTTCGGTCACAGGCCCAGGGGCCCTCTAACCCTCCTGAGAGAAAACGGTCTAGCCCGACTGTTCAAGTCAGTGTGATCGACTATGTTCTGAAATTCCGGGAGAGGCTGCATAAAGTACTCGCCTTGGCAAAGGAAAACCTTAAAGAATCCCAGGAAAAAATGAGCCAGTGGTGTAACCCGAGAGCGAGAGAACAAGAGTTTTACGTAGTCGACAAGGTTTTGGTCCTATTTCCAGTAGTTACCCATCCCCTTCAGGCGAGGTTTCAAGGACCATATAAAGTGCGTGAGAAAATAGACTCGCTGAATTATGTGATTGAAACCCCCGATCGGCGAAAGCCGACCCAGTTAGTTGACGTGAACATGATGAAAAGGTACCATGATGCTAACCCCGCGGTGGTCGGTGCGGCCATGAAAACCGATGAGGTAGGGGGGGGATGGCCCGGAGGGACCAGAGCAGTTTGAAAAGATAGGTATAGTCCCCACCAGATTTGAGAACTCTATGGTATTGGCAAGCCTTGCGGATAAAGTTAGACACTTCAAGGCTGAACAGCGGGAGCAGATAATACAGCTCATTAACCGGCATGCAGACTTATACCCAGATGTTCCCCGAAGGTGTAGTGGGACGCAACATGATGTGATAGTTTCCTCAACCCAGCCCATAAAACAGGCACCTTATCGTATGAATTCCGAAAAGAGCCAGCTAGTAGGAAAGGAGATTGAACATATGCTAGCTGCTGGGATAATCCGCGAATCCTCTTCCGCGTGGGCTTCTCCTTGCGTGGTTGTCCCAAAACCGGACGGTACCATAAGATTCTGTACCGATTACCGGAAGATCAACGCGGTCACCCAGATAGGTGCTTACCCTATTCCCCGGGTGGATGATTGCATTGACCAAGTGGGGAAGGCGAGGTACATCACAAAAGTTGACTTGTTAAAGGGATACTGGTGCGTTCCTTTAACGGACAGGGCTCGAGAGATTTCCGCCTTTGTCACCCCGTCCGGGTTGTACGAGTACAACGTTATGCCGTTTGGGATGAAAAATGCACCAGGGACATTCCAGCAGATGATAGACGCTGTGATAAAAGGGTTAACCCACACCAAGGCTTATCTTGACGACGTGATAGTTTGGAGTGACACCTGGGGAGAGCACCTGGAGGCTGTGGAAAGTCTGTTTACCCGAATGTCGGCAGCCCACCTTACAGTAAACCTTGCCAAGAGTGAATTTGGTCATGCCACTATCACCTATTTGGGGTATGTGGTGGGAGAGGGACAAGTGGCTCCTGTGCAGACGAAGGTACAGGCTATTTCTGAAGTTCCTGTACCCTACAATAAAAGGGCCCTGAGGAGGTTTTTGGGCATGGTGGGATACTATCGGAAATTCTGTAAAAATTTCATGGACATTGCGCTCCCCCTTACAAAACTCCTGCAGAAGGAGGAAAAATTTGAGTGGGGTCCCTCTTGTCAGAATGCTTTTGAAAAGTTAAAAGCCATTTTGTGCCATCACCCGGTGTTAAAAGCACCCGATTTGTTAGCACCCTTCTCCTTGGCGACGGACGCCAGTGATGAGGCTGCAGGAGCGGTCCTCTTACAGCAAGCAGGGGATGGAGTGGAGCACCCGGTAGCATATTTCTCTCGGAAGTTCAATGTACACCAGAGGAATTACTCTACCGTAGAAAAGGAATTGTTGGCACTTGTGTTGGAGATACAACATTTCGAAGTATACATTTGTCCCGCGCAAAAACCCCTAGTGGTCTATACCGATCACAACCCGTTGGTATTCCTGGCCAATATGGAAAATAAAAACCGGAGGTTATTGAGCTGGAGTCTGATGCTGCAGGAATTCGATATTAAGATACAGCACATTAAGGGGAGTGATAATGTGCTAGCGGATTGTTTATCTCGATGCTGAACTAAGTGTATAACTGTATGGCTCTGTAATTAAAAGAAAAAGCTTGGGTATTGTGTTAGATTAAAAATCCTGTAAGACTGTACAACTCCGTTTTTAACCGTTGGTAAAAAACTTTTTTTTAGAGGGGAGGTGTTATGAATGTACCACAGCTCTGAGGGGCCAAAGGGGCGGGGGCAGCCCCCTCCTTCCGGAGAATCGCAAGAGCACTATTAATTCGGGTCTCGGACCCAGGAAAATGAGAGACAATGTAATGGTTTTGGCCAGGGCTCTTAGAGACACCTGTGCTGAGGGCATGACCCTGCTACGTGACAGCTACCACGGATATGGACACCCTCGGGCAATGTGGGGGTGGGGATTGCATCACCCTACTTTGATGGACATCTACAACTCTGCAAGTCAAGATAAAAGGGGACTGCAGAAGGCGGTACCCCAGAGAGACGCACCAGAAGGACTCGATCGCTCAACGCTCCCGTGATAGCTGGAAGCCAGTCAAAAGCCACGTGCGCTCCGTAACTTCTCTGCCTGGGGAGCGGGTGGCTGATAAAACCGAGAAGGACTTCGAACTAATAACAGGGAAACAACGCTCCCCTGATTCAACGAAGTTGCTTCGTCAAAGACCCGGGCATGTTTTGTCGTTTCTCCTCACTCTCTCTGAAACACGTGAAAACCAGCGATTCCCCAAAAAGACTGAAGCCTGCAGACTTTTATATTTCCAACGGACAATATATTATCCCCTAGACAACAGTCGAGATTATTTCTTAATGATGATTATTGCTATACCCGCGCTTTAGATTGAGTTTTGCCGATGTATATGTTCTGAGTGTTTGTATTAACCTTACTTTTGTGCCCCCCTTTATGAATAAAACGTTCGAAAATAGTGCCATCAGACTCCAACGGACCTCTCTATCTTTGCTGGTAAGTTATCCAGTTACGGGATACGTAACACACTTAACTGGTGCCAAATTGGAACCTAAATTAGTTTGGACCTCTTATATAACTGATTATTAAAACCGCTTACCCTCACTTCTCATTTCCTACTTATGTATCAGCTCATCTGTACTCTGAATTCACCCATGCTTCTATTTCTTATTGACTGGATTTCCTCATTGTACACCTAAATTGTCATTTACTTGTCCTAAAGCAGGAGTTTCTAAACTGGGGTCCATGGACCCCTTGCTTAATGTCCATGGCTTAAAAAAGGTGGGGAATCCCTGCCTTAGAGGAGCTGCAGACAAAATTCACCAAATCGTTTCCTAAAATGAATGGCTTGCCTTATGAGAAAGGGTTAAACAGACAATGCTTGTGCACTCCAAAATTTAGAAGAAAAAATATGATTCCATTCAGGGTTATAAGCTTTTGAGGATAGATGTTGGGGATGTTCTATTTAACAAAGGAATCACCAATTAAAACCAAGATGAAGCAAAATTTCTTATCTTATCTTTGGAATTCTGTACTTCAGGGAGCAGAGGATACTGAGTAACTATCTTCATGGCAAAAACAGATTTTTTAGTCTACAAATGAATTAGGGATTATGGAACTCAACCAAGAGTTAAGTCCAATGATTGGTTTAGATACCATTACCTTCTTGAATGGTGGAGCAAGCTTAAGGGAATAGATGCCTGCTACCTCATTTGTTTCTTATGTTCACTAAATCCTTGAATTTTCCCGTCACTTTACTTCTTCAACCCTATGTTCTGCAAGATATCTACCTTCACCATTTCAAGCCTCTCACTTACTTCAGGCCTTAATTGATGAAATATTATTAACTACACCTTCATTTGCTAATGCTCTGAGGTCTGCAATAAGCTCATTATATCTCTTCTCCTCTCTTCCTCCTTTATGATACTCTTTAAAACAGATATACTTGACCAAACTTTGTGTACCTTATTCTGAAAGCCCTTCTTGTGATTTGGCATTGACCTTTGTTTCACAACTTATCATTATACATGTTCTCAGAGTTCTCCAGTAATTGTTTTACAATGTTCTCATTGTACATGCTCTCAATGTTTTCAAATGCCCAGGATATAAAGAGGCTGCCGATGGTTGTTGGTCATTGGCAAAAGCCCCCCCACCATCAGTGACAAGGCAGTATCCATCATACATCCCTCACCATCTGTCCTTTTCTCATTACCATCAGCAAGGAAGTACAAGAGCTTGAAGACTCACATTCAATAATCTAGGAATAACTTCTATCCATCTGCCATCAGATTTCTGAATGGTCCATGAAACCATGAACACCAGCTCACTATTCCTCTTTCACACTATTTATTTTTAATGCATTTTATGCTAAGTTATTTTGTTCTACACTGTATCACTGCCGCAAAGCAATACATTTGAGAAGTATGTCCGTGATAATGAACCTGATTCAGTTTCAGAAGACTTTTGGATAGCAAACTTCCAATACTATATGGCCATTTAAATAAAAGTTGTCATAGAGTCAATGTTTACTTTTTCCTACCACTCCCTGGGAGTGAGAACTATACTATGCTGCTCCTTAAGTGAACGATGCTTGCTGCCACTTCTCTGTGACTGAAGTGAATAATGTGAACATTCATTTCCTTGCTGAACAAAAAATGTTTAGTGCCTGCAGATTCAGATATGTCAAGTGTTGTTCCTAGAGTAAATGATGCACACTGTCATCTTCCCTAAAGTAACTGATGTACACAGCCACTCCCCCTAGTGAACAATGCTTTCTGATACTCGACATACACTATCACTTCTCTCCTAGTGTGTGCTGTACAATGCCACTCCTGCCATTTACTGCCCTTTGAAGAGGAATATAGCATCATATGTTTTGCAATAAATGAACTACAATGTCACTTGTTCTAGAGATACTGATGACCACAAACCACTGGGTTTAAGAACAATTACTTCCTTTTAACCATTTGGTTTTTGAAACAATCAGCAAAGTTCAAAGCCAACATTTATCCCTGAACAAAGTACATTTACTATCAAATCACATACATGTTACCGTATACTACACTGAGATTCATTTTCTGCAGGCATTCATAGTATAACAGGGAAATATAATAGAATTAATAATGGCATGGCCAAACACCCAAATAATAACATTGTTAGGTTCTCCGATCACACAACATTGGTGGAACTAATCACCAACAATGATAAGATAACCTCTCTCTCAATGTCAACAAGACAAAAGAAATGGCTATCGACTTCAGGAGAACTTGCACAACTCACATCCCTCTTTACATTAGTGGTACAGCAGTGGAAACTGCAAGCAATTTCAAATTCCAAGGAGTATGGATCTCACATAACTTCTCATGGTCCCAGGACACATTATACACAATCAGGAAAGCACACTAGTGCCTCTGCCAAGAGAGTGCAGTAGAGAGCTGCAAGCTGCATCACTGCATGGCACTACAACGAGTAGTCAAAACCACCCAGTACATTACTGGCACCAGTCAGCCCACCATCAAGGACACATATTCAGAAAGATGACAGAAAAAGGTCCCACCCTGGCGTGAATGCTATGTGCATGTAGCATCCTCGCCAGGGCCACCAGACTCAGAAACAATTACTTTCCTTAAGCAGTAAGGCTGATCAACACCTCCACCCACAAATCCAGAACTCTGCACCCCCAACCACCTGTCAATCATCTTACAGACACTCCTGTAGCTAGTATCACTTAATTGAAATACAATCAATCTATGTGTATAAGCCATCTTATGTATTTATTGTATTTTTCATATACTTGTGTACTTTACCTTATTGTGCTTTTGGTTTTTGTGCTTCATTGGATTGGATCTGGTGTATCAATTATTTAATTCTCCTTTACAATTATGTACTAGAAATGACATTAAACAATGTTAAAAATTGAATTTCAAATAACTACAGAAAAATAATGACTAACAAGCAACCAATGTTCAAAAGAAGAAAAACTGTGCAAATATAATAAATAAATAAACAATATTGGGAACATGATTTGCAAAATCCTTGAAAGTGAGCCCATAGGTTATTGCCAATTACACTGACTGGAGTCTTCAAGTGAGAAAATTGAGGTTCCAGTTGTTCAAGGAGGTATTGAGGCTTAGGTCTTGGAGCTTATTGATTAGCAAAACCGAATCATTAGTTTAACAACAATATAATAAATTTGCAATAAAATAAACTTCATACTTTATGTTACAATTGTGTTCTTTCCTGTAAAAATTGAGTAAATCTAAGTTTTTCATGTGAATGCTGCTTATATGATGCTATGTGTCTGATGCTGCTGCAGGTATATTTTTCATTGCACAAGTGCATACATGTACTTAGTCTTTGATGATAAACTTCAAACCTCAAAACTCAATAAATTTATTATCAAAGTTCATGTATATCACCATATACAACCCTGAGAGTCCATATCTGTGGGCATTCACAATAAATATAAAAAAGCACAATAGATTCAATGAAAAACCGCACATAACAAAATGGCCAAACAACCACTGTGCAAAAGACAACAAACTGCAAATATAGAAAGAAAAACACAAAATAATAATGATAAATAAATAAGCAATAAATTTCAAACATGAGATAAAGAGTCGTTGAAAGTGAGTCCATAGGTTGTGGCAACAGTTCTATGTCGGGGTGACTGAAGTTGAGTGAAGATATCCACTCTTGTTCTGATGGTTAGCCTGATGATTGAGGGGTAATAACTGTTCATGAACATGGTGGTGTGGGTTCTGAGGCTCCTGTTCCTCCTTCCTAATGGCAGCAGCAAGAAGGGAGCATGGAATAGATGGCATGGATCTTTCTTGATGAATAATGCTTTCCTGTGACTGTGCTCCATGTAGGTAGCTTTACTCTTGTTGGCCTGGGACATATCCACTAATTTTTGTAGGATTTTCCATTCAAGGTCATTAGTGTTTCTATACCAGGCCATGATACAGTCGGTCAACTCCTTCACACATCTAGAGTATGAAGTTTGACAATGTTTTAGACATCATGCAAACTATTCACAAACTTTTCAGGAAGTAGAGGCATTGCTGTGCTTTCTTCATAATGGCACATACGTGCTGGACCCAGGATAAGTAGTCTGAAAGGAAAACACTGAGTTTAAAAGTACTGACCCTCTCCACCTCTAATCCCCCGAATTGTAGTTTCTGATTCCATTCACAGTCTAAAGTGCACTCAGAAGAAAAAATTCCTCACAGCCTCACAGTGACCCAGGGTCAATCTTGACATTGGGTGGTGTTTCTGTGGTGTTTGGCCTTTCTCCCTGGGGCCACTTAAGTTTCTTCTGGGTGTTCAAATTTTCTCTCACACCCCAAAGATGTTCAGCTGGAAGGACAATTGGCTAATATTAATTGCCCTGATTGTTTAGGTGCGTGGTAGAATATTATTGTGACTTTTGACTATTGTCTTCCTCACTAGAGTGAATGAGCTACATTCAAGAGCATGGCCTTGACTAAAACTGTAACAAACAGATGTTACAGGATTAATGTTATGATTAGGCACTCATGCTGGATCCATTGTTATTTGTGACCTATATTAATGATATGGATGGTAAAGTAGTAAATTAGGTTGGCAAATTTGCATATGATACCAAAAATGGGAATTTAGTGGATGGCAAAGAATGCTATCAAAACTTGCAATGGGATTTGGACCAGCTGGAAAAATGGGCTGTAAAATGGCAGCTGGAATTTAATTCAGACAAGTATGATGTGTTGTACTTTGGAAGGATGAACCAGGGTAGGATGTATGGAGTGTGTGGTAGAGCATTGAGTAGTGTGGTAGAACAAAGGGACCTGGGAATACACACTGATAATTTCTTCAGTTAGATAGAGCTGTGAAGAGACCTTTTGACATACTGACTTTCATAAATCATGGTATTAAGTACATAAGTTGTGAAGGAGTAATCCACAGTGAAGAAGTGGTTCTTAGAAGTTGGTGATCAAACATATCAACTCATGCCTGAGAAGAGTCTTTGATCTGCTCCAATTTGCCTACCAGCACAACAGGTTCACAAGAGATGCCATCTCATTGGCTCTTCACTCAATCCTGGAACATCTGCACAGCAAAGGTGCATACATCAAGATTCTCTTTATTGATTATAGCTCTGCATTCAATATTACCAATCACAAAGAACTTTCAAAACATTTTAATTCCAGTTATCAGCAAGAAGATTTGAAAAATATTGATATACCGTACAGACAAAGTTTGCAGCCTTCCCTCAAAAATCAGAAAGATGTAAAGCAGACAAATCAAAAAGTTCTCATTCTTCTGAACTTGTGAGCTGTGAAGCTAAGGACAAGGTCAGACCAGCTACCGTTTTACTGAATAGCAAGTTCAGCCATAGGGATGATCTAGTTTACTCATGCTCCTACTTCTTAACACCAAATGAATTCATCCTCAAGTACAACATTTTCACCAAACACAACTGTGGAAATTTTAGGAGTGGCTGGTTAAAAGCTGAGACTGAATTTTATTAAGTAAAGTCACAAAACCGAATGGACAGATAGGTGAGTAGAGTTAAATTGTTGATCAAACATGATTGAATCAAATAATGAAAACATTGAATAATGCATTACTTTGACTGTTGTTAGGAGAAAGACTCTTTCACTTTTAAACCCTTGACAAAAATACTATTTGTATTTTATTTACAGACAGCTTGGTAACAGGTCCTCGGGGTCCACTGAACCTGCACTGCCCAATTACACCCATGTGACCAATGAATCTACTAGCTGACGTGTCTTTTGGAATATGTAGGTAACCAGCAGCACCTGAAGGAAACGTACATGGTTACAGACATTGGCAGGAACTGAATCCAGGTTGCCAGTGCTGTAATAGTGTTATGGTAACCACTCTGCAACTACACTGACCCTATACACCTTGGATAGCTTTGGTCTGTCATTCACAATGTGATTTCCTGCACAACCAATGGTGCTGTGACCCACATGGACCTGATGAACCGCAGAGTCTGCTCTGTGCTAATTGACTCTATGACAACCCAAGAAGAGCCCTCATGTTACTCTGTATCACTTCTCAGGTGCTTACATTTCAGAATGAGAATCAGGTTTAATGTCACTGGCGTATGGGATATGGACAGAGCTAGAGAGTGACTGCTTCCAGCACATCTATGGAAACAACTTATTTCTACCTTTAATGTCTCTCTTTTCCCTTTTCAGGGTAGATGGGTTCTGTCAAAGACACTGACCTAGAGTTACACTCAAACTTCAGATCCTTGTGGCAATGGGAACTGCTCCCAGGGCTCACCAACTGGTCATTTTTTATTAGTTTTTTTAATACATTTTACAGATTAAAAAACCCCAAATCACAATGAGGAACATTAATACAGTGCAAAATTAAGCATACAATGACAATATAATACAAAGAAAGAGAATTTTTAAAAAAGCACCTAAATTGAAGACAAGTAAACTTAGTAACCTTCCCAAGCCCCACAACACAAAAAAAAACTCCAGACCAACCACAACACAATATAGAGAATATAAATCAGGACAGTCAAACTCCCAGACTGTGAATACACTTAGCAACAGAGGATTACTACCAGGATTACTGCTTACTACCAGAGAAAAAAAAAAGGGAGCTGAAAGGAAGGGACCGAAAAGAAAAATACCCTAGTCAAGAGGAAGGTTATGAAAGTACTCGATAAAAGGTCCCCAGACCTTATGGAACTTTAGGTCCGAATTAAGAACTGAATAATGAATTTTTTCGAGGTCCAAGCAGGCCATAATGTCATTAAGCCATTGAGCATGGGTGGGCGGGGCGACATCTCTCCATCTGAGGAGGATCAAGCGTCTAGCCAGAAGAGAGGCAAAGGATAATATTCGGCATTTGGTCGGACTCAGATGTAAATCTGTCTCGCCCCAGAAACTGAACAAAGCAATTAAGGGGTTTGGTTCTTGGTGCTGATTCAGAATATACGATAACGTAGTGAAGACATCTTTCCAAAATTTCTCCAAGCTAGGACAGAACCAGTACATATGAATGAGAGAGGCCTCGCCCCTCTTGCATTTATCACAGAGCGGACTAATGTCAGGGTAGAATCGAGATAGTTTAGATTTAGACATATGGGCTCAATGAACAATCTTAAACTGTAAAAGGCAATGGCGAGCACAAAGAGAGGTTGAGTTAACCGATTTGAGAATCGAGTCCCAGCTCTCATCAGATAAGGAGGTATTTAAATCCTACTCCCATGCCATTTTAATTTTATCCACAGGGGCCTGTCGTAAGGCTGCTAATTTATCTCGAATAATTGATATTAAACCTTTACCTAGTGGATTAATGGAAAGAAATAAGTCCATAGTATTTTTCGCAGGCATTTCAGGAAAGTTAGGAATTAAAGGAGCAATAAAGTGTCGGATTTGGAGATATCTGAACAAATGAGCATTGGGCAGATTGAACTTAACAGAGAGCTGCTGAAAAGAAGCGAAGCGATTATCAATGAAAAGATCTTCAAAATGTCTAATGCCCTTCCTATACCAAACCTGGAATGCTGATTCGTACGTGGTAGGTAAAAAAAAGGTGATTATGTACGACAGGGCTAGAAACAGAAAAACCATGGAAACCATAGCATTTCCTAAACTGAGCCCATATACGCAAAGTGTGTCTAACAAGAGGATTAGCTATTAATCTGGACAGACTGCTAGGGAGTGCAGAGCCAAGAAGTGCAGAGATAGATAATTCTTTAGTGGAGCTCAACTCCATCACCACCCAATTAGGGCACTCGGATTGGCCATGGAAGAAAGACCAGAAGGTAGCACAACGTATATTAGCTGCCCAATAATATAAACGAAAGTTAGATAAAGCCATGCCACCCTCCTTTTTAGATTTTTGGAGATGGATTTTATTAATTCTAGAGCGCTTATTCTTCCACAGATATGACAAAATAATAGAGTCTAAGGAATCAAAAAAAGATTTAGCAATAAAAATTGGGATAGATTGAAATAAGTATATAAATTTGGGGAGAACATACATTTTAACAACATTAATACGACCTACCAAAGACATAGATAGAGGTGACCATTGTACCAGACTCTGTTTTATAGTATATGAAAGATTGGCAAAGTTTTCACGAAAGAGATCTTCCTTGTGACTGTAATTCCAAGATAAGTAAATTGATTATGGACTACTTTAAAAGGGAGATCACAAAATGTTAATTCTTGTGCTTCTTTATTAATTGCGAAAAGTTCACTCTTATGTAAATTAAGTTTATAGCCAGAGATCTGGCTAAAAGCTGGTCATTTTTTGATATCCTAAAGGTGTGTCCTAGAAGATGAGTGTGGCCTCAGGGTTCTGAGGCTCTGCAGTCCTGGGGATGAGCCAATTCTATGCTGTTGCCACAGACTGAAGTGTGGCAGGAGAAAGAGTGATATTGGGAACAGTGGATCAGCTGCCAGGGGCTCTGTACTTGGATTGTACTCTCTCTCATTCTCTTGTTGCTGGGGACGAGTCTGTAGCTGAGCCTCAAGTCAGAGAACTCAGAAAAAAAGCGACATAACAGACTTTAACACCATCAATCAGCAAGTTGTTTTGTTTATATCTCCCCCCTCACCGAAAGACATCTCTGTGCCACTTTATTGGGAGGGGGAGAGTTTGCGGTATGTCGAGTTGTCCGGTGAATTGATTAGTTTTGTTGTACTGCAAATCATGGTCTTTCTTGGGTGTTTTGCTTTTGCTTGCTGGGTGGATGGAGGGTGCTGATGCTTTTTGACAAAATAAGTGGGGAGGTGGAGGCTTGATGCTTTGCTGCTGCTTGGGCATGGGGGGTGGGCGGTGGTAATAGGGCATTGGAATTCTAATTTTTTTTCTCTCACTTATTCTTTAGGGCACTCTTCTGTTTTTGTAGATGTCCATGAAGAAGAATTTTAAGTTGTATATTGTATATACTCTCTGATAATAAGTGGAACTATTGATATGTTATGAAATTTGTTGTTTTACAGCAGCAGTATATTGCAATACATAATAATAAAAAAGACAAAAAATTATGATATATAAATAAATATGTAGAACAAAGAGAAAGGAAATAAGTAATGAGGTAGTGTTCAGGGATTCATTGGTCATTCACAATTCTGATGGTGGAGGGGAAGAAGCTGTTCCAGAAACATTGTGTGTGTGTCTTTAGGCTCTTGCACCACCTCTTCCTTGATGGTAGAATGAGAAGAGAATATGTCCTGGGTCCTCAACAAGAGATGCCGCCTTTCTGAGGCATCGCCTTTTGAAGATATCCTCGATACTAAGGAGGCTAGTTCTCATGATGGAGCTGGCTGAGTTTACATCTTCCTGCAGTTGTTTCTGATCCTGTCCCGTGCCCCCTCCATATCAGATCATGATGCAAACAGTTAGATTGGCATCTGGGTTTTCCCAGCAATCTTCCTTTTGGTATGAACTTGTTGCCAATGTTACCAGAAATATATCAACTCAAGTGACAGCAAAAGAATCTGTGATTTTCAATTAAAATATTTCCATTTTACTTTCCCCGTATGTGGGTGTCAATCTTGACACTTTCACATTAACTTAAGTTGGCAGCAAAGTATATTGGGAGCCACTCTTAAAGGCACTAAGAAAATAGTCTTTCTTGTGATATATGGATTTATTTTTAATCCATCAGATCAGTCATAATCTTCCAAAATATAGGTAAATTAGTCAAGTCAAAAAGGTAAAAGCATAGACATGATAAATTGCAAACCTTTTGAGAGAACACCAAAAGGCACAAGGCTAGTCATTCAGTCTTCAGAGACATCATGCTCTTCAGTGAGATCATTGCTAGCCCCAGGTATAAGGCCCACTTTATCTCTCAATGGTCATACGCTGGGTGCAACAGTTTCCAATACCTTTTTCTAAGGGTTGAAATGTCTAATACCACAGGGCATGCATTTAAGGTGAGAAGGGGTAATTTCAAGGGAGATGTGAGGGATAAGTTTTATTTAACACAGAGAGTGGTTGGTGCCTGGTATGCGCTGCCTAGGGTGTTGGTGGAGGCAGAAACATTAGAAACTTTTAAGAGATGTTCAGAAAGGCATGTGAATGCGAGAAAAATGAAAGATTATGGGCAGATTGTGTAGGCAGAAGAAATTAGTTTAGTTATTTGATTAATAATTTAATTGGTTCAGCACAACTTCATATGCTGAAGGACCTTTATCTGTGCTGTTCTATGTTTATTGATCTCAGTCTTTCATGTACTGCGGTCACTTTGCTGAACAGTTAACTGCCGGTTAACTGTGGGCTAACTATTACTTGGATTGCACTACCTGTATGTATAATCTATATTTTCATTTATATTTATCATTATTATTGTTATGAGCAGAGAGACAACATCTGCCAGAAGTAAATTCCTTGTATGTGCACAGGTACTTGGCGATTAAAGTCTGATTCTGATTCAATACCTGAGGACTCACAACCTTCAAAAATAAATTTAGAATTGTCTGTGTAAATTCATTTATTTATTGGTTGATTGATTGATTGATACATACAGTGGATTAGGCCCTTCTAGCTCAACAAGCTGCACCACACAGCAACTCACTTATTTATCACCAGGACAATTTACAAAGGCAAATTAACCTACTAACTGGTATGTCTTTGGACTGTGGGAGAAAAGTGGAGCATTCAGAGAAAATCCATGTGGTCACGGGGAGAATGTACAAACTCTTCACAGATAGTGCTGGAATTGAAATCCAAACTCCTGGAACACCTGGAGCTAAAAATGAAATCTTGCTAACTGCTACGGTATTTTGTAATTTTGTCACTTCTCATCATTTTGCAACTGGATGAACACTTTGTTACAATTCATGATTTTCTCTCTCTCTCAGCATCTACCATTTTTTTTTGTGTGACTCAAGGCATCACCACTCATTCTTCCAAAGTCTGCTGAGAATCCCCTTCAGTCAACAATCCTCCTGGTCCAATAATTAACCCAATCAAGCTTTGTGCACAGACTTCAAGGCAGTAATATTTCTATTTCTAAACACATGAGTTTCTGCAGATGTTGGAAATCCAGAATATCAAAGTGATGGAGAAACTCAGAAAGAAACTATACACAGTACACCAAACAAAGGCTCATCAAATCTTGCTGCCAACCAACTTGAAGCAAGGGTAAGAACTCATTCGTCTTGCCATACTGCATGAACTCTTTCAATGTCTCACAAACCAGCATGTCTATATCTCTCTGTAGAACAACATCTACTACAATCCCGAGGTTTAAAGGTATTTTCTTCTTCTATTTACATCCTCAAAGTGTGCAGACTCATGTTTTCAGCATCTCTTTTCTTCCTTACACTGCATTTTCACCTTAACAAATGGATTGAGTCCAACAGCATGAAGGGAACTCATTGTTCATGCTTACACTTCTGATTGTTACCCAGACTGTATCACCTTAGAAGTTCTGTCCTTCAGTGAGACCCCTAGTGAGTGTGCACTTCATGTGGACAGGTTCAAAGTCAAAGTAAATTTATTATGAACATAAGGACATACGAAATAGGAGCAGGTGTAGGCTATCTAGCCCAATGAGCCTGTTTCGCCATTCAATAAAATCACGGCTGATTTAGCCATGGACTCATCTCCAACTACCTGCCGTATCTCCATAACCCTTAATTCCCCTACTATGCAAAAATCCATCTAACCTTGTCTTAAATATATTTACTGAGGTAGCCTCCACTGCTCCATTTGGCAGAGAATTCCTCAGATTCATCACTCTCTAGGAAAGCAGTTACTCCTCATCGCCATCCTAAATCTACCCCCCCGAATCTTGAGGCTATGTCCTCTAGTTCTAGTCTCACCTCCCACTGGAAACAACTTTCCTACCTTTATCTTATCTGTCCCTTTTCTAATTTTATATGTTTCTATAAGATCTCCTCTCATTCTCTGAATTCCGGCAAGTACATTCCCAGGTGACTCAAGTCTAATCCCCTCATCTCAAATCAACCTGGTGAACCTCCTCCGCACCACCTCCAAAGCCAATATATCCTTCCTCAAGTAAGGAGACTAGAACTGCATGCAGTACTCTAGGCGCGGCCTTACAAGTACCCTGTACAATTGCAGCATAGCCTCCCTTCTCTTAAATTCAATCCCTCCAGCAATGAAGGCCAACATTCCATTTGTCTTTTTGATAGCCTGCTGCACCTGGGAGCCAGCCTTTTGTGATTCCTGCTCCAACTCCCTCTGCACAGCAGCAAGCTGAAATTTTTTACCACTTCAATAATAATCTGCTCTTTCATTTCTCATTCCAAAGTGGGTGAACTTGCATTTACCAACATTGCACTCCATCTGCCAGACCTTGCCCACTCATTTAACCTATCCATATCTCTCTGCAGACTTTCTGTATCTTCTGCACAATTTGCTTTTCCACTCAATTTATTATAATCAGCAAATTAGATACATTATATTCAGTCCCCTCTTCCAAATGGTTAATGTATCTGTTGTTGGCCCAGCTTACCACTCACCACTGATTGCCAAGCAGAGTAACACCCATGTCTCCCAACTCTCTGCTTTATTTTAGTTAACCAGTCCTCTATCCATGCTAATACATCACCCCTAACTCGATGCATCCTTATCTCATGGATAAGTCTTTTATGCGGCACCTTATCAAACACTTTCTAGAAATCCAAGTAAATAAAATCCATCTGTTCCCCTCTATCCACTGCACTCATTATATCCTCAAAGAACTCCAGTAAGTTTGTCAAAGAGGACCTGCCTTTGCTGAATCCATGTTGCATCTGCCTGATGGATCCATTTCTTTCCAGATGCCTCATTATTACTTCTTTAATGACTGCTTCAAGCATTTTCCCCAACTACAGATGTTAAACTAACTGGCCTATAGTTACCTGTCTTTTTGCCTACATCCTTTTTTTTTAAACTGTGGCGTGACATTTGCAGTCTTCCAATCTGCCGGGACCTGCCCAAAGTCCAGGGAATTTTGGTAAATTATCACCAAAGCCTCTCTTATAACTTCTGCCATTTCTTTCAGTGCCCTAGGATGCATTTCATCAGGACCAGGAGACTTGTCTATCCTCAGGCCCACAAGTTTGCTCAGCACTACCTCTTTAGTGATAGGTATTGTATCGAGGTGCTCACCTCCCACTGCATCCGTAACATCTCTCTTTGGCGTGGTGTCCTCCACATGAGGACCAACACAAAACACTCATTCAAAGACTTGGCCATTTCATCATTACCCAATATCAATTTCCCCTTCTCACCCTCCAACATATCTACATGCACTTTAGCCACCCTTTTCCATTTTATATAATTATAAAAAACTATCTTTACAAACTCTACTAACTTTTACAAAGTACATACAATATGTATAAATAACCATTTACTACCCTGAGATCTATTTTCTTGCAGGTATTTTCAGAAAAATAAAGAAATACTATAGAATTTATGAAAAACTATACATAAACAAAGACTGATAAACAATCAATGTGGAAAAGAAGACAAATTGGGCAAATAATACTGAGAACATGAGTTGTAGCATCCTTCAAACTAAGTCTGTAGGTTGTGGAAGTGGTTCTGATTTGAGGTGAGTGAAGTTATCCACACCGGTTCAGAAGCTGATGGTTGATGGGTAATAACTGTTCCTGAACCTGCTGGTGTGGGATCTGAGGCTCCTGGACCTCCTGCCTGATGGCAGAAGCAAGAAGAGGGCATGGCCTGGATACTTGATGGTTGATACAGGTTTTCTTGTGTCGGCACTCATTAGTGTGCACATTGGCGGAGAGGACATTGCCTATGATGGACTAGCTCTACTTAGCATTTTTGTAGACTTTTCCATTCTTGGGCAGTGGTGTTTTCATACCTTGGCATGATAAAACCAGGCGAGATACACTGCACTGTGTATCTATAGAAGTTTGTCAAAGTTTTACTGTGTATGACATGCCCAGCACACACAAACTTTTAAGAAAGTAGAGTCACTATGGTGTCTTCTTTGAGATGGAATTTACATGCTGGTCCCAGGACAGACCCATGGATATGATAACGACAAGGAGATGAACATAGAATATATGATGGGAACAGGCTTAGCAAGGCAGTGCAAACTTTTTTTTTTACCCAGAGTGGTGGGTGCCTGGAATGCACTGCTAGTGGTGGTGGTAGAGTTATATACAATACAGGTGTTAGAGAAGCTTTTAGATAAGCACATATATATGTAGAGCATGGAGCAATATCTTTCAAATATTGAAAAGCCTATTTGCAGTGGACATGGAGAGGATGTTTCCTGTACTTCAGGTGTCTAGAACAAGAGAGTACAGCCTCAAAATAGAATGATATCCCTTTAGAACAGAAATGAGGGGGAATTTTTTCAGCCAGAAGATTGTGAATCTGTGGAATTCATTGTCACAGGCATCTGTGAAGGCCAAGTCACTGTGCCTATTTAAAGCAGAAGTTGAAAGGTTCTTGATTGGTAAGGGCTTCAAACATTATGGAGAGAAGGCAGGAGAATGGGGTTGAGAAGGATAATAAGTCAGCCCTGATGAGAGGGCAGACCAGACTCGATGGGACAAATAGCCTAATTCTACTCCTATGTCTTATGGTTTTTTGATATGAACTGTGTACAGGCAGAAGGAACTAATGTAATTAGACATCAATATTTTAATCCCTTCAGCCACTCAGTTCTTGAATCAACAAGCACAACACTATAGCCACTTTAATCGCTATGCACTAAAATGGACTTCATATTTTATTTTATTCTAATTGTTTTCTTTCATGCAAAACATTGAACTAATTTATATTTATTATGTTTTTTTCTTGCGATTGCTCCTACTGATGAAATGTGTTTGTGATGCTGCTGAAAGATTTTCATTGCTCCTGTGCCTGCATTATACAGATGACAATAAACATGATTTTGAATTAGTTGGACACAATATTGTGGGCCAAAGTGTCTTCTCCTTTGCTGAACCGTTCTGTGTTCTATGTTTATCAAATAACCTGGCCGATGGCAGGGCGTTGCCCGTGGGATCTCACTATGCACAAAATCACTGACATGCTTCCTGCATTAGTGACCACTCCAAAGACAGACATTTAATTTAAAGATATCTTTAGGCAGTTTGAACATGATCATGAGAAGTCTTTTATTTTCTTTATTCTCAAGCCCTCCTCCTTTTGTAGATTTCACAACTTTTGTATAAGCACACACAGCACTTGTCAAGGAACAGAAAGTTTTCAAAAAATGCTAATATTTTCCCTTCAGCTAATACCATAAAACAGATTCATTGCTAATTCATTGCTTCTTCTACTTTCACTGGCAAGGATATGAAGGTTCATCTGCTGAATTCACATAAATTTCTGTCGTGGCATTATATCTTATGTTGAGTGGCTCTCATTTATCATCAGTGCTTTCCTCACGTGAAATTACATTCTGCTCCATTCACACAGTCTTCAATATTCTATCTGCACTTACAAATTGTTTCATGTCGTCACCCCTCTCTCTTATGATATCCTATATTCTAGTTCTCTTCCTCAGCAGAATGGGCTTCTTTCATTTTGGTCTTTTGCTGGTGAAACAGCTTTTGTCACAAAGCAGCACATCACTATTAATTTTTTCCTCAAACTCTGTACTTTCCTCATCATCTTCAACTTTCCTCATGGAATTAAAAAACTTTGCAGCACAGAGCAACAGCCTGCTAATGTAGTTTTCTATCAATTCCTATTCTCCTCTGTCTTTGGTTATTCACAGAATCAGAATGAGGTTTATTATCGCTGACAGGTGTTGACTTTTAACATATACTTCTCCAGAAATATCAACTCTGTTTCTCTCTCTAGATCTACTTGCTGAATATTTCCAACATTTTCTGTTTTAATTACTTATAAATGTGGTGAGAATCTCAGAATCAGTATCAGAATTAAGTTTAATATCACTGACATATGTTGTCAAACTGGTTGCTTTGCAGCAGCAGAACAGTGCGTTACATAAAAAATATTATAAATTACAGTAAGGTATGTCTTCTTTTGCATGACTTAATTAAATTGAATAAATCATGCAAAAGGAAAGTGAAACTTATGAGATAGTGCTTATGTGTTGGTTCATTGACCATTCAGAAATATGATGGCAGAGAAGAAGCTGTTTCTACCTTCATTCCACCATCATCCTTTCTGAGAAAGAATGCCATACCCTCAACACTCTTTGTTTGAAATAATTTTCCCCAATTCCCCTCTAATCCCAATACCAAATAACTCAAATTTATGTTCTCGGGCATTGACTTACCTGCTAAGGAAAACCATAGCTAATTTCCAATTGTCCTGTATGAATCTCTCAAGCTCCACCCACCCTTGATCTCTTTTCTTCTAAACCAGGGGTCGGCAACGTTTACCACTGAAAGAGCCAATATGGACCCATTTCCCACAGAAAAGAAAACACTGGGAGCCACAAAATGAAATAACACTGCATACAACGGGTTTTTTTTGCCTTTATGCTATGTATAAACAAACTATAATGTGTTGCATTTATGAAATTGATGAACTCCTGCAGAGAAAACGAAATTACATTTCTGCATGCAACAGAAACATTTTGAACTCCGAAAAAAAGACGTTGGGTTGAAGGTTACTCCGTAGGTAGCCTACCTTGGATCGAAGAATTAAAAGAAAGCGCGCACTGGCGCGCATTGGCAGTTGTGATGTATATTAATAGCGATAAAAAACACGTTGTAGCGGTGTGCTACACGCAGCGCTAAAATAAAGACTGCAGTCAAAGGTAACTTTATTCGAACTAAACAGCCTTGCTTTAAAGCCTCCCTCAACCCGTCCCCGTGGGCGCGGATGCTCCAAAAGACACGTACTCACAAACCCCCGTAGGCTATCTCCCTTAGTCGGAACGGTAGCTAATTGTGAGCCGGTTCGGATGTGCCAGGAAACGGTGTCTCCGCAAAGTTTTCATATTGTACAAGATCACCATAATCTTCAAATTTCGAATTACATTTCAAAAGCTAACAAACCACGGGGAGCCGCATCACAGAGATCAAAGAGCCGCATGTGGCTCTGGAGCCGCAGGTTGCCGACCTCTGTTCTAAACAAACAGTCCCAGCCTTGTCAATCTGTCTTCATAAAATCCTTCAAATCTGGGAAGAGACTCATGAATTTCAAAAGCACCTTATCTAGTGTAACCACATCCTCCCTGTGGTGTGGTGCTCAGGGTTGTATAACAATATATCGGTCTCCTGCCTTTGTCTTAGCTTTGGGTCAGAAAACCCAACCCATACCATGGCGTCCATTCTTCTGTCCGCTCTCCGAGGTCTGAAGGAATGGAGTTGAATTAAATCTCAAAGAATACAGCTGCCCTATTACCATCTTCTGGAGTAAAACAGCTACGTCTGCATATTTAACAACATTCAACATACTTCACTAAGACTGCATTGTGCAGAGTTGTTGGTTGCAATTCAATGTGATATGGGATTGCATGAATGTTAGGTATTTATTTTTAAACAGATTTTTCTCACAATTCAACTGTGTGCGTGTAATATACAAAAATGTATAATTACATAGCTGATATGTACCAGAAAAAGTCTGTCCCCAGGTTCTGCATGCATAAATCACCAGCCTTTCAAGAACATTCAAAAGAAACATCACTGTTCTAAACTTAACAGGAGAAAAACAAGGTCATAAATCCACGTCACCCAGCTTGAATGTTGTGACTATGAAAAGTATACACACCACTGACAAAGGGACTTCGATTTGAAGAGGAATTTCCTTAGCCAGGGGGTGGTGAATCTGTGGAATTCATTGCCATGGATGTCTGTGGAGGT
Organism: Hypanus sabinus; assembly: GCF_030144855.1. Taxonomy (NCBI): domain Eukaryota; kingdom Metazoa; phylum Chordata; class Chondrichthyes; order Myliobatiformes; family Dasyatidae; genus Hypanus; species Hypanus sabinus. The sequence continues at coordinate 86,088,851 of NC_082710.1, read as the reverse complement.
CAAGTCACTGTGTACACATAAAGCGTGTTGATAGGTTTTTGATTAGAAAGGGTGTTATAAGTTACAGAGAAGTGGCAGGAAATGGGGTTGAGAGGGATAATAAATCAACCATGATATCATGGTGGAGAAGACTTGATGAGCTGAATGGCCCAGTTATGCTCCTATGTCTTATGTCTAATTAAAGTCACAGTCAAAGGGAATGGTTGCAGGGGAAAGGGGGAAACAAGGCTGCCAGGGGAAGAGGGAAATGAATGATCTATGTCCTGATGCTGCTGCAATAAAAGCATCCAGATAACCTTTAGGTAAGAGCTTCAACACAGGAGCCCCACAGTGCTGTGTCCTAAACCCGCTCTTCACTCTCTGCACCCGTGACTGTGTCGCCACTCACAGCTCCAATCTGTTAATTAAATTTGCGGATGACACTACATTGATGGGCCTAATCTCAAATAATAATGAGGTGGCCTACAGTGAAGAAGTCATCACCCTGACACAGTGGTGTCAAGAAAACAACTTCTCCCTCAATGCCACAAAAAAAAAAGAGCTGGTTGTGGACTACAAGAGGGATGGAGACAGGCTCACCGCTATTGACATCAATGGATCTGGGTTTGAGAGGGTGAACAGCTTTAACAGCTTTAAGTTCCTTGGCATACACATCACTGAGGGTCTGTACTTACCAGCTGTGTGGTAAAAAAAAAGGACAACAATGCCTCTTTCACTTCAGACGGTTGAAGAAGTTCGGTATGGCCCCCCAAATTCTAAGACCTTTCCATAGGGGCACAATTGAGAGCATCTAACTGGCTGCATTACTGCCTGGTATGGAAACTGTACCTCCCTTAATCACAGGACTCTGCAGAGAGTGAAGAGGACAGCCCAGCGCATCTGCAGATATGAGCTTCCCACTATATGGGACATTTACAATGACAGGTATGTACAAAGGGCCTGAAGGATCGTTGGTGACCTGAGTCACCCCAACCACAAACTGCTCTAGCTGCTACCATCCAGGAAATGGTACCGCAGCATAAAAGCCAGAACCAATGGACTCTGGGACAGCTTCTTCCACCACCACATTAGACTGATTAATTCACACTGATACAATTGCATTTCTATGTTATATTGACTGTCCTGTTGTACATACTATTTATTATAAATTACTATAAATTGCATATTGCACATTTAGATGGAGACATAACGTAAAGATTTTAACTTCTCATGTACATGAAGGATGTAAGAAATAATTCAATTCTGTAGCTCAATGATTGGGAAGTGGTCATTCTAGTCACAGGACTGGAAATTAAGTGGCTACTGTAGAACTCCAGCTACTCTATTCAAGATTTACTCATATTATAAGACTATTATACATAAGAGCAAAATTAGGGCATTTGGCCCATCAAGTCTGCACCACATCCCATCATGGCTGGTTTATTATCCCCCTTAACCCGAGACAGCTCCCTTCTCTTCGTAACTTTTGATGCCGTGGCTAATCAGGAATATATCAAACTCCGCTTTAAATATACCCATGGCTTGGCGTCCACAGTTGTCTGTGGCAATGAATTTCAGATTTACCATTCCTCAGCCTAAAGCAATTCCTCTTCATCCCTGTTCTGAAGGTCTGAAGGTACTTCATTTAATCTGAGGCTAGCCCTCCATTCCTGGACTCCCCACACCCCACCCCACTACAGGAAATATCCATTCCATGTCCACTCTATCTAGGCCTTTCAATATTCAATAGTTTTTAATGAGATACCCTCTCATTCTTCTAAATAGACAGACAGACATACTTTATTGATCCCGAGGGAAATTGGGTTTGTTACAGCCACACCAAGAATAGTGAAGAAATATAGCAATGTAAAACCATAAATAATTAAATAAGTTAATCATGCCAAGTGGAAATAAGTCCAGGACCAGCCTATTGGCACAGGGTGTCTGACACTCCGAGGGAGGAGTTGTAAAGTTTGATGGCCACAGGTAGGAATGACTTCCTATGACGCTCAGTGTTACATCTTGGTGGAATGAGTCTCTGGCTGAATGTACTCCTGTGCCTAACCAGTACATTATGGAGTGGATGGAAGTCATTGTCCCAGATGGCATGCAACTTGGACAGCATCCTCTTTTCAGGCACCACCATCAGAGAGTCCAGTTCCACCCCCACAACATCACTGGCCTTACGAATAAGTTTGTTGATTCTGCTGGTGTCTGCTACCCTCAGCCTGCTGACCCGGCACACAACAGTAAACATGATAGCACTGGCCAACACAGCCTCGTAGAACATCCTCAGAACTCGAGCAAGTACAGACCCAGAGCCATCAAATGCTCCTCCTACATTAAACTTTTTTTTCCTGGGATCATTCTTGTAAATGCACTTACACTGTTTGCAAAGCTTTAAGTTTAACTTCACTGGTTGACACACTCCTTTTATTCAAGGCAATGAAATCCTGCCACATAGTCGCATAAAATATGATTAGGCTTTATTTCAATTGGGTGGATCATGCTGGACCCAGCAGGCTTCATCTCTCATTGTCATTATCAGAATAGAGAGATATATGTTTATAACAGGGACGAGGAGGAATTTCTTTAGCCAGAGGGTGATGAATCCATGGAATGTATTGCCACTGATGGCTGTGGAGGCCATTTGGGTATAGCTTTTAAAAAGTGGATATGTTCTTGAATGGTTATGGGGAGAAGGCAGGCAAATGGTGTTGAGAAGGAAAATAAATCAGCCAAGATCAGATGGTGGAGCCGATGGGCTAAATGGCATAATACTATGGCTTATGGTCTTCACCCAGGACCACACTCAACTGGTCTGAAAGCAGTGTACAGATCTTGCTGACTCTTTGCATGCTCAAAATGGACATTGATGTCAGTCACACAGGTGAGTAGGTGTCAGGAGGCCATGCTCCCACAATGCCCTTGATAGTAAACAAAGCTCGGGGTTGGGCCTTTCTCTTATGTCATTGTTTTACATCCTGTGTCATTGGAACAATATCTGTGTTTCCCATCAATGTCTCCATTCTGCCCAATTTAATGGAGTGTTCTATATTGTTTCCCTCTGTAAGTTCCTAAACTATTTCTTGGTCTCTCCCTGTTGTTTGCCATCAGTGAAAATACCCTAGGTTTGTAGGTTCAGGTCGAGCACATGAAGAGATACTCAAAAAAATCAAAGGTAATAAAGTTAATAAAACTATAAGATTAATTAAAACTTGTGAAACAAAGACAGTAAAGTAAATTCTGAAATTTTATATAAAATCTTGTGAAGACAATGTAATAACGATAAGTAGTGCAGATTAGTTCATAAAGATTAGTTTATCAATACACAAACTAAAATGGATAAGTTGTGAATAGGCAGAACTCTGGTAAATACAGAATATAGTGGGAAAAAGTAAAATTGTCAATTTTTTGCAGGGAAATTATAAAGGAGCTTTTTATCAAAATGACATGAGATTGTAGGGCTGTAAGATACAGTGGGCTGTGGGTGTCCAAATGCATGATTTGCAAAAGGCTAAACAGTGGTATATTGAGTAATAATCAAAACTACAAGAATGTCATCGTATTTCAGCAGAGGAATTTTCAACAAATGTTGGATGGACTTATTTTAGGACACACAAAAAATGCATGAATCTGGGAGAATGCACAAAGGCGTCAGCTGTTGATTTCTCTTCAAAGATGCTGCCTTGTCTGCTGAAGGAACTTAGTAGTTAAGGAACATCTATTGAGGGAAATGGACAGTGGACGCACCAGGTCATGACCCTTCATTGGGCCAGTCCAGAAATATTCTTTTATTTCCCCACCACAGATGCAGCCTGGCATACTAAGTTCTTCCAGGACTTTGAAGTAACATTTTATTTAATTAAAGTCTGGCAAGGTACATTAGAACATAAGACATAGGAGCAGAAATATGCCATTTGGTCCATTGAATCTGCTCCGCCATTCTATAATGGCATTTTTATTATCCCAATCTGCCCCATTTCCCTTGCCTTCTCCCCATAACCTTTGATGCCCTGACTAACCATGAACCTATCAATTGGAATATTACATACTCACTCTTTAAGGATTCATATTATTACAGTTCAGAAGCAGTTCAGAGATTTATGGGGCTAATACCTAGGAAATGACACTGGAGTATTGCATGCAGTTCTGTTTGCCCAACTATAGAAGTAATGTTATTCTGGAAAGGGTGCAGAGAGGATTAATATAAAGATATTACTAGAACTGGAAGGCATGCTTTAGAAGGAAATGTTGGATAGACTGAGAATTTTTTTCCCTTTGAGCAGAGGAGACTCAGGGGTGACCTCACAGAGAGGTGCAAAAAATAATGAGGACATCAATATGCTTACAGTGTTTTTTCCAGGGCGGGAATGTCTAAAACTAGAGGGCATAAAGTGGGTAAAGATTTTTGAGAAGAACCGAAGGGGCAACATTTTCACATAGGGGGCTGTATGTATATGAAATAAACTGCCAGAGGAAGCTATATGGGTAGTACAATTACAACATTTAAAAGACAATTGGACAGATTTCCAGATATATTTTAGAGGGTTATGGACCAAATACATGCAAATGGCATCGGGACAGATAGACATCTGGGTTCACATGGGTAAATTGCCTGTGGCCTATTTGTAAGCTGTATGATTATGAATGGCTGAACTGTTTTATAAGGAATGATTAGACAGTTTTGCTTATGTTGTAGACTTTAGGAAGGAGGAACAGATCTACATAGTAACAGTCAAGATCCTGAGGTACCTTATTAGGGGAGGTGTAGGTAGAATTGTTGGTTTTTATTATTGTTTGTATGATTTGTTCTTTCTTCTTTGCACTGTGGATGTATGACTATCTTTGTGGTGTGGGTTCTTTTTTTGAGAATTCTATTGTGTTTCTTTGTTTTGAAGCTGCATGCAAAAAGACGAATCTCAAGGATGTATATGGTACACATACCTTGATAATAAATAAACTTTGAACTTTGAAGTCTTGTTGGAGAAACCAGAACCATGGACTCTGTTCCAAAATAAGCAGTTGCCACTTGCGAAAGGAGCGTGAAATTAAAACACATACTCTGCCAAGGAGCACCTCAGTTTCTGGTTTCTCCCCAAAAATGAGAGAGGCTCATGAAAACCTCTCCATCAAAACCCAATGGAAGTATGGTCTCATAACGTTTCTCAAGCAGATGTAACTAAATAGAACATTACACCACAGTATAGGCCCATTACACGCTTGAAAGAAAGGGAACAAATGATTATTGCAAATAGGTTCGCATGTGGATTTTCTATTCTTTCTCCTGTTGCATACTTTTCTGACAGGTTAGAAGAGTGAGGGGTGGATCTTATTGAAACTGATCGAACATTGAAAGGCCCAGGAAGAGTGGATGTGGAGAAGATGTTTCCTATAGTCGGTGAGACTAGGACCAGAGGGCTGTTCATTTAAAACTGAGATAAGAAGAAATTTCTTTAGACAGAACTGTGGAATTCTTTGCCATAGATGGCTGAGGAGACCAACATTAAATACAGTATATTTAAAGTGGAGGTTGATAGGTTCTTGGCTAGTCTGGGCATCAATAGTTACGGGGAGAAGACAATAAATCGGGGTTGGGAAAAGTAATAAATCAGCCAAAATGGATTGGTGGAACAGACTTGAGGGGATGAGCAGCCTAATACTGCTCCTATGTCTTAAGCATACATCTGTATTTTAGTTTTTTAATAAATAAATAGGCAGTTAGTTAGATAAATAAATAAGCTAGCAAATAAACAGAGATAAATAAAGTGATTAATAAGGTGATAAATAAGTCAATAAATTAATGCTTAATTTCTTAAAAACTATTTGAAACCAAATAACTCCAATCACACTGAAATGTAAGACATTTCAGGTAAAAAAATAACTGAAATCTTTAAGTAGTATCCTTTTGTCTGTAGATGTGCATAACATAACAGGAGATAACCATCTGTGAACTTTTAAATGGTACAAAGAGGACTATACAATTACCTGTCCTGGATGCCACAAAGATCTATATGTAGGTCAGTGAAGTTTCCCTTTAGACCTTGTTGCACTGAAATGAGATCCACTGCTTGGTTGTCAATCAGAATGAGCCGCATGCAGCCTTCAAACGCACCGAAGGGATTTGAACAATCAGTGGCAGCAGCTTGTTCAGGGCAGCCTTTGGAGTAGAAACATATCAGACGATAAGAAGCTACTTACAAACCACGTAAGTAATTATGTTCTGTGCTTCTGTCCATCTTAAACAAACGCTTGTTGATCATCAAAACTAGTTCCAGAGCAAAAGATACAGCTAATGATATTTTCGTTAGCACTTAGATTTATTAAAGATAAGGGCTACATTTTTACATGCCTTAATACAGTGGATTCTGGTTCATTGGGACAAAATGGGAACAGTACATTTTGGTCCAATTAAGCAGTTGTCCCAATTAGCCGAAGTTTCATGGAAATAGTTAAAAAGGTATAAAATAGACAAATTACTGTTTAACTGAGTAAGAAGTTACATAGTTAAAAGAAAACAGAACGTATTAGAACACTACCAAAACCACCACACTACTATAAAGAGTTGCTAATAGTGTTCACTGCTGTGTTCTTTCGATTGATTAAATGAACAAAATCAATTCAGCCACCTAGTGTAGATAATAAACTGCCTTCATACAATGTTTTTGACAATTGCATCCTCCAAATCTTAATTTTTGTTGTAACATTCAGGATGATTGGCGATACCTTCAAGTTCTTCATTGTTCCTAACTTGTTGAAGTAGTGAATTGTTTCATTTTCACTCCCAGCCATTTTTGGCATCTCCAAGCCTGAATGCATGTTATCACATTAAGCAAAAGAGTTCTGAATTGTCTTACTGCTTATTACTCACCACCTATCAACCTTGATAATCACTGCTCTTTCACAACAACACACACAATTGATGCCATTTGAAAACTGTTTACTCTAGGCAGAGTGTCCTGTCTAATGGCCACTAAATGTGCACATACTACTTAGAAACTGTTCAGCACCAGTCTCCTGCCTCAATTAGGCAGCATGGTGTCCCAAATAAATGAAGGGAATCCCGACTAATTTCTTGATTTTTTTTTGTTCTTTAAGAGTTGTTCCAAATAAGCAACTGCCCTGATAAACTAAAGGCCCGATTATTAGGAATCCACTATATTAACTTGGTTAGAGTGCTTTTTTAATGTTCATTTTCTTTAAACAAAGTCTTAGGTCTTGTATACATAGATCTAGTAGGTTTCATAATGAAAGAGTTTGAAAGGTGATTTGATAGAGTTCAACTAAAAAAGTCGTTAAGAAGGTCAGGATGGAATACGAAGGTAAGCTAGCCAATAATATTAAAGAGAGTACCAAAAATTTCTTTAGATACATAGAGTGTAAAAGAGAGGCAAGAGCAGATATTGGACTGCTGGAAAACAATGCTGGAGAGGTTATAATCGGGAACAACTAAAGGACGGATGTACTGAATAAATATTTTGCATTGGTCTTTACTGTGGAAGACACTAGCTGTATGATGGAAGTTCTAGCTGTCAGAGGTCATGAAGTGTGTGAATTTACCATAACTAGAGAGAAGGTTCTTGGGAAACTGAAAGGTCTGAAGGTAGATAAGTTACCTGGACCAGATGATGTACACCCCAGGGTTCTGAAAGAGGTGGCTGAAAACGTTGTGGACGCATTAGTAATGATCTTTCAAGAATCATTAGATTCTTGAATAGTTCCAGAAGAGCTGACAACTGCAAATGTCACTCCACTCTTCAAGATGGGAGGAAGGCAGAAGAAAGGAAACTATAAGCCAATTAATCTGACCTCAGTGGTTGGGAAGACATTGGAGTTGATCATCAAGGATGAGGTCTCAGGGTACTTGGAGGCATATGATAAAACAGGCAGTAGTTCACGTGGTTTCCTCAAAAGAAAATCTTGCCTCAAAGAAAATCTGTTGGAATTCTTTGAAGAAACAACAAGCAGGATAGACAAAGATGAATTGGTCGATGCTGTGTACTTGGACTTTTATAAGACCTTTGACAAACTACCTCACATGAGACTACTTACCAATCTATGAGCCCATGATACTAGCATGGATAAAGCAGTGGTTGATTGGCAGGATGCAAAGAGTGGGAATAAGGGGAACCTTTTCTGGTTGACTGCTAGTGACTAGTGCTATTACACAGGGGTCTGTGTTGGGACAGATTTTTTTTATGTACATGTCAATGATTTGGATGATGAAATTGATGGCTTCACTGCAAAGTTTGCAGATGATATGAAGATATGTGGAGGGCCAGGTAAGTTTGAGGAAATAAAGAGGCTACAGAAGGATTTAGACAGATTAGGAGAATAGGCAAAGAAATGGCAGATGGAATAGAGGGTCAGGAAGTGCATGTTCATGCACTCTGGTAGGAGAAATGTAAGGGTTGACTGCTTTCTAAATTGAGAGAAAATAAAAAAAAACTGAGGCACAAAGGGACGAGAGTCCTTGTGCAGTTTGAGTCTGTGCTGAGGAATGCAAACTTTTACTAAATACTACTAAATGTATTGACCAAATTACACCAAGAATATAAACAAAAAGCATTGTTTGTCCATACTTGTATTATGGATAAAGTTTACTTTTGAAATTAAAATAAAAAATTCTTCAAATTCCATGTTAATTAATTAATACCTTAAATCCTACTTTTGCTGTAGTCAGCTTGAATTCTGGATTGGTAGATGCCAGCTGATTTGTCCAGCAGTTTAATGTGTGCTCTCTACATTACCTGATAGGGCACTCTGCCTACCTGGTTAAGAGAAAGCTGATGTGGAGTTCAGAAGTAGTACAGTGACCAATGTGCATGCATTTTGTCCCAAACACCAAACTTTCAACAATAATCAATGTCAGGATAACAATACTGCCTTTGAAAAACTATTTGTAGAGAACTTATCAAAAGTCATCTCTATAGCAAATGGAAGGGTGCAGTGGCTGTGGCGATCTGCCAGATGAGTCAAAAGAGATATCTGAAGTCATCAATGAGAAGCCCTTTGAAGGAGGGCAGCGATGTATGAACATCTGAATAGGCCCCAGCAATGATGTACAGATTGAAAGGCACTCGCATTTAGAGTTATCCAGGTGTCCTTGTACTGTACATAAGTTACCAAAAGTGGCAAAGAGTTAAAAACAGGCCATAACTTTCAATGTTAGACTCAGCATAAGGAGCTGACTTGATTACTCCTGCTTCGTCCATCTTCTTTAGATATTCTCTGTATCATCACCATTTTATTGAAGGATAATGGTCTATAATCAAGAAAATCAGGACCAAAAGTTTTGCCAAAGATGGATTCAAGCATCATGGCCAAATATGAACTATTAGGTCATATAGATTGACTGTCAGTTTGGAAGGGTATTGTAAACATATGACATGCTAGTGTCAGAGTTAAAGGATACAAATAACAGAGTAACCATTATATTGCAAATTATCAACATGTACAAGCCTTTTGTAGGATATATGCAGATAAAACAAGATAAAAACGTGCATAATCTTTATCAGGAATGGCCATGAGCAGCTCTTGCATTATGTACTTATATTTATTGTGCAAACACAAGGAAATCTGCAGATGCTGGAAATTCAAGCAACACACAAAAACGCTGGTGGAACGCAGCAGGCCAGGCTGCATCTATAGGAAGAAGTACAGTTGACGTTCCGGGCCGGGTCCTGACGAAGGGTCTCGGCCTGAATCTTTGACTGTACTTCTTCCTACAGATGCTGCCTGGCCTGCTGCGTTCCACCAACATTTTGTGTCTATTGCTTATATTTATTGTGTGTTATTTTGAGATTATTATTGTGTTTTTTATCCTTTATGTTTTTATCGTTCTGCATCAGATCCAGAGTAATAATTAATTTGTTCTCCTTCCACTTGTGTACAGGAAATGTTTTTAAACATTCTTAAATCTCTTGCTGCCGGAATATTTCTTCCTGAGTGATCCATGTTGTCTAAAACTTTGTCAGACTTCTACAGATGTGCGGTGGAGAGATCACTGACAGGTTGAATTACAACTTGGTAAGGAACAGAAAAGCCTGTATGAAGTAATGGGTACAGGTCTGTGCATTAAGGGTATGAATTCAATAGATTCACCACCCTCTGATTAAGGAACGTTTTCCTCATCTCAGTTCTAAATGGATGCCCCTCAATTCTGAAACTGTCCTCTGGCACTAGCTTCTCCCACTATAGGAAACATTCTCTCCACAACCACTTTATCTGGGCTTTTAAATATTTGATCAGTTTCAATGTGATCACCCATCCTTGTTTTAGCCCACTAGTAAGATCAATCTCATTGTGGTTGAGCCCACTAAGGGAATGGAAGTTCTGGATTGAATGTTATGTAATTTCCCAAATTTGATTTGGGAGCTTAAGGTAAAGGAACCAATAGGAAGCAGTGATAGTAATATAATAGAATTTACCCTGCAGATTGAGAGGGAGAAGCTAAAAATTGGATGTATTGGTTTTCCAGTGGAGTAAAGGGAATTACAGAGGCTTGAGAGAAGAGCTGGTCAAGGTTAATTGGAAGTGGACACTATCAAGGATGACAGCAGAACATTAATGGCTGGTGTCTCTGGGAAAAATTCAAAAGGCACAGGAAAGATGCATCCCAAAAATAAAGAAGTGTTTTAAAAGAGGATGAGGCAACCACGGCTGACAAGAGAAATCAAAGACAGCATCAAAGCAAAAGAGAGGGCATATAATATTGCAAAAACTAATGAGAAATTAGAGGATTGGGAAGCTTTTAAAAACCAAAAGAACGCAAGTAACAAGTCATAAAGAGAATAAGAGATGAAATAAGGAAGTGAACTAGTCAATAACATTAAAAAATCAGCTATATAGAGAGTAAAAGGGAGACTAGAGTGGATATTGAACCACTGGAAAATGACATTGGAGTGTTAATAATAGGGGTCAAAGAAATGATGGATGAACTTGATAAGTATTTTACCTCAGTCCTCACTGTGGACGATACAAGCAAAATGCCAGAAATACAAGAGTGCCAAGTGGCAGAAGTGAGTTCTGCTGCCATTACTAGGAAGAAGATGGTTGGAAAGCCGGAATGTCTGAAGGTAGGTAAGTTATCTGGACCAGATCAACTACACATCAGCATTCTGAAAGATGAGGCTGAACAGACTGAGGAGACATTAGTAATTTTCTTCCATGAATCACTGGATTCTGGAATGGTTCTGGAGGACGGAAAATTGCAAAGAAGATCGTTCCTCTGTCTAAGAAGGGAGGGAGGCAGAATAAAGGAAAATATAAAAGGAAAATATAAGCCAGTTAGCCTGATTTCAGTGGTCAGAAGATATAAGAATCCATAATTAAGGATGAGGTTTCTGGATACTTGGAGGCACTTGATAAAATAGCCCAAGGACAGCATGGTTTTCTAAAAGGGATAATCTTACCTGACAAATCTATTGAAATTTTTTGAGAAAATAAAAGGCTGGATACATAAATGAGTGTCAGTGGAAGTTGTTTATTTGGATTTTCAGAAGGCTTTTGAGACGGTGCTGCACATGAGGCTACTTAGCAAGTTAAGAGTCCATGGTATTACAGGAAAGCTAAAAGAATTGATGGAAGATTGGCTGACTAGCAGGTGGCAATGACTGGGAATAAAGTGAGTCTTTTCTGGATGGCTGCCAGTGACTAGTGGTGCTCTGCATAGGTCGGTGTTCTGACCATTTCTTTTCAGATTATATAATCAATTATTTTAATTAATGAATTGATAACTTTGTGGCTAAATTTGCAGATGATAAAATGACAGCTGGAGGGTAAGGTAGGGTTGACAAAGCAGGATGTCTGCAAAAGGGAATGGGCAAAGAAATGGCAGATGGAATAGTGCAGGGAAGTACATGGTCATACAATATAGCAGAAGGAATAAAAGTGTGGACTGTTTTCTAAATGAAGAGAAAACATCAGAGGCGCAAAGGGACTTGGGAGTCCTTATGCAGGATTCTCTAAAGGTTAAATTGCAGGCTGAGTCAGTGGTAAAGAAGGTAATGTTAGCAGTCATTTTGAGAGGACAAGAATCCAAAAGCAAAGATGTATTGCTGAGGCTTTATAAGGCAGTGGTTAGACCACATGGAGTGTTGAAGGCAGTTTTTGGGCCCTTATCTAGGAAAAGATGTGCTGACATTGGAGAAGGCACAGAGAAGGTTCATGAGAATGATCCCAGGAATGAAATAATTAACATTTAAAGGAATGTTGAATGGCTCTGGGCCTGTACTCGCTAGTGTTTAAAAGAATGAGGTCAGATCACATTGAAACATATTGAATAGAAAAAGGCCCAGATAGATTTGATGTGGAGAGCAAGTTTCCTATAATGGGGGAGTTTAGGATCAGAGTGCACAGCCTCAGATTTGAGGGATATCCATTTAGAACAGAGATGAGGACAAATTTCTTTGGGGACGAATCTGCGGAATACATTACCACAGACAACTGTGTAGGGCACGTCACTGGCTATATCAACAGATGTTGATAGGTTCTTGATTAATTAGGTTGTCAAGAGTTATGGGGAGAAGATAGGAGAATGGGGCTGAGAAGGTTAATAAATTAGCCATATTGGAATGGTGGAGCAGGCACAATGAGATGCATGGCCTAATTCTGTTCTATGTCTGATGGTCTTATGAGTAAAGCCTCCCCACCATTGAGGACATGTACAAGAAGCAATGTCGAAGACACTAGCATCCATCATCAAGGAGCATCATGATCCAGGTCATGCTCTCTTTTTGCTGCTGCCATCAGGAATAAGGTACAGGAGCCTCATGACTCACAACACCATGTTCAGTAGCAGTTATTAACCCTCAACCATCAGATTCTTGAACCAGAGGTGACAACATTATTTAACTTCACTCAGCCCAACATTGAACCGTTCCCTCAGCTTAATAATTTATCATTATTATTTTGCAAACATGAGGATATCTGCAAATGCTGGAAATTCAAACAACACACAAAATGCTTGTGGAACACAGCAGACCAGGCAGCATCTATAATCTTCGTGCTGATGAAGGGTCTCGGCCCGAAACATCTGACAGCGCTTCTCCTTATAGATGCTGCCTGGCCTGCTGTGTTCCACCAGCATTTTGTGTGTGTTGTTGTCATTATTATTTTGATGTTTTTCTATTTGCACAGTTTGTTGTTTTTTTGTAGACTGGTTGTTTGCCCATCTTGTGTGCGGCTTTTTATTGATTCCGTTGTACTTCTTTTTATTTATTGTGAGTGTCCACAAGAACATGAATCTCAGGTTTGTATATGGGGACATATATGTTGTCATGGATCAGAGGGATCTGGAAGTACAAGATCCCTATAGTTAGAGTTGCAGGTAGGCCAGATGTTAGAGAAGGCTTTTAACATTATCAGGGCACTAAGTATAGAAGATGGCATGTTATGTTGCAGATGTACAAGATGTCTGTGGGGCCACATTTGAAATATTGTATTCTGTTTTGGTCATCCTATTACAAGAAAGACATTAAGCTGGAAAAAGTGCAAAAGAGATTTGCAGACGTTTTGCCAGGACTCAAAGGACTGAGTTACAGTGAGGGGTTTAGCCCGTTGAGACTATTTTCATTTAACTGTATGAGGATGATGGGTGATCTTAGAGAGCTGTACAATCATAAGGGGCATGGATAAGATTAGTGGTCACCAACTAGTCAATTGCGATCGACTGGTCGATCTTTGAGACATTCCCAGTAGATTACAAAAAAAAAGAAAAATAAATACACAATTACTGTTGTAATGTGAGCAATATAAAAATAAATAATAATAATTATTACCATGCACCGTGGTTCAGTGAAAACCTCTGTATGTTAAATATTGGTTTTGCCGTCCCAGATAAAGTTGTTCCTTTGGGCATAAAGTTGTCGAGTGGTCCTTTTTCAAAATAGAAATGACTACAAATACATTATGCCTGATAAATCTTTTGATGCAAAAGCAAATTTTACCCCTAGAGCGCATACGTGAGCCGTTTTTAATCCACGCTTAGTTGCTTTCCCTGGGTATTCTGTTTCTCTTTTTCCACTGCCCAGCATCATGCATCACGTGTGTGCTGACATCATGTGACTGTTGTATTCTTTCAGCGTAGCTTGTGCTGCATCAAGGTGACCAATTAGATCAGATAAGACTACAGACTGTCACACACGCCAATGTACGGCACTAGCTAGTGATATCCTGCAAGGAGGCTCCACGAAAGAAGGCGAAAACATACAAACTCCATCCAGAATGGGAAAAGAAATTTTTATTTACCTTGGTGAGAGACAAGTGTGTATGTATATTATGCCACCAAACACAAGCACTGACTAAAAGAGGGAATCTGGAGAGGCATCACAACACCGACCACCAGAAATTTAAAGACACCTACCCCCCAAAGAGCACAATCCATGCCAGGAAAGTTGAGGAGCTGAAATCGGGGTTGAAGGCCCAGCAATTGTTTTTCACAAAACATGCTGCTCAAAATAAGGCTGCTATTTCGTGTAAGTCACCTTTTGGTTAAACACAAGAAGCCTTTTACAGATAGCGATTTATTCAAGGAAGCAATGGCCATTACTGCAGAGACTGTTGTTAATGACTTTAAAAACAAAGACAATATCAAAACTGCAATACGTATTATACCACTTGGCCCTGCAACAGTGACAAAGGAGGATGGAGTCACTGTCAGAGGACATGGATCGACAAGGGTTAAAGGACTTGTCACTCTGTGAATATTTTTCACTACAGTTCGATGAATCCCTGGATGTAATGTAAACAGCTCGGCTTGTATTTGTCAGAATGGCTTTCCAGGACTTTACAACAAAGGAGGACTTCCTCACTCTTTTGCACTTAAAGGAGAAAATGAGAGGTGAGGATATTTACAATGAGTTTAAAAAATATGACCGTGAACATGACATCCCCATTCATAAACTGGTGGCAATTGTTACTGATGGGGCCCCAGCAATGTGCAGTGTGCTCATTGGTTTTATAGCACTGTACCATAATAACCCTGATTTTCCCAACTTCCTGGATTATCACTGTGTGATTCATCAGCAGGCCTTGGCTGGGAAGGTCGTGGACTTTTCTCATGTGATGACACTACTGGTCAAACTGATAAACTTGATTCAAGCAAAAGCACTTGAGCACCGCTTATTCAAGACGTTATTGGATGTGCTCAATGCCGCTTACAGAGACATAGTTCTTCATGCTGATGTTCGGTGGTTGGGTCGCGGCAAAGTGCCGCGATCTGTTGACTTGCTGCCTGAGATAAAGACTTTTCTGTCGATAAGAAACGAGGAGCACGAGGAACTGTCAGATGATGTGTGGCTAGTGGATTTAGGGTTTCTGACAGACCCAATGGCTAAATTAAATGCACTTAACAACGATCTCATGGGAAAAGACCAACACCTGCCCCACATGATAAGCTCAGTAAATGCGTTTAAGGCCAAGCTCGGTGTTTGAATTTCAAATTTAAAGAATGGGAAGCTGGCACACTTTCCCAACTTGGAGAAAATGTTATAGGCCATCAAGGAAAAAAATGCTTTTCACCCTGAGCAGTACTGTGCTTACCCAGACAAATTGGCAATAGAGTTCGATTGACGTTTTGGGGAGTTAAACGTCATGAAAGATATTGCTGCATTTATTTCAAACCCATTTCTGCCGATCAATATAGAACAAATAGCAGCCAAATTCCAGCAAGTATTTGTTGTGCCAAGTGATATTGAAGTGGAAATAATTCATTTGCAAAATGACATTGAGCTTAAAGCAAGATGAAGGGATGGTGACTTTTGGGGGCTTGTCAGCAGGGAGAAGCTTCCTCATCTCACCATGTGTGCACTAAAAGTCAGTGTCAACTCCGGGTCAACTTATCTGTGTGAAATTACATTCTCACTGATGAAAATGATTAAATCTAAGTACAGGAGCTGTCTTACTGGCAGACACCTCACAGACTGTCTCAGACTGGCTGTCTGTAATTATGAGCCAAATTTCAGGGAACTAGCAGAAAGTATTCAGCCCCAGTCATCGCACTGAGTGTCACAGTCAATTTTTATTCATTTATTTTCATGTTGAAATAAAATTAAACAATGAAACTTAGAATGAAAGGTATGAAAGGTATTCTTAAAGAAAGACAGCTATGGCCTGTTTGATATGTTAGTTACAGTGTTTTTTTGGTTGAGTAAATTTGAAAGCTTGACAAAAGTATTTTATGTAATTCAAATATAATTAGCCCAAATAAAAGGCCTTAAATTGGAAGTACAATCTGAGCTGTTTTTTTTCTCTAAACGATTTAGTAGGTAGATCTTGCATTTCACTAAGGTCGAGGTAGGGGATCTTGGGCTTAAAAAGGTTGGTGACCACTAGATAAGATGAACATGCGCTCTATTTATTTCATTGTTGTGGATTCAAGAATAAGAAGGCACAGGTTGAAGATGAGAGTGGAGAGATTTGCGGGAACATGCAGGACAACTTTTTAAACCAGTGTATGCAATAAACTGTCAAGAGAGTAGCTGAGGTGAGTATCTGGACAACATTTAAAAGGGACTTGGACAGGAACATGTATAGGAAAGGTTTAGAAGGATATGGGCCAAACATGGGCAAATTGCATGAGCACAGATGGAAATCCTGTTAAGGATGAACCAGTTAATGGATGGGCCTGTTATCCCACTCTATGACTATGATTAATTAAACAATAATAATCAAAGTACTAACAATGCACTCAAATATTTAAGAAAATTAAATAAATGTATGTTAATTTTTATTTCATTGGAAAATGGCTTTAATTTTCTCCCATTGATTTAAATGGATGACAACATCCATTTAAGTCAGTAGCATTGCCAGCCTGAGCTGTGGGTCAGTAGAGGTTAATACTGCTCCTTTGGACTCTCCACCAATGCTACTGGTAGCCCAGCTGAAATGGTGGAAGATATTGCCCTGGCATAAGCCAGACTGGGAATTTCCACTTTCTACAGGGCAATGAGCAGAAGCACCACAAGATAAAGGACTGGCCCAGTGTCTTCCCATTCCCATTCTGACATGCCTGTCCATTGCCTCCACTACTGCAAAAACGATCAGAAGTTAGAGACATCAATGTTCTTGTCATCATGTTGGAGGCTGCCCATTTGAATTATGAGGAGCCACTTCCCCATTTGGAATTTGGTCTCATCGTGGTAGTACAGGAGGCCATCGACCAACCTGTCGGAATGGAAATGGGTAGCCAATGGGAGATCCTGCCTTTTGTGGCAGATGGAGTGAAGGTACTTGACAAAGTAATCTCCCACTATGAAGCCAAACGTTGCTTGGAGGAACAACACCCATATTCTGACTGGGTGATATGAACATCTATTTCTCTAAACCTGGTACTTTGATCCTCCTTTTCTTTCACCTGGTCTCACCTATCACCTGCCAGATTGTATTCCTTCCGGTCCCTCCACTTTCTTATTCTGTCTTCTGCCGTCTCCCATTGCTGTTCTAATGAAGTGTCTCAGCCTACATCATCAACTGTTTATTCCCCTCCATCAATGCCACCCAACTTCCTGCCTTCCTCCAGCATCTTGTGTATGTTGCTCAAGGTTTCCAGCTTCTGTGGAGACTTTTATGTTTGTGGTCCAACAATTAGCATCATTGCAATTTTGGGCTCAGAGCAAGTACTTACAAATTTGCCAATGGAATTAGCTAACAGGGAGAAATTCAGGTAAATAAAAGCGCCACTATCTAATTATAAATCATCCAGAGATAAACCAGAGCAGAACTCTGAACAAAAGACTATAAAAATAGCCACCTTTCAGAAACATGCCACTGCCATTTAGTTGAACCTGACAGATGTTGTGTGATACCGCACACTAAGAAGTACTGAATTGTCATGCCATTTTACTTAATACTGTTAAAGATATTACACGACTCCAGGTTGCTGACTGGGTGCTTCATTCACTAGATTAGTACAAGTTGTTTAGAGATTTATGCTACCATCTCTTCTGCTGATTACAGTTGAAGATATATCAAACGTATAAGAACATTAAATATTTATCTTGTACACACCACAGCAGACTACTGAAATAATGGAATGATTAGATGTTAAGTGCCTCATGATTATTACCGAACAATAGTACTCCATTAAAGTAAAATAAATAAATTATGACAGCTTTCAGTGTCAAAAATTCAAATAAATTATGAGATTACAACTCTAAAATATTTCCTGTGCCAGAAGGGAATATGGGTCGTGTTGGAAAAACAAATTAATTAAAAATGACCTCACACGAAAGGTGCAATATCTTGATACACACCCACCTCCAAAATAATAGCTGCTCCCGGAGTAAATTTGCATCTGTATGGTTGAATGAAAGGTTGAGGTAGCATTATTGTCCAATATGATGCTAACACGATTTCTTCTGGCATTCAAATTAATCGAATGCCACAGTCCATCATTCAGATTGACACCTGGAGAAATGAGATATCCGATTAACATGGGATCAACACAATTCTTTCACGAGGCCACAGATTTATGTATAACAAGTTGCTCTCTGATTTACTGAGGCAGACTGACATATGGGTGATTCTTAATCCCTGTTTGGTAGGCAGGTATGATGTAAAACCCTAAAATTCTCAAACACCGTTCCAGCCTACTTATATCAGAGGTTTGCAGAAACTGACAAGGTGCAGGAAAACAAATTATGCTGAGGAAACAAATTTTCAATGTTAAAAGAAATGAAATAAAAGATCATCTTGAAATGTCAGCTCAGTTTTTCTTACCACAAATATTGTGTCACAGATATGAGATCCGATGCAGATTGGGAGCCCGATTTGTTGAGCACCTTCCCTCTGTCTGCTACAAAAGGCAGGATCTCCTGATGTCTACCCATTTAAATTTAACTTCCCATTCCTACTCTGACATGTCAGTCGATGGTCTACTGTTATGATGCTGCCAAGCCGAGGCTGGAGGAGTAACATCTCATGCTCTGGGTAACCTCCAGCTTGATGGCATAAACATCGATTTCTCTAACTTCTGTTTTTTCAACCCCTCCCTCCTCTTTCTTTTTCCATTTCCCATTCTGATTACCTTCTTACTTCTTGCCTTCTCTTTACCTGCCCCTCACCTTCCTCTGTTTCCCCTCCCCTCCTTCACTCCTTTTTATCAGATTCCTTCTTCAGCTCTTTATCTCTTCCACCTGTTCCCTCTCAGCATTTCACTTCATCCTCCCCCTCACCCACCCACTCAAATTGTCCCCCTCCCTGCCAGATTGTACTTCCCCTTCCTCTCACACCTTTTTGTATGGAGTCTGCTCCCTCCTTTCCAGTCCTGCTAAAGGATCTCTGCCAGAATTGTTGACTGTTTATTTCCCTCTGTGGATGGTGCACAACTTCTTGAGTTACTCTGGCATTTTGTGTGTGTTGTCTCACCTGTTACTTTTTCTTCAGAGTTTTTAAATTTACCACTTTCTTCATACTTTGCAGATTTAACCCAGACTAGCGTGCACGATGAAGCTTTAGAAAACCCAATAGGACAAGGGAGGTGATGGTAACTCTAGAGAGAAGGTAGTTGTTAAAGGAGGAAAAGGAGTGAAGGCTATCCAACTCCCTCACTCACAATCCTTAAATTAACCTTTACCTGTGGGACTAGACAGCCACTCTGCCAGAACTGTCTGTTACTTCACACATTGGAATAAGAATTGGTTTATTATTCTCACGTGTATGAAGGTACGGTGAAAAGGTTGCCTTGCATACCATCCATACAGTTCATTTCATTACACTGAGGCGTAACAAGGTAACACAAGGTAAAGGTTCCTAATGTTGACATAGACCAGGGTGGTAGTGGGGATAAACTCCCACTTCCTATAGAGTGCTCCAAATGGGTGCTCAACAGCCTCTGACACCCAAGTCCAACTCTTGGCCTTCACGTGTGGCTTAGCTACTAGGCCCGGCAGAACTGTTTCTACTGACAAGGGGCAAAGGCAGACCACTGGCACCTCAAAACCAGTTGCTTCGGACAGCTGGGGCTCATCAGCCTTGGATGGCAGCCTGCCTAGGAGAGGGAAAACTGATTTTAAACCTCTGCTGTCTTGGGGCCATACTCACCCATGGGAAAGGCTTCGGGAGTAAACCCTGAGGAAGAAATCCGGAGCTGGGATCCATAAGGCAATTTGATGTTGTTTACAGTTTCACTCTGGCAACTTCTGTGACGACACTGGTGCCAAGCTGTATCGGCACTTGCCCTTCCTTCGGACTACATCAGGGACATGGAGAGGAGGAACCCGCTGCATGGGCAGCAGCTGGTTCTTCAAATCTACCCACCCAGGCTTGCACCCCGGAGAAGACACAGTCCACCAGCGGTGGAAACCCAATATCCCCTGGGATCGACGGCTGCCTACAGCTCAACAAGGTAAAGCTATAACAGAATGTGGAATAAAGTGCAACAACTAAAGAGAAAGTGCAATCCAAGTAGACAACATGGTGCAAGATTACAAAGAGGTATATTGTGAGATAAGTGTCCACCTCACTGTAATGATCTAGTCAAGGTCTTATAACAGTGGGGTAGAAGCTGCTCTGAAGCCTGGTGGCATGTGCTTTCATGTTATTGTATCTTCTGCCTGATGGAGAAGAGAGAGTAGGAAACATTCCAAGTGGTCACTAATTGACAAGTTATTCCCTTCCCTGGGGTCGTACTTCAAAACACATGAACACATGAGATAGGAACAGAAGGAGGTCAATCTGTTCATCAACATTTCTCTACCATTCATTAAGATCTGTCACATCAATTCCATAATTACATCTACCAATAACTTCATAATTTAATTTACCAATAATCTATTAGCCTCTGCATTGAAAATATTTTAAAAACATGGTACCTTCAAAGGTTCCTACTTCTCATTGCTACCACCTAGGAGGAGATACCGGAGCCCAAGGACACATACTCAACATTTCAGGTACAGCTTCCTCCCATCTGCCATCAGATTTCTGAATGGATATTGAATCCACAAACACTGCCTCAGTACTTTTTCATCTCTTTTCACGCTACTTATTTAATTTTTTTAATATATATATATATACACACACACGCACACACACACATTTTTCGCTCTTCGATTGTCCATTGAAATCCGATGACGACATCCACTCCTTTAACGGTGAGATCTTTGATGACTATACAGTCCTATCCTGGACCCACATACATATACACACACACACACACACACACTTCTTTCTGTAATTTATAATTTCTACTATGTATTGCAATGTACTGCTGCTGAAATACAGCAAATTTCATGATGTATGCCTATGATATTAATGTGATTCTGATACTCAGACAAGAAAAAAAAACATTCTCTCATCTAAATTAAATGGACAACCCGTGACTTGTTTTTAAAAAAAAACTCATAATACTAGGTTCTTCCAAATATCTTCTCCATGTCCACCCTGTTGGGTTCCCTCTAAGTAATCCATCTTTTAATCAAGTCTTGTCTCATTCATCTAAACTTTCAAGGATAAAAGTCCAAACTGTCCAACTGTTCCTCATAATACAACTTGGCCATTGTGGGTATTAGTCCATTAATCCTTGTCTGAACTGCATCCAATTTTTAAAATATTTCTTCCTTTCAAGATTACTCCTAATGCAGCTTCAAAATACTATCTATTGTTAAAAATGACTATTACATGCACCTCATCACCCCTCTAGTTTTATGCAATCCATCTCCACATTGAATAATTTACAGTAGCCTGCAATATGCCGGCATACCTATGGGATACAGTTGTTGCTGAACTTTGTGGACATGCTATGTTGGCATGGTGATGCACATGTGCTGCCCCCAGGGCATAAGACCATAAGACATAAGAGCAGAATTAGGCCATCTGGCTCATCGAGTCTGCTCCACCATTCAACCTTGACTGATCCTTTCTTTTGCTCCTCCTCAACCCCAGTTCCCTGCCTTCTCCCCATAACCTTTGATACCATGTCCAATCAAGAACCGATCAATCTCTGCCTTAAATACACCCCATGACCTGGCTTCCACAACTACATGTGGCAATAAATTCCACAAATTCACCATCCTTTGGCTAAAGAAATTTCTCCGCATCTGTTTTGAAAGGGTGCCCCTGTATCTTGAGGCTGTGCCCTCTTGTTCTCTCCCACCGTGGGAAATATCCTTTCCACATCTACTCTGTCTAGGCCTTTCAACATTCGAAAGGTTTCAATGAGATCCCCCTTCCTCCTTTTCCCTGTACCCTGCTGTATTGTTTTTACCCTCTATCTTCACAAGCCTCCCAGAGCCTGCTGTAGTGAAGCATCCCTACAGTATCATGTAGCCATCACAATGGATCACAGTAGGGATGGTGTGTTTTTGATGATGTCTGGTGTATGGCTTATGCCAAACATAGTGTTTAGTCTGATGGTCAAAAAGCTCAATTTTGGTTTCATCAGACCATAGAATCTTCTTCCAGCTGACTTCAGAGTCTCCCACATGTCTACTGGGAAACTCTAGCTGAGATTTCATGTGAGTTGTTTTTAACAGTGGCTTTCTCTATGCCACTCTCCCACAAAGCTGCAACTAGTGAAGCACCTGGGCAAAAATTGTTGTATGTGCAGTCTCTCACATTTCTGCTACTGAAGCTTGTATCACCTCCAGTGTTGTCATAGGTCTCTTGGTGGACTCCCTCACTAGTCATTTTGCATACTCACTAAGTTTTTGTGGATGGCCTGCTCTAGGCAGATTTACAGCTGTACCATATTCTGTCAATTTCTTGAAAATTGACTTAACTGAAACTCCAAGAAATAGTCAGTGACTTGGAAATTTTCTTGTATCTATCTCCTGACTTGTGCTTTTTAATAATCTTTTTGCAGAGTTGTTTGGAATATCCTTCGTCTTTATGGTGTCATTTTTGCTAGGATACTGACTCACCAGCTGTTGGGCCTTTCAGACATAACTGTATTTTTACTACAATCAATTGAAGCACGATAACTGCACACAGGTGATCCCCATTTAACTAATTATGTGACTTCTAAAACTAATTGGCTGCACCAGTGATGATTTGATGAGTCATATTAAAGGGAGTGAATGCATGCAATCAATTATTTTATGTTTTATATTTGTAGTTAACTTAGATCACTGTGTAGAAATTTGTTTTCACATTGACACTTTTCTGTTGATCAATGTCAAAAAAGCCAAATTAAATTCACTGTGATTCAATGTTGTAAAACAATAAAACATGTAAACTTCCTGGGAGGGGGGTGAATACATTTTATAGGCACTGTGCATATGTAAACAAATAGTGCAAAAACAGACGGAAAAATTACTGTGATAGTGTTCATGCATTCATTGCCCATTCAGAAATCTGTTCGCAGGGGGGTAAGAAGCTATTCCTAAAACTCCGACTGTGTGTCTTTAGGCTTCTGTTCATCCTCCCTGATAGTAGCAACGAAAAGAGAGCATATGTTGGGTGATAGTTGTCAATAAAGATGGAATATGAATCTCACTCAATCTTTCCTCATAAGACCTGCTCTCTAGTCCAGTCAGCATCCTGGTAAATCTCTTCTGTATTTTCTTTCAAACTTCCATGCTCTTCATACAATAAGGCAATTGGAACTGAACACAATACTCTAACTGTGGTCTAACCACGGTTTTATAGAGCTGCATCATTACCTTGTGGCCCTTGAAGCCAATCACCTGACTAATGAAGGCCAGCAAATCATGCATCTTTTTATCCACCTGTCTACTTGTGTGGGAACTTTGAGGAATCTATGGACTTGGACGACAAGATTTTTGAATTGACACTGAGCCAAACCATGAACACTTCCTCACTTTTTGCGTGACTTATTTTTTAATATAAATATATATTTCTTGTTATATTTTATGGATTTGTTTAATGTATTCCACTGTACTGCTGATACAAAACAGATTTCACAACATATGTCAGTGATACGAAACCTGACTCTAATTGCGATTCTGTGCTAAGGCTTTTCTCCTTGGAGTGATGGAGGATGAGGTGACTTGATAGATGTATATAAGGTTATGAGAGGCATAAATAGAGTGGATACCCAGTATAACATTGCCAGGCAATGGTCAGTAGCAGGGGCATCTGTTTAAAGTGAGAGGAGGAAAGTTTAGGGGATATGCCAAAGGTATAGAGTTTTTTTTTTACCAGAGAGCCATTAATGCCTAGAACACAATGCTGCAGGTGGTGGAAGAGGCTGATAAACAAGAAATAGAGATTTTTAGATTGGTACATGGAGGCAAGAGTGCAATGGGATGTGTAGGAAAGAAGGGATAGATTAATCATGGTAAAAGGAAATCTGCAGTTGTTGGAAATTCAAGCAACACACACAAAATGCTGGTGGAACACAGCAGGCCAGGCAGCATCTATAGGGGGAAGCACTGTCGACGTTTCGGGCCAAGACCCTTCGTCAGGACTAACCGAAAGGAAAGATAGTAAGAGATTTGAAAGTAGGAAGGGGAGGGGAAAATGTGAAATGATAGGAGAAAACCGGAGGGGGTGGGGTGAAGCTGAGAGCCGGAAAGGTGATTGGCAAAAGGGATACAGAACTGGAGAAGAGAAAGGATCATGGGACAGGAGGCCTAGGGAGAAAGAAAGGGGGAGGGGAGCATCAGAGGGAGATGGAGAACAGGCAGTGTGATGGACAGAAAGAGAGAGAAAAAAAGGAGGGGGGAAAAAAACTAAATATATCAGGGATGGGGTAAGAAGGGGAGGAGGGGCATTAATGGAAGTTAGAGAAGTCAGTGTTCATGCCATCAAGTTGGAGGCTACCCAGCCGGAATATGAGGTACTATTCCTCCAACCTGAGTGTGGTTTCACCTTGACAGTAGAGGAGGCCATGGATAGACATATCAGAATGGGAATGGGATGTGGAATTAAAATGTGTGGCCACTGGGAGATCCTGCTTTCTCTGGTGGACAGAGCGTAGGTGTTCAGCAAAACGGTCTCCCAGTCTGTGTCAGGTCTCCCCAGTTGGCATGAACATTGACTTCTCTAACTTCTGTTAATGCCCCTCCTCCCCTTCTTACCTCATCCCTAATATATTTAGTTTTTTTTCCCCTCTCTTTTTTTCTCTCTCTTTCTGCCCATCACTCTGCCTGTTCTTCATCTCTCTCTGGTGCTCCCCTCCCTCTTTCTTTCTCCCTAGGCCTCCTGTCCCATGATCCTTTCCCTTCTCCAGCTTTGTATCCCTTTTGCCAATCACCCGCTCTCCGCTTCACACCACCCCCTCTGGTCTTCTATCATTTTGCATTTTCCCCTCCCCCTCCTACTTCCAAATCTCTTACTATCTTTCCTTTCGGTTAGTCCTGACGAAGGGTCTCAGCCCGAAAAGTCAACAGATTAGTCATGGAGTAGATTTACACAGGTTGGCACAACATTGCAGGCCAAAGGGCCTGCACTCTACACTGCTATGTTCTAACTACAAAAGGATTGTTGTAAAGTGAGTTCTGGGATTTAGGAAGAAACTGGGATGTACTGTATTTCTAAGGTTGAATGGTCTGTGATTGGGAAGGGAACTGACCAGTGGAGGAGTTCCAATGTTTATGCTTTCTTTGGCATGTTTTCAAAGATTAGCTTTATTTGTCACATGTACATGGAAACATCAGAATATATAATACACTGTGTCATTTGCATCAATGATGCACATCGTCCAAGAATGTTACCATGATTAACACATCATCAAATCTACTATCTGTGCACCTTTGGAATGTATTTGGGAGCAAACCCACATGGTGACAGAGAAAATGTACAAACTTCTTACAGACAGCGGTGAGAAATTAACCCTATCCAATGAAGTTGCTTAGCATTATGCCAACTGTTTGGCTAGAATGAGTGGATGAAATGGAGGGGGAGTAACTGAAGTAATACAGTAATCATGGAGCAGGGAAGGAGAAGAAAATACCAAGAATATTTAATTTACCTATTCCCATATGTGAAAGAGCCAAAAGACTGGTAGCGTGGCTTCCAAATGTTGAGCTGAAGATGAAGGTGTGTGAGAAGAACAATGTATTAACCACTTAATTAGATACACCTGTGCTCCTGCTAGTTAATGGAAATATCCAATCAACATATCATGTGGCAGCAACTTGGTGCATAAAAAATATGCAGTCACAGTGAAGAGGTTCTGTTGTTGTTCAGACCAAACTTCAGAATGAGGAAGAAATGTGATCTAGGTCAGTGGTCCCAAACCTCCGGGCTGCGGACCTAGGTGACTTTGACTGTTGAATGATTGCTGGTGCCAGATGAAGTGGTCTGAGTGTCTCAGAAACTGCTGGCTCCTGAGATTTTCACACACAGCAATCTCTGGAGTTTACAGAAAATGCTGTGAAAAACAACAAAAAAAATCCCATGAAAAAATCCACTGAGCCTTCTTAATGAGTGATGTCAGAACAGAATGATTCAAACTGATAGGAAAGGAACAGTAACTGAAATAGTCTGGCACTGTAACAGTGGTGTGTGGAAAAAAAATACATCTCTGATTGCAAAACTTGTCAATCCTAGAAGTTGTTGGGCTGCAGCAGCAGAAGCCCACACTGGGTTCCACTTCTCTATGTCATTAAGTAGCCACTGAATGTAAGGTTTCTTGCAGCAATGAAGGCTAGGTTAAGATTATAGTCAACATTCAGTTTATGGCTATTGTGACTACTTCATAGAAATGCAGATGGTCAAAGACAATGTTTTTAATATTCATATTTTAGTTCACATAGCCTGACAGTATGGTGGTTGCAGATTCAACTGGACTTTTGAAAGTGAATTGGATAAATACTTGAAAGCGAAAAAAGTCTATGCTTATTAGGAAGGAGCGGCAGATTAAGCAGACCAGGTTAGAATTCAAAAAGCTGTCACCTGACCTGAATGGCCACTTTCTGTGGTAATGTGATAGCGGTTATTTTTTATGTTTTATTTAGAAATGCAACATGATAGCAAGTTCTTTCAGCCTCATGAGCCTGCCACCCAGTTACACCGATGTGATCAAATAGCCTTTACTACTTTGGAATATGGGAGGAGGGAGGACAGCAGTGAACCTGGAAGAAATCCAAGTGGTCATGGGGAGAATGTACAAATTCCTTGCAGGCAGCAGTGGGAATGGAGCCTGGGTCACTGGTGCTGTAATAGCTTTACGCTAACCATTACACTACCATGTCACCCTATGCATATTCAACAGGATGTTCAAAATAAATTTTGATAGATATTCTTTTAAAATGCTTGTGGATTGGGGGATTGAGACAAACTGGATTAGTCTTCAAAAAAACTGTCACGTTCTTGGTGGACTCAATGTTCTCTTTCTATGCTGATGTGACACTGATTCTAAATGAGGTGAGACAATAAGCAGCCTGTGAAGAATAAGCCAGCAAAGGTAAGGAGACTGTGGGGCTCTTAACAAAAAGGAAAGAAAGTATGCAAATAAACATTGGAGATGTTGATGCTAGGGAAGGAGGTTTGGATTAGCTTTTGTTGAATGTGTATTAAATCAGACAAGAAGGATCAGAAAATATGGAGTAAGAATTGAAAGAAAAGGCAGTAGAAAGAAATCAGAAGGGCCAGATAAAAACCTGTCAGTTAAAGAAAGTGAAAATTGAAATGATTAAGATTAGGAACTTAGCTTAATGCCAAAGAAGCTTAGAAAAGGGTTTAAGATGTTAACTGAATAGCTGGAATGAGTCAATTACGAGTATTTCTTCTGTGGAATTATTGGAATGAATATTTGCACAAATGTGCAAAAAGGATGAATGATAAAATGGAAGGTCAGGAGAAATTTTTAGGACAACCAGTTCAGAACAAATGAATGAGGAAAAAACTTCAGAGCTTTTATCAAGAATATAATACTTCCATTTGCAAAAGCAAGGCAACTTGGGTTCCTTTAACTGATTAAGCGCTGTACTATAGTAAATAATGCTTATTAAATGTTCTTTTAACTGGAGTTTTTTCAAGTCAAGCCATATTTATTGTCATGTACACAAATATGGTGAAGAATAGATTTAATGTAAAGCTTGCCTGCAGCAGTTTCAGATACATACACAAAACATAAATGATCAAGACAATGTAAAAAACTGTGCAAAACAAGACATGGGTGCAATATAAGCACTAGTTTCAAACCCAACTTCAAAGTGGATTACCTTAAGCTAGTTCCTTAACCAAAGTAGCAGACATTCCATGGTCAACTGCTCCTTGTTTAGATGCATGCAACAGTAAGACATGTATGTACCCAATGGAAATGAATTGTCATCATTCAGAAACATAAATTCTTTTTCCCTCTGCTTCTTTTAACCTCTTTTGCTGAGTGTTTCCAGCATACTTTTTAACTTCATATTCATAGGTATCCAAATTTCAAAACAGGAATAGTAGTTCTACATATCTTTATTAGAGATGTAGCACAATAACAGGTGTTTCCAGCCCAATTACACCATGTGACCAATTAATCTACTAACCCATACGTCTTTGGAATGTGAGAGGAACCCCACACGGGATTGAAACCCATCCGGGTGCACCTGTTTTTTCCCTATAGTCATGGGGAGAATATACAGACTCCTTAATTCAGCTGTAGAATTGAAGCTGGGTCACTGCTGCTGTAGTAGTGTTATGTTAACTGCTGTACTACTGTGCCACTCTTAAGAACATGAGAATAAACCAACCTGGAACATTAGCCCAGAACAAGATTAATTGCAGACCACCCATTTTATACTAGTCTTCTATTGCGAGAAGTTGAATATTCAGTTAAAATCTCTAAAAGGTTATCTAGGAGGCCCTGTAGCGCAGCAGTTACCACAACATTGTTGTAGCACAGAGCATCGGATTGCAGAGTTAATTCTGGCATTGTCTATAAGGATTTGTACGTCCTTGCTGCCCCGACCATGTGGATTTCCTCCGGGTGCTCCTGTTTCTTCCCAGGAGGCTAATTGGTCATTGTAAATTAGGCTCGTGTCCAATAGGTGGGTTGCTGAGTGGTGCAGCTCATTGCATGCTGGAATGATCTGCTCCATGCTGTATCTCTAGATAATATAATTAAAATACAAGCTTATTTCTTCTATCCATGCTGCATTAAAATCATAATTTGTATTTAGCTCTCCACGTACATATATTTAATTGAGATGAAAGACTTCAGTCTTTTTATTTTGTTATTCATGTTTCAGGATGAGAGTATCACTGGCAAAGTAAATGTTTTGTATTCATTCCCCTTAAGGGTGCTTGTGGATATTTTTCTTGAAATGCTACTGACTTTCCGATGAGGGAATACATTTTTATTTAGAGTCATGCAACATGGAAACAGGCCATTTGGCCCACCACATGCATGCCACCCTGTGGGCACTCATCTATTTAATGCCATCTCCTGGCCTTCTGTGCATTGGTGCATTTAGTTCTCATCTAGATATTTCTTCAGTAATGTCACCTCTCCACAATTTTGCTACTCCAAATCCTGCTGACTGTTGGAAGTCTCACTCATGAATGTGATCATCCTTTTCTTTTTCCTCAGTTCACCAAGATTGCCTTAGTAGATGAGCTCTCCAGTATGTCCTCTCTCAGCACAGCCATGATATTTTACCGAACGAATAATGCCACCCTTCCCACTTTAATACCTCTCCCTCATGTCTAAAACAAAGGAACTTTATAACACTCAGCTGCCAGTCCTGCCCCTCCCACAACTAATTCTCACCAATGGCTGCAACATTGTGCTTCATGTTTTTTTATGTTCTAAGCTCATCTGCCTTAATTACAATACCTGCATCAAATATACACTGCCCAGAACACTAGTGCCACCATGTTCAGCCTTTCAATTGCTGTCTTTCATGCCTGGCATGTAGGCTTAACATTGACTTTCCAATTTTGTTTTATTTACATCTGAGGTTGGGAGAAGTTACCTGCAGTCCACTGTATCTATACCTCTCTAAATTTTATGTTCCTCAATCATGCCCTCTATCAACCTCATCCATTTCAGAGAAAGCAGACAATTGCCACACCCATTTCTCCTTATAATTGGACTGCTCTGTCCCAGACAACTTTCTGCACCCTCTCCATTGTTATATTCATCTTTATCCTCCTCCCAAACCCCACTCTCACAGTCCACCAGCAGCTCCACAACCCAATGGATTTTGTAATGTTTCAATGGAGTGATAAGATGTTGTGCTAATGTGCCCACTCAGATAGTCCCAATTCCCTGCATTCAACCCACATCCCTACAATTCCCTCCCATCCTTGTAGCTATCATTTGATTCTAAATGATACTCTTGTATCTGTCTCAAACACTTCCTCTGAAAGTTCATCTCTGAGAAAATGTTGTTCCTTGTGTCCTTCTTAGTCTCACTCTAACCCTATTCCCCCTAGTTCTGGACTCTCCAATCATGGGTAAAAGACTATTACCATCTGACTTTATCTTGCCTCATGATCTTAACTACTTCTAAAAGGTCACCCTCTCATTCTTTGATGTTCCAGGGAATAAATTCCTAACTCGGCCAACATCTCCCTGTAACTCTGGTCTTCTAGTCTTGGTAACCTCCTCACAAATCTTTTGTACCTTTCCAGGTTAATCATGTATCTTCTATAACAAGATGACCAAAACTGTACATAGTACTCCAAGTGCAGTCTCACCATTGACTTATGCAACTTCAACACAATATCCCAAATCCCGTACTCGGTGCCCTGACTAATGAAGGCCAGCCAGTAGACTAAATAACATTTTTATTATTTCTGTCACTGCTTTTAACAAGCTTCTAGATCCACTTCTAGATCTCTCTGCTCTGTTACGTTTCCTAGTGCCCTACCATTGACTGTACAAAATGCATTATGTCACACTTATTTCATAAAAATCCATTTGCCAGTTCTCAACACACTTCCCTAATGTATCAAGATCCCACTATAATCAATGATAACCTTTTGACTCTCAACAAAACCTTCTAAAGCTCCAAAGGCCAGTGAGTGAGTGGGCCAGTGAAGGAGTGGAGATTTGAGGCTTTGACGAGAAAAGGCAGAGGATGAGCTTGTTCCCAGTTAGTCTTTACAATGCCTCCTGAGATGGTGATGTACCTCTCCTGTGAGATGTGGCAGTCTTGGGGGAACTCCCCTCTCCCGCAGAGTCACATCTGCCAGAAGTGCTTGCGGCTGGGCGATCTGGAAGACCGTGTGAGGAATCTGGAGCAGCAGCTGGATGACCTTCCACTCATAAGGGAGAATGAGGCAGTCATAGATGAGAGCTACAGGGAGGTAGTCACACCTAGGCTGCAGGAAGCAGGTTGTTGGGTGACAGTCCGAGGGGGGAAGCGAAGGAGAGCAGACAGGTAGTGCAGAGCACCCCTGTAGCCATTCCCCTGAATAATAAGTTTCCCATCCTGGATACTGTTGTTGATGATGACCGACCGGGTGTGAGCCATGGTGGCAGGGCCTCTGGCACCGAGTCTGACCCTGTGGTGCAGAAGGATGGGACGGAGGAGAGGAGAGCTGTCGTCATTGGAGACTCTATAGTCAGGGGAGCAGACAGGAGATTTTGTGGATGTGAGAAGGAAACCCGCATGGTTTGTTGCCTCCCGGGTGCCAGGGTCCGGGATGTCTCTGACCGGGTTCATGACATCCTGGTACGAGAGGGGAAGCAACCAGAAGTCGTGATACGTGTTGGGACCAACGACATAGGCAGGAAGAGGGATGAGGTCCTGAAGTGTGAGTTTCAGGAACTAGGCAGAAGGCTGAAGAACAGGACCTCAAGGGTGACGTTCTCAGGATTGCTGCCAGTACTATGAGATAGTGATGGAAAGAATTGGAGGAGATGGCAGTTGAATGCGTGGCTGAGGAATTGGTGCAGGGGGCAGGGTTTTAGATTTTTGGATCATTGGGATCGCTTCTGGGGAAGGTGGGAATTGTACAGATTGGATGGGTTGCACCTGAACTCAAGGGGGAGCAATATCCTTGCTGGTAGGTTTGCTAGCAGGGTTCGGGAGGGTTTGAATTAATTTGCAAGGGGGATGGGACCTGGAGCGATAGAGCAGTGAAAGAAGTGCATGGAGTAAAGCCAGATCTAACATATAGAGAGGCTTTGAGGAAAGAGCTGCAGAATAAAAGGTGTAAAGGTAGTAAGGTAGAAGGGCTAAAGTGTGTGTACTTCAATACAAGAAGCATCAGGAACAAAGTTGATGAACTGAGAGCTTGGATACATACATGGAATTATGATGTAGTGTCCATTACAGAGACTTGGCTGGCACCAGGACAAGAATGGATTCTCAATATTCCTGGATTTCAGTGCTTTAAAAGGGATAGAGAGGGGGGAAAGGGGGAGGAGGGGTGGCATTACTGGTCAGGGATACTATTACAGCTGCAGAAAGGGTGGGATCCTCTTTTGAGCCAGTATGGGTGGAAGTCAGGAACAGGAAGGGAGCAGTTATTCTACTGGGGGTATTCCATTGGCCCCCTGGTAGCAGCAGAGATACCGAGGAACAGATTGGGAGGCAGATTCTGGAAAGGTGTAAAAATAACAGGGTTGTTATCATGGGTGACTTTAACTTCCCTAATATTGATTGGCACTTGATTAGGTCCAAAGGTTTAGATGGGGCAGAGTTTGTTAAGTGTGTCCAGGATGGATTCCTGTCACAGTATGTTGACAGGCTGACTAGGGGGAATGCCATACTAGATCTAGTATTAGGTAACAAACTGGGTCAGGTCACAGATTTGTCAGTGGGTGAGCATCTGGGGGACAGTGATCACTGCTCCCTAACATTTATCATTATTGTGGAAAAGAATAGAACAAGAGAGGATAGGAAAATTTTTAATTGGGGAAGGGCAAATTATGAGGCTATACGGCTAGAACTTGCAGGTGTGAATTGAGATGATGTTTTTGCAGGGAAATGTACTATGGACATGTGGTCGATGTTTAAGGATCTCTTGCAGGATGTTAGGGATAAATTTGTCCTGGTGAGGAAGATAAAGAATGGTAGGGTGAAGGAACCATGGGTGACAAGTGAAGTGGAAAAACTAGTCAGGTGGAAGAAGACAGCATACATGAGGTTTAGGAAGCAAGGATCAGATGGGTCCATTGGGGAATATAGGGTAGCAAGAAAGGAGCTTAAGAAGGGGCTGAGGAGAGCAAGAAGGAAGGAATGAGAAGGCCTTGGTGAGTAGGGTAAAGGAAAACCCCAAGGCATTCTTTAATTATGTGAAGAACAAAAGGATGACAAGAGTGAAGGTATGAGCAATTAGAGATATAAGTGGGAAGATGTGCCTGGAGGCTGTGGAAGTGAGCAAGGTCCTCAATGAATACTTCTCTTTGGTATTCACCACTGAGAGGGAACTTAATGATGGTGAGGACAATATGAGTGAGGTTGATGTTCTGGAGCATGTTGATATTAAGAGAGAGGAGGTGTTGGATTTGTTAAAATACATTAGGATGGACAAGTCCCCGGGGCCTGATGGAATATTCCCCATGCTGCTCCACAAGGAGAGGGAAGAGATTGCTGAACCTTTGGCTAGGATCTTTATGTCCTCATTGTCCTTGGGAATGGTACCGGAGGATTGGAGGGAGGTGAATGTTGTCCCCTTATTCAAAAAAGGTAGTAGGGATATTCCAGGTAATTATAGACCAGTGAGCCTTATGTCTGTGGTTGGAAAACTGTTGGAAAAGATGATTAGAGATAGGATCTATGGGTATTTAGAGAATCATGGTCTGATCAGTGACAGTCAGCATGGTTTTGTGAAGGGCAGATCGTGCCTAACAAGCCTGAAAGAGTTCTTTGGGGAGGTGACCAGGCATATAGATGAGGGTAATGCAGTGGATGTGATCTACATGGATTTTAGTAAGGCATTTGACAAGGTTCCACATGGTAGGCTTATTCAGAAAGTCAGAAGGCATGGGATCCAGGGAAGTTTGGCCAGATGGATTCAGAATTGACTTGCCTGCAGTAGGCAGAGGGTTGTGGTGGAGGGAGTACATTCAGATTGGAGGGTTCTGACTAGTGGTGTCCCACAAGGATCTGTTCAGGGACTCTACTTTTTGTGATTTTTATTATCGACCTGGATGTGGGGTTAGAAGGGTGGGTTGGGGAGTCAGCTGGAGACGCTCATGGAGTGAGTACCGTTTTGGATTCGCTCCATAACTTTTACTTTTTTTAACCTTTGATCACCCTTATTCAGCTTATTTTTACCTATACCGAAAGTTTCTTTATTCTTTTTTTTTTTGGATTTACTGCCAAGCGTTTGTTGTGAACTTTTGATGATATGCAAACAGAAATGTCTCTCAGGTCTAAGGGACGGGATCCCGGACGTAATCCGAACGGTAACGGAAAAAAGCAGGCTCCGACAGAAGGGTGGGTTGGCAAGTTTGCAGATGACACAAAGGTTGGTGGTATTGTGATAGTGTAGAGGATTGTCAAAGATTGCAGAGAGACATTGATAGGATGCAGAAGTGGTCTGAGAAGTGGCAGATGGAGTTCAACCTGGAGAAGTGTGAGGTGGTACACTTTGGAAGGACAAACTCCAAGGCAGCATATAAAGTAAATGGCAGGATACTTAGTAGTGTGGAGGAGCAGTGGGATCTGGGGGTACATGTCCACAGATCCCTGAAAGTTGCCTCACAGGTAGATAGGGTAGTTAAGAAAGCTTATGGGGTGTTAGATTTCATAAGTCGAGGGATAGAGTTTAAGAGACACGATGTAATGATGCAGCTCTATAAAACTCTAGTTAGGCCACATTTGGAGTACTGTGTCCATTTCTGGTCGCCTCACTATAGGAAGGATAGGAAGGATGTGGAAGCATTGGAAAGGGTACAGAGGAGATTTACCCGGATGCTGCCTGGTTTAGAGAGTATGCATTATGATCAGAGATTAAGGGCTTTACTCTTTGGAGAGAAGGAGGATGAGAGGAGACATGATAGAGGTGTACAAGATATTAAGAGGAATAGACAGAGTGGACAGCCAGCGCCTCTTCCCTAGGGCACCACTGCTCAGTACAAGGGGACATGGCTTTAAGGTAAGGGGAGGGAAGTTCAAGGGGGATATTAGAGGAAGGTTTTTCACTCAGAGATTGGTTGGTGCGTGGAATGCACTGCCTGAGTCAGTGGTGGAGGCAGATACACTAGTGAAGTTTAAGAGACTACTAGACAGGAGGAATTTAAGGTAGGGGTTTATATGGGAGGCAGGGTTTGAGGGTCAGCACAACATTGTGGGCCGAAGGGCCTATAAAAGATTGTGTCATCCACAAACTTACTGCTCAAGCCTTGTGCATCTGCGTTCAAATCATTTACATGAGTAACAGATAATAAGGGTCCAAACACAGAACCCTGTGGCATACCACTAGTCACTGACCTCCATTCTGAGGAACAACGTGCGAACAGTACCCTCTACTTCATTAACTGCCACAGATGGTTGTGGAAACCAAGTCATTGGGTATAGCTAAAGTGGAGGTTGATAGATAGGTTCTTGATTACTCAGAACATCGATGGGATTGAGAGGGAAAATAAATTAGCCATGATGGAATGGTGAGTAGACATGATAGGCCAAATGGCCTAATCCTGTTCCTATATCTTATGGTCTTCCTAACTCATAACTAATTTTCAATCCACCTATCTCTTCCTGGATTCCATGGGATCAAACATCCCAGACCAAACCAGCTGACCATACAGGACCTTGACAAAGGACTTGCTACAGTTCAACAGACAACATCCACTACCCTACCCACATCTACCCTTTTGGTTACCTCTTCAAAATACTCCAAAAGATTTTTCAAGCAAGACGTTTCATGCACAAAGCTAAGATGAATACTCTTAATAAACATTGTCTATCCAAGTGATGGTAGATTCTGTCCTTCAGAATTCCCTCCAGTAACTTTCCCACAACTGATTGTAGAATTATATATTCAAGACAAGGTTGGATGGATTTTTGCATAGTAGGGGAATTATGGGTTGTGGGGAAAAGGCAGGTAGGTGGAGATGAGTCCATGGCCAGAGCAGCCATGATCTTCCTGAATGATGGAGCAGGCTTGACTGGCCAGATGGCTGACTCCTGCTTCTATTTCTTATGAATGGCCTGTAGTCCCCAATTTATCCTTGCTGCCTTTCTAGTTTTCTGGACTTTCACCAGAGGCTAACAATAAAAAAAATATCTCTGCAGAAATCTCCAAAATTTGAATAACGTTGGCATTTTGGGTTGAGAACTTCATCAGGATTGGTAAGTATGGGGAAGATACCAGAATATAAAGTTGGGGGTGGGGAAGAAGGACAAGGTAGAAGGTGATAGTTGAAGCCAGGTAAGTGGGAAAGGTAAAGGGCTGGAGAAGAAGGAAGCTGATAGGAGAGGAGAGTTGACCATTGGAGAAAAGGAAGAAAGAGGGGCACTAGGAGGAGATGATAGGCTGGTGAAGAGAAGAGGTAAAAGACAAAGCAGGGAATAGAAGAAGACGGAAGATGGAAGATAAAAGAAAAAAAAGGAAAAATAAAATTACTGGAAGGAGAAATCAACGTTCGTGCCATCAGGTTGAGGGATACCTAACAGAACATGAGATATTGCTCCTTCACCAAGGAAGGCCTCATTGCAGCAAAAGAGGAGGCCATGGACTGACATGTCAGAATAGAAATGAGAAAAGGAATTAAATCAGTTGACTACTGGGAAATTCTACTTTTGGAAGATGCGGCAGAGATGCTTAACCTAATATATCCTAATAGGAACATGCTACCACAATCTCACATTTGCTACTTATTCTTTCCCTGCACAGAAGCTCGCCAAATGACCCAATTATTAGTGAACCTGATTTACTATCAAAGATGCATATGTCACCATTTTCTTCCAGGCATTCACAGTAGAACAAAGAAATACAATAGAATAAATGAAAGACTACACAGGAACAAAGACTAACAAACAACCAATGTGCAAAAGCAAAAAAATTGTGCAAAAACAAAAATAGAAAATAATAATATCAATAATAAATAATTACGTAAATAACTAATACTGAGAATGAGAGTTGTAGAAACTTAGAGATACATCATGGAATAGGCCCTTCAGGCACAACAAGCTGTACTGCTCTTCAACCCACCTATTTAACACCAACCTAATCACAGGACAATTTACAATGACAATTAACTACTAACTAGTAGGTCTTTGGACTGCCTGATGCATCATGGGAGATGGAAGTTCATAAGCAGTGAGCTGGCTGCTGGTTGTCTGCCCACCGACCCAAGTTCATTGGACATAGAGCTTGGAAAAAGCAACGCGAAACACATTTAACACCATAAATCAGTGAGTTGCTTTGTTATGTCTCCCCGCTTGCTGTGAAATGGAGACATCTCTTTTTTGAGAGATTAGCGAGAGAGAGAGACTGTGGTATGATGAATACCAGGTGAATGAGTAGTCTTTGGGGTACTGCAAGTCAGTGTCTTTATTGATGCTTTGCTGCATGCCTGAGTGGCGGGTGCTGATGCTTTTTTTTTGCTGGAGGTGGGGGGGGGGGGTTGTTGCCATGCTGTTGCTTATGTGTGGGTGGGTTAATCTGTGGGGGAGGGCTTTGGGGTTCTAACATTTAACTGTTGTTCATTCTTTGGGGAATTCCACTGTTTTTGTAGATGTTTGCGAAAAAATTTCAGGATGTATGTTGTATACATTTCTCTGATATTAAATATATCTACTGAAATAGGTACCTGGAGGAAATCCATGCATTCACAGGAAGGAGGTACAAACATCTTGTAGTCAGCATTGAAATTGATCTCCTAACTCCAAAGCTCAGAGGCATAATAGCCTCTGTTCTATGTTCTCGCAGTATCTTACAATCATGGCATCTGTTGAGTGTTGAGGTGAGTGAAGTAATCCCCGTTGGTTCAGGAGTCTGATTGATGGTTAAGAGGTAATAACAGCTGCGGAACCTGGTGATATGAGTCCAGAGGCTCCTGTTCCTCCTTCTCAATAACAATAGTGAGAAGGAGCATGGTCTGTATGATGCAGGTCCTTGATACTGAATGCAACTTACTTGTGGCATCATTCCTTGTAGATGTGCTTTTCCTGTGATGGAGTGGGCTGTATCCAACACTCTTTGTAGGCTATTTCAATAGCAGACCATACGCAACCACTCAGGATACTCATTACTGTGTATCTATAGAATTTTTTTCGAAGATTTAAATGTCATGCAAAATCCGTGCAAAGCTCTAATAAAGTAGAGGCAGTACTATGCCTTCTTTGAAATTGCACTTATGTGCTGGTCCCAGAAGAGATTGTCTGATATGATAATTCCAAAGAACTAAGAGTTTCTGAACCTGACAGTCTATGAAGCAAAATGCCTCTTCATTATCTCATTGTAGATAACCAACTCCAACAACCAGCAAAATAGACTACTGTGTTTCCTAATTTGTGACAGAGACTTCATAAAGTACTCAAATGATTATAAGAGATCTTAATACTTCCTCAACTCATGACAGATTTGTTAACAACGCAAGATCCTTCATTCTTTATTCTACAGTTCTTCCACATTTTCCATTCCCAGATGAATATTCCAGTGATACAATGTCTTGCCATGACAGACTGTTTCCTGGCTTCAAAACATCTCAGATTTGTATGCACAGTCTATTATTATTAATTGCCATATGGATTATATTTAACTGTTTATTTCACATAGAACAGTACAACACAGGAACAGGCGTTTAACCCACAAAATTTTGCCAAACTAATTAAGCCCATAGCACCTTGATTTATTTTTATTACTTGGAGATACATTGTGGAACAGGCCCTCTTCTCAATGAGCCACACCACCCAGCAAACCACTTGGTTAACTCAAAACTAATCACAGGACCATTTACAAAGATCAATTAACCTACTAACTGATGCATCATTGGACAGTGGGAGGAAACCGAAGCACCCAGAGGAATCCCACATGGTCACAGGGAGAACATACAAACTCCTTACAGATGGCACTAGAACTAAACTCCAAACTCTGATGCCAAGCTGTAATACTGCCACGCAAACTGCTACGTGACTGCAACCCATCTACCTGCACATGATTTCCGTAGAAACCCTCTGGATTAGCTTTGTATCTGTCTTGTAAGATCTCCTGGTTGAAGGTTGAAGAATATTTTTCTAAGTAGTTATTCTTTTATAGACTGTATTTATTTTCTCTCCCTGCTTTGCGTCTGCCTATTGATGGTAGTGGAGGATGCAGTGTTGGGGAACTGAGGTCCTCAGTCAAGATAATCATTGGTTTTGTTGAATTGTTTTCTTTGTAGTGGCAGGAGGTGCCCTAAACGTGATGTTATACATCCAGTGACCACTTTATTATGTACAACCATGGACCTACTGTTTCATGCAATTTTGTAATCAATCAATCATGTGGCAGCAACTCAGTGCATAAAAGCCTGCAGGTAGAGTCAAAAGGTTCAGTAATTGTGCAGACCAATCATCAGAATGGGGAAGAAATGTGATCTAAGTGATTGTGACTGTGGAATGATTGTTAGTGCCAGACAGGGTGGTTTGAGTATCTCAGAAACATCTGATATACAGGGATTTTCACATACAGCAGTCCCTAGACTTTACAGAGAATGTTGTGTAAAGCAAAAAAAAATATCAAGTGACTAGCAGTCCTGTTAGAATGCCTTATTGTGTGAAAATCTGAATCTGAATTGAAAACCTGGTAGAGTGGTGCCACAACAACAGCCTCTCACTCAATGTCAGCAAGACCAAGGAGCTGACTATTGACTTCAGGAGAAGAAAACTGAAGGTCCACGAGCCAGTCCTTATTGGGATCAAAATTGGGAGAGGGTCAGCAACTTTAAATTCCTTGGTGTTATCATTTCAGAGGACCTTTCCTGGGCCCAGCACAAAAGTGAAATTATGAAGAAAGCACAGCATCACCTTTTCTTCCTTAGAAATTTGCGGAGATGTCATGCCTAGTCTAATACTTTGACAAACCTCGATAGATGTGTGTTGGAGAGTATATTGACTGTAGTTGCATCATGGCCTGAAATGGAAACACCAATGTCCTTGAACAGAAAATCCTCCACAAAGTATCCATCATGGGTAAAGTTCTCCCCTCCATTGAGCACATCTACACGGAGCACTGTCACAGAAAAGCAGGATCCATCATCAGCAAACCCCACCACCCAAGTCATACTCCTTTCATGCTGCGGCCATCAGGAAGAACATATAGAAGCCACAGGACTCTCACTGCCAGGTTCAGGAACAGTAAGACTCAACCATCAGACTCTTGAAAAAGTGGCCATAACTTCAATCAACATCATTTTGGCTAAGACAGTGCAAGGTTTAAAAAGAGCTGGGGGCTTTTGGAACTTAGAAGTGGGCTGCAATCATATCAATCACTTAGGAACTCAGCAAAGGGCAATTTCAAAGCAGCAAGGTGAAAGTGGAGTGAAACACACAAAATGCTGGAGGAACACAGCAGGCCAGGCAGCATCTATAGGGAGAAGGGCTATGGACGTTTCGGGCCGAGACCCTTCGTCAGGACTAACTGAAAGGAAAAATAGTAAGGGATCTGAAAGTAACCATATAACATATAACAATTACAGCACGGAAACAGGCCATCTCGGCCCTTCTAATCCATGTCGACGCTTACACTCACCTAGTCTCACTGACCCGCACTCAGCCCATAACTCTCCATTCCTTTCCTGTCAATATACCTATCCAATTTTACTTTAAATGACAATACCGAACCTACCTCTACCACTTCTACTGGAAGCTCGTTCCACACAGCTACCACTCTGAGTAAAGAAATTCCCCCTTCTGTTTCACTTAAACTTTTGCCCCCTAACTCTCAAATCATGTCCTCTTCTTTGAATCTCCCCTACTCTCAATGGAAAAAATCCTATCCACGTCAACTCGATCTATCTCCCTCATTATTTTAAATTCCTCTATCAAGTCCCCCCTCAACCTTCTATACTCCAAAGAATAAAGACCTAACTTGTTCAACCTTTCTCTGTAACTTAGGTGCTGAAACCCAGGTAATGTTCTAGTAAATCTTTTCTGGACTATTTCTATTTTGTTGACATCTTTCCTATAATTTTGTGACCAGAACTGTACACAATACTCCAAATTCGGCCTTAACAATTCCTTGTACAATTTTAACATTACATCCCAACTCCTATACTCAATGCTCTGATTTATAAAGGCCAGCATACCTAAAGCTTTCTTCACCACACTATCTACATGAGATTCCACCTTCAGGGAACTATGCACCATTATTCCTAGATCACTCTGTTCTACTGCATTCTTCAATGCCCTACCATTTACCATGTATGTCCTATTTGGATTATTCCTACCAAAATGTAGCACCTCACACTTATCAGCATTAAACTCCATCTGCCATTGTTCAGCCACTCTTCTAACTGGCCTAAATCTCTTTGTAAGCTTTGAAAACCTACTTAATTATCCACAACGTCTCCTACCTTAGTATCATCAAAGTAGGGGGGGGGAATGCAAAATGATAGGAGAAGACTGGAGGGGGTGGGGTGAAGCTGAAAACCAAAAAGGTGATTGGCAAAAGGGATACAGAGCTAGAGAAGGGAAAGGATCTTGGGATGGGAGGCCTAGGGAAAAAGAAAGGGGGAGGAGAACACCAGAGGGAGATGGAGAACAGGCAGAGTGATGGGCAGAGAGAGAAAGAAAAAAAAGGAGTGGGAAAAAAACTAAATATATCAGGGATGGGGTAAGAAGGGGAGGAGGGGCATTAACGGAAGTTAGAGAAGTCAATGTTCATGCCATCAGGTTGGAGGCTACCCAGCCGGTATATAAGGTGTTGTTCCTCCAACCTGAGTGTGGCTTCACCTTGACAGTAGAGGAGGCCATGGATAGACATATCAGAATGGGAATGGGATGTGGAATTAAAATATGTGGCCACTGGGAGATCCTGCTTTTTCTGGCGGACAGAGTGTAGGTGTACAGTGAAACAGTCTCCCAGTCTGCATTGGGTCTCACCAATATATAAAAGGCCACACCAGGAGCACCGGATGCAGTATACCACACCAGCCGACTCACAGGTGAAGTGCCGCCTCACCTGGAAGGACTGTCTGGGACCCTGAATGGTTGTGAGGGAGGAAGTGTAAGGGCAGGTGTAACACTTGTTCCGCTTACAAGGCTAAGTACCTGGAGGGAGATCGGTGGGAAGGGATGGAGGGGGGGGGGGGGATGAATGGACAAGGGAGTTGCATAGGGAACGATCCCTTCGAAAAGCAGGAAAAGGTGGGGAGGGTTGCTGCCTGGCCTGCTGCGTTCCACCAGCATTTTGTGTGTGTTGCTTGAATTTCCAGCATCTGCAGATTTCCTCATGTTTACCTTTGAAAATGGAGTGGCTATTTTAGGAG
Organism: Hypanus sabinus; assembly: GCF_030144855.1. NCBI lineage: Eukaryota > Metazoa > Chordata > Chondrichthyes > Myliobatiformes > Dasyatidae > Hypanus > Hypanus sabinus. Next base: position 86,046,661 of record NC_082710.1, on the reverse strand, counting down.
CAGTATTGTTAGTAGTGTGAGAGTTGTTAGGCTTTGACTCAAAATGCTTTGGCGAGAACAGGCAGGTGCTTTAAATAGGTTTCTCCTAACCTTATTTTCTTCTCTTTATTTGTCTATTAGTACAAAGTTAGTGTATTGAGAATGGGTCCAGTGTTAGTGGTATGTTCTTTCTGTGAGATGTGGGAAATCTGAGAGACCTCGAGCCTTCCTGATAACACATCTGCATGAAGTGCACAGGGCTGCAGCTCCTTCGAGAACATGTTGAGGATCTGGAGCTGCAGCTGGATGACCTTTGGCTCATACGAGAGAATGAGGAGGTGACAGACTGGAGCTACATGAAGGTAGGAAACACTAAACTGAAGGATGCAGATACCTGGGTGACTGTCAGGAGAGGGGAAAGGAATAGGCCACCAGTGCAGAGAACCCCTGTGGACCTTCCCTTCAATAATAAGTAAACTGCTTTGGATACTGTTGTGTGGGGAGTGTTACAACTTACTAGGGGAAGTTGTAGTGACCTGGTCTCTGGCACCGTGGCTCTGAAGAGAAGGAGGTGGTGGGTAGAAGAAGATTGCAGTTGTAATAGAGGATTCCATAGTTAGATGAGCAGACTGAAGATTCTGTGGATTTGAAAAAGAAACCTGGATAGTATGTTGTCTCCCAAGTGCTAGGGTAAGGGGTGTCTCAGATTTGGTCCACATCATTCTCAAGGGGGAGGGGGCAGCCACAAGTAATGGTACATTTTGGTACCATCAACATAGGTAAGAAAAGGGAGGGCCTGAAGAGAGACTATCCGGAGTTGGGTAAAAAGCTGAAAAGTACAAACTCCAGGGTAGTAACCTCTGGATCTCTGCCTGTGCCATGCCATTGTGGGTAAGAATAGAACCATTTGCCAGTTGAATATGTGGCTGAGGAATTAATGCATGGGGCAGTTTCAGATCTCTGGATCATCAGAACCTCTTATCAGGTAAGGTATGACCTGTTAAAAAGGGAGGCGTTACGCCTGAATGCAAGAGGGACCAATATCCTTGTGGGCAGGTTTGTTAGAACTGCTTGGGATGGTTTAAACTAATTTGGCAGGGTGACATGAATTAGAGTGATAAGCCTGAGGACGGGGCAGTTGGTATACAAGTAAAGCAACATGCAGTGAGATGGTGACAAAGGACAACATTGCAGTCAGTAGGATGAGTTGAAGTGTAACATGGAGGCAAAATTGAAAAGGGTGATTACAGGACTGAAGATGTTATATCTGAATGCTGGCAATATACAGAATAAGGTAAGAGATCTTGTAGTACAGTTAGAAATTGGCAGGTATGATGGTGTAGGCATAACTGAATCATGGCTGCGATGAGATCATAATGGGAAGCTTAATGCCCAAGGATAAAAACTGTATTGAAAGGGCAGGTGGGTCTGGGACAGCTCTTTTGGTTAAAAAAATTAAGTCAAATCCTTAGAAAGAGGTGACATGGGATCGGAAAATGTAAAATTATGGTCACTAGGATATGGGATACAAATTACAATGGAAGATAGAAAAGGCATGTAATAAGGCCAATGTTACAACAGTATTAGGGGATTTCAATATGCTGATAGACTGGGAAAATCAGTTTGGGTCTGGATACCAAGAGGGGGAATTTATTGTTTGCTTATGAGTTGCCTTTTTAAAGCTGCTTGTGGTTGGGGAAAGGCAATTCTGGATTGGATGTTGTGTAATGAATCTGATTTGATCAGGGAAACAACTCTAAGGAGACGGTGATCATAATATGATAGAACTGACCCTGCAGTTTCAGAGGGAAAAGATATACAGTAGTCAGATGAATCAATATTACAGTGGAGAATGGAACTGGAGAGGCAAGAGAGAGTAGCTGGCCAAACTTGATTTTAATGGGTTACAGTCAGGGATGATGGCAGAGCAGCAATGGTTGGAGTTTCTGAGAGCAATTCAGAAGGTGCAAAATAGATGCATCCCAAAGATGAAAAGGTATTCTAAAGGGTGGATGATATAACTGAGGCTGACAAGGTAAGTCAAAGGCAGCATAAAAGCAAAAAGGAGCACATGTAATATAGCAAAAATTAATGAGAAGTCAGAGGATTAGGAAGCTTTTAAAAACAACAGAAGGTAACTAAAAAGCCAAAAGGAGAGAAAATATGAATGATGAGGGTAAGCTAGCCAATACTATAAAAGAGGGTACTAAAAGTTTTTACAAATATATAAAGAGAGGCAACAATGGATATCTGACTGCTGGTAAATGATAAGAGAGAGGGGACAAAGAAATGATAGACAAAAGTATTTTGCATCAGTCTTCATTAGTCTTCACTGTGGAAGAAATAGCTGTACGCCAGAAGTACAAGAGTATCAGGAAGCAGAAGTGAGTGAAATTGTTATTACTAAGGAGAAGGTATTTGCGAAGCTGCAAGTTCTGATGGTACATGAATCACCTGGACCCAATGGACTATATTCCAGGGTTAGGAAGAGTTTGCAGTTGATAGAAAGATATGTGGAGAGGCAGGTAGTATTGAGGAAGCAAAGAGTCTGCAGAAGATCTTAGACAGATTGGGAGAATGGGCAAAGAACTGACAGATGGAATATACCATAGAGATGTGTATAGTCATGTACTTTGGTAGAAGGAATAAAGGTATACACTATTTTCTAAACAGGGAGACAATTCAAAACTCAGAGGGGCAAAGGGACTTGGGAGTCCTTGTGCATGATTTGCTGAAGATTAACTTACAGTCTGGGTTGATGGTAAGGAAGGCAAATGCAATATTAGCATTTATTTTGAAAGGACTAGAATTTAAAAGCAACTGTGAAATGCTGAGGTTTTACAAGGCGTTGGTCACATTTGGTGAACTGTTTTGGACCCTTTATCTCTTCTGAGAAGGCTCGGAAGAGGTTCATGAGAATGATTCTGTAAATGAAATGGTTAATGTATGACAAGTATTCATTGGTTCTGGGCCTGTAGTCTCTGGAATTTAGAAGAATGATGGGGAATCTCTCTGAAACCTATCAAACACTGAAAGGCTTGGATATAGTGGATGTGGAGAGAATGGTTCCTACTGTGGGGGAGTCTAAGTCCAGAGGGCATTGCCTCAGAATAGAGGGTCCTTCATGTAAAACAGAGATGAAGAGGAAAGTATTTTGCCAGAGAGTAGTATATCTGCTCAGAAAATTGTAGAATTTCAGTGTTGTGTACTTCGATAATAAATGATCCTTTATTATCATTGCCACGGACAGCTGTGAAGGCCAAGTCATTGGGTATATTTAAAGTGGAGGTCGATAGACTCTTGCTTAGCCAGGATGTCAAAGGTTACAGGGAAAAAGCAGGAGAATGAGGTTGAGAAAATAATAAATCAGCCATGGTAGAATGGTGGAGTAGACTCAATGGGCTGAATTCTGAACGTACACGCAGTGGCCACTTTACTTGGAACAGGGTTTACCTAATAATGCCACTGTGTAGGACAGTACAGTACAACACAGGAACATGCCTTTTAACCCACAATGTTGTGCCAATCTAATTAAGCTAATGCACCTTATCCTGTCTGCCTGCACATAATTTCTATAATATCCTTCCTGATTAGCTTCCGATATGTCTCGCACAATCTCCTCAATTAGGGTTGTTTTGCTTGAAGGCTGAGAATATTTTTCCAGGTATTTATTTCTTTTATAGCCTGTATTTATTTTCTCTCTCTGCTCTGCTTCTGCCTAGAGGTGCATGGCTATTGATGGTGTGTGGAGGCTGTAGTGATGGGGGAAGGAAGTCTTAAGATAATTCATCCATCAAGGCAAGGTGCAAGCTGACATTTTCCTATTCGTTTTTGCTGAGTTGCTTGCTTTATAGTGGCAGGAGTCCTCTTAACATGATGTTATATTTCTGGTTTTCTTGTTCATCACTGAAAGTGCATGAAGGACACTTCCTGACATTAAGGGAGCTGAAAAACAGTGCAGTGATTCACTGATGACTCTTTGTGAAAGCTTTCAGTAAAGGTGTGGACTGTGGACGAATATCAAATCATAATGACACAGAAGGGTGTCATTCATCTTTACTTCCATTCTCCAGTCAGTCTCAATCCATTGCTTTTTCCTCATATCCCTGAACTTCAGTTACACAAGAGATTCAGCAGTTGTTGGGAATCCAGCATAATACACACAAAATGCTGGAAGAACTCAGCAGGTCAGGGAGCACCTATGGAATGTAATAAAGAATTGGTGTTTAGGCTGAGACTGGTCTCAGCCCAAAATGCTGACCCTTTATTCCTTTCCATAGATGCTGCCTTCCCTGCTCTGTTCCTCCAGCATTTTGTCTGTGTTTCTATTTTAGTTCTTTAGCTGTCTCTCAAAGAACCTTGATTGATAGTTCCATCTAACCAAGTTCAAAGGGTCAAAGATTCAAAGGTTCATTTATTAACAAAGTATACAACACTGAAATTCTATAATTCCCTAGCTAGCCATGAAAGCAAGAAAGAAAAAGCAAAGAAAGGCAGTACGATCATCAGCCCCCAGATCCCACTTCCCTGCTTTAAAAAAAAGAAACAGAAAGAACATGTGTAAATGAGAGTGGGGGCTGTAGGAACTGTGGTGCAGGGAGCCATTCAAAAGGGGGCAGTGAAGAGAAATGTAGTGGTAGTTGGGGATGGTACAGTTAGGGGAACAGACAGAGTTCTCTATTATGGGGATCGCGCATCCTGAAGGCTGTGTGCCTGCCTGGTGCCTGGGTTGGAACTTCTTATCTGGCCTACAGGGATATTTACAGTGGGAGGGGAGAGATCCAGTTGTCATGGTCTATTTGGGTACCAACGACATAGGTAGACAAGGAAAGAAGTTCTGCTGAGGGAACTTAAGCATCTCGGGAATAAGTTAAAAAGCAGAACCAAAAAGGTGCAAATTGACACAGGGTCAAGAAGATCAGAGCTGAATGTAAGGCTCAAGGATTGGTGTAGGAGAAGTGGGCTTGAATTATTGGGAAACTGGCACCAGTATTGGGGAAGGAGGGAGCTGTAGCATGACGGTTTAGATCCTGGCAAATCGCATAACTAGGGCTGTTGATAGGACTTTAAACTAAAAAGGGGGGGGGATGGGTTGAACAGTTTGGAAAAGTTTGGATAAAGTAAAAGAGAAAAGTGTGGATAAAGGTAAATTAAAGCAAAAGTTAAAAAAAGAGAAAAGTAAGATGGAGTGCAGAAAAGTTAAGTGCAAAAGAGACAAAGATTATCAGATTTTAAAGGCACAATGAATGTAAGGACAACTTATCTGAATGCCTGCAGTATTCAAAATAAGGTCAGTGAGCGTGGCACAAATCAGTACAAAGGGGTTTGACTTAGTGGTCATTACAGAGATGTGGTTGCAGGGTGGAGAGGATTAGAAACTAAATATCCAAGGATATCAGGTAATACGGAAGGTAGGCAGGAAGATAAGGGAGGTGGGTTACTGCTTTTAATTAAGGATGAGATCAGGACAATAGTGAGAGACAATATAAGATCTAAGGAGCAGAATCTTGAATCCATCTGGGTAGAGAATAGGAATAGTAAAGGGAAAAAATCACTGGCAAGAGTTGAGGAACAGTGGATTTTCAGAGAGATTTTTTCACAAAGTATATTCCAATTAAAAGCAAGGACAGTAAGGATGGGGAGAGCCAGCCATGGATCACTCTGACTTCCCTCTTCAGTTGAAGGACAGATTAGGATAGATAATTAATGCCAGCAATGCCTTCATATTTGAAAACTTCAGTGGACATACATTGACTCAGGTTTTTCTCTGGTCACAGAAATGGTCCCAAAACTTGCATTTTCAGAATTCCCAGGGCTCTGAAGAATGAATCTAGTGGTGACATTGGATATTGCTGGAATAATGGACAGTGCTACTTACAGTTGCATGTTAAGTTCTAACATTTACAGGTCATAGGTGTTTCAAACAGTGGCATTCACAGTACACCTGGTACTTTGGATTAAGTGCATGCCACCTCCATATCTGTAAACAAATGAATCGGTTGTATACCATGGATAAATGCACTGCAAACTTCCAAGTCCATGCACAAATAAATCTCCTGAGTGATGCTTCATTATTAATGTCTTGAGGGCTACATGAAACAGAGTACAATTGCACTTTCCATAAGGGGTTTGACATTCAACGGAAGTTTCATTCAGATATATCAGTTTCAGAATGCACTTGGCCATTCATCTTCCTCCTCCAAATTCTTGGAGACGCTCAAGAGAACAAAATCGCACAGTACAAAGAGAGATTGTTCTTTTGATGGCTCCTTGAAGCATTAAATTAATTCCTTATATATAACTGCTCAATTCCCTTTTGAAAATTACTTTCAAATCGACTGCCACTACTCTTCCCAGCAATGTACTCCAGACCATAGATGAAAACTGTAGATCATTCTATAAAAATATTGCCAATTCTATCTTCCCTACTCATTTTATCAATTTTCCCAAAACATACGCTATTTATTGGAGAGTTAATTTCCTATGTACTTTTTAAACTTCCAGAAGTTTTCTCTGGAAATCTCCTCTTGAGGTTGCCACAATGAGCCCCTTCTCCTTCTCCAGCAGCGATCAAAAGGCAGTCAGCGCCGAACTCTCACTCGCCTTCCGAATTTGCCTCGAAATCTCAATCTTCCTTAACACTAATCGGTGATAATGGATGTTTTAACCAATGAAATGTTGTCACACATCAGCTCACACCCCGCCTTGAACTTTCATCATATTAAGGACGTCCAAGTATGCTCTCACTTCCCGGACTCTCCTCTGAGACAGCAAAGCACTGGGTCACTCAAATAATCTTCAAATTGTAAATTGCAGACTCCAACAGTCACAGACAGTTGAAGGTGAAAAACAGACATAAAAGAAGTAAAGATATTTTTGTGAGCAATCTGGAAAATGTCTGGAATGTTGTACACTAGTGCCACGTTGACTGGAATCCAGCACCAACTTTTACACCAATCCTGTACTAGTACTATTTTGATCTCCCCGCATTGCATTCAGCTCTCCACAGGCTCCCCTATTCACCAACAAACAAAGGGCAATTTACAGCGATTGCATCCTAAGAGACCACAAATTTCTGAGATGTAGAACGAGGATGGAGAACTTGGAGAAAACACGTGTGACTTCATATTTAAGGTGGCATTGGAGGGTATCCAGAGCAGTTTTATGAGAATAATCCTGGAATTAAAGGGCTGAATGGCTCTGGGCCTATACTCTCCTGAATTTAGAAGAATAGGGGTAGGAGGGGTTATCTCCTTGAAGCCTAATAAATATTGAAAGTCCTAGACAGAGTGGATGTGGAATTGATGTGTCCAATAGTGGGAAAGTCAAAGACCAGAGCGAACGGCATCGGAATAGAAGGACATCCCTTTCTTCAATCAGAGGGCAATGAATCTGTGCAATTCATTGCTACAGTCAGCTGTGGAAGCCATCATTGGGTATATTTAAAGTGGAGTTTGATAGGTTCTTGATTAGTTAGGATACTATAGGTTACAGGGAGAAGGCAGGAGAATAGAGTTGAAAGGGATAATAAATCTTTGAAATGGTGGAGCAGACTCAATGGGCCAAATGCTCCTATGTGTTATGGTCTAACATTAGTAATGTCAACTATAGTTGGGCCAGCTAAGGAAAAGTCAACAAATATCCTTTAATGACATTAATGAACCTCAACAACTGAGTAGTTTCAAGGTCACTATTTCTAATGTTACATCTGTTTCTAATTGCAAATTTGTTTATTTACTTGAATTTAAGTTTGCTAGTTGGATTGGTTGTGGATGATCTTGTCTCCAGTTCAATTGCTGTACTATTAATCGCACTCTACCAATCACAAAAACTCCTGCCTGCCGTAAACAGAAGCAGTAAATAAGAGGAAACATTTGTGAGTAATTCAGAATGTGCGGATCCAGACCACTCATTGTAAGGCGTCATTGCCTGGGGCAATTAAAACTGGATATGTACAAGAAGCAAGATTGGAGGAAATCTTCAAAGATTGCAGGTGAAGATTAGAGAAAAGACTATATAATAAATTTGCAAACTTGTTACTCAAATAGAAAATACTGGAATTGGATAACCAACCCGACACCTATTTTGTTTTTAGTGTTTGAGATAAGAAATCCATTCTTTGATTTTTCTTGAGGACAAAGCTCTGGATGTACTTCTGCAAAGACCTTGATGACAGGAGAAGATCACTGCAGTGACTGTGGGAGCTCAAATGTGAAGGGTGTGATGAAGTAGTTGAAGATGAGTCGTGATGTTAGTTGTCTGGAACCTAGAAGAAAGGATGAAAAGATGTATTTGTGTCAGTGGATAAGAAACCAGAGTTCAACATTGGGATTAGCAAGGATAATTAGCAAGAGAGTAAAATCATTGAATGAAATGTTTGTTGTTATTTTCATTTAGTGGCACTGGATAGGTGAAATTCCCCAATACCAATTTCAAGTAGTAGATAATCTATTCCAAGCTTCAAAATGGTAAGAGACTATTGTGTGGACAGGCAAAAGCATTCAAGGATGTGCTCAGCTTTTGACAGAGGTTGGAGCTTAGGAGGACGATGGTGCCTAATGGTGACTCCTTTGCTTGCATCATCAGAAATGGCTCTATTTCTATCTTTTAATATCTCTTTTCTTTCCTTTTTATGGTTCTTTTGAAGACCCTGACCTGGAGTAACATGCTGTCTTTGGTTCTTTGTGGGAATGGGACCAGCTCTCAGGGTCTCATGACTGACCACTTTTCAATATGCCAAGGACGTGGTCTGGAAGATTAGTGCACCTTCAGGGTACCGGATTTTCATGGCTCTGGAGGTGGGTGGATTTGATATCAGTGCTGCCGCAGCAAGCTGTTGTGTTGTGGGAGTACACGGAAGATCGTAAGCATGAGTTGGCTGCTGGCTGTGTGCCCAGAGACCCATGATCTTTGGGCACAGAACTCAGAAAAAGTGACGCAGCAGACTTTTAACACCATAAATCAATGAGTTGTTTGTTATGTCTCCCCTCTCACTGCAAAACCGGGATACCTCTTTTTCCCTTATTAGGGAGAGAGAGAGCCTGTGGTGTGTTGAATTACTGGATGAATGAGTAGTGATTGGGGTACTGCAAGCCTGTGTCTTTATTGATGTTTGCTGCACGCTTTGGTGGGGCGGGAGGGAGGGTCCACTTTGCTGCTGCTTGTGTGTGGGAGGGGAAAGCTGGGGTGCTTTGGGGTTCTAACATTTAACTGTCATTCATTCTTTGGGGCACTCTTCTGTTTTCATGGATGTTTGTGAAGGAAAAGAATTTCAGGATGTATATTGTATACATTTCTCTGACATTAAGTATACAGTTGTCCCTTGGTATCCGTGGAGGATTGGTTCCAGGACCCCCTGCGGATACCAAAATCCATGTATGTTCAAGTCCCTTATACAAAATGGTATGATATTTGCATATAACCTACTCACATCATCCTGTATATTTTAAATCATCTCTAGATTACTTATAATTCTTAATACAATGCAAATGCTATGTAAATAGCTGTTATACTGTATTGTTTAGGGAATAATGACAAGAAAAAAGTCTGTATATGTTCAGTACAGACGCAACCATAGTAGATCTTCTGTGAATGCTGATGCTGATGCAGCCGATGCCGATTCTCTTGTGATCTTAAAGTTCTTGAGGCTGTAGCCTTTACATAGCTAGCCAGCCATCCCTTACTAGCCTTAAACTCCTTCCTCTTGCTCACAACACAAGAAGTGAACAAACAAGATGTGAGGTGAACAAAGCTCAAACAACGAGTGCTGGAGAGAGACTGAGGGTCTGTGAAATGGTGGGAGGCTACAGCAGGGTATGCCTACACATCACTTCATTTGCGTGGATTCAGCGTAGTGCTTGGCACACAGCAAATTCAAATTTTGCTCTTTGGAACTTCCTGGAACTTTTTTTCTGAATATTTTCAATCCGTGGTTGGTTGAATCTGCGGATGTGGAACCCATGGATACGGAGGGCCAACTGTTCCTATTGAAGCATTCTCCTTGAAGAAATGAAACATCTCCGCTTACCTTAATGGAAATGCTTAGTCCATCACTGCTCAACGTACACAGGGTCACATCATAGACACATCTCTGTCTCATCGTTGAGGGCATCTCCAAGAGGGCATACTTCAAGAAAGTGGCATCCACCATTAAAGACCATCACCATCAGGACCATGCTCTCTTCATGATACTTCATCAAGGAGGAGGCACAGGAGCCTGAAGACCCACATTTTCTTCTCCTGATTTTAATTGATCTGGAGTGAGAAGCTGGGGTCCACATATACCATATACACTGACAACACACCTGAATAATAGAAGATGATACCCACCTAACAACATTTCCACCCACCATTCTGATAAGGAAATTCCTGGCTCATCTCACATCAGCACCATAGTAGTGTAGTTCTTAGGAGACGTTATTACAGCTCAAGGCATTGCAGTTTGGAGTACAATTCTGACATCATTACTAAGGAGTCTATACACCCTCCCCATGGAATGTGTTGGTTTCTCTGGTTCCCTGTCACATTCCAAAGATGAACTGGTTAGCAGGTTAACTGGTCATTGTAAATTGTCCTGTGATTAGGCTAGAGAAAATCAGGGGTTGCTGGGTAGTGTAGATCAAAAGGCCTATTTTGCCCTGATTCTCCAAATAAAATAAATTAGAAACAGCACACCCAAAGGTGAAAACTTGGAGGATGAAATAAAACAAAAAAAAGTCAACTCAAAAAAAAGCAGAACAAAACGAAATGTTGTAATTAAAAGGGAAATTCAGAAAATGAAAGGACAGTAGGCAAAATAAGTGACAAATAGAGTAATGTGATAATGTGGTGACCCACTTCCCAGCGCACTCGAACCGGCTCACAAAATGGTGCGTGCCGGCGTTGAGGTCGGTCCCAAAAAGGGCACCAGGCTTTCTTCACCAGCAAGGGGAAAAGCCCACACTCAGGACGGGACTGTGAATATGTGCCCCCTACAGCATTCCCGCCCGGGGAGGGCGGGAACAGGAAGGCATTAAAGCGAAGCCGTGAAGTTTGAATAAATCTCTTTTCCAATGCAACTCACCAACTGCGTTTCGTTATTTCAGCACTGTGTGTAGCACACCACTACAATAACTAATTAGAATTTCGAGCCAACGAGGGACTGGAAAAACAACCTACATGTGGCTAAAAAAATCACGTAGATTAATTATTTAATGCTTATCTTTTAGCTACCTTCACAAAAGAGTAAGCTGGTGTTTAAAGCTGTAATTGAAAAGAAAGGTTGTGAAATATCAGATGGGAATAACATGATAAAATGGGGTCTACAATCTTTAAAAGTAGATAGGCCACCAAGCCAAATTAATATCACAGATTGTCGAAAGGAAAGGAAAGGTGAAGACTCCAAATATCATAATGGAAGTAGTGCCAGAAAATTGGAGAACTGTTGATGCAGTGTGTCAGTAAGATAAATTAGTACTTTATTAGCAGTGCACATTTTACAATGATGTATTGGGAGAGAGCATGATATTTCTGCATTGTTCAGTGGCTCTTACTCTGCCAGGAGACTCCTACTCCATCAGAAGTTCCCACCATGTACTGCCAATATTACAACCTGAAGAGGATATGTTGTCAATTATCGAAGACCTTGTACAGGCTAAAAGTGATTGGAATTAACATGTATCAGAATCAGAATTAGCTTTAGTATAACTGGCTCATGTCATGAAGTATGTTTTGCAGCAGCAGTACGTTGTAATACATAATAAAAAATGATTAATTTTTAATAAATTTAAAATAAATTAAATAAGTAGAGGAAAAAGAGAGAAAAAATAGTGAGGTAGTGTTCACGGGTTCATTGTCCATTCAGAAATCTGATGACAGTGGGGAAGAAGCTGCTCCTGAGGTGTTGAGGTCTTATGGTAGCATGAGAAGTGGGTATATCCTGGGTAATGGGTGTCCTAAATGATGGATATAGTCTTTTTGAGACATCGACTTTTGAAGGTGTTCATGATGCAGGAGAGGCTAGTTACCATGATGAAGCTGGCTGAGTTTACAATTTTGTGCAGATTTTTCTAATTCTATGCAATGGCTCCTCCATAGCAGATGGTGATGTAACCAGTTAGAATGCTCTCCACAGTACATCTACAGAAATTTGTGCAACTGTCTTTGGTATCATACTAAATCTCCTCATTCTCTTCAGTGGCCTAAAATTCTACCATTCACCGACACACTAGGGGATTTGTAGTAGTCGATGAACCTTCGGGATATGGCTGGAAACTGGAGAATCCAGAGAACATTCATGAGTCACATGAAAGACACAAACTCCACACAGACAGTGCCCAACTTTACCTTGTAATCCAAGTCTCTGGTGCTGTGAAATAACGGTCTTAGATAGATTAAATTTATTTGTTGTATGTACATCAAACATAGAATGAAATGTGTCATTTTGTGTCAAATCAAACCAACGAGGATTGTACTGGGCAGTCGGCAAGCTGTAGTACTATGTGTTGGTATCCTCACTTGGATCAGTAGGCTATTGGATCAAGAGTACACCAGGGACTATAGCACAAAACTCTAGGCTGACTGTGGAAACAGTGTCACTGAATATGTTTAAAGAGAAGAGTTTCAAGGTAGCATATGGTGACATATACATACTTTGATAATAAATTTACTTTGAACTTTAACTAGTTACTAGCCTCTTGAACACGTTCCACAAATCACCCAAAGAAAAATAAAAGTAAATGCAATGATAGCAGGTTGAAACCAGTTTTAGAATTTAACATGCACTTGTCTCACTAGACCTGGATGGGAAGAGGATTAATATTGTCCCTATCTTAACTATAGCTACTCAAAGAATGTCCTTTGATTTGCAAGTAGACTGGCATTATGCTCAGAAGCAGTAGACTGGCTTTGTATCAAAATCAAAATGAAACAAGCATCCAAGTTAGCTTAATTCCCAGTTTACTGTAGCTTTGTAAGCAAAAATGTTACAGTCAATTGGGGCAGATTGCGACCAGTACATTTAGCCCAACTAGGCAGCTGCCCCAGTAAGCTGAAGTTTCATGGAAGTAGTTAAAAAGGTATAAAAAAGAAAAACTGAGTTACAAATTATGCAAATAAAATACAAAGCAAACAGAAGGCTACTATAAAACTGTGCATTTATTCTGAATAGTTATCGATGGAAGAATTCATCCAGTGTACTCAAGGAACAAAATGAGCGCAGACACTTAGTGCAAATAATGGACTGCCTTCATACAATACTATCATAGATTGCTTCCTCCAAATCTTCATTTTCATTATAACTTCCAAGATGATTGTTGATACATTCAAATTATTAGTATCTCCTAAATTATTGAAGTATTGAAATTGCTTTATTTTCACTCTTGGACATTGCTGCATCGCCAAGCCCGAGTGCATGAAACTGCAGTGAGCAAAACAATTCTGAATTGTCTTACTGCTTATTTCTCACCATTATCACAGACAAAAAACACTGCTTTTTGAGCACAAACACACTCAACTGATGCTTTTTAAAAACTGTTTCGTCAAAGCACGGTGTAATGTCTGGTGGCCACACATCATCTGTAATGGTCCTCCATCATTAACAATATGTCACCCATGACCATTGGAAACTCATGAGACCCAATTCTATCTCTGCCTGAAATTAAACAAGTTCCATTAAGAATCTACATTTGTAGTTAATGAGGCTTGTCTTTATGAAACATTGTTTGGCAAGCATTTTATCTGTTTAAACTTTCAGGATAAAGTCATAAAAATTTATCCTCCATTGCATACACTAAGCCTGCAATATTGTTACACTAATATGCTGAATTTCATTCCTGAAATTCAATTGACTTAAGAAAATGTCTCCATATAATTGGTTTATCTATGTATAGCTGGTGTTTCAATGATCATTTTTTAACTCAACATAACATGCATTATTTTGCACATATTCAATTTTCAGGATGTGGGTTTCACCCGCAAACACATTTATTGGCAGACCTAGTTGCCCCTGAGAGATCAGTAGTAAACCACCTTCTTGAGCATCTTAATTTCTTCTGGTGAAGATACTCCCACAAGACGCATAGGTCAAGTGAACAGACAGAGACTCTATCCCACGGTGGAAATGGCTAATACGAGGGGGTATAATTTTAAGGTGATTGGGGGAATGTCATAGGTAAGATTTTTTTTTAAACACACAGAGTGGTGGGTGCATGGAATGCAGTGCTAGGTGTGATATAGCACCACCAGGTTCAGAAACAGTAATTGCTCTTCAACCATCAGGCTCTTGAGAACCTCACTCAACTTCACTGGCCTCATCAATGAACTGTTTCCATAACCTATGGATCATCTTCAAGGACTCTTCATATTATGTTCCTGATATCTATTGTTTGCTTGTTTGTTTATTAATCTATCTATCTTCCTATTTATTATTTTTTTTTCTTTTTGCACTTGCATAGTTTGTTGTCTTTTGCACATTGGTTGTTGTCTGTCCTGTTGGGTGAGCTCTTCATTGATTTTATTGTGTTTCTTGTAATTACTGTGATTGCCGACAAGAAAATTAATCTTGGATTATGTATAGTGACATACATGTACTTTGATAAATTTACGTTGACCTTTGGTAGAAGCAGATATATTAGGGGCATTTGAGACTCTTAGATAGCCACCCCGATGATTGAAAAATGGAAAGTGATGTGAGAATAAAAGATTAGATTGATCTTAAAGTAAGTTAAAATGTTGGCACAGCATCATGAGCTGAAAGGTCTGTATTGTGTTGTAATGTTCTATGTTCTACGCTCTAATATTCCTGAATGAAAGTTTGAGAAATTAATGACAGTGACAATGAAGGACATAGATCCATTTTTCATGTCTAGAGGTGGCATGGCCAAGAGGAACATGTTTCAGTTGATTTAAGTAATGTGAAAATTTGTCCATTCTTTTATGACTTCAGTGGAAGCAAATACAATGTTTCCTATAGTGGGGAATTTTAGGACCAGAGCCTTAGAAGAATTCCCTTTCGAACAGAGATTAGGAAGAATTTCTTTAGCCAGAGTAGGGTGAATCTGTAAAATTCATTGCCACTGATGGTTGTGGATGCCAAGTCATTGGGTATTTTTAAGCCGAGATTGATGTTTTTTTATTAGTAAAGGTATTAAAGGGTATGGGGGAGAAGACATGTTAATGGGGATGAGAAGGGTAGTAGATCAGCCAAGAAGGAATGGCAGAGCAGATTCAATGGAATAAATGGCCTAATCCTGCTCCTATGTCTTGTGGTTTCAAATTCAAGATTTCATACAGGTCCTCCTCAGGTTACAGCAGACTCTGTTTCTGAGAACTGTTTTGTAACTCTTTGGAACAATGAGATAATGGAGCATGACAGATGCAACAAGAAACTTCCTGGACAAATTTAGTCAGGGAAACACAGTTGTGGGAGGAAGGAAATGTTAAGAGATGACTTGATAGAGGTGCGCAAGGTAAACAAGGTTTAGTTAAGGTAAACATTCTCATTAGTAGGTGATTAAACACTAAAGAGCACCTATTTACAGTTTTGGGCGAAAGGTCCAAGGTGTTCTCAGCTGCTGAGTGCAGTCTTCGTCACCATACTGTGACAGTCCTGGAGAAGATGCCTAAGAGATTCACCAGTACCCACACAAAATGGAGAATAACAGGAACATGTTATGAGAGGTTTAGAAATGGTAGATTAACATAGAAAATAGAGCAGTATATAGGACCTTCAGTCTATGATGTTATGTGACCCTTTAATCTATACCAAGGTCAATCTAACCCCTCTCTCCCCCAAAGACCTCTGGTTTTTCATTCATGTGCCTAACAGTCTCTTCAATGACTCTAATGTCTCTGCCTCTACCACCATTCCTGGCAACACGTCCCACACACCCACCATCCTCTGTGTAAAAAGTCCTACCTCTGACATCCGTCCCTATAATTTCCACAAAACCGGTTAAACTCTTAAAGTTATGCCCCCATTTCCACCCTGGGAAAAATTCCCTGGCTGTCCACTCTACCTATGCCTCTTGCTATCTTTCAGACCTTTATCAAGACTGCGCTCATCCTCTTTCATTCCAAACAGGAAAACCATAGATCGCTCAGTCTATCCTCAGAAGACAAGCACTATAACCCAGGGAATATCCTGATAAATCTCCTCTGTATCCTCTCAAAAGCTTCCACATCCTTCCTGCAATGAGGTCACCAGAACTGAACACACCAAGTGTGGTCTAATCATTTTTTTATAGAGCTGCAAAATGAGCTTTTGAACTCAATCCCATAATTAGTCAAAACCAACAAACCATGTGCCTTCTGATTCATCCTAGCAACTGCAACTTTGCAGGATCTATGAATGTTGACCCCAAGATCACTCCATTCCTCCACATTGTTCAGAATATTGCCATTCAAACTGCATTCTGCCTTCACGTTCGACCCAAGATGAATCTCTTCAGACTTTTCTGTTTTGCTGGGAGATTTCCACAGACCAGATGTAAATAAACCCAGAGAGTATAGACAAAGTAAGATAAAAGAGAATTAAAAGAGATAGGAGGGGTCTTTTATCACCCAGGAAGTTGCAAGTACTTCAAATACTGGCACTGAAGCAGGGTTTAAACTGGAAATGTCAAACCAAAGATGTCGACAATTCCTTTCCTCCGACATATGTTGCTTAACCGAGTGAGTTCTTCCAGATATTAGCATCTGCAGTTTCTTTTCTCTCTAGTGGACTCGACTGTCATATTCCTGGCCATCAGTTCTGATATTATGAGGAATCCTGCCTTTCTATTATGGAACTAGTTTAAGATGGTTTGAACAATGATGTCAACACACACAAAATGCTGGAGGTCAGGCAGCTTCTGTGGAGGGAAATAAACAGTCAATATTTTGGGCTGCAACTTGACTTGAGAAGATTCAAATCTTATCCTCATGAGATGCAAGACTGGAAATGAGAACTGTCCAATGTTCAATACTAGTCTCATCCAAAATGAGCATAAATGGCCAGTATGATAAAACAGAGAAATACTACAGCAGCAGAGCAGGCGATGGACTATAATTATAAACCGTTGAAGAAAACTCTGAACTGCCAGGGGCTGTGTGATCCGAAACTGCACTGCGGTGGACAGGAGGGCTCTACAATGGGTAGTTAAATCTGCCCAATGAATTGCCAACACCAGCCTATCTGACATCAATGACATAGACACAAGAAAGGAGCAGGAGAAAGGCCAGTAATGTCATGAAGAATGCTACCCATCCTGCTCGGACTGTTTATCCAACTTCCATTAGGGAAGAAGCTGCACATCAGGACCACTACACACAAAAACCACTACTTCCCCCAAACCATCGGGCTGATTAACACCTCTACCCGTTAACCACCAGTGTCAATTTATGTACATACAATCATATGTACATGCATCTTTATGCTTATACTGTAAGCTAAGCTTGTGTATGTACAGCCACACTTAGAGATATTTGTACATTGTGCTCTATAGGATTGTTTTATATTTATTTGTATTTTTTTCTGTATTGTTAATTGTGTTCTTTATGCATATTACATTTTTATATATGCTGCATCAAATCTCTTTTAACAATCCAGGATGTTTCTGATTGTGTCCACGATATTCTGAAGTGTGAAGGTGAACAGCCAGAGGTCATGGTATATATTGGTAGCGATGACAGAGGTAGGGAAAGGGAGGAGGTCCTTGAAACAGACTACAGGGAGTTAAGAAGGAAGTTGAGCAGGACTTCAAAGGTAGTAATCTCGGGATTACTGCCTGTGCCACGATAGTGAGTATAGCAATAGAGTGAGGTGGAGGATAAATGCGTGGCTGAGGAATTGGAGCAGGGGGCAGGAATTCAGATTTCTGGATCTTTGGGACCTCTTTTTTTTTGGGGGGGTGGGGTGACTGCATTTGAATCTGAGAGGGACCAATATCCTGGCAGGGAGTTTTGCTAAAGCTATCGGGGGACAGTTTAAACTAGAATTGCTGGGGGTGGAAACCAAACTGAAGAGACGAGTGAAGGGGCGGTTGGCTCACAAATCGAGAAAGCTTGTAGACAGTGTGAGAGGGAGGATAGGCAGTTGATAGAGAAGGGATGCACTCAGACTCATGGTTTGAGATGTGTCTATTTTAATGCAAAGAGTATCATGAGCAAACTGGATGAGCTTAGAGCATGGATCAATACTTGGAGCTATAATGTTGGGCTATTACAGAGACTTGACAGCACAGGGGCAGAAATGGCTACTTAGAGTGCCAGGCATTAGATGTTTCAGAAAGGACAGGATGATGGGGTAGATGATAGGGTAGTAAATTGGATTAGTAAGTATGCAGATGATACTAAGATAGGTGGCATTCTGGATAATGAAGTAGGTTTTCAAAGCTTGCAGAGAGATTTAGGCCAGTTAGAAGAGTGGGATGTAAGTTGGCAGATGGAGTTTAATGCTGATAAGTGTGAGGTGCTACATTTTGGTAGGAATAATCAAAATAGGGCATACATGGTAAATGGTAGGGCATTGAAGAATGCTGTAGAACAGAATGATCTAGGATTAATGGTGCATAGTTCCCTGAAGGTGGAATCTCATGTGGATAGGGTGGTGAAGAAAGTTTTGGTATGCTGGCCTTTATAAATCATAGCATTGAGTATAGGAGTTGGGATGTATTGTTAAAATTGTACAGGGCATTGGTAAGGCAAAATTTGGAATATTGTGTACAGCTCTGGTCACCAAATTATAGGAAAGATGTCAACAAAATAGATAGAGTACAGAGAAGATTTACCAGAACGTTACCTGGGTTTCAGCACCTAAGTTACAGAGAAAGTTTGAACAAGTTAGTTCTTTATTCTTTGGAGAGTAGAAGGTTGAGGGGGGACTTGATAGAGGTATTTAAAATTATGAGGGGGATAGATTGAGTTGACATGGATAGGCTTTTTCCATTGAGAGTAGGGGAGATTCAAACAAGAGGACATGAGTTGAAAGTTAGGGGGCAAAAGTTTAGGGGTAACACAAGGGAGAATTTCTTTACTCAGAGAGTGGTAGCTGTGTGGAATGAGCTTCCAGTAGAAGTGATAGAGGCAGCTTCAATATTGTCATTTAAAGTAAAATTAGATAAGTATATGGACAGGAAAGGAATGGAGAGTGAGTGCAGGTCAGTAGGACTAGGTGAGAGTAAGCCTTCGGCATGGACGAGATGTGCCGAGATAGACTGTTTCCATGCTGTAATTTTTATACAGTTATATGGTTATATGGACAGGGACGGAGGCAAAAGAGGTGGGGGCATGGCACTGTTGATCAGAGATAGTGTCACGGCTGCAGAAAAGGATAAAGTCATGGAGGATTGTCTACAGAGTCTCTGTGGGTGGAAGTTAGGAACAGGGAGTGGTCAATAACTCTACTGGGTGTTTTCTATAGACTAACCAATAGTAACAGGGACATCGAGGAGCAGGTAGGGAGACAGATTCTGGAAAGGAGTAATAATAACAGGGTTTGCGTGGTGGGAGATTTTAATTTCTCAAATATTGATTGGCATCTCCCTAGAGTGAGGGGTTCAGATGGGGTAGAGTTTGTTAGGTGTGTTCAGGAAGGTTTCTTGACACAATATGCAGAGAAGCCTACAAGAGGAGAGGTTGTACTTGATCTAGTATTGGGAACTGAACCTGGTCAGGTGTCGGGTCTCTCAGTGGGAGAGCATTTCGGAGATAGTGATCATAATTCTGTCTCCTTTACCATAGCTTTGAAGAGGGATAGGAAAGCGTTTCATTGGAGTAAGGGGAAATATGAAGCTGTCAGGCAAGAACTTGGGAGCATAAATTGGGAACAGATGTTCTCAGGGAAATGTATGGCAGAAATGTGGCAAATGTTCAGGGGATATTTGTGTAGCATTCTACATAGGTATGTTACAATGAGACAGGAAATAATGGTAGGGTACAGGAAAATGGTGTATAAAGGCTGTTGAAAATCTAGTCAAGAAGAAAAGAAAAGCTTACGAAAGGTTAAAAAAACTAGGTAATAAAAATTATAAGGCTAGCAGGAAGAAGCTTAAGAATGAAATTAGGAGAGCCAGAAGAAGCCATGAGAAGATCTTGGTGGGCAGGATTAATGAAAACCCCAAGGCATTCTGCAAGTATGTGAAGAGCAAGAAGACAAAATGTGAGAGAATAGAACCTATCAAATGTGACGGTGGGAAAGTGTGTATGGAACCGGAGGAGATAGCAGAGGTACTTAATGAATACTTTGCTTCAGTATTCACTATGGAAAAAGATCACAGTGATAGTAGGGGTGACTTACAGTGGACTGAAAAGCTTGAACATATAAATGTTAAGGAATAAGATGTACTGGAACTTTTGGAAAGCATCAAGTTGGATAGGTCACCGGGACTGGATGAGTTATAGCCCAGGCTACTGTGGGAGGTGAGGGAGGAGGTTGCTGAGCCTTTGGCGATGATCTTTGCATCATCAGTGGGGATGGGAGAGGTTCCAGAGGATTGGAGGGACGCAGATGTTGTTCTATTATTCAAGAAGGGAATAGAGATAACCCAGGAAATTATAGACAGTGAGTCTTCAGTGTTTGGTAAGTTGATGGAAAAGATCCTGAGAGGCAGGATTTATGAACAATTGGAGAGGCATACTATGATTAGGAATAGTTAGCATGGCTTTATCAAAGGCAGGGTGTGCCTTACAAGCCTGATTGAAGTTTTTGAGGATGTGAATAAACACATTGATGAAGGTAGAGCAGTGGATGTCGTGTATATGGATTTCAGCAAGGCATTATTTTTTTTTAACTTTTTTTATTGTATTTCAAGTAGTTACAAAATAAAAGTAGAGAAAAAAATGTATATTACCCATCCCACCTCCCCTTAACCCCTCCCCCCTAGCATCCCTATAGAAAAAAAAAAGAAAGAGAGAAAGAAAAAATAATAAAGAAAGAATGCCTGGATATTGGAAGATCCCCACATGCTCCATGGAGTTTGTGATAACTTTAATATATATATTTATTTCTTTCCCCAAATAACCAATTATTTCATCTTCGGAGCATCTATATATTTAATCCTGTCTTTTGTAAATAAGGGCGCCAAATTTTCAAAAATGTTTCATATTTATCTCTTAAATTATCAGTAATTTTTTCAAGTGGAATACAGCTATAAATTTCTTTCTTCCAACGAACTATACTTAAATATGTATCCAATTTCCAAGTAACTGCAATAGTCTTTTTGGCTACTGCCAATACAATTTTTATAAATTCTTTCTGATATTTATTTGATTTGGGTATCAGTTTTATCCCTTCAATATCACCTAATAAAAATAATATTGGATTATGTGGAAGTTGTATTTCAATAATTTGTTCCAATAAAACTCTTACATTTGTCCAAAAAGGTTGAATTTTAGAACAAGACCAAGTAGAATGTAAAAAAGTACAAATTTCTTGGTTACATCAGCAAGGCATTTGACAAGGTACCCCATGCAAGGCTTATTGAGGAAGTAAGGAGGTATGGGATCCAAGGGAACCTTGCTTTGTGGATTCAGAATTGGCTTGCCTACAGAAAGCAGAGAGTGGTTGTAGATGGGTCATATTCTGCATGGATGCTGGTGACCAGTGGTGTGCCTCAGGAATCTGTTCTGGGACCCCTTCTCTTATTGATTTTTATAAATGGCCTGTATGAAGAAGTGGAGGGATGGGTTAGTAAGTTTGCTGATGACACAAAGGTTGGGGTGTTTTGGATAGTGTGGAGGGCTGTCAGAGGCTACAGCAGGAAATTGATAGGATGCAAAACTGAGCTGAGAAGTGGCAGATGGAGTTCAACCCAGATAAGTGTGAGATGGTTTATTTTGGTAGGTCAAATATGATGACAAGAATTTAGCATTAGGGGTAAGACTCTTGGCAATGTGATGGATCAGAGGGATCTTGGGGACCGAGTCCAAGGATACTCAAAGTTGCTACGCAGGTTGACTCTGTGGTTAAGAAGGCAAATGGGATCAACCTTCATCAACCTTGGGATTGAGTTTAAGAGCTGAGTGGTAATGTTACAGATATATAGGACCCTGGAAAGACCCCACTTGGAGTACTGTACTCAGTCTGGTCACCGCACTACAGGAAGGATGTGGAAACTACAGAAAAAGTGCAGAGAAGATTTACAAGGATGTTGCCTTGACTCTGAAGCATATCTTATGAGAATAGATTGAAGAACTTGGCCTTTTCACCTTGGAACAATGGAGGATGAGAGGTGGCCTGATAGAGGTGTATAAGATGATGAAAGGCATTGATCGTGTGGATAGTCAGAAGCTTTTTCCCAGGGCTGAAATGGCTAGCATGAGAGGACACAATTTTAAGGTGTCTGGCAGTAGGTACAGAGGAGAGGTCAGGGGTAAGTATTTTACAAAGAGAGAGGTGAGTGTGTGGAATGGGCTGCTGGTGACGGTGGTGGAGGCAGAAACAATAGGGTCTTTTAAGAGACTCCTGGATAGGAACATGGAGCTTAGAAAAATAGAGGGCTATAGGTAACTCAAGGTAATTTGGAAAGTAAGTACATGTTCGGCACAGCATTGTGGGCCGAAGGGCCTGTATTGTGCTGTAGGCTTTCTATGTTTCTAATCATTTTGTTCTCCTTTATGCTCATCTTCTGAAGAATGACAATAAACAATCTTGAATCTTGACTTGCTTTCATGACTCACCTAATTGATCATGCGATGAAATGTGAGTATGTGATAAAATGTAGATAACGGACACAGGTCATTTAGCAATGGTTCTAAATTACCACTTGAACATATCATTTAGCTCTATTATACCTCCTCCTTGACCAAACACTTGTGTACAAAAGTTGCACTTAAATAGATGGCAGATCTGTGTGGCAGTCTGAGAATATCTCAGATGAGATAAGTGTAGCTGACACCCTGCATCAGTTAAATTAATGCTAGCTCTCACTCATCCTTCACTTTCTGAACAACCACAATGTCCTCACTATACATTAATCCATCTTACTCACAGAATGAAATTCAAAAAGTACTCTAAGTGGTATCTTTGGTGAACGCTTCATCGTCTAACACTTCAAAATAATCTCCTATTTCAGCCAATTTCTATACAGCAAAGTGAAAGAAAATATACGTTGCAGTCAAGGACATTTTTAGTAGTTGTGCTCGAGAAGACATTGTGACACTTTATTAGGCATACCTGCTCGTTACTGCAAATATCTAATCAGCCAAACATGTGGCAGGAACTCAATGCTTGAAAGCATGCAGACATGGTCAAGAGGTTCAGTTGTTGTTCAGACCAAACATTAAAATAGGAAGTGACTTCGACCATGTAATGATTTTCTTTGTGCTTGAGAAGGTGATTTGAGTATTTCAGAAACCACTGAACTCCTGGAATTTTCAGGCACAATAGTGTCTAGAAAAGGGGTTCCCAACCCGGGGTCAACAGATCTCTTGTTTAATGTTACTTGTCCATGGCATAAAAAAGTTTGGGAACCCCTGTTCTAAAGTTTACAGAGAGTGGTGCAAGAAACAAAAATAAACATTGAGTTAGCAGCAGTTCTGTGGGTGAAAATGCCTTGTAAATGAGAAGAGTCAGGGGAGAATGGCCAGACCGGTTCAAGCCGACAGGAAGAGGGCAATAACTCAAGTAACCACATGTTATAATAGTTGTGTGCAGGAGAGCATCTCCGAATGCACAATACGTCGAACCTTGAAACCGATGGGCTACATCAGAAGACCACACCAGATTCTACTCTAGTACCAAATAAAATGGCCACTGAGTGGAAATTCATGATTTTTTCTTGGTGGTACCTCTGATGAGCTCATCACCATTTAACACAAAAATAATCTTCAATTTTAGCCAATTTTTGTACAGCAGAGAGTAAGAAAAAAACATGTTGCAGTCATGTACTTAATGGTAGTTCTGTGTGAATATATTTTCTTCCATTGGCAAGCATAGCTTAAAATCCAACAAATGTATTTTACTGGGTATCATGACCTTTTTATATTATTTCCAACATTATTAAACAGGGAATAATATACCCAGCACTGTTTCATTCCCTCTGACATTTCCTTTACTAAATGCCATGCATTTCAAATTATTAATATTAACTGGGGTGAAAACATTTATCATATCACATCCATGGTGAACCAATAAAATGCAGAGTATAAATTACTTATAGATATGTTAGTGGGCAAATGGATAATGTTTTCACATAATTGTCCTTCACTGATGTTTTAGAAGAAATCATTAAGTAGGATAATGATAGGTTGGAATATGTTCAACTTCTGTCAGTTACATATGCCAATGTTAAATTTCCAGGCCACTAATTCCAATATGCTTATCATCAAATCTTTGCTATTCATCATGATGTGAAGTGTAATATAGCTTCATTTGGAGAGAGATCAGCTACTTAGATGATCATTATAGAACTAAAGGATGGAAGGAGGCCTATAATATCCATGCTGGACAAAGGAAAGAGCTCGCTCACTCAGTCATATTCCAAGTAGGGCAGCTATTTCACCCTTTTCATTCTGATCTCTGTGGAGGTTACACATTATCCTTGTGACTTCCATAGTTTTCACCCAGGTGGATCACTTTCCTCCCAGTTCACAAAGATATGCTGGAGAGCAGATTAATCTATAATCCTAAAATTGCCTGGAAGTAGTTGGGCAGTAGTGGGAATCAGATAGGGAGGTGAGAAAGAATAGGTTACTGGGAAATAGGAAGCATAAAGTGCAGAAAGAACTCAGCAGGTCATCTGTGGAAATTAATAAACGGTTTATGTTTAGGCCCAGACCTTCCTTCTGTACTGGAAATGAAGGGGGAAGATGACAGAAGAAAACAGTAGGAAGAAGGAAAGGAGGATAGTTAGAAGTTGAAAGGTACAGCCAGATAGGTAGGAAAGATAAAATGCTGGAGAGGAGAGTGGATTATAAGAGAAAGGGAAGGAGGAGAGGACCCAAGGGGAAGTAATAAGTAGTTCAAAAGAAGTAAGTGGTCAGATCGGGGAATAGAAGAGGTGGGGGGGGGGGGGGGGAGACATTTTTACCGGAAGAAGAAATCAATATCTACCAAGGCAGAATATGAGGTGTTGCTCCTCCAACCTGATTGTAGCCTCATCTTGGCATAAGAGGAGGCCATGGACTGACATGTCAGAACCCGAATGGGAATTGGAATTAAAATGCTTGGCCAGTGAGGATTTCTGCTTTTGACAGATGTAGCAGAAGTGCTCACAGTAGCGGTCCCCTAATTTATGACAGGTCTCACTAATGTAGAATTGGGAGCCTCAGACACAATAGAGAAACCCTGTAGATTTGCAGGTCAATGTTGCCTCACCTGGAAGGATTGTTTGCGGCCCTGAATTATGGTGAGGGAGAAGATGAATGGGCAGGGGTAGTACATCGGCTGTTTGCAGGGATAAGTGCTGGGAGCGATACATGAACAAGGTAATCACAGAGGGATTGATCCCTGCGGAAAGCGGAGGGGTGAGGGGTTCAGGTGATACGATCCCCTTGGAGATGGTGGAGGTTGAGGAGGATGATGTGTTGGATGCAGAGACTCATGGGCTGATAGGTAAGGACAAGATGAACTCTATCACCATTGAGGCAGCCGGATGATGGGGTGAGCGCAGATGTATGGGAAATGGAAGAGATGCGGGTGAGGGCAGCAACAATTACGGAGGAAGTTAAACCCTTTTCCTTGAAAAAGGAGGACCTCTCTGATGTCCTGGAAAGGAAAGTCGCATCCTGGAGAACAGGTGTGGTGGAGACGAAGGAACTGAGAAAAGGGAATAGTATTTTTACAGGAGACAGGGTGGGAGGAGGTATAGTCAAGGTAATCATGGGAATCGGTAGGCTTTTAGAAGATGTTGGCAAACATTTTGTCTGCAGAGATGATCAGAGAGATCTAGATAGAAGTGTCAGAAATGAACCAGTGAATTTAAGGGCAGGGTGGAAATTAGAGGCAAAGTTGATGAAATTGATGAGTTCAGCATGGGAGCAGGAAGCTGCACCAATGTAGCGAAGGAAAAGTTGGAGAGCATTACTGGGGAAGGCTTGGAATATGGACAATATTTATATAGACAACAAACAGCAGGTATAGCTCAGGCCCATGCAGGTTCCCTTAGTTACCAGTCGAGTCTGGAGAAAGTAGGTGGAACCAAAAGAAATATTATTGAGGGTGATGACCAGTTCTGTCCAGCAGAAGAGAGTGATGGTGGAGGAGAATTGAAAGAAACTGGGAAATAAGTCAGAACGGAACTGATTGATTTGCATTGAAAGCAGTAAGCTCAATGAACAGAATATCCATTTCTATATCATAGTGTGACTGTGAATATGAGCTATTACAGTATATACATCCCAGCGTCACTTAATGGGCATACAATCAATAATGCATATAAACTATCTTATGCATTTATATTTATTATGTTTTTTATATTATTATAATTTATTCTTTATCTTTATGTGTTTTTTTTCATGCTGCATTGGATCCAGAGTAACAATTATTTTGTTCTCTTTACACTTGTGCACAGGAAACAACAGTAAGAAATTTTGAATTTAAATTAATCCCATTTCCCTGACTCCTGACATCCAACCTTGTAGAGTATGGTACATCAAGTGACCATGTAGTTACATTTTTTATACAAAAAGGACTTCTGCCTTTATGACCCTTCCAGGAACGGAGCTCCACACCCTCACTAACAAGAGAAAATCTGCAGATGCTGGAAATCAGATCAACACACTCAACATGCTGGACTGTTGAAGGGTTTTGCCCAAAATGTCAACTGTACTTTTTTTTCCATAGATTCTGCCTGGCCTGCTGAGTTTCTCCAGTCATTGGTATGTGTGAGTCTCTACACCCTCACCATTCTTCTGGAGGAATGTTATTTCACAATTTTCTTTTCATCCCACCAATCTGCCTACCCTAGTCACTATCGCCTGTTGGTGAACCAACAAAAAACACAAACAGCGCACCACAGGAAGAGGCTCTTCAGTCCACAATGTCTGTGCCAAACATAATACTAAATAAAGCTTTAGAGAGGGTGCAGAGGAGATTTACCAAGATGCTGCTTGGACTAGAAGACGTGTCAAACAAAGATAGGTTGAGTGAGCTAGGAATTTTCTCTTTGGAGTGAAGGAGGATGAGAGATACTTTGACGGTGGATATGGCTAATACTGGTGAGGGGCCATAATCTTAAGGTTGATTGGAGGAAAGTATAGGGGATGTCAAAGTATAGGGGGGTATATTGAAGTTCTTTACATATAGAGTGGAGGGTATGTGGAATGTTCTGACACGAGTGGTAGTAGAAGCAGATATATGAGGTGTATTTAGGAATTTCTTAAATAGGCAGATAGATGATGGAGAAAAGGAGGGTTATGTAAACTGGAAGGATCAGATTGATCTTTAGAGTTGGTTAAAAGGTTAGCACAACATTGTTGGGTGAAGCACCTCTACTGTGCAGTAATGTTCCATGTTCTATATTCTAACTTAATCCCTTACTACACTTAACCCATCTCTCTCTCTCTCTCTCTCTCTGTCTCTCACACACACACACACACACACACTCACTCCCACTCACACATGGTAATGGGGACAAGCTCCCACTGCCTATTAAATACTCCCAATGGCTTGCATCTCAAATAGTTCTGACAACCAAGTCCCGCTCCAGGCCTTCACGTGCGGCTTAGCTTGTAAGCCCGCTGGAACCATTTCTACTGACAGGAGAAGGAGCAAAGGCAGTTTACTGGCTCCTTAAAACTGGTCCTTTCAGCAGGTGGGGCCCATCAGCCAAGGTAGGCAGCTCATCTGGGAGAAGGAAAGATCTGATCTCAACCCCCTGCTGCCTTGTGGCTATACTCACTCACAAGGAAGGCTTCAAGAGTAAACCGTGAGAGAAAAATCTTGAGCCAGAATCCCCAAGGCAATCCTACATCGAGTTCAATGCTGACTGGCAACTCCTTCGATGCTACAGTTCCAAATTATCGGTCTGTACGGGTTTCATCAGATATGTGGAGAGGAGGAGCTTGCTACATGAGCAACAGCTTACTCTCCATATTGTACTGCCCAGGCTTGGATAACTAGACAGTTAGGACACAGCATCCATAGTTGATCCTAACCAACAGAGGCCTCAAATATATATGCAGAGACAAAACATACAAAGACACAGATCACACCACACAAAGGGAAAAACAGCACAAAATTAACTGTTCAATTTGTTATTGTACATCAAATAGTGCAAACTTTAATGAGAGAAAAATACACCCCTGGCAGTCCATTCCATCTACAAGCGTTCTCTGTACAATTTTGCCCCAGAAATCCCCTTTAAACTTTCCCCCATCACCTCAAAGCTATGCCCTCTTATATTTGGCATTTCTATCCTGGGAGGAAGATTCTGCACCCCCCCCCCCAATCAAGGGAAACCTCTGTTCCTTCCACCTAGATCCCAATTAAATCTTCCTTCAGCTTCCTTTGCTCCAAAGAAAATTATGCTGATGTATCCAAATTCTCCTCATTACTAATATTTCCAGTCCTGGCAAGAACCCCAAAAAATTCACTGCATCATCCCATATTGTGTGATGTGATGTAATGACAAGAACTGTCCACCTAACCGGTGCTTCAAAAGAAATAGCAGCATCTTTGTACAAATAGCCAGGATATATTATTCATAGAAATCGACTATCTAAATGAACTAATGCTGCCAAGTTGCAGTTGAGTAGCTGAATAGGTGAACCTCACTACGTTTTGTAAATGATGACAACAGTACCAGAGAGGGCAACCAGAATTCTTAAATTGATATAGTAAATCTCAGCTGTCATCACAACAGATTTTGCGCCAATTGAGAGTTGGAGTTCATTTTCGGAAAAGAAAGAGTCAGTTTGTGGAGTTAGAAATTGAATACAAACAACCTGACAGGATACTCGAAAACTGATATTTTAATAACTTCAAAATTTTAACGAGTTATCAGTGAAACTTAGAATGATGATGACAGATGATATTCCATTGGAAATAAATCTAATGCATCAACCACCTAAAGACATTGCCCAGGACCTCCTCAGAGCATTTCTTTCACTGAGGTAGATTATATTTGACCCCAGCCACAGATTCAATGTTCACTGACTTTATTCTGAGTTACCATGGAGATAATCAACCTCTAGGTCATGACTGTTAAAGTAGAGGGGTTTGTAGACTGTAATACCTCGGGTGGTAGAAACGGAAGCCCTGGATCACCCCAATGGCCTTTTCTATCCAAGGAACTTTCAGCTGTCTCTATTATTATCTGGGACATTTAGAAATCATTGAAATAAAATTAAATAATTAAACATCTTAAAATAGAGGAGGGCTACTTTCTAGTATGTTTTTATTTTTTCCTTAATTTAGAGTCATAGAATGAATCTATGACTCTAAATAAATAAAATAAATACCAAAACATATTTCTCTGAAATAAATTAACCCATTTTTAGTTCAGACTGATAGTCCTTTTCAAATGAAAGGTGTTACATATGCCAGTCAATGGCTTCTGTAAAGCTGAGGGCTCAGATATGAAGTATATCTGACCCTCTGCTGAACACTTGGACTCACCTTTCAGTTCAGTGGTGAAGCAGGTCAGATGCATGAGGATCTAACCTTTTCATACTCATGATGTGATGAGTCTTTGAAGGCTCTGAGCTTATACTTGCTGGAGTTTAGAAGAATGAAAGGATTTCATTGAAACCTATTGAATATTGAAAGGCCAAAATGGAGTGAATGTGGAGAGGATGTTTCCTAAGGTGGGGAGTCCCTCAGTATAGAACAGAACAGATTCACCTCCCTCTGGCTAAACAAATCCTTCCTTATCTCTGTTCTAAACGTCCAGAGGATGGTGAATCTGTGGAATTTATTGCCACGCATGGCTATGAAAGCCAAATCATTGGGCATATTTAAAGTGGAGGTTGATAGGAGAAGCCAGGAGACTGGGGTTGAGAGGGATAATAAATCAGGCATGATGGAATGGTGGAGCAGACTCGATGGGCCATACAGCCTAATACTGCTCCTATGTCTTATGGACCTAGAAAAGGCCATTCACCCCAGCCATGTCTAGCAATAATCATATTTTCATGCCATTGTTCCACTTAATTTCCTGCCACATATTGTATCCAATATCACCATCAATTTACTGGTTCTCCTATCTCCCACTTACATCAAGTCACAGAGTCATAGAGAAGTACAGAACAGAAACATGCTCTTTGGTCCTCCTAGTCCATTTAACCTGTCTACTCCCATCAACCTGCATCAGGACCATAGCCCTCCATGTCCGCACGACCCTGTATCTATCCAAACTTCTCTTAAATGTTGAAATTGAGCTCTCATGGACCACTTGTGCTGGCCGCTCATTCCACACTCTCACAACCCTCTGTGTGAAGAACATTTTCCTGCTGTTCCCTTTAAACTTCTCAGCTTTCACTCTGAAGTCATGACTTTTGGTTGTAGTCTCCACCCAACCTCAGCGGAAAAGGCCTTCTTGCATTTACTGTTTCTAGGTATACCCCTCATAATTTTGTATAACTCTATTAAATCTCCTCTCAGTCTTCTACATTCTAAAGAATAGAGTCCTAACCTATTCAATCTACTTGCAACTCAGGTCCTCCAGGCCCAACACCATCCTTGTAAAATTTCTTTGCACTCTTTCAACATTATTTACATCTTTCCTGCAGGGAGGTGACTGGAACTGCACACAATGCTCCAAATTAGGCTTCACCAATTCTTATACACAGAGAAGCTAAAATCATATGTATCAGTATTACAGTGGAGAAAAGGGAACTACAGAGGCATGAGAGAGGAATTGGCCAGAATTGATGGGAAAGGACACTGGCAGAAGATGACAGCACAGCAGCAATGACTGGAATTTCTGGAAGCTATTTGGAAGGCACAGGGTATATACATTCCAAAGAGGAAGAAGTATTCTAAAGGAAAGATCATACAACCATCGCCAACATAGAATCCAAAGAGAGGGCACATAATAGAGCAAAGATTAGTGGGAAGTTAGAGGATTGGGAAGCTTTTGTTATGAATGTACCACAGCTCTGAGGGGCTGAAGGGGCGGGAGCAGCCCCCTCCTTCCGGAGAATCGCAAGAGCACTATAAATTCGGGTCTCGGACCCAGGCAAATGAGAGACAATGTAATGGTTTTGGCCATGGCTCTTAGAGACACCTGTGCTGAGGGCATGACCCTGCTACGTGACAGCTACCACGGATATGGACACCCTCGGGCAATGTGGGGGTGGGGATTGCATCACCCTACTTTGATGGACATCTACAACTCTGTAAGTCAAGATAAAAGGGGACTGCAGAAGGCGGTACCCCAGAGAGAGGCACCAGAAGGACTCGATCGCTCAACACTCCCGTGATAGCTGGAAGCCAGTCAAAAGCTACGTGCGCTCCGTAACTTCTCTGCCTGGGGAGCGGGTGGCTGATAAAACCGAGAAGGACTTCGAACTAATAACAGGGAAACAACGCTCCCCTGATTCAACGGCATTGCTTCATCAAAGACCCAGGCAAGTTTTGTCGTTTCTCCTCACTCTCTCTGAAACACGTGAAACCCAGCGATTCCCCAAAAAGACTGAAGCCTGCAGACTTCTGAGTGACTTTTATATTTCCAACGGACAATATATTATCCCCTAGACAACAGTCGAGATTATTTCTTAATGAGGATTATTGCTATACCCGCGCTTTAGATTGAGTTTTGCCGATGTATATGTTCTGAGTGTTTGTATTAATCTTACTTTTGTGCCCCCCTTTATGAATAAAACCATTCGAAAATAGTGCCATCAGACTCCAACGGACCTCTCTATCTTTGCTGGTGAGTTATCCAGTTACGGGATACGTAACAACTTGGGGTTCTCGTCTCGAGATTTGACACCAAATTGGGAGGCCAGTGAATCGGGCTTGTATTCCAAAACTTGAATCTGGTTATGC
Source organism: Hypanus sabinus (assembly GCF_030144855.1). Classification (NCBI taxonomy): domain Eukaryota; kingdom Metazoa; phylum Chordata; class Chondrichthyes; order Myliobatiformes; family Dasyatidae; genus Hypanus; species Hypanus sabinus. The sequence goes on along the minus strand of NC_082710.1, from coordinate 86,014,794 downwards.
GGGTAGCCAGACGGGAAACCAGCAAAGATGGACGTGGGTGAATTTATGAAAAACACGACTGGGGGGGGGGCACTAGAAGCGGCCACCAAATCAGACTTGTTAAATTTGGCGAAGGGGTTGAACCTCGCAGAAGTGAGATCGTCCATGAAAAAGTGGGAGGTGCGAAGGGCCATATCCCAATATTACATTGAGAAGAAGGTGTTTGAAGCCGAGGTATTGGGAGATATCCCTGAAAAGGTACCATCAAGTGGGACGGTTCAGTTAGAGGTGGAGAAATTAAGGTTGTAATGTGAAATTAAGTTAAAAGAGCTGGAAGCGGCTGAGAGAGAACGGGAGAGCATGAAATTCACCTAAAGGAGCTAGAAGCAGTCGAGAAAGAGAAACAGAGGAAACATGACTGTGAGATGGAGAAGGTAAGGAACGAGCGAAGAGATCAAGAGTTAGACCGAGCGGAGCGGTTTAATGTTAGTAGGGAGTTGAGATTGGTTCCCCCGTTCGAGGAGACAGATGTCGAAAGTTATTTCTTGCTTTTTGAAAAGGTGGTAGTAAATCAGAAGTGGCCAAGAGCAGTGGGTGGCGTTGTTACAAAGTGTGTTAAAGGGGAAGGCCCAACGAGCATATGCGGCATTGTCCCTGGAGGAGGGGGAAGCGGAGAATTATGCTGAAGTAAAGGAGGCCATTCTCCGGGCTTACCAATTAGTACCTGAGGCCAAAGACAAAAGTTTAGAAATTTAAGGAAAGGGTGGAATCAAACGTATACCGATCTAGCCCATGAGAAGGGGGTGCTCTTGGACCGTTGGTGCACCACAGAAAGGGTGGACGAGGATTATGGGCGTCTCAGAGATTTACTGTTGATTGAGGAATTTAAGAGTTGTGTTCCGGAGGAGATCCGGATGTATTTGAACGAGAGGCCAACTGGGTCCATCGCAGAATTTGCTAGGTTCACAGATGAATCTGTCCTAACTCACAAGACAAAGTTTTCCTCGACAAAAAATTGCCCGAGAGAACATGGGAATGGTAGGGAAAGCCCGCCGGCTAAGGTAGAAACTCAGCCAGGAACTAGCCGGAAAAGTGAGGATACCAGGCCAGAAACCTGGAGATTTCCTGGTTTGACCTGTTTTAATTGTGGAAAGGTGGGACATATTGCATCTAAGTGCCCCGCTCCGAGGAAGGAGCCAGAAAAAGGGAAAGCAGCTATCCCTATAGGATGTCTCGCGTCGATCGGAAAATCGGCGAGAGAGCCCCCGGGTAGATGGAGTACAGGAGGGGCGTGAGATGTTTAGTTCTGAAGGAACCGTGTCCCTGGAGGAGGGAGGCCCACAAATTCCAGTACGGATCTGGAGAAACAGTGGAGCTGAGCTTTCATTGATTAGCTGTAAAGTGCTAGAGTTCAGACCTCCGACGGGAGAGGTAGCCCTGAGAGGCATAGGAAAATGGACCGAAGTGGTACCCTTGCATAGGGTCCTTCCAGATTGTGAGTTGGTGTCGGGACCAGTGGAGCTGGGGGTCCTGCCGGAGTTGCCGGGCGAAGGTGTGGATGTCCTCCTGGGGAACGACCAAGCGGGAGGGTAAATGGGAGCAGCCGTGAAGCTGACAACCCAGCCTGCGAGGATTGAGGCCCCTCCCTCAGATCTGAAGATATACCCCACCTGCGCGGTCACTCGCAGCATGTCAGAAAAGACAGCTGAGAGAGAGAGCAGTCTAAATCTGGCCGGTTTTGATTTGGTCGACACGTTTTTACCGACTCTGTACCAGCGAGGGTTCGAGGAAGGTAAACCGGAGAGTAAGGAGGGGGGAGAGAGTAAACAGGGGGAGGTAGACCTGCCCTTAGCCAGACGAGAGTTTGTACGGGAACAGGAAAGTGACGAGGAGCTGATAGCCTTGAGAGAGTTGGTTCTTTCGGAGACCGAGGTTGAAACCGAGCCCGAAGGTTACTACCTGAAGGAGGGTGTGTTGATGAGGAAGTGGAGGCCCCCCAAGGTGTCGGTCGATGAGGACTGAGTGGTGATACATCAGATAGTAGTCCCGAAAGCGTATCGGGACAAAATTTTGAACTTAGCTCATAAGGGACCGTTAGGTGGGCATTTGGGAATAACAAAGACAGTGGATCGGGTTCACAGAGAGTTCTATTGGCCAAACATGAGAAAAGAGATTAATGAATATTGTAAAAGGTGTCATACCTGCCAAATGGTGGGTAAGCCGAACCAAGTTATCCCTGAGGCACCCCTCCGACCCATCCCCGTGTGCGGGAAGCCTTTCTCCCGAATCATTGTGGATTTTGTGGGACCCCTACCTAAAACTGCGAGGGGGCGGCAGTATATCATGACCATGATGTGTGCCGTTACACGATTTCCAGAGGCTGTGCCTCTGGGTAATATTATACCGCTGTGGTGGTGAGGGTCCTCATCAAATTCTTTACCACAGTGGGGCTGCCTAAGGAGATACAGTCGGATCAGGGGAGTACCTTCACATCTAACGCATTTCGGCAGATGATGACCCAGCTAGGGGTCAAACAAATTCTAGCCTCCGCGTACCACCCGGAATCCCAAGGGGCGTTGGAAAGGTTCCACGCTTCACTAAAGGCCATGCTTAAAACTTATTGTCAGGAGAACGTTCGAGACTGTGATGAGGCTTTACCCCTTCTGTTATTTGCCGTCAGGGATACAGTCCAGTGCTCACTGGGGTTCAGTCCGTTTGAGCTCGTTTTCGGTCACAGGCCCAGGGGCCCTCTAACCCTCCTGAGAGAAAAGTGGTCGAGCCCGATCGTTCAAGTCAGTGTGATCGACTATGTTCTGAAATTCCGGGAGAGGCTGCATAAAGTACGCGGCTTGGCAAAGGAAAACCTTAAAGAATCCCAGGAAAAAAATGAGTCAGTGGTATAACCCGAGAGCGAGAGAACAAGAGTTTTACGTAGGCGACAAGGTTTTGGTCCTATTTCCGGTAGTTACCCATCCCCTTCAGGCGAGGTTTCAAGGACCATATAAAGTGCGTAAGAAAATAGACTCGCTGAATTACGTGATTGAAACCCCCGATCGGCGAAAGCCGACCCAGTTAGTTCATGTGAACATGATGAAAAGGTACCATGACACTACCCCCGCGGTGGTCGGTGCGGCCATGAAAACCGATCACAACCCGTTGGTATTCCTGGCCAATATGGAAAATAAAAACCGGAGGTTATTGAGCTGGAGTCTGATGCTGCAGGAATCCGATATTAAGATACAGCACATTAAGGGGAGTGATAATGTTCTAGCGGATTGTTTATCTCGATGCTGAACTAAGTGTATAACTGTATGGCTCTGTAATTAAAAGAAAAAGCTTGGGTATTGTGTTAGATTAAAAATCATGTAAGACTCTGTACAACTCCGTTTTTATCCGCTTGTAAAAAAACGTTTTTTTAGAGGGGAGGTGTTATGAATGTACCACAGCTCTGAGGGGCCGAAGGGGCGGGAGCAGCCCCCTCCTTCTGGAGAATCGCAAGAGCACTATTAATTCGGGTCTCGGACCCAGGCAAATGAGAGACAATGTAATGGTTTTGGCCAGGGCTCTTAGAGACACCTGTGCTGAGGGCATGACCCTGCTACATGACAGCTACCACGGATATGGACACCCTCGGGCAATGTGGGGGTGGGGATTGCATCACCCTACTTTGATGGACATCTACAACTCTGCAAGTCAAGATAAAAGGGGACTGCAGAAGGCGGTACCCCAGAGAGACGTTCCAGAAGGACTCGATCGCTCAACGCTCCCGTGATAGCTGGAAGCCAGTCAAAAGCCACGTGCGCTCCTTAACTTCTCTGCCTGGGGAGCAGGTGGCTGATAAAACCGAGAAGGACTTCGAACTAATAACAGGGAAACAACGCTCCCCTGATTCAACGGTGTTGCTTCGTCAAAGACCCGGGCAAGTTTTGTCGTTTCTCCTCACTTTCTCTGAAACACGTGAAACCCAGCGATTCCCCAAAAAGACTGAAGCCTGCAGACTTCTGAGTGACTCTTATATTTCCAACGGACAATATATTATCCCATAGACAACAGTCGAGATCATTTCTTAATGATGATTATTGCTATACCCGCGCTTTAGATTGAGTTTTGCCGATGTATATGTTCTGAATGTTTGTATTAACCTTACTTTTGTGCCCCTCTTTATGAATAAAATGTTCGAAAATAGTGCCATCAGACTCCAACGGACCTCTCTATCTTTGCTGGTGAGTTATCCAGTTACGGGGTACGTAACACTGTTAAAAACCAATAGAAGGCAATTGGAAAATCATTAAGAAGATTAAGATGGAATACAAAAGTAAGTTAGGCAGTAATATTAAAGGATACTAAAAGTTTCTTCAGCTACAGAAAATGTAAAAGAGAGGTGAGAGTGGACTTTGGAACACAGTAAAATTACTTTGGAGAGGTAGTAATGGGAGGAAACAAAACAGTGGATGAACTAAATAAGTATTTTGCATCAGTCTTCACTTTGAAAAACATCAGCAGTTTGGTGAAATTTCCAGGTGTCAGGGGTCCTGAAGTGTGAGAAGCTATCATAACCAGACAGAACATTTTAGGAAAACTGAAAGGGCTGAAGGTAGATAAGTCACCAGTATCAGATGGTGGACACCCCAGGGTTCTGAAAAAGGTGGCTGAAGAGATCTTGAAGGCACATAGCCTTATACAGCGGGCAGCGGAGTGAGCCGGGAGCAGAGTGAAGGCTTAAGGGTTGGGCTCAATGGGCTTAGGCGAAAGCGGACGTCAAGGTAGGTTCAGGTTTCAGTTTCTCCTGTTCTTTGAGGAAAGGGGAATTGTGAGTGTGAGGGCAGCTTGCTGTTCTCAGTGTCGGATGTCGGAGGTCCAGGAGTCTCCTTGCCTCCCAGAAGTACACATCTGCGCCAGGTGAAACGAGCTGCAGCTGCTAAGGGACCGTGTTAGGGAACTGGAGCTGCAGCTCAATGACCTTCATCTCATCAGGGAGAGTGAGGAGTTGATAGAGAGGAGCTACAGGCAAGTGGTCACACTGGGGCCACAGGAGGCAGACAGGTGGGTCACGGTTAGGAGGGGGAAGGGTAGAGTCAGGTACCAGAGAGTAACCCAGTGGCCGTACCCCTTGACAATAAGGAATCCTTTTTGAGTACTTTTGGGGGGGTGGTGGAACAGCCTACCTGGGGGAAGCAACAGCGGGCGTGCCTCCGGCAAGAGTCTGGCCCTGTAGCTTAGAAGGGTAGGGAAAGGAAGGGGAAGGCAGTAGTAATAGGGGACTCTATAGTTAGGGGTCAGATAGGCGATTCTGTGGATGCAATCAGGAGACCCGGATGGTAGTTTGCCTCTCTGGTGCCAGGGTTCGGGATGTTACTGATCGTATCCAAGATATCCTGAAGTGGGAGGGTGAGGAGCCAGAAGTCGTGGTACATACAGGTACCAATGACATAGGTAGGAAAAGGGAAGAGGTTCTGAAAGGAGAATATAGGGAATTAAGAAGTCAGTTGAGAAGGACTGCAAAGGTAGTAATCTCAGGATTACTGCCTGTACCACGCGACAGTGAGAGTAGGAATGGAATGAGGTGGAGGATAAATGTGTGGCTGAGGGATTGGAGCAAGGGGCAGGGATTCAAGTTTCTGGATCATTGGTACCTCTTTTGGGACTGGTGTGACCTGTACAAAAAGGACAGGTTACACTTGAATCCTAGGGAGACCAATATCCTGGTGGGGAGTTGCTAAGGCTACTGGGGAGACTTTAAACTAGAATGGTTGGGGGGTGGGAATCAATTTGAAGAGACTAGGGGAGAGGAGGTTAGCTCACAAATAGTGAAAGCTAGTAGATGGTGTGTGAGGGAGGATAGGCAGGTGTTGGAGAAGGGGAGCGCTCAGACCGAAGATCTGTTTTAATGCTAGGAGCATTGTAAGAAAGATGGATGAGCTTAGAGCATGGATTGATACCTGGAAATATGATGTTGTAACTATTAGTGAAACATGGTTGCAGGAGGGCTGTGATTGGCAATTAAATATTCCTGGATTTCGTTGCTTCAGGTGTGATACAATCGGAGGGGCAAGAGGAGGTGTTGCATTGCTTGTCCGAGAAAATATTACAGCGGTGCTTTGGCAGGATCGATTAGAGGGCTCATCTGGGGAGACTATTTGGGTGGAATTGGGGAAAGGTGTAGTAACACTTATGGGGGTGTATGATAGACCACCTAATGGGGAGTGAGAATTGGAGGAGCAAATTTGTAAAGAGATAGCAGATACTTGTAGTAAGCACAGGGTTGTGATTGTGGGAGATTTTAATTTTCCACACATAGACAGGGAAGCCCATTCTCTAAAAGGGCTGGATGGTTTGGAATTTGTAGAATGTGTGCAGGATAGTTTTTTGCAGCAATACATAGAGGTACCGACTAGAGAAGGGGCAGTGTTGGATCTCCTGTTAGGGAATGAGATAGGTCAGGTGACTGAGGTATGTGTTGGGGAGCACTTTGTGTCCAGTGATCACAACACCATTAGTTTCAATATAATTATGGAGAAGGTTAGGACTGGACCCAGGGTTGAGATTTTTGATTGGAGAAAGGCTAACTGAGGAGACGCGAAAGGACTTAGAAGGAGTGGATTGGGACAGTTTGTTTTATGGGAAGGATGTAATAGAGAAATGGAGGTCATTTAAAGGTGAAATTTTGAAGGTACAGGATCTTTATGTTCATGTTAGGTCGAAAGGAAAGGTTAAAAGTTTGAGAGCACCATGGCTTTCAAGGGATATTGGAAACTTGGTTTGGAAAAAGAGGGAGATCTACAATAAATATAGGCAGCATGGAGTAAATGAGGTGCTTGAGGAATATAAAGAATACAAAAAGAATCTTAAGAAAGAAATTAGAAAAGCTAAAAGAAGATACAAGGTTGCTTTGGCAAGTAAGGTGAAAATAAATCCAAAGGGCTTCTACAGTTATATTAATATCAAAAGGATAGTGAGGGGAAAAATTGGTGCCTTACAGAATTAGAGTGGACAACTATGTGCGGAGCCAGAAGAGATTGGGGAAATTTTGAACAATTTCTTTTCTTCAGTATTCACTAAGGAGAAGGATATTGAATTGTGTAAGGTAAGGGAAACAAGTAGAGAAGTTATGGAAACTATGATGATTAAAAGGGAAGAAGTACTGGTGCTTTTAAGGAATATAAAACTGGATAAGTCTCCAGATCCTGACAGGATATTCCCTAGGGCCTTGAGGGAAGTTGATGTAGAAATAGCAGGGGCACTGACAGAAATATTTCAAATGTTATTCGAAATGGGGGTGGTGCCAGAGGATTGGTGAGTTGCTCATGTGGTTCCATTGTTTAAAAAGGGTTATAAGAGTAAACCTAGTAATTATAGGCCTGTCAGTTTGACGTCAGTGGTGGGTAAATTAATGGAAAGTATTCTTAGAGATGATATATATATAATTATCTGGATAGACAGGGTCTGATTAGGAATAGTCAGCATGGATTTGTGTGTGGAAGGTCATGTTTGACAAATCTTATTGAATTTTTTGGAGAGGTTACAAAGGAAAGTTGACAAGGGTAAAGCATTGAATGTTGTCTATATGGACTTCAGTAAGGCCTTTGACAAGGTTCCACACAGAAGGTTCAATCGTTAGGTATTAATATTGAAGTAGTAAAATGGATTCAACACTGGCTAGATGGGAGATGCCAGAGAGTAGTGGTGGAAAACTATTAGTCAGGTTGGAGACTGGTGACTAGTGGTGTGCCTCAGGGATCTGTACTGGGTCCAATGTTGTACTGGATCCATTAATGATCTGGATGATGGGGTGGTCAATTGGATTAGTAAGTATGCAGATGATACTAAGGTAGGTGGCATTGTGAATAATAAAGTAGGTTTTCAAAGCTTGCAGAGAGATTTAGGCCAGTTAGAAGGGTGGGATGAACAATGGCAGATAGAGTTTAATTCTGATAAGTGTGAGGTGCTACATTTTTGTAGGAATAATCCAAATAATATAACCATATAACCATATAACAATCACAGCACGGAAACAGGCCATCTTGGCCCTCCTAGTCCGTGCCGAACCCTTAATCTCACCTAGTCCCACCTACCCGCACTCAGCCCATAACCCTCCACTCCTTTCCTGTCCATATACCTATCCAATTTTACTTTAAATGACACAACTGAACTGGCCTCTACTACTTCTACAGGAAGTTCATTCCACACAGCTATCACTCTTTGAGTAAAGAAATACCCCCTCGTGTTTCCCTTAAACTTCTGCCCCCTAACTCTCAAATCATGTCCTCTAGTTTGAATCTCCCCTACTCTCAATGGAAACAGCCTGTTCACGTCAACTCTATCTATCCCTCTCAAAATTTTAAATACCTCGATCAAATCCCCCCTCAACCTTCTAATCTCCAATGAATAGAGACCTAACTTGTTCAACCTTTCTCTGTAACTTAATTGCTGAAACCCAGGTAACATCCTAGTAAATCATCTCTGCACTCTCTCTAATTTATTGATATCTTTCCTATAATTTGGTGACCAGAACTGCACACAATATTCCAAATTTGGCCTTACCAATGCCTTGTACAACTTTAGCATTACATCCCAACTTCTGTACTCAATGCTTTGATTTATAAAGGCCAGTGTTCCAAAAGCCCTCTTCACCACCCTATCTACATGAGACTCCACTTTCAGGGAACTATGCACAGTTATTCCTAGATCTCTCTGTTCCTCTGCATTCCTCAATGCCCTACCATTTACTCTGTATGTTCTATTTGGATTATTCCTGCCAAAATGTAGAACCTCACACTTCTCAGCATTAAACTCCATCTGCCAATGTTCAGCCCATTCTTCTAACCGGCATAAATCTCCCTGCAAGCTTTGAAAATCCACCTCATTATCCACAACACCTCCTACCTTAGTATCATCGGCATACTTACTAATCCAATTTACCACCCCATCATCCAGATCATTTATGTATATTACAAACAACATTGGGCCCAAAACAGATCCCTGAGGCACCCCGCTAGTCACCGGCCTCCATCCTGATAAACAATTATCCACCACTACTCTCTGGCATCTCCCATCTAACCACTATTGAATCCATTTTATTACTCCAGCATTAATACCTAACGACTGAAGCTTCTTAACTAACCTTCCATGTGGAACTTTGTCAAAGGCCTTGCTGAAGTCCATATAGACTACATCCACTGCCTTACCCTCGTCAACATTCCTTGTAACTTCTTCAAAAAATTCATTAAGGTTTGTCAAACATGACCTTCCACGCACAAATCCATGCTGGCTACTTCTAATCAGATCCTGTCTATCCAGATAATTATAAATACTATCTCTAAGAATACTTTCCATTAATTTACCCACCACTGATGTCAAACTGACAGGTCTATAATTGCTAGGCTTCCTTCTAGAACCCTTTTTAAACAATGGAACCACATGAGCAATACGCCAATCCTCTGGCACAATCCCCGTTTCTAATGACATCTTAAAGATCTCCGTCAGAGCTCCTGCTATTTCTACACAAACTTCCCTCAAGGTCCTGGGGAATATCCTGTCAGGACGCGGAGATTTATCCACTTTTAAATTTCTTAAAAGTGCCAGTACCTCCACCTCTTTAATTGTCATAGGTTCCATAACTTCCTTACTTGTTTCCCACACCTTAGACAATTCAATATCCTTCTCCTTAATGAATACCGAAGAGAAGAAATCATTCAAAATCTCTCCCATCTCCTTCGGTTCCACACATAGCTGACCAAATAAGACATACATGGTAAATGGTAGGGCATTGAAGAATATAGTAGAACAGAGTGACCTCAGAAAAATGGTGCATAGTTTCCTGAAGGTGGAATCTCATGTGGATAGGGTGGTGAAGAAAGCTTTTGGTATGCTGACCTTTATAAATCAGAGCATTGAGTATAGGAGTTGGGATGTAATGTTAAAATTGTACAAGGCATAGGTAAGGCCGAATTTGGAGTATTGTGTATAGTTCTGGTCATTGAATTATAGGAAAGATATCAACAAAATAGAGAGAGAACAGAGAACATTTACTAGAATGTTACCTGGGTTTCAGCACCTAAGTTACAGGGAAAGTTTGAACAAGTTAGGTCTTTATTCTTTGGAGCATAGAAGGTTGAGGGGGGACTTGATAGAGGTATTTAAAATAATGAGGCGGATAGATCGAGTTGACGTGGATAGGCTTTTTCCATTGAGAGTAGGGGAGATTCAAAGAAGAGGACATGATTTGAGAGTTAGGGGGCAAATGTTTAAGGGTAACACGAGGGGGAATTTCTTTACTCGGAGAGTGGTAGCTGTGTGGAACGAGCTTCCAGTAAAAATGGTAGAGGCAGGTTCGGTATTGTCATTTAAAGTAAAATTGGATAGGTATATGGACAGGAAAGGAATGGAGAGTTATGGGCTGAGTGCGGGTCAGTGGGACTAGGTGAGTGTAAGCATCGGCATGGACTAGAAGGGCCGAGATGGCCTGTTTCTGTGCTGTAATTTTTATATGGTTATTTGGCATTAATATTTCTTATATTTATATTTCTTTCAGGAATCACTAGATTCTGGAATGGTTCTAGAAGAGTGGAAAATTGCAAATGTCACTCCACTCCTCAAAAAGGGAAAAAGGCAAAAGAAAGGAAACTATTAAGCCAGTTAGTGGTTGGGATCGATTATTAAGGATGAAGTTTCAGAGTACTTGGAGGCACATGATAAAAAAAAGGTTATTAGTCAGTAGGGTTTCCTCAGGGGAAAGTCTTGCCTGGCAAATCTGTTGGAATTCTTTGAAGAAACAAGCAGGATAGACAAAGGAAAATTGGTTGATGTTATGTACTTGGACTTTCAGAAGAACTTTAACAAGGTTGCATACATGAGGCTGCTTAACAAGCTTTGAGCCCATGGTATTACAGGGACGATCCTAGTATGGATAAAGCAGTGGCTGATTAGCAGGAGGAAAAGAGTGGGACAAAAGGAGTTATTTCTGTCTGGCTACCAGTGACTACCAGTGTTCTACGGGGGTCTGTGTTGGGACCAATTTTTTTTACATTATACGTCAATGATTTGGATGATGTAATTTGCTGCATAGTTTGCAGACAATATGAAGATAGATGGAGGGGAAGGTAGTTTTGAGGAAGTTGAGAGGCTACTGAAAGACAGACAAATTAGGAGAATGGGCAAAAATGGCACAGGGAATATAGCGTCAGGAAGTGTATGGCCATGCACTTTGGTAGAAGAAGTGAAAGGATTGGCTATTTTCTAAATGGAGAGAAAATACAGAAAGCTGAGGTGCAATGAATCTTCGGAGTCCTTGTGCATGATTCTCTAATGGTTAATTTACAGGTTGAGCCTGTGGTGAGAAAGGCAAATGCAACATCAGCATTTATTTCAAGAACACTGGAATATAAAAGAAAGGATGCAATGTTGAAAATTTATAAGGCACCTGCGAGGTCTCGCTTGAGTATTGTGAGCAGGTTTGGACCCCATATTTTAAAAGGGATCTGCTGAAACGGAAAAGGGTTCAAAGGAGGTTCACAAGGATGATTCCAGGATTGAATGACTTGTCATATGAATATCATCTGATGGCTCTGGGCCTGTATTCACTAGAATTCAGAAGAATGAGGGGTGGCCTCATTAAAACCTATCGAATGGATAAAGGCCTTGCAAGAATTGATTTGGAGAGGATGATTACTGTGGTGGGAGAGTCTAAGACCAGAGGACACAACCTCAGAATAGAGGGGCAACCTTTTAGCATGGAGATGAGGAGGAATTTCTTTACCCAGAGAGTGGTGAATCTGTGGAATTCTTTGCCACAGGCGATTGTGGTGACCAAGTCTTTATGTAAACTTAAGGCAGAAATTGATAAATTCTTGATTCATCAGGGCATGAAGGGATATGGGAAGGCAGGAGACTGGGGTTGAGAGAAAATTTGGATCAGCCATGATGAAATGACAGAGTAGACTTGAGAGCCAAGTGGTCCAATTCTGCTCCTATGTCTTATGGTCTAATGGTCTTATACAACTACAAAGTAACTTCTGTACTCAATACATTGATTTATGACGGTCAATGTGACAAAAGTTTTCTTTATGACCCTATCTACCTATGACACCACTTTCAATGATTTTTGTACCTGTATTCCCAGATCCTGTTGTTCTATCACTCTCCTCTGTACTCTACCGTTTACTGAATAAGACCTGCCCTGGTGTCCCTCTGAAGTGCAGCACCTCACACTTATATGTATTAAATTCCACCTGCCCTTTTCAGCCCATTATCCCAGCTGATCCAGACCCCTCTGCACACCATGAAATCCTTTCTCATTGCTCACTACATCCCCAATCTTGGTGTTATCTGCAAATTTGCTGATCCACATTATTATCCAGTTCACTGATACAGATGACAAACAACAAAGGACCCAACACTGATCTCTGCGGAACACCACTAGTCGCGGGGCCTCCGGTCAGAGAGGCAACCCTCTTCTTCCACTCTTTGGCTTCTCCCACAAAGCCAATGTCTAATCTAATTTTCTACCTCATTCTGAATGCCAAGTGACTGAAACTTTTGACTAGTCTCCCATGCGAGACCTTGTCAACTGCCTTACTAAGGTCCATGTAGACAACATCCACTGCCTTGCATTCATCCACTTTCCTGGTAACTTCCTTGAAAAAATCTATAACATTGGTTAGACATGACCTGCCATGCACAAAGCCATGCTGACTATCCTTAATCAGTCCATGTCTATCCAAATACTTATATAACCAGTCCCTTAAAGTACCTTCCAATAACTTTCCCACAACTGCTGTCTGAGTCATTGACCCATGATCTCCTGTTGAGAGCCTTTTTTAAACAGTGAATCAACATTGGCTATCCTCCAATCATCTGGTACATCTCCTGTTGCTAAGGATGTTTTAAATATCTCCCTAGGGCATGGCAATTTTTTGTACTTGCCACCCGTTGGATCCAAGGGAATATCTTATTAGGCCTTGGGGGCTTATCGACCTGATTTGTTTCAGGGTGACAAACAGCTGCTCCTGTGTAACCTGTATTGGGCCTACAAAGTTTATGCCACTTCTCCCCACCTTTATCGATTCTGTATCTGTTTCCTGAGTAAAATTAGATGCAAAGAATGCATTTAAGATCTCCCCGACCAGTTTTGGCTCCACTCATAGATTACCATTCTGGTCTTCCAGAGGACTAATTTGTCTCTTGTCATCCTTTTGCTTTTAACATACCTATAGAATCCTTTAGGATTCTCCATCACTTTGTCTGCTAGAGCAACTATATGCCTTCTTTTAGCCTTCCTGTTTTCTTTCTTAAGTGTTCTCTTGCATCTCCTGTACACCGTAAGCACCTTGTTTGTTATCACCTCCTATACCTGTTATGCACCACCTTCTATTTCATAACCAGGGCGTCGAGATGTCTTGAAAACCCAGGTTCCCTACACCTGTTAATCTCTACCTTTTATTGCAACAGGAGCATACAAATTTTGTACTCTCAAAATTTCCAAGTATGTATTTGTCCCAATTCACACTTGCCAGATTACTTCTGAAACCATCAAAACTGGCTTTTCTCCAATTTAGAATCTCAACCCACAGATTAAACCTATCTTTTTGGTACTTTTGGTGCTTTTACACTTTTGGTATTTTACAAAAACCAGTTAACCTCCAACTAGCATATCTTTAGGGTGAAGGACAAAACTAGAGCACCCTGGAAAAGTCAATGTAATTGTAGGAAGAATCTGCAAATGCCACAGAGAGAGCACCATGTGTCCAGGACTATGAGGCAGCAGCTCATTGCTGTGCACACGGTGCCACCCAGCAAATACTGTCCTTGTGTAATGCAGTGGGGAGATATATAAGTTATTATTGACCCATGAGAATTCCTGCACCAATGGTTCTTTCTTAGACCAGTACAGCAGAAAAAAACCCTCAATTCTCTTTTAAATTTCTCCGCTCTCACCTCAAATCTGTATCCTTTACCTGTCGACTTCCCTGTCAGAGAAAAAAACTATTTATCATATCTGTATCTTTTTTCAAATTTAATTAAGTTTCGTAAGTTCACCCCTCAGTGTACCATGAAGAGCATAATGGTTGTACAATCATCTGGTATGGAGGTGCCAATGCAAAGGATCGGAAAATCCTGCAGCACTTGTAAACTCAGCCGTGGACAATAGCCTCAAAAAGGCGTTACTCATCATTAAGGATTAAGGATCAACTCAGACATGCCCTCTTCTCATTGCTACCATCAGGGAGGAGGTTCAGGAGCCTGACAGCACACACTTAATGTTTTAGGAACACCTTCTTCCCCTTTGCCATCAATTAACTGACCTGGACAATGAACCCATGAACACAAACTCATTATTTTGCTTTCTTTTTGCTCTATTTAATTTTATGTATTTCTAATTGTAATTTATGTTTTTTAAATTATGTATTACACTATACTGTCCCACAAAACAGCAAGTTTTATGACATGTATCAGTGAGAATAAACCTGCTCTGATTTCCAGCAAGCATATACACAGTCTTTTCAATTTCTTATAATGACAGCTCTTCATTCCAGCTAACATCCTGGTGAATCTCTTCTGCACTCTCTTTATTGTTACTAAATCTTCTTGTGGTGTGGCAACTGTACACAATACTTTAAAAGAGAAGTCTAACCAATGCTGTGTACACTGCAACATGATGTCCAAACTCATATACTGAAGGTCTCAGGCTATGAAAGCAAACATATCAGGTGCCTTCTTCACTAACCGGTCTGTATATGCCAAGACTTGCATTGCATCAATGTTCTTCCTCAAGAAACTCAATGGGATTTCATACTCTCCGCTGCATAAAACTGTGCCTTCTCTTTATCTGTTCTTGCCTTTTCTATATTTGCATATCGTGATTGCTTTGTTGGAAGCTACAAGTGCCAGAATCCATTCAAGTATTTCACACATTAACGACCATAAAACATCAGGAGCACAAACAAGCAATTTGTCACATCAGGTCTGTTCTGCCATTCCATCATGGCTGATTTATTAATCCCCTCAATTCCATTCTCCTGCCTTCTCCCTCTTACCTTTGACACCCTTACTGGTCAAGACCCATGAAACGCCATTCTAAATATACCCAATGACATAGGCTCAGCAGCCATCTGGGCCAATGAATTCCACAGAATCAACACACTCTGGTTAAAGAATCTCTCTTCTGAAGTGATATCTGAGGCTCTGCCATCTAGTCCTAGACTCCCCAGCTCGAGGAAACATCCGCTCCATGTTCACTCTATCTTGGCCTTTCAATATTTAAAAGGTTTCATTAAGAATCCCTGCTCATTCTTCTAAACTCCCTTCATTCCCAGGATGATTCCCGTGAACCTCCTCTGGACTCTGTCCAATGTCTGCACATACTTTCTTAGATAAGAGGCACAAAATTGCTCACAATACTTGGTGTGACCAATGCCTTATAAAGCCTTGAGCCTCACAGAATGGGGAATAAGACCATAAGATTAGAAGACATAGGAGCAATATTAGGCTACTCAGCCCATTGAAAAAAATTACATTTTGCAGAATGGATGTGAAAGTGGTGACAGTTACTTATCTCCTGAGGTAAAGTCAGTGCCCGAACACGAACTTGAACCCTGAAACATTAGATTAAAATTCCAGTGCCCTGCCAAATAAGTTATCCAAGCTCACTGCAGTTCCTCAAAATATGGGTAAACAAACTTGCCAGGGAAGAGTGGGATTAATTAGTGATTTATCTTAACGTGCCTGCATGGGCCAATGGGCCAAATAGCAAATGACATATTTGTGTGTTGCAGCATTTTGTCTTGTTCTTATTCTTCATTAAGATTTCAGACTGATTACATAGACAATGGAAATGAAAGATCAAAAACCATTTTGCAGAATGTGAAGTCTATAAAGTGATGCTAACCTTCCAGTTCACATCACTTCAGTCCTTATCCCATTTGGCAATGAACCTTATAGAGTCATAGAAAGAAGGGACACAGACTCTTCACCTGACTGAGTCTATGCTGATTATTAACTGCCCTTTACACTAATCCTACAATAATTCCATTTTAGTATTTTCCCAACCAGCTCCATTATGGGCTTTAGCCTCTCCAGCATCCAGGACGTCTTCATAAGTCAATGCCTCAAAAAGATGTAAAAAATCCATCATTAAAGACCCCCATGACCTAGGACATCCCTTCTTCTCATTTCTACCATCAAAGAGGAGATACAGGAGCCTTTAAAACACACACTCAACATTTCAGGAACAACTTCTTCCCCTCCATGATGAACCCATGAAAATTACCTCACTGTATTTTTGTGCTGTCTTTACGACAGTTATTTAGTTTATAATATTTTCGCTTAGTAATTCATTCAATAGTATTTTCTAGTTAGAATTAGAAGTGTTTAAAGTGTATTCATTGCATGTAAAATATATCGGCATGCGATGACGTCACATCCGGTTTCGCCGCGTCTTGTGGGAAAACACCGGTTTGAAATTAGCGCGAGGGTGGGGGCTTACCACGAGGCTCACCTGAGCACAAGCAGTTTTGCAGGCATGAGAAATCACAGTGAGAGCAACGCTGTAAGTTAATAGATAATCGATATATTGAACTAAGATGTTAATAGTGATCCTGTTAGAGGTAACGTCGGTAGATAATGTTTATGCTTTCGTTAGTTAAAGAGTCGCGGATAGTTTGCATGGAAGTGTATTTAAAGTAGTCAATGGAGCAGGTAAACTCTCCCTGTATACTGCACCTTAGTGTAATGTAGTTATAGTCACCTTTGCAAGTATTTACACTTGAAATGTGATATTAAGGAAGGAACAAATACTGTATCAATCTTGTATTGTTTTATCAACAGTTTTCACCATATGTTAATGTGAAGAGTGAACAGTAAATGGTTAATCTTACTGCGATCTGGTTCTTATTAACTGTGGTTTATCCGGACGTTAAATTCGGCGTTTCGTTACACCCGAAGGAGAACGTGACAGTGAAAAAGCGGCATTATCAGGTGTTTCAAGTGCTGCAATGTCAGCTCAATCCAGCATCAAGTCGACGCCGCCCAGCGACAAGGGCAGTAAACCGACATCAAGTAAGCCCACCCGGGCGTTATCAGGTGTTCCAAGTGCTGCAATGTCAGCTCGATCCGGGATCAAGTCGATGGCGCCCAGCGACAAGGGCAGTAGAACAACATCAAGTAAGTCCGCACAGGCAAGAGCCAAGGCAGAAGCCGCCAAGGTGCGACTGCATTACGCCAGACAAGAAGCAGTTTTGAAAATGAAACTGGCCACCAGAGAAGCCGAAATCCAGAAAGAAGAGGCTGCCAGAGAAGCCGAAATCCAGAAAGAAAGGGCCGCCAGACAAAGAGAAGAGGCTGCCAGAGAAGCCGAAATCCAGAAAGAAAGGGCCGCCAGACAAAGAGAAGAGGCTGCCAGAGAAGCCGAAATCCAGAAAGAAAGGGCTGCCAGAGAAGCCGAAATCCAGAAAGAAAGGGCCGCCAGAGAAGCCGAAATCCAGAAAGAAAGGGCCGCCCGAGAAGCCGAAATCCAGTTGGAAATGGCAAAAATATCGACAGAGTTGCAAGTGCTGCAGCTAGAAAGAGAAGAAGCTGCTGCCATGGCGGAAGCAAAGTACATAGAAGAAGCTGAAGGGTCGCGTGATCTGACCGCAGCAAGATCTACTTTAGAAAGGACCAGACTGGAACGCACAAGCGACTATGTACAATCTCAAATAGACAGGCAGGCTCGTCTCCCCTCTCCATACGTATTCGATAACTTCCCCAGCTACGAGGAACCTCAGAGAGTCACGATTGCATCACATCCATACGAGGAAGGAAATTTACCCTCACGGCTCCGTGATGAAGTCAAGAATGAAAGAACCGACAACGCTCCTTCACCCCCACAACAGGACGGCGGGGAGGGAGAGGTTCACTCCAGGACAACAATTGTCAGCTCGAACTGTACAGAAGTTTGCGGTCAAACTCAGTCAAGCCGTTCTTGTTCCGAGATCTGCCTCACTGAGGTGTACCCTAAAGAAGCACAACAAGACATTACCAAGCGTAAAGTAACCGACGAGACGCTAGGTCAGTCAGTTTTCGTTCAAACCGAGCACGGAAACAAACTTGCACAATCAGCTCAAGATACCATTTCTTTAAAACCCAAAGACACCAAGGTCTTCAGAGATGAAGCAAATAATGGGGTTGCCCCATTGCCAATCAGAGAACCACGCCAGCGCTCACCAGATAACAAAGAGCAGGCAGTCAAACGGTTCACGTCCTTACGGAAAACCTGGAAAAGGAAACCTGAGATACAGCAACGCACCCGATTGGCCCACGAGGTACTGTGCACCCTAATGGCAGAGGTCACAGCCATTATAAACGCACAATCATTCCTACCTGTGTCTTCTGACCCAGAAAACCCCTTCATCCTTTCGCCATCAATGCTCCTTACACAGAAGGCAGGAGCACCTCCTCCACCAGGAGACTTCTCAGACAAGGATTTGTACACAAAGCAATGGAGACAAGTCCAGGCTCTGGCAAATCAGTTCTGGCCTCGCTGGAGACAAAAATATCTACCTTTGTTGCAACAGAGACAAAAGTGGACAGAACCTCACAGGAATCTGGCCAACGGCCAGAATCACTGTTACATTCCCTAGCGGGGATGGACATGTCAGGAAGATCGAATTGAAGACTACCGACCAAGGCGATGTGAAAATTTACCAAGGGCCAGTTACAGAAGTTATTCTACTTCTACCCAATGACTGATTAAGAGACTAAGTTTTGTACTCTGCTCATTGTGACCTTACGAAGGTCAAGCGGGGAGTGTGCTGTCTTTACGACAGTTATTTAGTTTATAATATTTTCGCTTAGTAATTCATTCAATAGTATTTTCTAGTTAGAATTAGAAGTGTTTAAAGTGTATTCATTGCATGTAAAATATATCGGCATGCGATGACGTCACATCCGGTTTCGCCGCGTCTTGTGGGAAAACACCGGTTTGAAATTAGCGCGAGGGTGGGGGCTTTCCACGAGGCTCACCTGAGCACAAGCAGTTTTGCAGGCATGAGAAATCACAGTGAGAGCAACGCTGTAAGTTAATAGATAATCGATATATTGAACTAAGATGTTAATAGTGATCCTGTTAGAGGTAACGTCGGTAGATAATGTTTATGCTTTCGTTAGTTAAAGAGTCGCGGATAGTTTGCATGGAAGTGTATTTAAAGTAGTCAATGGAGCAGGTAAACTCTCCCTGTATACTGCACCTTAGTGTAATGTAGTTATAGTCACCTTTGCAAGTATTTACACTTGAAATGTGATATTAAGGAAGGAACAAATACTGTATCAATCTTGTATTGTTTTATCAACAGTTTTCACCATATGTTAATGTGAAGAGTGAACAGTAAATGGTTAATCTTACTGCGATCTGGTTCTTATTAACTGTGGTTTATCCGGACGTTAAATTCGGCGTTTCGTTACACCCGAAGGAGAACGTGACAATTTTATTTAATTTGTTCTTTTTTTGCACTACTTACTTGATTTAATTTATATATGCATTTCTTATTGTAATTTATAGTTTTTTAATCATCTTATATTGCAATGTATTGCTACTGCAAAACAACAAATATCATGACTATGGCAGTGACATTAATATAATTCTGATTCTGAATATCCACATTCTCAGCAACTCAACCCACCCAAAACCTACCACTCACCTACAGACTGGGAATAATTTACAGCACCCAATTAACCTGCCAGCCGCATGTAAGTGGAAAGTGGAATACTCCAGAAGAAACCCACACAGCCACAGGGAGAACGTACAACTTCACACAGACAGCAGCTGAGCTTGGGAATGAACCAGTGAATGGTACTGTGAGGATGTACAAGTGCTGCCTGCGTTCTTGTACCATCTTTCCTTTCCGGCAGTGTAGATCCAGGAATAAGCCTGGGGACTTCCTCATATGTATGGGTAAGCCACCAATCAGGAGAGCCTGTAACTTACATTAGACTATAAGACACTGGAGCAGAATTAGGCCATTCAGCCCATTGTCTACCTGGCTATTCCATCATGGCTGATTTATTCTCCCTTTCAATAGTCAATGGGTTTCAATGAAATCTCCCCTCATTCTTTAAAACTCCAGCGAGTACAGACCCAGATACATCAAATGGTGCTTGTATGTTAACCTTTTCATTTTCTTATACCTTTGTATTTTTTTTTAAATAGAAGGGTCTCATTGCCATTACTGAGGGAGTAATTTGACTCCATCTGTGAGGCCCTTTTGAAAGGAGCCTTTCTGAGAAAGAAAATTAGCAGTGCTGCTTTAACATTATTAAATGTTTAAGAAAATATGGCTTTATTGGTTTTAGTATATGGTTTTATTGTCCAATATATCATGCCATTTACTTTAAATTGCTCTTACTAACCTATTAATCTTGCAATGACACAACATTCAAGGCTAGAACTAATTGATGCTCTCATTGTATCATAGACTCCCTATGGGCAAGAAGCTTTAAACAAAGCTGTCTCACTCACACTGGTAAGGTTAAGCTTGCCCTAATCAGCAATGCTGGCAATAACTATTATATGTGCCCTGCATTGCAAAGAAAAATTTCTACTGCTCATTCTTTGTGATGCACTGGAGACACTTGAATAGTTTGGGGCTACCAATATAACCTGGTCTTGAAACAGAGCTAACAAAAAATGTGTACATATGGTTGATCTTCCCCTCAGTTTGCTTAATTGTTTCTTTATAGTAAAATACGAGTGCCTAATATTAACTATTTAATTGTCGATGGTACAAGATTTATAAGATAATTGTAATGGGAGCAATGTTGGAGCACTACAGCATAGAAGCAGGGTTTTCAATGTTATCCCACCTAGCCCCATCGACCCACACCTGAACCATAGCCCTCCATACCCATCTATTCATGTACTTATCCAAACTTCTCTTAAATAGCAAAAATGGAGGGCTATACAGGAGGAAAGCATTATACCGACCTTAGGGCAGATTAACAGATCAATGCAACATCATAGAACAAATAGCCTATATTGTGCTGTAATGTATGTTTAAAAGTTGCAATTGAACCCATATCCACAACTTCTGCTGGCTGCTCTTTCCACACTTGCACCAGATAAAATTACCATTCAGGTTCCCTGTAGATATTTCTTATTCCACCCTCAAGCTGAAACTTCTAGTTCTAGTCTCACCCTACCTCAGTGCAGAAAGCATTTCCTCACTTCCACACTTTCCTTGGATTATGTAGTGTCTTTGCGAACCAGCAGATCTTCCCTAATTTTATTCATGGTGCCACAGGATGTGGCAGCTCATTAAATTAAAGGATTAGAATTAGGACTACATTTTGCCACAGTAGCTTTAACAGCCATAATATCATTTTTACAATGTAGTCAGAATTACTCTTGGGCAAGTACCAGTAATTAATTTGAGCATAGCAAAAACTATGAATATCATCAATGTTTCTTTGGGAAATCAAGGGTAAAAGGAGCTAATAGAGCAAAGCTATAAGATTCTGCAGATGCTAGAATTCTTAAGACTAATTCTTAAGACATAAGACTAAAAGATAAAGGAGCAGAATTAAGCGATTAAGTCTGCTCTGCCATTTCATCATGGCTGGTCCACTTTCCTCTCAACCCCAGTCTCCTGCCTTCTTCCAGTAACATTTCACACCTTGACTAATCAAGAACCTATCAGCCTCTCCTTTAAGTACATGGAATGACTTGGCAACTCCAGCCACCTGTGGCAAGGAACTTCATTGATTCACCACCCTCTGGCTAAAGAAATTCCACCTCATCTCTATTCTAAATGGACATCCCTCTCTTCTGAGGCTGTCCCTGCTGCTCCAAGATCCCCCGTCACAGGAAATCTCCTCTCCACATCCAGTCTATCTAGACCTTGCAACATTTGAAGGATTTCTATGAGATTCCCCCATCATTCTTTTAAACTTTAAGTAAAAGCTAGAATCATCACTCTGCATACAACAAGCCTTTAATTTCCGGAATCATTCTCGTGAATCTCCTTTGAACCCTCTCCAGTGTCACCACATCCTTTCATAAATAAGGGATCAAAAGCTGCTTGCTATATTCCAAATGAGGTCTCACCAGTGCATCATAAAGTCTCAGCATTACATTCTTACTTTTATATTCTAGTCCTCTCGAAATGAATGCTAACATTGCATTTGCCTCCCTCACCACTGACTTAACCTGCAAATTAACCTTTAGGGAATCCTTCCTGTGGACTCCCAAGTCCCTTTGCAACACTTATTTTTAAATTTTCTCACCAGTTACAGAAGATTGTGCTTTTATTCCTTTTACCAAAGTGCATGACCATATACTTCCCGACACTGTGTTCCATTTGCCACTCCTTTGTCTATTATCCTAATCTACCCAACTCCTTCTGCAGCCTTCCTGCTTCCTCAACACTATCTGCCCCTCCACCTATCTTTGTATCATCTGGAAACTTGGCCCCAAGGTCATCAATTCCATACTCAAAATCATTGCTTCATTTTACATTGTATGTCAATCTCAACACCGACCCCTGCGGAACATCACTAGTCACCAGCATCCAATCAGAAAAGGTTCCATTTATTCCCAATATTTACCTCCTGTCAGTCAGCCAATATTCTATCCATGCTAGTATCTTCCTGTAATACCATGGGCTCCTATCTTGTTAAGCAGCCTCATGTGCAGCATTTTGTCGAAGACTTACTGAAAATCCAAGGATACACCTTCAACCAATTCTCCTTTGTCTGTCCTGCTTGTTATTTCCTCAAAGAATCCTAACAGATTTGTCATGCAATATTTTCCCTTAAGGAAACCATGCTGACTTTGGCCTATTTTACCATGTGCCTACAAGTACCCCAAAATGACATCTGTAACAATTAACTCCAACATTTGCCCAACCACTGAGTTAAGGCAAATTGGCTTACAACATACTTCCTTCTGCCTTCCTCACTTCTTGAAGAGTGAAGTGACATTTGCAATTTTACAGTCCTCCAGAATCATTTCAGAATCTAGTGATTCTTGAAAGATCATTATTAATGCCTCCGCAATCTCTTTAGCTACCTCTTTCAGAACCCTGGGGTGTAGACCATCTAGTCCAGCTGACTTAGCTCCCTTCAGACCTTTCAGGTTCCCAGGCACTTTCTCCTTAGTAATAGAAACTACTCACTTCTGCCGCTCTGTCACGCTTGAATTTCGGGTATAATGCTAGTGTTCCACAGTGAAGACTGATGCAAAATATTTATTCAGTTCATCCACCATTTCCTTATCCCCCATAACTACCTCTCCAATGTCATTTTCCAGCAGTCACTCACCTCACTCCTTTCTTCTACTCTTTAGATATCTGAATAATATTTTTGGTGTCCTCTTTGATATTATTGGCTAGCTAACCTTCATATTTCATCTTTTCCCCCTTCTGACCTTTTAGTGGCCTTCTGTTGGTTTTTTCATGTTTCCAATCCATAACTTCCCACTAGTTTCTGCTGTATGATATGTCCCTTATTTTGCATTTATGTACGCTCTGACTTCCCTTATCAGCCACAGTTACATTATCCTGTTTTTAAAATATTCTTCTTCTTTGGGATGTATCTATCCTTCTTCCAAATTTCTCCCAGTAACTCCAGCCATTGCTACCCTACTGTAATCTCTACTAGTGTCCCTTTCCAATCAATTCTGGCCAACTCCTCTCTCTGACCTCTGTAATTCCCTTTACTCCACTGTAATACTGATACATGTGACTTCATCTTCTCCCTCTCAAAGTATTGTATTGTATCTCAAAGTATCTCAATGAATTCTATTACATTATGATCACTGTCTCCTAAGGATTTCTTTACCTTAACCTCCCTATCAAATCCCAATATATCTTGAGTAAAGGTAGTTAGTGGAGGAAAGTGATGTTGATTTAAAGATCAGACATGCTCTTAATAAGTGCCAGGATAGAAATAAGGAACCAAATGACTTTTTTTTGCTTGTATTTTAAATGTTTTTATTGTTAGTTTATTTTATTGATAAGTCAGGATAAATGTTGTTCAGGAAAGTAAGAGAACTCCCTGCTCGTTTTTTGTAAAACTTGGGTTGTCTCCTTCGAGTGTCACAGGCTGAGGAGACACCTGACAGAAAATTTTAATATTATGAGAGGCATTGGCAGAGGTCAGTCAGAATCTGTTCTCCAGGGTAGAAATATCAAACACCAAAGGAGATACTTTAAAGGTTAGAGGAGGGATGTTTAAAGGTGACATTAGGAACAAGATTTTTGCACAGTGAGTGGTAAGTGCTTGGTCCAAATTCAGTTTCATCTGTTTACACCAGGGGTGTCAACCTCATTTT
The DNA here is from genome assembly GCF_030144855.1 of Hypanus sabinus. NCBI lineage: Eukaryota > Metazoa > Chordata > Chondrichthyes > Myliobatiformes > Dasyatidae > Hypanus > Hypanus sabinus. The sequence goes on along the minus strand of NC_082710.1, from coordinate 85,990,517 downwards.
AGGTCACGGGCTGGATTGAGCAAAATGCAGCTTCATGCGGGCCAGATCAGTCGGACGCATGCGAACGCAGCTTTCATTGCCTCCGTTTTTTCAGCCTGCTCTCATGTGTCTCAGTCTCTGCTATAACTACAAAGTGTTTCACTTTACAAATTCTGTTTCTTATGAAGACTGCCAAGCAAGACTGCCGAATAAACACTAAAAACCCTGAAAACCTGGTACCTGAATAAACTCAGCATTAGCCATATCATACGCCATAGGCGCTTCGATTACTGGGGCCAGCTTTAATAGTAATTAGATATTATCTCGCACGCCAAAGATAATTCCACCGCGGGCCAGATTTGGCCCACGGGCCTTGTGTTTGACATATATGGTTTACACTGTATGTACATCAAAGCATACTGTGAAATGTCATTTGCATTAACAACCAACACAACATGCTGGGGGCAGCCCACAGGTGTCGCCAGACATGCCGGCACCAACATAGCATTTCCACATTGTTCATAGAACAACGTAGGCAGCAGCAGCAACAACAAGGGAACAGCAACAGAACAACAATAGCAATGCAGCCTCCTCCCCACCCCTCCCACCCACACACACACACACAGACAATCCTCCAACACCAGGACAGGTCGTCTCCAGCTTCCATCTTTCAGAGGACTCATGGATTTGCAGACATTGGGTTACGAGGGTAGTAGTAGAATTAGGCTGCCTTTGGATGGATATGTGAATATGAAAGTAGTGAAGGCACGTAGATGATACACAGGAGCAGAACCATCAGCATAATGGGCATCAGGATTGGCAAGCATGATCGGATGAATGGCGGTACCGATCTGTTCCATGTTCAGACATTCCCACTGACTGATACTGGATAATCATTTCCAAAAGCTAGATATCTGAAATAGATACAGTAAAAGATGGGAATATTCAGCTAGTCAGGCAGCATTTCTGGGGAGAGGAAGATTGGTTGATTTATCCCAACAAGGAAAGCACAATGACTTGAAATTTGAATTTTGTCTTTGCTGAGTAATACCGCCATCTGCCAGTTCAGTTATGGTTTATACTTCATACACTTCAGACAGGATTGCACTACCTTGCAATATTGAGCTACAGATCATGGTCTGACTATTCAAAGGATAACTTGTATAAATATTTATTATGAACATCGACGCTGCACTGCCCTGTGTACATTTAAAGATGCCCACATATGGAATTATATATGATGTGTAAAGTTACATGTGTAAATTTTTAAAAATACATACTTGTGGGAGCTCATCTTTGCTGGTAAGTCTAACACTTATTGCTGATCACAAATTGTCCTTGAAAAGGAGGCAGTGAACCTCTCCTTGAACTGTTGCAGTCTTTCAGTGAAAGCCCATGTTTAGGTTCATGTCTAGCAATATCTCCAAGTCACAATGGGGTGTGAAGGCAAAAGACACAACACTTGAGGATTTAGCATCAGGCTTCCATCCCATTGTTATCAGTCTCTTCAACAGACATTTCAAATGCTGAAAGGTGCACTCTGGATCTCCCAATCTGCCTGTCATGGCCCCTGCAATTTGTATGTAATTGTAACATTATATTCTGCATTCTGTTTTTCTTTTAACAACCACAATGTACCTAAATATGCCATGATCTCTCCGGAAGGCAGGCAGACAAAACTTTTTCACTGTGTCTCTGTACATCAGACAATAATAAACCAATTACCAGTACTCTTCACCAGTCTTGCCCCCAGTCCAGAAATGAGGGAACCTTTTTATTCCACAGTGCCCTCATCCACCATTTGTCGTTAGCTCCCAACAGGTCCACGGCTCAGTACTATTCTTAGGATGCCAAATGGAAAGCACGTTAAGTAGTTCTTTCTTCCCAAGGCCTATTAAACATGACCAACAAGCTTTCCCATTCATTATTAGCGAATAATAAAAAATCAGCAGTAAGTGATGTCCCCAATGATTTCATCACATTTCTACTTTCCTGAATATATTAAACTCATTATCTGTCGAGACAAATTTCTATCTTTTAAACATGGGTATTTGTTTTGGTCTAATGAAACTATCGTTAATCCTCCTCTTCCCCTAGACCACGATTGTCTTCCTCTTCGTCCGCTGTAATCTCCCTTTCCCTCTTAACTCTAATCTTGTTTGGCTCAGTGTGCTGTGTTTCGGGAGATAATTAGCTGCCGAAAATGATTTGCCCGGAGGTAAGTGCTACACTCCACTTACACAATTCCTCCTGCTGTCACTGCTGACTATTTCAATTACCTGTGGTGATGTCTGCCAGGCTCCGGGATAATTTATGGACAGTTATTTTGAGCTTCCCCTTGACCAGGTAAATCTGCAATACTCCGGAGTTTGCATGGAACTCGTTGTACAACAGTAGCTCATCCTTGTTCCAGGTGCGAAACTGGAAGCTGACTGAAAGACCATCCATCTGGGGCTTCCCGGGCAGCAGCAGATAACTGCTGGAACTCATGAAGGTGACTGGAACAATGCGAGGATCTGTACATGAGAAGGTCACGTTGCCCTGGAAGATATTAAGAGGGGCATGGAGGATGATGGTTGAGGAAGAAGAGAAGATCATGTGATACATACTGCAAAATGAAACACTAAATGCTTTGAAAGCTGTTAGTTTCATTTACATGGAACATAATCGCACATTATAGGCCCTTCAGCCCACACTGTTGTGCCAGACTTTTAATTATACTCCAAGATCAATTTAACTCTTACCTCCCACATTGCCTTCTATTTTTCACTCATCCATGTGCCTATTTAAGTCTCTTAAATGTCCCTAATATATCTGCCTTTACCACCATCTCTTGTAGCATGTTCCATACACCCACCTATCTCTATGTAAATAACTGACTTCCCTCCATATGATTTTCTTCATCAGTTTAAAGTTATGCTCCCTTGTATAAGCCACTTCTGCCCTGGGAGAAAGTCTTCATCTGTCCACTTGATCTATGGCTCTTTATCATTAAATAGCCAACAAAGACATATCTGTAGCAAAGTTCATCTCTGGTCAGAGACCTGTGCAGCATGGAGACTGGCTCTGCAGTCCACCTGGCTCATATTTATTTATTTATTTATTTATTTATATATATATAGTGCCCTTAACATCCTTAATAAAATCCTCCGCTCTCACTCTTGACCTATTCCCTCAAGTTCTCAAATGCCAACCTAGGGAAAAAAAACTGAAATCACCCTATGTATGCCCAACATGGTTTTATACATTTCTTATAAAACTCAGTCTCCTACACACTGAGGAATAAAGTCGTAACCTGTCCAGGCTCATTCTGTAACTCAGGCACTATCCTAATAAATCGTTTTTGCACTCTAATGGCTTCCCTATACATGGCAACTAAAACTGAACGCAATACTCCAAATGATCATGAAAATGTAAGGAGACAGCCTTCAAAATTCAGTTCTTTTTAATGTCAATTCAGTGAAATTCAGAACCAGAGAACAATGCACTGTATTTTTCAGCAATTTAAACATAATCTACATATAGCAATGAGGAATTCATAGTTATTAGACTAATTTCCATAGGTGATTTCCACCAGTGATTCAGAGAAGCATGTTCAATTCCTAACATAGCTTTTGGGGAATTCAGGTAATTAAATCAATTTCACCTTAAAAAAGAGGCAAACATTAGTCAGTGTGTAACTATGTATCTACTAGATTATTGTTTAAAAACTCATTTGGTTTATTCTTGTTCCACAGAATGGCAATTTCTCACAACTGTTCAGACCGTCAAGACTATGCTGGCTCATCGAGAAATCCCTCAGTCCCAAACCTGATTTATTTTCCTGCAACTTTTTAAGACCATAAGACAAAGGTACAGCATTAGGCCATAAATCCAATGAGTCGGCTCCACTATCCAAACATAAATGATGTATTTTCCACCTCGACCCCATTCTGTTGTCTCCTCCCTGTAACCTTTGATGCCCTTACTAATACAGAACCTAAAATAAAAGGCTAAGAGGCAAGCACGGTACTCATTTATTTATCATGCATACATAAAAACATTTTTTTGTTTGTTTGTTTGTGGTGGCCATAACACACACAAGAGAGAGATGAGGAACACACATGCAGCCATTTATTTCACTTGTAAGTCATCTATCAGAATGTCCTTTCACATTACGGGCAGTGGAGTGAGAGGCAGCAGAGTGAAAGGGCTTTGGCTCCATGGGCTTCAGCAGTAACAGGACAAGGTGAGGCAGTTGTTGATTGCAAAAGGAGGTAGTACGTGTGTGAGGCCAGTTTTCTGTGGTTGGTGTCAGATGTGGGAGGTCCTGCAGTCTCCCGACATCCCGGACGGCCACATCTGCACCTGGCGCATCGAGATGTAACTCATACAGGATCATGTTAGGGAACTGCAGCTGCAGCTCAATGACCTTCGTCTGGTCAGGGAGAGTGAGGAGGTGACAGAGAGGAGTTACAGACAGGTGGTCACTCCAGGGCCACGGGGGACAGAGAAATGGTTCACAGTCAGGAGATGGAAGGGGAAGAGTCAAGTACCAGAGAGTACCCCTCTGCCTGTACCCCTTGACATAAGTACTCCTGTTTGAGTACTGTTGGGGGGGACAGCCTACCTGGGGGAAGTGACAGTGGCCGTGCCTCTGGCACAGAGACTGGTCCTCTGGCTCAGAAGGGTAGGGAAATGAAGAGAAAGGCATAGTGATAGGGGACTCTATAGTCAGGGGCTCAGACAGGTGATTCCGTGGACACAGGAAAGAAACTCGGATGGTAGTTTGCCTCCCAGGTGCCAGGGTCCGGGATATTTCAGTCATATCCAAGATATCCTGCGGTGGGAGGGAGAACAGTCAGAGGTCGTGGTACATATTGGTACCAATGACATAGGTAGGAAAAGGGAAGAGGTCCTGAAAGAAGACTACAGGGAGTTAGGAAGGAAGTTAAAAAGCAGGACCTCAAGGTAGTAATCTTGTGATTACTGCCTGTGCGACATGACAGTGAGAATAGTAACAGAGTGAGGTGGAGGATAAATGCGTGGCTGAGGGATTGAAACAGGGGGCAGGGATTCGGATTTCTGGAATAGAGGGACCTTTGGGGCAGGTGTGACCTGTACAAAAAGGACGGGTTGCAGTTGAATCCCAGGGGAACCAATATCCTGGCAGGCAAGTTTGATAGAGCTGTTGGGGAGGGTTTAAACTAGTTGGCAGCGGGGGTGGGAATCAGAATGTGAGTGCAGGGATTAAGGCAGAAGGACAAGAGCATGATGCTAAGAGTTCTGAGTTGATGAGGAAGGACAGGCAGGGGACAGAACTTAATTGTAGATAGTTAAAGGGGTTGAAATGTGTCTATTTCAATGCTAGGAGTATTAGGAACAAGGAGGATGAACTTAGAGCATGGATTAGTACGTGGAACTACAATGTTGTGGCCGTTACTGAAACTTGGTTAGATGAAGGGCAGGATTGGATGATGGTCCCGGGGTTCAGGTGTTTTAAAAGGAATAGGATGGGAGGTAGAAAGGTGGGGGGGGGGGGTAGTGGCTTTGCTGATCAGGGATAGTATCATGGCTGTAGAAAGGGAGGACGCTGCAGAAGGAATGACCACCGAGTCAGTCTGGGTGGAAGTCAGAAATAAGAAGGGATCAATCACTGTGCTGGGAGTAGTCTACAGGCCCCCAAATAGCCCTCAGGACACCAAGGAGCCCATAAGCAGGCAGATTTTAGAATGATGCAGGAAATACAGGGTAGTAGTTATGGGTGACTTCAACTTCCCTCATATTGACTGGCACCTCCTGAGTGCAAGGGGTATATTTGGGGCTGAATTTGTCAGGTGTGTTCAAGAAGGATTCCTGACACAGTATGTGGCCCGGCCAACAAGAGGAGAGGCTATACTGGATCTAGTTCTGGGTAATGAACCTGGTCAGGTGACAGACCCCTTGGTGGGGGAGCATTTTAGTGAGAGTGACCACAACCCCTTTAGCTTCAGCATAGCTATGGAAAGGGATAAAATCAGACAAAATGGTAAAGTGCTTAACTGGAGAAGGGCTAACTTTGAAGGGATGAGGCAGGAACTAGCGAAAGTAAATTGGAAACATATGTTCAAAGGTGAAAGCACAGAAGTAATGTGGGAGAAGTTTAGGGATCACTTGAGCTGGGTTCAGGATAGGTTTGTCCCACTGAGGCAAGGAAAAAATGATAGGAAAAGGGAACCATGGCTGACGAAACATGTGAGGCAACTCGTCAAGAGGGAAAAGGAAGCATATGTTAGATATAAGAAGCAGGAAGTAGGAGGGGCTTATGAGAAATATAGGGTAGCCAGGAAGGAGCTAAAGAGAGGACTTCAGAGAGCTCAAAGGGGGCATAAGGCGGCCTTGGCATTTAGGATTAAGAAGAACCCCAAGGTGTTCTATGCGTATGTGAAGAAAAGGAGGATGACGAGAACGAAGGTGGGATCGCTAAACGATAAAGAAGGCAACATGTGCCTGGAAGCAGAGGAGGTTGGGGAGGTCCTAAATGAATACTTTGCTTCAGTATTCACAAGTGAAAAGGATCTTGATCAGGATGAGGTCGAAGTAGGCCTGTGTGCGGGACAATGTGGAGGTTAAGGAAGTAGTAGTGCAGGATCTTCTTAAAAATATTAAGATTGATAAACCCCAGGGCCGGGTATGATATACCCTAGGTTGTTGTGGGAATTGAGAGAAGAGATCACAGGAGCATTAGCTATGATCTTTGAATCCTTTTTGGCTGCAGGGGAAGTGCCGGGGGACTGGAGAATGGCAAATGTAGTTCCCTTGTTTAAAAAAAAGTAATAAGGAGATGCCTAGGAACTATAGACCAGTGAGTCTTACGTCAGTGGTTTGCAAACTACTGGAAAGGATTCTTAAAGATAGGATCTACAAGCATTTGGAGAAGTACAGTCTAATCATGGATAGTCAACATGGCTTTGTGAAGGGAAGATCGTGCCTCATGAGACTGATTGAGTTTTCTGAAGAGGTAACAAAAGAAATTGATGAGTGTAGGGCAGTGGATGTGGTCTACATGGACTTTAGCAAAGCATTTGACAAGGTCCCTCATGAGAGACTCATCCAGAAAGTCATGAGGCATGGGTTAAGTGGAACCTTGGTTGTTTGGTTAAAAAATTGGCTTAATGGAAGAAAGCAGAGGGTAATAGTGGAAGGAAAGTATTCTGCCTGGAGGTTGGCGACTAGTGGAGGGCCGCAGGGATCTGTCCTGGGACCCCTGCTCTTGGTGATTTTTATAAATGACTTGGATGCAGAGGTGGAAGGATGGGTGAGTAAGTTTACAGATGACATGAAGATTGGAGGAGTTGTGGATGGAGCTGTAGATTGTTGAAGGTTACAAGAGAATATAGACAGGCTGCAGAGTTGGGCAGAAAAATGGCAGATGGAGTTCAATCCCGACAAGTGTGAGGTGATGCATTTTGGAAGGACAAACCAGAAGACTGAGTACAGGATTAATGGTCAATTACTTAAGAGTGTGGATGAACAAAGGGACCTTGAGGTTCAAATCCATACATCCCTCAAGGTCGCTGCACAGATTGATAGGGTAGTTAAGGCCTATGGGATGCTAGGCTTCATTAACAGGGGGATTGAGTTCGAGTAGAGAGGTCATGTTGCAACTCTACAAATCTCTGGTGAGACTGCACCTAGAGTATTGTGTTCAATTCTGGTCACCTCACTATAGGAAGGATGCAGAAGCTATGGAGAGGGTGCAGAGGAGATTTACCAGGATGTTGCCTGGTTTGGAGAACAAGTCATATAAAGCAATTTTAGCAGAGCTGGAATTTTTCTCTTTGGAGTGTAGAAGAATGAGAGGGGATTGATAGAGATCTACAAGATTATGAGAGGCATGGATAGGGTGAATTGTCAGTACCCTTTTCCCAGGGTACGAATAGTAAACACCAGAGGTCATATGTACAAGATTAAGGAAGAGAAGTTTAGGGGAGACATCAGGGAGAAGTTTTTTTTTAATATATACACAGACACTCAGAGGGTTGTGAGTGCCTGGAATGACTTGCCAGGGATGGTGGTGGAGGCTAAAACATTAGGGGTATTTAAGAGCCTTTTGGACAGGCACGTGGATGAAAGAAAAATGGAGGGTTATGGGGTAGTGTTGGTTTAGTACTTTTTTTTAAGGATTATATGGGTCAGCACAACATGGAGGGCTGAAAGGCCTGTACTGTGCTGTAGTGTTCTATGGTTTTGTGGTTCTAATACATTCAGTATGTAGCACACAGGGAAGTTTGACAGCAACTGTAAGGGTCAAAATATTTATGAATATATAACAGTGAAATATGTCATTTGCAGCCAACTCTAGTCAAGTAAAGGGCTCATTCACATAAGTACTTCATAAGTTCTGGTTACTGTATTAAAGGGAGAATGTTGAGGCTTTGCAGAGGGTGCAGAAGTGATTTACAATAGACAGTAGGTGCAAGAGTAGGCCATTCGGCCCTTCTAGCCAGCACCACCATTCACTCTGATCATGGCTGATCATACACAATCAGTACCCCGTTCCTGCCCTCTCCCCATATCCCTTGACTCCGCTATCTACAAGAGCTCTATCTCTCTCTTGAATGCATCCAGAGACTTGGCCTCCACTGTCTTCTGCGGCAGAGCATTCCACATATCCAACACTCTCTGGGTGAAAAAGTTTTTCCACATCTCTCTTCTAAATGGCCTACACCTTATTCTTAAACTGTGGCCTCTAGTTCTGGACTCACCCATCAGCGGGAACATGCTTCTTGCCTCCAGTGTGTCCAATCCCTTAATAATCTTATATGTTTCAATCAGATCCCCTCTCATCCTTCTAAATTCCAGTGTATACAAGCCCAGTCGCTCTAAACTTTCAACATATGACAGTCACGCCATTCCGGGAATTAACCTTGTGAACCTACACTGCACTCCCTCAATTGCAAGAATGTCCTTCCTCAAATTTGGAGACCAAAACTGCACACAATACACCAGGTGCCCTGTACAGCTGCAGAAGGACCTCTTTACTCCTAAACTCAATTCCTCTTGTTGTAAAAGCCAGCATGCCATTAGCTTTCTTCACTGCCTGCTGTACCTGCATGCTTGCTTTCATTGACTGATGTATAAGAACACCTCAATCTTGTTGTACTTCCCCTTTTCCTAACTTGACTCTATTTAGATAGTAATCTGCCTTCCTGTTCTTGCCACCAAAGTGGATAACGTCACATTTATCCACATTAAACCGCATCTGCCATACATTTGCCCACTCGCCCAACCTGTCCAAGTCACCTTGCATTCTCATAACATCCTCCTGACATTTCACACTGCCACCCAGCTTTGTCTATTCAGCAAATTTGCTAATGTTACTTTTAATCCCTTCATCAAAATCATGAATGTATATTGTAAACAGCTGTGGTCCCAGAACCGAAACTTGCAGTACCCCACTGGTCACAGCCTGCCATTCCAAAAGGGACCTGTTAATCACTACTCCATTTCCTATCAGCCAGCCAATTTTCAATCCATGTCAGTACTCTGCCCCCAATACCATGTGCCCTAATTTTGCTCACTAATCTCCTATGTGGGACTTTATCAAAAGCTTTCTGGAAGTCCAGGTACACTACATCCACTGGCCCTCCCTTGTCCATTTTCATAGTTACATCCTCAAAAAACTCCAGAAGATTAGTCAAGCGATTTTCCTTTCATAAATCCATGCAGACCCGAACTGATCCTTCTACTGCTATCCAAATGTGTCGTAATTTCCTCTTTTATAATTGACTCCAGAATCCCTCCCACCACTGATGTCAGGCTAACTGGTCTATAATTCCCTGTTTTCTCTCTCCCTTCTTTCTTGAAAAGTGGGACAACATTAGCCACCCACCACTCAGCAGGAACTGTTCTTGAATCTATAAAACATTGGAAAAGGATTACCAATGCGTCCACGATTTCTAGAGCCACCTCTTTAAGTACCCTGGGATACAGACCATCAGGTCCCGAGGACTTATCAGCCTTCAGACTCAACAGTCTATCCAACACTGTTTCTTGCCCAATATAAATTTCCTTTAGTTCATCCCTAGTTCCTTTGGCCACTATTACATCTGGGAGATTGTTTGTGTCTTCCCTAGTGAAGACAGATCCAAAGTACCTGTTCAACTCATCTGCTATTTCCTTGTTCCCCATAATAAATTCACCCATTTCTGTCTTCAATGGCCCAATTTTGGTCTTAACTATTTTTTTGCTATTCACATACCTAAAGCAGCTTATACTACCCTCCTTTATATTCTTGGCTAGTTTACCTTCGTACCTAATTTTTTCTTGGTGTTTTGCCTTTTTTGTTATCTTCTGTTGCTCTTTAAAAGCTTCTCAGTCCTCCGGTTTCCCGTTCATCTTTGCTATGTTATACTTCTCTTTTATTTTTATACTGCCCTTTACTTCCCTCGCCAGCCACGGCTGCCCCTTACTCCCCTTAGGATCTTTCTTCCTCTTTGGAATGAACCAATCTTGCACCTTCTGCATTATTCCCAGAAATACCTGCCATTTTTGTTCCACTGTCTTCCCTGCTAGGGTATTGTTCCATTGAACTTTGGCCAGCTCCTCCCTCATAGCTCCATAGTTCCCTTTGTTCAACCGTAATACTGACACATCCGATTTTCCATTCTTCTCAAATTGTAGGTTAAAACATATCATATTATGGTCACTACCTCCTAATGGTTCCTTTACCTTGAGGTCCCTGATCAAATCTGGTTCATTGCACAACACTAAATCTAGAATTGCCTTCTCCCTGGTAGACCCCGTACAAGCTGTTCTAAGAATCCATCTCGGAGGCACTCCACAAACTCCCTTTCTTGGGGTCCAGTACCATTCTGATTCTCCCAGTCTACCTGCATGTTGAAATCCCCCATGACAACTGTATCATTATCTTTGCGACATGCCAATTTTAACTCTGCATTCAGCTTACACCCTACATCCTGACTGCTGTTTGGGGGCCTGTAGATAACTCCCATTAGCGTCTTTCTACCCTTAGAATTTCTCAGTTCTATCCATACTGACTCTACTTCCCCAGATTCTATGTCCCTCCTCGCAAGGGACTGAATATCATTCCCCACCAACAGAGCCATCCCACTCCCTCTGCCAGTCAGTCTGTCCTTTCGATAAGATGTCTATCCTTGAATATTCACTTCCCAGGCCCTGTCCGCTTGAAGCCATGTCTCAGTTATTCCCACAACATCGTATTTGCCAATTTCCAACTGAGCCTCAAGCTCATCTACTTTATTCCTTATACTTTGTGCATTCATATATAATACTTCTAATTCAGTACTCCCCTCTCCTTTCATATCAATTCCTTTTTCACTTGGCCATACTGTATGATCTCTTCTTGAGCTTTCTACTCCATTAATTCTGTTGTCCATTTTAGCTTTTCTTATCTTCACTTTCCCTTTAACTCCATCCTTATATTTCCAGTTCATCCCCTCCCCCCCCCCTACTTAGTTTAAACACATCTGTGTTGCAGTGGCAAACCCATCTGCCAGAATACTGGTCCCCCGCCTATTAGGGTGCAACCCGTCCCTTTTGTATAATTCATCCCTACCACAAAACAGATCCCAGTGGTCCAGGAATGGAAATCCTTGCTTCCTGCACCAGTTCCTCAGCCACACATTCAGATCCATTATCTCCCTGTTCCTGCCCTCTCCAGCACAAGGAACTGGAAGGAAACCAGAGATAACCACCCTGGAAGTCCTGCTTTTCAGCCTTCTTCCGAGTTCTCTGAAGCCACGCTGCAGAATGTCCTTCCTCTTCTTCCCGATGTCGGTTGTGCCGACATGCACTACCACTTCCGGCTGTTCACCTTCACCATTGAGGATTTCCTGCAATCAGTCTGTGATGTCCTGGATCCTAGCACCAGGGAGGCAACACACCATCCTTAAATCTCGCCTGTTGCCTCAGAAACCCCTTTCCGTACCTCTTACTATGGAGTCCACTACTACCACGGCTCTTCCTGATGTCTGACTCCTCGGCTCTGCTTCTGCACCAATTCTCAGCTCGCAGACCTGTCCGCCTCTTAGACTGGCAGTATCTTCTGACCTGACAGCTTCCAAGAAGGTGAACCTGTTTACGAGAAGTACATCCCCTGGGGTCTCCTGTACTTCAAGTGTCCTTTCCTTCCTCATCATTACCCCCTTCCTCTCTTCCGGTATCCTCGGTGTAACGACCTCACTGTAGGTCCTGTCCAGAAAACCCTCATTTTCACAGATAAACCTGAGATCCAGCTCTTTCTTCAGTGCTGCAACATGCTCCTTCAGAAGCTGTATCTGAACACACTTTCCACAGCTGTAGCAGCCGGGGGCACCATCAGTGTCCCTGACCTCCCACATCATGCACGTAGCACACTGAATCAGCTTAGCGGTCATGTCTTCACCCTCTGAAATTGTGCCTGGTGCAGTCTCCTCACCTAAGACTCTCAAGCCAAAGACTAGCACTTTTCACACCAGGCACCTCTCAACCAGGCTGCTCTGCTAGAGCTCTCCTTTTTACTTGCTTGAGCTTTGCCCACTGCAAGGTCACCTGACGTCGATTGCCCAATCAGCTGTTTTCTGCTGTCTGAGCTATTCAAATCTTGATTGCCAATCAACTGCTAATCAATTCTTGATTGTATTATCCAACTGCCAAAACTGTCAGAAGCTCTTGAGCCAAAGACTAGCACTTTTCACACCAGGCACTTCCCTTGACAGGCGATTGGGATTTACCAGGATGCTGCCTAGTTTTGATGTGCAAGACCAGAGTTTGGACAAACTTGGGTTGTTTTCTCAGGGTCCTTGAAGTCTTAGAGGAGATCTAATAGAGGTTTATAAGGTGATGAGAGGACTTGATAGAGAAGGCAGACAACATCTTCTTTCCAGGGATGAAATACCTATTATCAGAGGGCATACATTTAAGGACAGAGGGTAACTTCATAGGAGATGTGAGGGGCAGGGTGTTTACAGAGAGTGGTGGGTCCCTAGAATGTGCTATCTGGTGTGGTGTTAGAGGCAAATACATTAGGGATTTTTAAGAGATGTTTAGAGAGTCACATGAATGTGAGGAAAATGACAGGATATGGACATTGTGCAGGCAGAAGAGATGTTTAGTTCTCTTTATGATTACTAATTTAATTGCTTTGACATAAAATTGTGGGTCAAAGACCCTTTTCTTGTGCTGTACTGTTCTATCTTCAATGTTTTAAGTGTGAAGAAGATTTCTGCCTCTCCCACTCTTTTAGATGGTGAATCAGAACCTTACCATCTTCTGGGGTGAAAAATAATTTGCAACTATCTTCTAATTCTTCTAACACTTCAAAATTGTGCCTTATTGGTCCTTGCCTCTTGCTACAAGAAATAGTGATTTCCTATTTTATCTCTTCTCCTTGTTTAGTTTTCTTTATTTTAGAGATGCAGTGTGTAAGAGGCCCTTCCAGCCCAATCAGCCAGCACCTCCCAATTATACCCATGTGATCAACTAATCTACAACTCAGTTGGCATGACATCTGGAAGATGGTGGGATCTCGGCTAAGTTTTGTCATCAGAGCCACTTATGACCTACCAACACCTCAAAACCTGAACCAGTGGTGGGGAGAAAACCCCACTTTCTCTCTTTGTCAAGCACCTGGATCACTGAGGCACATTTTAACAGGATGCACCATAAGCCTCAGCCAGGGGCGGTACACTTGGCAGCATAACCAAGTTTTCAGACAGCTGGTGTCAATCTTGGGACAGAGGCGAACCCCTATAAATGCTCTCCCACAAACATTGGCAGGAAATGTCCAATTACACGATTTGTACCAGCAGGCCAACTTCCAGAGCACCAAGTAACATCAAAGGATATAAGCATTCTGCAGGTTGCTCGGGATTGGAAAATCGACGTGGACTTGGAGAAAAAGCTTGTGTTTCCCCCAGACATTGCAGCTACAACACTCCGGTCAGACATGGTCCTGTGGTCCACAACAGCCAAGCTGGCATATGTTGTGGAATTGACAGGACCATGGGAAGATGGTGTTGAAGAAGCTTATGAGAGGAAAAAGACTAAGTACTCTGAACTGGCAACTGAAGCTGCTCAGAACGACTGAAAGACCAAGATTTTCCCTGTAGAAGTGGGATGTAGGGATTCGTTACTACATCTACAATCAGTCAATTGAAGAAGATGGGGGTGAGGGGCATCTTCCTCCAACAAGCAATCAAGTCCTTGCCAAATGCAGCAGAAGAAAGCAGCAAATGGATTTGGATTAAAAGGAATAAATGTGGATAAATGTGAGGTTATCCACTTTGGTGGCAAGAACAGGAAGGCAGATTACTATTTAAATGGAGTCAAGTTAGCAAAAGGGGAAGTACAAGGAGATCGAGGTGTTCCTGTACATCAGTCAATGAAAGCAAGCATGCAGGTACAGCAGGCAGTGAAGAAAGCTAATGGCATGCTGGCTTTTATAACAAGAGGAATTGAGTATAGGAGTAAAGAGGTCCTTCTGCAGCTCTACAGGGCCGTGGTGAGACCCCACCTGGAGTATTGTGTGCAGTTTTGGTCTCCAAATTTGAGGAAGGACATTCTTGCTATTGAGGGAGTGCAGCGTAGGTTCACAAGGTTAATTCCCAGAATGACGGGACTGTCATATGTTGAAAGATTGGAGCTTGTATACACTGGAATTTAGAAGGATGAGAGGGGATCTGATTGAAACATATAAGATTATTAAGGGATTGGACACACTGGAGGCAGGAAGCATGTTCCCGCTGATGGGTGAGTCCAGAACTAGAGGCCACAGTTTAAGAATAAGGTGTAGGCCATTTAGAAGAGAGATGTGGAAAAACTTTTTCACCCAGAGAGTGTTGGATATGTGGAATGCTCTGCCGCAGAAGACAGTGGAGGCCAAGTCTCTGGATGCATTCAAGAGAGAGATAGAGCTCTTGTAGATAGCGGAGTCAAGGGATATGGGGAGAGGGCAGGAACGGGGTACTGATTGTGTATGATCAGCCATGATCAGAGTGAATGGTGGTGCTGGCTAGAAGGGCCGAATGGCCTACTGTGCCTATTGTCTATTGTAAGACTACAACTGGGCTGCAAGATGAAGACAGGAGGGTACGGAACTGAGGGAGGTGTATCTGGGATGCCAGGTAGCACCATTGAGCCCTCTGGAGATGTTGTGGGCTTATCAATGAAACGTTAAAGAAGGATGGTGCCCACCTTATGACCCTGATGATGTAGCTACCCTCCTTGTCACCACTCCAAGCCTATTGCCAAAGTCGAGAGTGCCGACTTATCATAGGGATTGAAACATCAAGAAGTACCACCACCCCCCCCCCCCCCCCATACATCTTTTGTGATATGGGGTAACTGGAGCACCTGGAGTGAACCCATGCATTTATGGTGAGAATGTACAGACTCCTTACAGTCAGCAGCAGAAATGAACCCAGAATGCTTCTTCCAATTTTATTTACAGATGCAGCATGGCCTTAAGCTTTCCAGCCCAATGAGCACACACTACAAAATTATGCCCATGTGACCTCTTAGATTGGCTAGGGTTGGATCAGGTGTTGCTGGGCAGCACGGCTTAAAGGACTGGGAAGGCCTACTCCACACTGTATCTCTTAAACAAATAAATACATAATTAAAAAGGTGCATCAAGCCTTTCCTGTGGTACAGTGACCAGCTCTGGTTGATAAGTGCGGCACTTGGATGTGGTAAGTTCCTTAGGAGCACAAGATGATATCAAAACATTTAGTACACATACTCAGATCATGGAAGACATCAGTGGCATCATGAGGCAAGCTGAATCTTTGATGAATAAGATCAGAGTTCCACTGTTAGCCACTGACCTATTCAGGAACCTGAGCTACTTGGCTGCACACTGATAACGAGTTGCTTATTCATGTCAGCACAGAAATAGAATGGTATGAGTTATGGCATCAGAGCATGAAGAATCTCTTTGATAACTGCAACAAGCAGTCTCAAAAGCGACCAATGTGGATTAACATTTTAATGAGTGATCAATCATAATAATTACATTTTTAAGCACACACATCCCTGCACTACTCAGAGCACCGGTGAATAACGTTTAGCTGTCAGTCACAGCAGGTAAGTTGTAACAATCCAGGTATAGCTGTTTGTCCCACTCCCGTCAGGGAGGAGGCTATGTTGCATCTGCACCAGGACCACCAGACTCAAAAACAGTTACTTTCCCTAAGCAGTCAGGCTGATCAATACTTTCACCAATTAACCCCCACTACCACTACTTTAACATTTCCTGTCAGCCACCTTATATACAGCCTAGCTTCACTTTATGGGAATACAATCAATCTATGTAAGATAACTTATGTATTTATATTTTATGTGATTTTTATTATTTTTGTGTTCTTTATCTTTTGTGAATTTTTTTGTGCTGCAACTTCAAAAAAAGCGAAAGTTTGAGGGAAGTAATCCCAGAACCTAGGGAGAACTACCAGCAGTAGACCAATTAGAACTGGGATTATAAAATAAACTGGAGTCAAAAAACATAGTACACTATGGCATGGTACAGGCCTGTCAACCCTTTCCTCCTAAACAGTGCTCCATTCTTTTATCACCCATGTGCCTATCTGAGAGACGTGCCTCTAATATATCCGCCTCTTTCATCAGCCTGGCAAGTGTTCTACACATTCACCTCCCTCTGTGTGCAGAATGTACCTCTGACAATCTCCCTAACTTTCCTCCAAACACCTTAAAATTATGCCTGCCTTGCATTTGTAATTTATGCCCTGGGAAAAGTCTCTGGCCATCTATTTGACTGATGTCTCTTATCATCTTACACAAGTAACCTCTCATCACTCTTCACTCTAAAGAGAAAAGCCTTAGCATGCTCAACTTATTCTCATAAGACATGCAATCACCTTCTTAGACTGGCCCTCTTAGAATGGCAACTTGTTTCCATTATAGTGTTGTGAAGTGATTAATGAGGCCAGTGTGGGAACTGCAGACTCTCACAGACTGAATAGAAGGTTGCTTAAGAGGTAGGCAGGTGAGACTGTTGTGAGGTAGTGTGATCCTTCTACAATTTAGTCTGGCTTTCTGCATGCTCCTAATGATGAACTTAATATTCCCTATGCCAGTACAAAAATTCCTTCCTCTTTCGAGATTCTCAAGGGTCACTTGCACTTTTTTCCAAGGAGGTTTTGAACATATGCTTAAATCTTGCTCTTTTCCAGATATCTTTGTAACTACATTCAAAGTATACATAATGATTTTAGCCAGTGAACAATAAAATGGCAGATTTGTACATTTGCAGCACTTTTGCCTCAATACCTATACAGCAGATTCTGGGTAATTGGGCCATTGCTTATTTGTTCTTAAAGAACAAAAACTAATCAAGAAGATAGCCGGGATTCCTTTCTTTTATTTGGGACACTAGAGCACTTAATTGGGACAGAAGACTGTTGCTGAACAGTTTCTAACATCAGTTGTGTGCACTTGTGTGGTTGTTAGGCACTATACCATGCTTAAAGTGAACAGTTTTTAAATAGCATCAGTTGTTTTTGTTCAAAAAGCAGTGATTTTTGTCACTGATAGTGAGAAATGAACATTAAGATTAATCAGAACTCTTTTGCTTCAAGGATTCAGACATTGAGATTCCAGAAACAGCAGGGAGTGAAAATGAAACAATTTCACTTCAAGTTAGAAACTATGAAGAATTCGAAGATATCAACAATCATCTTAAATGTTACAATGAAAATGAAGATTTGGAGAATGTCACCAATGAAAATGTTGTGCAAAGGCAGTCCATTATCTGCACTGATTTTGTTCATTTACACTCAATCAAAAGAACACAGTGGTATAAAATGGATGAGTTATTCTATTGATAACAATCAGGAACTAATATACAGTCTTCTAGTACTGTAGTAGTATTGCTAATGTTCTAATTTGTTCTACATTTCATTTAGATACATATTTTATGACTCCATTAAACAGTAATTTGTCTTTTCTATACCTTCTTAACTATTTCTATGAAACTGCTCCTGCTTAGTTGGATCAAAATATACTGGTTCCGATGTGTAACTATTAACTGGAATCCACTGAAATTTGTTGAAGTTTGATACATATTGTACATCTGATAATTTAAATCCAGTTAATTTTTATGTTAGTTCTCTCAGAGAACGTATGCAGAGGTATTTACTGGAGATATTTACTAAAAGAAGAATATAAGCAACAGTAGTAGTCCAATGGCTCACTGAGAGGATATAACTAAAAACGTGAAAGTAACACAGAGAATGCTGGTGAAAGTCAACAGGTCAACCAGCATCTGGGGAGAGGGAAAAATAATTAATGTTACAGGTTGATGACCCTTGACTAGGACTAGGAAAAGTCAGAACAAAGTAAGTGCTGCATTGCCAGTATTATATTGTGGCAGTTAGTGTAATACTATCAGAGGGCCAGGACCCAGATTTACTCCCAGCTACTGTCTGCAAGGAGTTTCCTCGTACTCCGTGACTGTGTGAGCCTCCTTCAGGAGCCCTGGTTTCCTGCCACACTCTAAAAACATGGGTTAGTAGTTTAATTAGAGTAGTTGGGCCAAAGGGCCTCTTACTGAGCTGTATCTCTAAATAAAGTTACTACAATAAAATGAAAGCATGAAGAGGCAAGGGAATAAATGGAAGGGTACAAAGGTATAAATGGAAATGGAGTGGAGGGTACAAAGGACAGAGCAACATAAACATCACAAGGATGATATGATCTTTCCTGAGTTTTGCCCATGTCAAAAACAATGCCTCTTTCTTTGCTTTTACTGTACTGCACCTATTTCGCTGTATCTTAAAATTATTTTTATCTTTAACATTTTTTTCCCAATTCCGAGGGAAGGTAATTGATCTTAATTGAAGGTAAACACTAACTGTTTCTTTTGTTACTTGCTGGATATCTCCAAAATTCCCCCATTTTAAATCCTGTGTTCCAGTATTTATAGATGGTAATTTCTGGATTGAAATGAAATCAAACCTGGTTACCATCAAATGGAGCATTTGTTTGTACCCAGTTTCATCAAGGTCAAATGTCACAGTTTTATTAATGATTCATTCCAAAAAATACTCTTTTTCATTGTGGAATTTAGCAAGTTTCTTACCACAACATGTATTTGAGGTTTGCGTCTCTTGGCCAGATCAATAATATTCACTCCATTATAATAGAGATTTTCAATACAGCCATGGAAATTCTTCCTCAGAAATGTCACCGACTTGCCCGGAACTGGAATTCCTCCGAAACTTAGCTTTTGAACAAGAAGTAAATAAACAAGTTATTATGTTACTTGATAACAAAAGAAAATACATTTCCTACCTTCAAGCAGTACAAGAGATCATTATAGTTTCCAGGTCAATATCAAAATATTTCATCTAATACCCACTCAAGTGTGGATAAATTGGCAGCACCCTCTGATCTGAATTCCCTGCCACCACCCAGTTCTCATCATGTACCAGAAACTTTATACCATTTACTTTTTAACTTATTTCATGTATGTATCCTATTACTTATTAATTTATTTGTGGTAATACTACTCTATGTGTTATATGTGTGAGTTATACTATATATACCCTGTTGTTAACTTTGTATAGAGGAACATTGGCTCCTTTGGCGGTATACATCTGTAAGGTTGAATGACAATAACTGAACTTGTATCAGAGGGTTAAATTCCATTCTAGAAACCTAAGAACAAAGATCAAGGCTAAGGCTCTACAGTCTCGAGTTGAGTTGTTCTCCCAGGAGCTTTGGAGGCTGAGGGGCAGTTCATATGTAAAATTATGAGAAACATAGTTGGGTAGGCAGTCAGAATCTTCTTCCCAAGGTAGAATTGTCAAATGCCAGAGGATATAAATTGGCGTCAAGGTCAGTACACCACTCTGGATTGAATGGTCAGTCCAATGTTGTGGTGTTCTATGGGCAGAATTGCTGTAGATGTAGAATTTAAGATGTAATATTAAACAAAGTTTCCATCTCAAAGCCGAGAAAGCACAAAAGTGGCAGTATCTTGAAAGATGTAAGAGAATTGCTCGTACTGCCTTAATCAGTGTTTATTCCTCAGTCTATAAATGGGATTACTTGATCATTGTGGCTCCTTGCTGTGTTCGAATTAGCTGCAGAAGCCGCTGCAGTGGTTAAATTGTATTGGTTTTAAAAATGCTTTGTTAATTCCTAACAGAGGCTTTAAAAGTGTTGTATAAATACTGGTGAATCTCCTTATTCTTTCTGGGTCAAAGTTTCATCTGTGATTAAACTGGTACTAGCATGAGTATTTAGAGGTGTCAGAGGTAGTCCGAAGAAAATATTCAATCACACAGCAGAGTTCAAAAGTATTATTTGACTGTAAAAATGATAATGTTCTAAGTACATAATCAAATCTTAACCTCATCCAGCAAACACGAGGAAATCTGCAGATGCTGGAAATTCAAACAACACACACAAAATGCTGGTGGAACACAGCAGGTCAGACAGCATCTATCGGGAGAAGCACTGTCGACGTTTTGGGCCAAGACCCTTCATCAGGACTAACTGAAAGGATAGATGCTAAGAGATTTGAAAGTAGTAGGGGAGGGGGAAATGCGAAATGATAGGAGAAGACCGGAGGGGGTGGGACGAAGACCGGAGGGGGTGGGGTGAAGCTGAGAGCAGGAAAGCTTGAAAGTAGAGGATTTTAATTCCACGTCCCATTCCAATTCTGATATGTTGTAAGTCGAACAAGTGCTACACCTGCCCTTACACTTCCTCCCTCACCACCATTCAAGGCCCCAGACAGTCCTTCCAGGTGAGGCGACACTTCACCTGTGAGTCGGCTGGTGTGGTATACTGTGTCCGGTGCTCCCGGTGTGGCCTTTTATATATTGGTGAGACCCGACGCAGACTGGGAGACCGATTCGCTGAACACCTACGCTCGGTCCACCAGAGAAAGCAGGATCTCCCAGTGGCCACACATTTTAATTCCACATCCCATTCCCATTCTGATATGTGTATCCATGGCCTCCTCTACTGTCAAAATGAATCCAAACTCAGGTTGGAGGAACAACACCTTATCTACCGGCTGGGTAGCCTTCAACATGATGGCATGAACATTGACTTTTCTAACTTCTGTTAATGCCCCTCCTTCCCTTCTTACCCCCATCCCTGACATATTTAGTTGATTTTTTTCTCTCTCTGCCCATTACCCTGCCTGTTCCCGATCTCCCTCTGGTGCTCCCCCCTCCCCCTTTCTTTCTCCCAAAGGCCTCCCGTCCCATGATGGCTTCCAGCTTTGTATCACTTTCGCCAATCACCTTTCCAGCTCTTGGCTTCATCCCACCCCCTCCAGTCTTCTCATATCATTTCACAGATCCCCCTCCCCCTACTACTTTCAAATCTCTTAGTATCTTTCCTTTCAGTTAGTCCTGATGAAGGGTCTTGGCCTGAAACGTCGACAGTGCTTCTTCCTATAGATGCTGCCTGGCCTGCTGTGCTACTCATCCAGCTCTCCTTGCACCTTAAACCCTATATAACTGCATTCAGATTGGGAGCCGGAATAGCCACAACCCCTTGAATTTGCACCAACATCCAATCAGATCTTATTCTTATCTCAAATTTGCATGACTCCTGATAATCTTTCACCTCTATGCAACTCTGCGTTAGTCATTTTCAAAAACTGTTTGTACTACCTGATAAGGAAGAGAATCTCAAATACTTGTCACCCTCTAAAAACATATGTTAATCATCACGCTTTATGGTTTAGTGTCAAAATTCATTTGTTAGTACTTCTGTGAAGCACGTTGGGGGGGGTTTTACTAAATGAATAGAAATGTGTGGTAGCACTCGAAGAAGAGGAGTAAAAGTTGGAGTACTCACATGGAGCTAGTAATGGACATGACATGATTTTTCAATCTCAGTATGGTGTGAAAAATGTTGCATTAGAATATTGTGTTATCCACAGCCTCATTGATGATTTTTCACTTGAAGACATTCTTATAAATCAGCCCAGTCTTCAATCTCATTCCTTAATATCCTATCTATAAAATATCACCCTACTCAAAATGTTCTAGAGCCATAGAGTTACACAGATACAAACTGGCCTCTTAATCTACCATATCCAGGCTAATGCTTAAGTACTTAACAAATCTAATCCCGTTTACCAGCACTTGGTCTGCATCCTTCTGTGACCTGGTAGTTCAGGTGCTGGCTGGGATACTTATATTTTGTGAGAGTATCTTTCCACATATTCTCAAGATGTTATCAGGAATCGAGGGATTAAGTTATAGGGAAATATTAGACTAATTGACCCTTTAGAGCATAGGAGTCCAAGGGATAATTTTATAGACATAAATAAAGTCATGAGTGGGCGTAGATAGGGTAATGGTCTTTCTTCCAGGGTTGGCAAATTCAAAAACTAGAGGACTTAGTTAGAAGTGAAAGGTTTCATAAGAACCTGAGAGGCAACACTTTCTTTATACACTGGTGGGATATGTATGCAGCCAGCTACCAGAGTAAGTAGCTTTCTTTTATTTAGAGATGCAGCACAGAGTAGCCCTTCCAGTCCTGATGAAGAACCTCACTGTCCAGCAAACCCCAATAACCCCTGATTTAACCCTAACCCAGTCATGGAGCAATTTGCATTGAATAACTGTCTTACTGTTACATCTTTGGAACATGGGAGGGAACTGGAGCACCCAGGGAAAACACACACATTCCATGGGAAGGATGGGCAAACTCCTCAGAAAGGACTCTGGAATTGAACTCTGAACCCTGATGCCCTGAGATGGAAGAGTATCGCCCTAACCACTACACTAATGCTAGTTGAGGTAGGTCCATTAGATACATTTAATGGACACTATATGGATGACAAGAGTTTAGGGTAGTGGTTGCCAACCCATTGATTGTGATTGACTAGTTGATCTTTGAGACTTTCCCAGTTGATCCCGAAAAAATAAGAAAAATAAATACACAAATACTGTTGAGAGATTGTTTCCGGATTGCGGGGTTTTAGTTCAGTTCTTTCTGTCCAGTGCGCATGCGTGTAGCTCTCCCTTACTACACAGTGTACTTCAGTGGTCCTCATTCAAGCGAGGAAATGCTATGAGTCAGCTGCACCTTTCCTCATTCCCTGTCATGGCCACTGCTGAACTTGAACGCACGCGAGGTCATCAGTCGCCTAAATGCAGTGATACCATCACGCCAGGGATCACTGGTTGCCCTCGGGTGACCGGCGGGAAGTGTCATCGCTGCTGGCCTGGAGCGCTGCCTCTGAACCTATTTACCACACCGAATGTTCGTGGGGAACCCGGTGCTAAAATATTTGCAGACGACCTAATTCAGACTCAGTGTTTCGTAAGTATCAGAGCAGCTACCACGCTGCGATCTTCTGAAACAAACATTTGTCGGCCGATAGATCCTACAAGGGGGGTGGGCGGGTGCTCTGTCACACTCCCCACTCGGTCGGATGCGCTCTCCGGACTGCGACCACCGCGGCCCCGGTACGAGGACCTCCGGCCCTGACCTTGTTCTCTCATCCCACCCATGACCAGCCACACCTGGCCAAGGCATCTGGCAGCGGTCGGGTGGGAGGCTGAGTTCGTGTCCGGAGGCTGTCTAATGAGGCAATGTCTCAAATCTGCTAGAGTACCCCGAGTCCAAGCACCCAGCACTTAAAGACGAACCCGCTGAGATTTCTCAGCAGAGAAAACATGAGCAAGCGGGACAGAAGCCGAGAGCCGTGAAAACTAGAATAGACTGGACATAAGGAACCTGCTTCGAGAATTGCTGTATTCCGGTTGTGTTTAACACCATCCCGCAACCCCCCCCCCGTGCTCCCGTTGGCCGGTCCGCAAGAATATTATCAATATTAAACCAGTCCACGGAGCAAAAAAAAAAATAAGGGTGGGTACCCCTGGTGTTTATATATTATTTTTACTTCTGGGTTGTGGGGTTTTACTTCCAGTCTTTTCTGCCCTGGTGCGCATACGTGTAACTAATTGATGTGGGGTCGATCTTGCCTTTTACTGAGGCCGAGGCAGGGGATCTTAGGCTTAAAAAGATTGGTGACCACTAGTTTAGGGGAATATGTCCAAGTATGGTGAAGTGGCCTTATCGTGACCATAGAACAGGCCACTCTCAGGTTGGAGGAATAACAGCTCATATTCCATCTGGGTAGCCTCCAGCCTAACAGCATGAACATTGTTTCTTCTGACTTCTGGTAATTTTCATTTCCCCATTCTGGCTTCCCTCTTATCGCTTTCCTTCTCTTCACCTGCCCATCAACTCCCTCTTCTTCCCATTATCACATGTCTGTTCTTCTTCCCATTATCACATGGTCCACCATCCTCTCCTATCAGATTCCTCCTTCTTCAGCACGTTACCTTTTCCACCTATCACATCCCAGCTTCTCACTTCATCCTCCATGCACCCTGTAATGGGCTGAGTTGATCAGACCCAGAAGACCCAAACCAATGTGAGTGCCCAGGATGTAGTAACAAGTGTACGAGCACAACAAAGTAACTTAAATCTAACTTATTACCATAAAACAGCACAAATAAACCACACTAAATACTACATAGCAAGTTATAAAGATTTCAGGGCTTGCGATTTTTAGTCACCACTCAATTGTTGCCATAGTCGTGGGACCCGATTATCACTGTTGTCAGGAGAACTCTGAATTCCAACTTGTGAAATCCGCCTGGGTCCATCCTAGGCACCGATGATCATGATTCCTCAGTCTAAGTGGATCCCAAGAACCAAGCCAAAGGTGCTTCAGTAAATAAGGGCTCAAACCACAAGCAAAGAGAGACACACACAGAGACAGATAAATTCTTTGGTCTTCTGTTCTCATTGCACTAATGCCTGAAGCTAAAAAGGATTGAGATCCTATTAGCAAATGTTTAACAAACCCACTTTGTTTAACTTGTATAGACACCTGACATGCCGTGACCTCACAAAGAGTTAAAATGTCACTTGGAGTTGATTAGACTTCTGTCAAATATTTTTTACAAAATTTAATACACCACAGCACATACGCACCTACCCTTTCACCTGATCTCACCTATTATTTTCCAGCTTGTACTTCCTCTCCTCCACCTATTTTCTTTTCCAGCACCTTCCCCACTCCTTTCCAGTCCTGATGAAGGGTCTCAGCCTGAAATGTCAATTGGTCATTCCCATCCATAGATACTGTCTGACCTGCTGAGTTCCTCCAGCATTTTATGTGTTGCTCAGGATTTCCATGCTCTACAACTCTGTGACTCTGGTATTTTCCACCTTCCATCTACCATCTGTGTGAAAGACTCAGGCACTTATATTTTACTCCAGCTTTCCTACAACTAGCTTGTAATTACCTGGCTTAGTCCAGTGTGCTTCATGAATAAATGTACCTAAAACATCTGCTATTCTTCAACATGGCCTTCAGTGCTATCTGCCACCTGGCTTTCCACTTCATGTATTTTTACCTCTGAGTTTTTGTTTTTGAAGTTATGCCCGAGTTCTTCAAACCCAACTCAATTCCCACTACTGGAAAGTATCAGCATATGCTTATGATTATATTTATCATTAATCAATAGTGCATATACTGTATTTCACCACTGTTTTACAGATTCATAGAGACACAGAGAGTTGCTACATGCAGGCAACCAAGTCCATGCCGACCATCGAATACCCATTTGTTCATTAATCTTACCCCAATGGATTTATTCTCACAACAGGTTTCACCACTCATCTGCAGATCAGAGGCAGTTTATAATACTCAATTAGCAAATCAACCCTGGTCCAACACTCTACCTTGAAATGTCACCAGCTCCAACCCTCTAAATCCACAAATAAGACCATTGGATATAGGAGCAGAATTAAGCTATTTACTGTATTGAGACTGCTCCACCATTTCATGATGGCTGATCCAATTTTCCTCTCAACCCCAATCTCCTGTTTTCTCCTCATATTTGTTCATGCTCTGACCAACCAAGAATCTATCAACTTTTGCCTTAAATAAAGACTAGGCCTCCACTGCTGCTTGTGGCAAAGATTTTCACAGAATCACCACCCTCTGGCTAAATAAATCCCTCTCATCTCTGTTCTAAAAGGACATCCCTCCATTCTGAGGATGTGTTCTCTGGTATTAGATTCTCCCATCATAGGAAACATCCTTTCCATATCTAATCTATCAAAGCCTTTCACTATTTGATAGGTTTCAATAGATTCACTCCTCATTCTTCTGAATTCTAGTGAATACAGGCCCAGAGCCATCAAATGCTCTTCATATAACAAACCATTCAATCCTGGGATCATTCTCATGAACCTCCTTTGAACCCTCTCCAGTTTCAGCACATCCTTTATAAGATAAGCAGCCCAAAACTGTGCATGATACTCCATGAGGCCTCACCAGTGCTTAATAGACTCAACATTACCTTGTTGCTTCAATATTCTAGATCTCTTGAAATGAATGCTAAAATTGAAATTGCAATCCTCACCACAGACTCAAACCGCAAATTAACCTTTAGGGAATCCTACACAAGGACTTCCAAATCCCTTTGTGCCTCAGTTTTTTGTATTTTCTCTCCATTTAGAAAAAAGTCACCCATTTCATTTCTTCTACCAAAGTTCATGACCATACCATTCTTGACACTATTACATGTGCCATTCCTTTGCCCATTCTCCTAATCTGTCTGAGTCCTTCTGTAGTCTCTCTACTTCCTCAAACTATCTGCCCTCCGCCTATCTTTATATCATCAGCAAACTTTGCAACAAATCCATCAATTCCAACATGTATATCATTGACATATAATGTAAAGGAATTTGTCCCAACACCAATCCCTGTGAAACACCACTGGTCATTGGCAGCCAACCAGAAAAGGCTCCCTTTATCCTCACTCTTTTCCTTCAGCCAATCAGATACACTTTATCCATGATAGCATCTTTCCTGTAAGGATCCGATCTCCAACCCTCTAACCTCTTTCCTCATCCCAGATCCAACCCTTTCCTCTCCTCTGATCCCATCTCCAACCCTCTAATCTCTTTCCACATCCCAGCTCCAACCCTTTCCTCTCCTCTGGTCGAATCTCTAACCCTCTGTTCCCAAATGGCCCCAGTTGCAAACCACTCCTAAACCCTGACCCAAGCTACAACCCTCCAACCCCTTTCCTGACCCCAGCTGTAACCCTTTCCCCTCCCTGCCCCCAATTCCAACCCTCTCACCATTTCCTTGAGCCCAAACCTCTCCACTCCTTGAACTCACCTTCAACCATCTCCTCTCCCCGACACCAGCTTCAACCCTCTTCTCTGCTTGATCCTGTTTCTAATCCTCTCCCCTCCCTAGACGTCAGATCCAAATTTACCCTAACCCTAGCACGAACCCCTGTTGTGTCTTCGGAGGAGATGCTGCCTGACCCACTGAGCTCCTGCAGTTTGTCTGTGTGCTCAAGCAAATGAGAGGTGGTGCCTAGAGCAGCTGGAGGAAGCCATGCAGTCATAGGGAGTAACATTCAAACTCCATGCACTCAGCACCAACCATCAAGGATGGAGTCAGGATCATTGCAGCTGGATTCCACTGTGAGATTTTAATTTGTTTACCCATGGTTTTAGAGATACTTAATCTCAGAGATATAAATTATACCCAAGAGTCCTTTTGTGGAGTCTTTCTTCAGATATTTTAAAAATTCCATATACACATTAACCACACTATCTTCATCAACTTTTCCCATTATAAGAATCAATATGAAGATTGTGACTTCACTTAAAAAGCACCAAGTCTCTTTCTCAGATCAGATCTGGTTCACTTTTAATATACAAGTAAAATATTCTCCAACTAACTGGAAAAGTTAAGGATTCAACAGCTCAAAAGACAAAAACACACGAAGTGCTGGAGGAACACATGTCATTGGGCAGTTTTTATTCTGAAGTCATGATGGGGGTTAGATCTGCAGTCATTTGGGGGTAGAGATTGGAAATGGGGTCAGGAGAATTGAGAGGGGATTCAGGAGAGGGGAATGGGTTCGAGCTGGGGTCAGTTGGGGGTAGATGGCTGGAGATAGGGTCGGGGAGGGGAGAGAGTTAGAACTGGGGTCAGGAGAGGGGACAGTGTTTGAGCTGGAGCCAATTGTGGGGGAAAGATTGCAGTTGGGATCAGGGTAGTGGAGAGGGTTGGAGCAAGGATTGGGGGAGTGGGGAGGATTGGACCAGGGGCCAACGGTTGGGAGATGATTGGAACTGGGCTTAGGAGAGGAAAGGGGGTTAGAGTGGGGTCAGTGGAGGGTAGAGGTATGGGGCTGGGGTCAGGGAAGGGGAGAGGGTTGGAACTGTGGTGAGGAGAGCGTAGCGTGTTTACTTTGGGTTGAGTAGAGAGGACTGGAGTTGGGTTTGAGGAAGGGAGATGATTGGAGCTGGGGTCAGGGGAGTGGAGAGGTATAGAGCTGGGTTTAATTGGGGTAGAGGGTTAGAGTACAGGTCAGAGATTGGGAGAGTAGGGTGGAGCTTGGGTCAAGAGGGGAGTGAGTTGGAGCTATAGTTAAAGAATGGTAGAGTGTGCGATCTGGTCCCAGAAATGGAGGGGGTTGGAGCTGGGACCAAGATGCATTATCAGACATTTCCCAATGCTGTATTCCATTGGCCAACTTTTTGCCCGTTCTTGTAATATCTCGAAGTCCTGCGGCAATTGCATTACTCTACCTACCCCTCCACCTATCTTTGTATCATCTGCAAAGTTTGCCACAAAGCCAACAATTCCATTATCTAAATTACTGAAAAACAATGCGAAAAGTAGCGGTCCCAATACTGACCCCAAAGGAACACCACTAGTCACCAGTAGCCAATAAGAAATAGCCCCCGTTATGGCTCACTCACTGCCTCCTGCCTGTCTGCCATTCCTCTATCCATGCCAGTATATTTCCTGTAACACCAGAGGATTTTATCTTGTTAAGCAGCATCATGTATGGCATCTTATCAAACACCTTCTGAAAATCTACTGCCTTTTACTTTGTCCACCCTGTTTGTTATTTCCTTGAATTATAACAGATTTGTCAAGCAAGATATCCCTTGACGGAAACTATGCTGTCTTTGACTTATTTTATCATTCGTCTCCACGTACCCCAAAACCTCATCCTTAATAATGAACACCAACACTTTCCCCACCACTGAGGATAGGCTAAATGACCTATAATTTCCTCTCTTTTGTCTTCCTCCCTTCTTACTAGTGGAGTGACATTTGCAATTTTCCAGTCCTCCAAAACGATCATGAGCAACGCATCCGTTATCTCTTCATCAACCTCTCTCAGGATTCTGGGATGTATCCACGTAGCCCAGGTGACTTATTCACCATAGGACCTTTGAGTTTAAATAGCATGTTTTCCTTTGTAATAGCAAAGGCACTCACTCCTGCTCTCTGACACTCTCTGGCATACATGATAAAGAAAAGTACTTATTACATTATTCTGCCATTTTTTGTCCCCCAGGGGTCAGAGGAAGGGAGAGGTTTAGAGCTGGGGTCAAGTGAGGGGAGAGGGTTTGAACTGGGTTGAGGAGAGTGGAGTGGATTGAAGCTGGGATGAGAGGGTTCGAGATGGAGTCAGGAGAGCGCAGAGTGTTGGAGATGGGGTAAGGACTGTAGAGAGGGTTGGAACTGGGATCAGCAGTTGTGAGACGATTGGAACTGAGATTGGGGAAAGGGAGAGGGTTGGAACTGGGGTCAGGCGAGGGGAGAAGGGTTGGAGTTGAGATCAGGCGTGGGGAGAGGATTGAAGCTGGGGTAATGCGAGGCGTGAGGGTTTCAGCTGTGGTAAGGCAAAGAGAGGGTTGGAGTGTGGTCAGGAGAGGGGAGAGATAGGAGCTGGGTCAGGAGAGGGGAGAGGGTTGGAACTGGGGTAAAGTGAGGGGTGAGGGTTTCAGCTGTGGTAAGGTGAGGGATGAAGGTTGGAGCTGGGGTCTGGCAAATGGAAAGGTTTGGACTAGGTTTGGGGAGGGGAGAGGGTTAGAGAAAGGGTAACGAGAGGGGACAGTGTTGGAGGTGGGGTCATGGGAGGGGAGGGGTGGTTTTTAGCTGGAGCTGGGATCAGCGAGGGGAGAGGGTTAGAGCTTGTTCAGAGGAGGGAGATGGTAGGATCTGGCATCAGGGGAGTGGAGAGGTCTGGAGGTTGGGACAGGAGAAGGGAGATGGGTGGAGCTCAGGTCAAGAGAGAGTAGAGGTTGGAAATGGGGACAGAATTAGGAAGAGCGTTGGAGCTAGGATCAGATGTGGGGAGGGTTTTGCAGCTGAGGTCAGTGGAGGATAGAGGATTGGAGCTACGATCAGGAGAGGGAAGTGGGTGGGAGATAGTGTCAGGTGAGGGCAGCGGGTTAGAAATAGGTTAACGAGAGGGGAGGGTGTTTGAAGATGGGTCAGGGAAGGGGACAGTGTGGGAGCTGGGGTAAGGGGAGAAGGGGCTGAAGCAGAGTCAGGGAATGGGTGAGGCTTGGAACGGGTCAGTTGAGATGGAAAACGTTTGGGCTGGGATCAGGAGTGGGAGGAAGTTCTAGCTGCAGTCTCGAGAGAGGATAGGAGTGGAGAGGTGTCAGTGGAGTGGAGATGGATGGAGCTGGGGTCAAGGAAGGGGAGAGGATTTGGAGAAGGCATCAAAAAGGGGAGAGGGATGGATCTGGAGTTGGGGAGAGGAGAGGGTTAGAGCTGGAGTCATTTGGGGAAGGGTTGGAGCTGTGGTCAGGAGAGAGGAGTGGGTCAGTGCTGGGGTCAACTGGGGGAGAGAGGTATAGTTGGGGTTAAGAGAGGGGAGGGAATTTGAGGGGATGAGAGAGTTTGCAATATTGCCCCAAGAGCAGAGTAGGTTGGAGTCTGGGTCAGGAGAGGAAAGAATTTTGGAGCTGGTTTAGGGGAGGGGAGAGTGTTCGAGATGGTGTCAGGAATGTAGAGAGAGTTGGAACTGTGTCAGTAGTGGAGTCGGCTGGAACTGGGATTGGGGGAGGAGTTGTGTTCAAGGGAATGGAGAGGGTTGGCGCAGGGGTCAGCAGAGGGGAGAAGATTGCAGCTGGGTTCAGGGGAGTGGAGGGGTTTGTAGCTGTGTTCAGGGAGGGGAGAAGGTTGGAGCTGGGCTCATTCTGGAGGAGAGTTGGAATTGGGGTCAGGTGAAGGAAGAGGGTTGGAGATGTGCTCAGTTTGCAGGAGAGGGTTGCAGATAGGGTAAGGTGAGGTGAGACGTTTGGAGCTGGGGCCAGGGAAGGGAAGGGGTTTGGATCTGGAGTCAAGGGGATTGGAAGGGTTGGAGCAGGGTTCAGAAGAGGTAGACAGTTGGAGCTGGG
This sequence comes from Hypanus sabinus, assembly GCF_030144855.1. Taxonomy (NCBI): domain Eukaryota; kingdom Metazoa; phylum Chordata; class Chondrichthyes; order Myliobatiformes; family Dasyatidae; genus Hypanus; species Hypanus sabinus. The sequence goes on along the minus strand of NC_082710.1, from coordinate 85,959,302 downwards.
CTCAGTTAAGGAGATATGGTTGGATCTGGGGTCAGGAGAGGGGAGAGGATTGGAGCTGTGGTCAGTTGGGGGAAAGAGTTGGGGATGGGGTAAGGAGAGCAGAGAGTCAGGGGAGTGCAGAGGGTTGGAACGGCTGAGGACCGGAGAATGTTGAAGCTGGGGTGAAGGATGGGAGAGGGTTGGAGCTGGGGAGAGAACATTGGATCTGTGATCGGAGAGGGAGAGTTTTGGAGCAGGGGTCAGGGGAAGAGAGGTTTGAAGCTGGGGCTGATGTGGGGAAATGATTGAATGTGGGGTCAGGAAGGGAGAACATTAGATCTGAGGATGGGGAGGTAAGAGATTTGGAGCTGTGAATAGGAGAGGGGAATGGGTTGGAGATCTCCACTGTTGTGGAAAGGGGGTTAGAGTGAGGAGCAGAGAGAGGTTTGGAAGAATAAATAAATATCTGATGTGAGAAGAACATTTTCCTCTCCTATCAGATTGCTTCTTCCTTAGCCCTTCAGCTTTTTCACTTATCTTCAGGCTTCTCGCTTCATCACCCTCACTGGGTTTCACCTATTACCTAGCAGCTTGTAGTCCTTCCACTCCCCCCACCTTCTTACTCTGGCTCCTTCCTGTCCTGATATAGGGACTTGGTCTGAAATAAATAATAATAATAATAATTATTATTATTATTACTTTATTGATCTTGAGTGGGAAATTATTTCTTTACAGCAACAACACGGCTATTTATTTGTGTCCACAGATGCTGCCTGACCTGCTGAGTTCCTCCAGAATTTCAAAATTCAGGATTCAAATATATTTATTTTCAAAATACATGCAATATATGTACTTGTCACAATATACTGTACAACACTGAGAATCATTTCCTTGCATGTGCATAACAAGATGGACATACAACCAATGTGCAAAAACACTAATCTGTGCAAATGCAAAAGGAAATAATAATAAATAAATAAACACTAAATATCAAGAACTTGAGACGAAGAGTCCTTGAAAGTGAGCCCATAGATTGAGGGAACAGTTCAGTGCTGGGTGAGAGAAGTTGATTGAAGTTATCCCCTGTAGCTCAACCTGTTGGTTGAGGAGTAACAACTCCCCCTGAAATCTGGTGGTTTGGCTCCTCATGCTCCTGTACCTCATTTCTGAAATGCAGCAGTGAAAAGAGAGCAGGGCCTGGATAGTGGGGTTTGCTGAAAGATGCTGCTTTCGTGTGACAGCACTCCATAGAGATGGGCTCAATGATGAGGATATGATGGACCTCAGTTTTTGTGTGTTGCTCTGCATTTCCATGAATCTCTGGTGTTTGTAATGTCAAATTCCTTTTTTATACATTTCAACCACACACTGGGGCAATAAAAAACTAGTTCCCATACTATAAAGAGCATGCCCAAGTAGAAAACCCAGGATAACCTGATAATGAAATAATTTTGACAAAGCAGATTAAACAAGTCCCTCACTACATCATCAAACTCCTCTCTAATATTCTGTATGCACTATCAATACTTCATGAATTAAATTACCCACAAATATGCCATCTACTTCCACAGTTTCAACTATTCAATTCAACTCTATATTGAATTTTCTATCATTGAAAGCATCCCCTATAAATCTAAATGTTTTTGAAAACCGAAAGGAAATATGGTCTGACCAAGATCCAAAGCAGATAACTTCATTATATTTCAATAAACTTGTCAAAACAAATCAAAATCATGTGTGCTGGCTCTTTAGGAGTAGTTATATGTAATATAAGATGTGAGTGCACACAAAACCATGTGCCTGATTGAAGATAACTCACACACACACTCAGTGAACACCTTATCAGGTGCACCTGTACGCCTGTTCATTAATGCAAATATCTATTCAGCCAATCATGTGGCAGCATCTCAATACATAAAAGCATGCAGACATGGTCAAGGTGCAGCTGCTCTTCAGACCAAACATCAGAATGGAGAAGAAAATGTAATGTAATTGACTTTGACCATGGAATGATTGTTGGTGCCAGATGAGTGGTTTGAGTGTCACAGAAACTGCTGATCTTCTGGGATTTTCAAGTACAACAAATTTTACAGAGAATGGTGCGAATAATAAAAAAACAAATCCAGTGAGCGGCAGTTCTGTTGGCAAAAATGCCTTATTAATGAGAGAGTTCAGAGGAGAATAGCTAGACTATTCAAGCTGACAGGAAGGCAACAGTAACTCAAATATCCATGCTGTGCAGAAGAACATCTCTGAATGCACAACATATCCAACCTTGAAGTGGGGAACACCAGCAGAAAACCACAAACATACAGAAATACCCACAATTTGGCACTGGAATTATCTCATAAAATAATCACTCAGTCATTGGGCCTAAGATCATCAACCATCTTAGCATTTTGCAATTTTACTGTTGGATTTAATTTTCCCCTATTATGCAAAAATTTACAATCGTTTTATCTTTCATTTGGTTTTCTTTTATGCGTTTCAAATCTTTTGAGTTATGAAAAAGCTTGGATTTTATTCTTTGGAACACCGGAGATGAAGGGGTGACCTTCAAGAGGTGCATAAAATCATGTGGGCCATTCAAAGGGTGCATGCACAGAAACTTTTTTCCCCAGGGAAAGGAAATCAAAAACTAGAGGGAACAGAGTTAGGTGAGAGGAGGAAGATTTAAAACAGCTAAGGGGTAACTTCTTTCCCATAGAAGGTGATGCACATATGTAACAAGCTCACAGAGGAGCAGGTAGGTGTAACAAAAAACATTTGGATAGGTACATAGAACTTAGAGCAGAGCACAGAAATAACCCCTTTGACCCACAATGTTGTGGCAAACCAATTATATTAGTAATCAAATAGCAAACTAAATTAATCCCTTCTCCTCACACTAGGTCTACTTCGCTCCATTTTCCTCACATTTCTGCACCTACCTAAATGTCCCTTAAACTTCCATGGGTAGATAGAAAGGAATGGTTTGTAGGATGATAAGCTAACTCTTGAGTTTTAGATAGTCATCTTAGCATGCAGCAGTTGAGTTGTAGGGCCTGATTCCATGCTGTATGATGCTGTGTCATCCATTCAGTCCCTCTATTCCCTATTCCTTTTAAACCAATCTTCCTCACGCCTCTTTATTTTTCTTTTATTTATATTTCAAAGGTTGTGCCTGTCTCAAACGATGACCTTTCATTCCTCTCCATAGATGCTGCCAGACCTGTTAAATTCTGCCAGCGGTTGTGTGTTACTGTGGATTTCCAACTCCGCTATGTCTGGTCACAGGGCCAGCTGTGAAAGGAGGATGCTTGGGCATGGGGCTAGCAACTCCATCCCATAAAAACCTAGAGCTACAAAAATGTCAGTAAATTCCGGGATCCTTATCCATGCGAGAAAAGGGATACACAAGGACAATGGGCTACACCTGAAGGCAATGAAAGAATGGCCTAAGACAGAGGATTCTGCAGAGATATTGTTTGCCTCCTATGGGGTGATAGACTCAAGTAAGCTCTGGATTTCCAGCATCTGCAGGAGATCTTTTGTTTATGTTCTATGTTAGTTCCTTCTGCCCCCTTTTCAGTACTCTGCTCAAAATTTCAAGCTGTATGGGCTTTCTTGAAATCCAAGTGATTTCAGCTTTGCTGTATTCATGCCACAATTCTGGGTATTAGCATTAGGAGAAAGAATGGAAAGTAAGGCTGGCCAAAGTGCATCCAATAAGAAAGTGTTGCTGATGAGAAAGTGAAGAGGGAAATCAGTATGTAACATCATATTTTAAAGGGTGAAGTTGCATAGGTTTACAACTATCGCAGTTCCTCCCTCACTTTTCCAGCAGGATGTTCAATTTTGAATGGGATTGGAAGTTGCTGATGAGGCTACGGCCAGATGGGGTGTTTGTATGTTCTCCCTGCGATGCATCTATTTCTCTGGGTGCTCTGAAAATGAATGGACCACTGTACACTTGTTGTTCAGAGTCAGTGGTTGAATCAGGGGAGAACTGATAGGAATGTGGCAGGGGGAATTAAATTGTGATTGATGTGAGATTAATGCGAGTGCTATCCTGCTGGCCAGTATGGACTGAATAGTCTGAAGAGCCTATTCCCATATTGTTTGAGACTATGGGACTCTTGGGGTGCTGGAACTGGATGGCTGTGAGTGAATGAACTACAAGAATGCTTCACTGAAGATTCTCTAGCTCTATGACTGTTGGCAAAGAGGAGGAAGTTGGAGGTGGTGGTCAGAGGAAGCAGGAGGAAGAAGTCAGAGGTCCTTATTACTGAAATTTAAAACTGCTGGCCAGAGGTGGTGAGAGACAGTAGCTTTAAGGTCCTTGGTGTTAAGATGTCAAAGAATCTGCCCTGGGAGTAGCATGTGTGTGTCATCATAAAGGCGACACAACAGCAACTCTACTTTCTTTGAAATTTGTGTAGATTTGGTATGTCACTAATTACCTTGACAAATTTCTAAAGATGCACAGGGGGCGGTATCTAAACTGGTTGCATCACTGCCAGGTATGGAAGCTCCAATGCCCAGGAATAAAATATGCTACAGAAAATGGTGTTTACAGCCCAATCCATCACAGGCAAAGGACTCCTCACCATTGAGTACATATACATGGAGAACCAACCCCAGAAAGCAGCATTCTTCATCAAAGACCTGCACCATCCAGGCCATGCCTTCTCCTCGCTACTAATATTAGACAGGAGCTACAGGTTTAGGATCAGTTGAGCCTTAGAACAGCCAGGCTCCTGAACAGGCATGGAAAACGTCACTCATCACTGCTCTGAACTGATTCTATAACCTACTCATTTTCTCAGTGATCCTTCCTTGCTTCTGAAATTTGTTTTATATTACTTGGATAAAACTGAAGTTCAGAAGTAGTGTTAGAACGTCTAATATTAGAAGGTAAGATATTAATGTTATAGTTCAAAGGAGATGTGCAGCGAAGTTCCCTTTTACACAGAATGTAGTAGGTACCTGGAATTTCCTGCTAGAGATGGTATGGATGCAGTTATGATGGAGGTGTTCAAAATGCTCTTAGATAGGCATGGTAACGTGCAGAGAATGGAAGGATATGACCAGGTAGAAACAGAAGAAGTTAGATGTCATTAGCTTAATTAGTTTAGCACAACTGAGGGCTGAAGTCTCTGTTCTGGTGCTATACTGTTCCATAGACACAAGAGATTCTGCAGACAGTGGAATTCCAGAGTAACACATTCAAAATGCTAGAGGAACTCAGCAGGTCAGGTAGCATCTATGGAAAGGAATAAAGAGTCGACATTTGGACCAAGACCCTTCCTCAAGAACCTTAATTTCTTTTGATAGAAACTTGCTGCCTGACCTGCTGACTTCCTGTACTGTTCTATATCCTATGTTGGAACATAAAACTGCTATTATGTTGCCCCCCTGATGTTAATTAAGCAGGTGATCCAAACATAGTTATTGGGATTTGAAGAAGAAAGACATGTAGATTAATCCATTACACTCTTTGGTGGAATGGGTGGAGAAGGTTGGGGTACAGGAGAGAAAAGAGCAGAAGGAATTTTGCTTTTAATGTCTTTCAATGTGTCACAACTGAAATCAATATTCTAGTCTGAAACAATAAACCTGAGCTTGTGAAATGTGAATCGATATGTTGTACTTCCAGACGCCACTATAATATTGTTCTCATTTCTAACATGCTTTTTTCTATTTTGAAAAATAAATAAGATGATAATGAAAAGATCAATACACATTTAAAAATTAATTAAGAAATCTCAAGGACCACAGGATTAGGATTGGCTTTCTCCCATTCCAGAATCCAGCTTCTGATGAGACCACATCCAAATGTGGGTTCCTGCAGGCTTCAGTCCTGGTTGGTTTGAAGGAGGTGGTCAGAGCAGATGGGAAGGTTATAATGGAGAATATGCTGTTTCTGTTGACTTTAACATCCCAGTGCCATCCTGAATTCTTCTCCTTCACTCCTTGTGGTTATGGGATCACACTTCAAGGCCCTTTGGGGTTAGAGCATGGGTGTTGTGTCCTACATGATATACAAATCATTATGTAAGCGAGGGCAGTACAACATAGTGAGCAAGCTGTGGTTAATGTAGCAGGCTCCCTCTATTCACACTGATGATGAATTCATGGGAACAGTAGGGACTGAAACAGTTTGGCACCAGCTGCTTCGCAGGAGTTGCCAGGCAGCATTGAACTTAAAGGAAGTCTGCCTTAGGGACTCCAGCTCTGGATTTTTCCTCAGGGCTTATTGCTGAAGCCTTCCCCATGAGTAGGTACAGCTGCAATGCAGCAGAGGTTTCAGATCAGAGTTTCCTTTCTCCTGGATGAGCTGCCAATCATGACTGACGACTCCTTCTACCTGGAGCAACAAGTTTTAAGGTGCAAGTAATCCACCTTTGTACATCTCCTGTCAGTAGAAACTGTTCCATTGGGCTTAGTAGTTAATCCATATGTGAAGGCTAGGAACTGGATTTGGTTGTCAGAAGCTATTTGAGATATGCACCACTGGGGATATTTAAGTGGTAGTGGGAGCTTATCCCCACTTCTGTTGGCAGGTGTAACAGTATCATTGAGGCAGCACATAGTTAGGTATATGGATGAGTGGGGCTTGGCGGGATACAGGCAAAACTCGGAAACTTAGTCAAGCTGGGTGGACACCATGGTCAGCACGGATTCATGGGCCAAAAGAACTATATTCAACAAATCTATTTCTGTATATAGAAATCAGTTTTGTTTATTTTCTGAATGTAAATTGCATACTCTTTAGGGATGTTTATTAGATATTATGCCAACTATATAATTTACAAATGCAAATTGGATCAATTGAAGCTTTTACTCTTATTCAGAAGCAAAAATATTTGTTACTCTCATTTATTCCTTGATTGGGTTTATTGAGTTTATATGCAATGTCTAATTATAACAGATTCTCATCAGTCAGGAACTTGTATGTTCTGCAATTTTCAACTAGTCTGAACCATATATCCATGCTGTTGTAGGCACAATAAATCAATGCAAATGGTTCATTTGTAGACCACTACAAACACATTTGTTTTCCTTGTTCACACTGTGCTCACTGAGTTTGACATTGCTTGAGAGATTTCTTCAATAACAACAGAGACTTGTATTTAACTGGCAATCAATATTGATTCTGTTTCTGATGGCTTTCTCACCCTTTCTCTTCTTCTCCCCTGCCCTCATGAGCTTCCCGTCACTTCCCTCCAATTCCCCACCTCCAATGTCCTATCAGACTTGTTCCTCTTCAGCCCTCTACCTCTCCCACCTATCACTGCCCAGCTTCTCACATCATCCCCTTTTCCCCACCCACCAACTTCCACCTCACCTGGTCTTACCTATTTCCAGCCAGCTTGTACTCGCCCCCCTTCTCCATCTTCTTGTTTTTGCTTCTGCTCCCTTCCTTTCCAATCCTGATGAAGGATCTCATCCAGGCATGTTGATTGTTTATTCTGCTCCATAGGTGATGCCTGACTTGCTGAATTCCCTCAGCTTTCTGTGTGTGTTGCTCTTGAATTTAAAAAAAAAGGATGAAACCTATTTCTGTATAAATATCGATATGTTACACTGATGAAAATAGGAGACTCTCTGTTGGTCAGGGTTGACCATGGATGCTCCATCCTACATTCAGTGGATTTGTAAGCCAGTACAGATGTCAGGGCAATTCTATATGGAGAGCAAGCTGCTGACCATGCAGCAGATGAATCCAAAGGAACAGCAGAGACCAATACAGTTTGGCACCAGCAGCATTGCATGAGTTGCCAGTCAATTTGAAATCAATGTTAGGAATTCCAGCTCTGGATTTTTCAGCAGGGTTTAGATAGTGGGAACTTAGACCGACTACCCCCCCCCCTCCCAACACCCAGCTATGACAACCTTAAGGAACCAATGTTAACTAATATAACAGATATTTAATTAACAAATCCTATCCTCTATAAACTAAGACACAACATGTGTTATAGAAGCCACCTGCCTTGTAACAGGTTAATGCACCAACACTCACTAACCAGTTTGTATTCAATTCTATAAATAGACTGGCTCTCCCTGGGTTCCACAACAACCCTCCTCCCAGTACAGAGAGTGGAAAATTAGAATTTAATGCAGAGTGAGTTCCTGACAAATTTAAACACAGAATTTGGTTCTCATGAGAAAAGATTGAGACTTGGAGATGAGTGTAGTTGGAGAAAGAGGTCAGGGGATTAGAACCAGCCAGGGCTTAGTGAGAACACTGCATAAATCTATCATATCAAGTGTCAGAATGACATGCTGAACAAATTCTCCACAAACTTACTTTCAACCTCTCTCTGACCTAAATTTCTTGTCTCATACAGGAAAAGATGTTATCATATCTTCAGTGCTATAATTAAGCACACGTAGACTAGCTTCAGGAGAAAATTCCACTGAATGCAAACACAAAGGATTCTGCAGATGCTGGAAATCCAGATCAAAACACACACAAAATGCTGGAGGAACTTAGCAGATCAGGTAGCATCCATGGAAAGGAATAAAGAGTTGATGTTTCAGGCCAAGAACATTCATCATTAACACAAGTTGAAGGTTTCAGGTTAGAGTTCATGTTCAAACTTAATTATCATTCAATCATACATGAACACAGCCAAATGAAACAGCGTTCCTCCAGGGCCAAAATGCAACACACATTATCAACAGCACATAGTGCATAGCACAAATAGCACCCATGGTTAAAATTTCAGAAAAATATAGAGTCACAATAAGTAAAAGGTTTGCTTCACCTAACATTGGTTAGCATTCCAGGTTTGTTCTCCAAGTGTACATGTTTTAAACGGCCTTTGTAAAATAATAAAAAGAGCAAAATTTGGTGCATTTAAGCACAAGTACTCAATCTGCATGAAACAACCTAAAATACCATTGAGACTTCCGAGCTCAGACTGAGATGTTTAAAGCATGAACCCTTTAACATCTAATCACAGCACTGCCGTGATTAATATTTAATCTCCTGCTTTTCACAAAAGAAGTGCTTTCTTCAGTTATTCCTACCAAATGCTTTATTTTTACATTTAATTTCACTTGTGCTATCATTTCTAAAGCAATTCGGGCTTATCACCAATCATTACATGTTGAGATTTAAATACTGTCTGGTCAGTTTATGCCTTACTTAGATACGCAGATTCAGATAAACCACAACTTATTATAAAGCTCCGCACTTTCCAATGGCATGAATTGTGCTTTAAAGAAAATCACTGTGAATTATGCATGAGGTAAAGTTCACAATTGGAAGGAAATAAAAACATTACTTTTTAATCTTATGACAGACGTTTTAATATGAAAGGCACACAATACAGGTAGCATATGATTCCTCGAGTTAGTGATTGAAGGAAAATAGGGACTTGTTATGGTACAGTAATAAGTTCTGACTTAATCCAATTCACTCCCACTAGGGGCAAGGCAAAGGGAACTTGAATCAGTCTGCCTTACTGTTTCATCACTGCAGAAAGAATAACTGAGAGCAGAGTGGCAGCTCACAACAAAACACTGAGAACAAGACTGTGGGAAACAGATGATCACTCCAGATGAAGTAAAAACCATCCATGAATGACAGCTGCAACAGTCACAATGATTAACTTGGGATATGTAGGCTCAAAATCAGCTATTGAAGGCACAAAAACAATCAGAGGGCACAATGCATTGTCACTTCCAAAATTCTCACCCTGTGTTCACTTTCCTCCATGGCCTAAAAGTTCCCAGGTTATTTCCCTAACATGGTCCCATCACCTGCCAAGCTTTCTATTTCCTTGCAATTAAAAAAGATTCACTCTACTTCCATGTCTCAGGGTTTGTACACACAATGCACCATACCTCTCTTTCCATCATCATTAGGAACCAGAACCAGGCCAGGTGGCCCAGCAGGTCCACTTCACCATTCCATCATGGCTGATTTATTTTCCCTCTCAACACTATTCTCCTTTCTTCCTGTAACCTTTGGTGCCTTTACTAATAACGGGCGCCATAGTAACATAGCTGTTAATGCGATGCCATTACAGCTCGGGGCATCAGAGTTCAGAATTTAATTCCAGTGTCTTCTGTTAGGAGACTCAGTTCATCCTCCCTGTAGAATGCATGGATTTTCCCCTGGGTGCTCTGGTTTCCTCCCAAAGTCAATATATGTTAATGATTTGGATGATGGAATTGATGGCTTTGTGGTCAAATTTGCAGAAGATACAAATAGAGGCATGTGGTGCTGAGGAAGCAGAGAGGCTGCTGTAGAACTTGAACAGATTAAGAGAATGGGCAAAGAAGTGGCAAATGGAATACAGTGTCAGGAAGTGTATGGTCATGCACTTAGAAGAAATAGAAGTGTGGACTATTTTCTAAATGAAGAGAAAATTCAAAAATCTGAGGTGCAGAGTGACTTGGGAGTCCTTGCGCAAGATTCTCTGGAAGTTAATTTGCAGGTAGAGTCTAGAGTTTGCAGGTTGAATGAGGAAGGCAAATGCGATGTAAACATACATTTCAAGAGGACTAGAATATAAAAGCAAGGATGTAATTTTGATGATTCTGGTGAAGATTCACGTGGAGTACTAGGAGCAGTTTTGGGCTCTTAGAAAGAATGTTCTGATATTGTAGAAGGTTCAAAGGAAGTTCGTGGAAATGAAGCCAGGATTGAATGGCTTGTCGTATGAAGAGCACTTAATGGCTGTGGGTCTACCTCCACGGGAATTCTGAAGAATGAAGGCTGACCTAATTAAGTCCTACCGAATATTGAAACATCTTGATAGAGTGGATGTGGAGAAGATGCTCCCTATTGTGGGGGTACCTTGGACCAGAGGACACAGCCTCAAAATAGAGGAGCTCCAGGGAGAGGTTGGACAAGCTCTTGGAGTGGAGGAGGCTCAGAGGTTATCTAGCAAGGTGTGCAGCATCATTTGGGGACATAGATAGGATAAATGAACATTCTTTTTTGTGTGTTGGGAATCAAGATCTAAAAGTCAAGGGTTTAAGGTGAGAGGGGACAAATTTAATAGGATTATGAGGAGCAATAATTTTTAAGTGTAATGCCCTGCTAATGTAATGGTTTCCCTGTAGCAGCAGTGTTTGGGTTATGGCTAGAGATAACAGGGGCTTTGGAATGTGCGCCATCCAGTGAAGGGAGTGTTTATTTCTTGTTCTGTGCCTGAGAACAAGGTCAACTGGGTCAGTTGTTTAGCGAGAGATGAAGAAAGATGCCAGAAAGGAGAGGTCATAGACTGCAGGATGGTGTGGACGTGGAGTAGGGCTGGGAGTCAACGATGTCCAGGGGAAATTAACGGAGGACTAAGGGACGGGAAACCGTCAGCTCCAATATGCACATTAGACTTCCATGAAAATTGACTTTTTTTTTTGTTTTCTTTACTAACCCTCTAGTCAAATTAAGAATTAATTAGGGCTGAAGCGTTTAATTGCATATGGTGTACTTTGTTATTTCATAGTACTGATTTGTAACAGGGGAACAGATCACACAGCATCTACACAAACAGGAGGTTTTGCACCTCAGATTTCGCACGTTTGGCAGGGCCAGGGACCGTCTTCCCTAGACTAACACCACTGGCCATACCTGAGGGTTACATACGCAAAGGGTGATAGCTATGTGCAAAAAGTTGCCAGCAGAAGTAGATGAAGCAGGTAAAATATAATGTTTAAAAGACATTTAGATAGGGACATGGTTTGGAAAGCTTTAGAGGGTTATGGGTCCAACAGTGGTTTATATGACTAGTTTGCATGAAGCATTTTGACTGGCATGCACAAGCTGAGCGAAAGAATCTGCTTTCATGTGATATGACTATAACTCAGTGGGACAAACAGCATCAGTGGGAGGAAAGAAACTGTTGAAATGTTGGGACTGAAAGTGTAAGGCAAACTGCATCATTTGGGGAAAGTATGCATCTGTCTGATCCAGCCAGCAGTCACCACTAAGAGGGAAGTTTATTTTCTTTTAGAGTCATAGAGCACCAAAACAAGCCCTCTGACCCTTAGAATCCATGCCAGCCTGACTTTCCGCCTAATCCCATCCAGCTGCAACCCAACCACAGCTGTCTATGCCTCTGTTATCCAAGTACTTATTCAAATTTCTCTTAAATTTTATAATTGTTCCACAGTCACACCACTTTTTGAGCTAAGAAGTTCATCCTCAGATTTTTCTTAATCATTTCACCTTTCACCTGAAACCTATGACCTCTTGTTCTAGTCTCATCCATTCTGAGGAGAAAAAACTGCATGCATTATAACACACGAATAACTCATAACACAGATAGCGTACAACTTGAAATGACAAACATCTTTCTGATAGTGAGGCCCATGCAAGGCTTTCACCAGATCATTCTTTTGCCGAGCTTAGGAAAAGTAGTTTTGCTAAAATATGTTTTCTTCTCACAGGGACATCATGTTGCCACAAGGCTGACGACATGAAGGGTTAAACACATTGTCCTGAAGCTTGTTGATTTTGTACTGTTATTGATTCCCTTTGCATTGTATTATTGATAACCTTTATCCTTCACCTGTTAAGCAAGGAGGATTAAATCAATTCAATGTTCTGGTAGACTATTATAAGACCATAAGACATGGGAGCTGAATTAGGACACTTGGCCCATCAGGTCTATTCTGATCATGGCTGATTTATTATCTCTCATAACCCCATTCTCCTGCCTTCTCTTCATAATCTTTGATACCCTTATTAACCAAATATCCATCAACCTCTGCTTTAAATACACTCCATGACTTGGTCTCCACAGCCACCTGTGGCAATGAATTTCACAGATCACCACCCTCTGGCTGAAGAAATTTCTTCTCATCTGTTCTAAATGGACATCCCTCTATTCTGAGCCTGTGCCCTCTGGTCCTAGACTCCCCCTCTCATCCTCTCTACACCCACTCAATCTAGGCCTCTCAATATTTAATACGTTTTAACAAGATCCCTCCTCATTCTTCTCAATTCCTGCCCTGAGTCATCAAACACTCCTCGTACATTAACCCTTTCATTTCCACAATCAATTTCATGAACTTCTTCTGGACCCTCGCCAATGCCAGTATCACTTTTCTTACATAAGGGGCCCAAAACGGCTCGCAATACTCTGTGCAGTCTGACTAATTTCTTATACAGCTGCAGCATCATATCCTTGCTCTTATGTTCTAGTCCTCCCAAAGTAAATGCTGCCCTAAAGCAAGGCTGACCTAAAGCAATGACCACTTTCATCTCTGCAGTATATCCTACTTCATAGGCAGAGCTAGAGAACTATGCAACACTTTACTAAGCTTTTAATAGAAAAAGTTGGTCAAAAAATTGGGTTTGTCTGGTACACTATGGTATCGAATAATAGATGGGCTTCTAATTAAACATTTCATTTAGTGAATAGCTATTATATAGTGTATAACAACTGTGAAAGTATTCATCAGCTATCTTAGTAGGGTCATGCTTGTCTATGGAAAAATAACTTGTGCAAACTCATGTAACTTGAAGAGAACAATTATCTTCTTTCTCCAAGGAGCTGTGATAATTAACACAGAATTCTGAGGATTGTTCCCTGAGGGGACAGAGGAATGTGTAATAATGGCGAATAGTTCTGGGCTACAATTAGCTTCAGGATATTGTAATTTTTTAAATCGTTTTTTTTTAAGTGGTGCTCCTGCCAATGATGAAAATCAAAAATGATGTTGGGGAGAAGGGGAGGTCTAATGCCCAAGATTATGCAGGTTTTGGGAGAGGGGGAGGTCTTATTTCTAGGAATGTGACAGTGCATCATGAAGCTGGTTCAAGCCTTACCACGTGATATTGGGAAGGGTGAAGGGTGAGCAATTAGCCTAGTCTCAAATGGCCCAGTGAGAGGAAGGGCGACAGTCTCTCTGACTTTCCCTTGTCTGCTGGTTTTATTTCCCATGTCCTCATGGTTGGCAGAGTAGCACAGCAGTTAGGGTAACACTGTACAGCACCAATGATCAGTGATAAGGGTTCAATTCCCACCACTGTGTGTGAAGGTTTTCTCTATGACCATGTGGCTTTACTCCAGGTGCTCCAATTTGCTCCCAGTTACCAAAGATGTAAGGGTTACAGTTAGTAAGTTGCTGGCATGTTTGTTGACACCAGAAACGTGGTGACATCTGCCGGTGGCTCCAAGCACAATTCTGTTGTTGCTGCAAACAACACATTTCACTGAATATTTCAATGTTTCAATGCACATGTGACAAATAAAAAGCTTAGCTAATCATGTTACAAGCCTTGGGAAATCTGATAACAGAGAGCATCCTCAAGCTTAAAGGTCTTAACAGATCTGCTATTGGGAAGAAGGAGTGTTTCCTTCAAGAGATTTGGAAAGCCTGATCCACACCCCAATCTATCTCGTCCATGAAAAGGCACTTCAACCTGGACCAAGTTCACTTTATTGTCATTCAACCGTACTCATGTATACCACCAAACAAAGCAACATACCTCTGGTCCGAAGTGCACAGCACCATACATATAAAATAATATTACCAAAAATAATTTAACAATAATAATAAGTTAAAAAGTAAACAGTATAACACTACTGGGGCTTTATATATGATGGTGGCAGCGAGTTCAGTTGTCTTAAAGCCTGGGAGAGAAGCTATTCCCCATCCTAACAGTTCTTATCCCAAGTTATGGTATCTTCTTCCTGATGGTTGGGGGTGAAAGATTGTTGGACAGATGGGAGAGATCACTATAAGTGCTAAGGGACCCTGATTGTGGTCAGGCATCAGGAATTCAGAACTCCACATTTCCGGGTTAGGGAATTGTATCTAACTACCGCCATGATCTGTTTTATAAACATTTCCGATCTATTTGAAGCCAAAACTGTCAAATCAGTTGACCTCTTTTCAGGGACGTCATCCGAGACAAAAACTCCTCACTGCTTATCAGTTCCTGTTAGGACACAAATCTCTTCCACAAATACCTATAAAACTATCCCCAGCCCCCTGACAATCATTAACCGATTTATTGTCTCTCCTAATACAATATCATAACAGTACCTCATAATCAATATCCAGGTAATCAAACTCTCCTTTGGTTCGGAAGTGCTGTGTGTGTTTATCCACAGTGAAGTTCACCTGCTTGTTGTACCGCTCGATTGTAATGGAGTGCCAGTGCTGGTCGTCCAACAAGCTGCCCAGTGTGACCGAGGTGTGACCATTAACGGATCGTAGTTTAGTATCCCCTTAGATGTGTGAGAAAAAAAATTAGAAAATGTGTAAGGAAATTGTATGCCCAAAACAATGCTGGAATTGAATGACCAGCGTAATCAGGCCGAGGCATCTTTTTAAAAATTATGCATCTGATTTTTTCTGTGGAATTTAATTATTTCAGATTTTTAATTCCATCCATGTACACTGCGAACTACCTTGTGAAAACAGACAACATAACCAAGTACTCTTCCCCTCTCAATCTCCTCTCTTCTCCTCTGTCCCTTTGGACAGAGGATTCAAAAGTCCAAGAGCATGGATGACTAGACACAAGGACAACTTCTATCCCACCATTACCAGACACTGGAATGGACCTCTCTTATGCTAAAAAGAAAATTATTGATCTCCTAATTTATCCTATCACCTTCCTTGCATTGTATTTGCCTACCCACACTGACTGCACTTTCTCTAACTGCAGTCTGTTCTCATTTTACTACCTCATTGTAATTATATATGGCATGATTTGTCTAGTTGACACATAAAACAGGAGCACTTCACTGTACATGTGTCAATAATAATCCAAAATCAATATCAATATCCATCCATGTACCCTGCTAACTACCTTGTGAAAACAGACAACATAACCAAGTACTCTTCCCCCCTCAATCTCCTCTTTTCTCCTCTGTCCCTTTGGACAGAAGATTCAAAAGTCCAAGAGCATGGATGACTAGACACAAGGACAACTTCTATCCCACCGTTAATCCCTTAAATGTTTCTTAAATGTTGACCTCTTCAGCATGCATCATCCTTTATTTATTTAAGAACATAGAATAGTACAGTATAGTGGTCCTTCAGCCCACAATGTTTTACTGGCCTTTTAGCCCATTCTATGACCAATCTAACCCTTTCTTCCCACATAGTCCTCCACTTTTCTATCATCCATGTGTCTATCTAAGTGTACCTTATTTTATCTGCCTCTACCAGCAGCCCTGGCAGGACATTTCATAAAAAAAAAACACCACTCTCGGTTTTAAAAAAGAACTTACTACTGACAGCTGCCCCTGTATTTTCCTCCAATCTCTTTAAAATTATCCACTCTGGTATCAGCCATTTCTGCCCTTGGAAAGTATCACTGGTTTTCCACCCAATCTATGCCTCATTATTTTGTACACCTTTATCAAGTCACCTCACATCCTCCTTCACTCCAAAGAGAAAAACCCTGGCTTGTTCAACCTATCCTCATCAGGAATGCTCTCTAATCCAAGCAGTATCCTGGTAAATCTCTTCTGCACCCTCTTGAAAGCTTTCATATCTTTCCTATAATGAAGTGACTAGAAATGAACACAATATTCCAAGTGTGTTCTAACCAGGGTTTTGCAGAGCTGCAACATTTCTTCACACCCTTTTGATCTCAATCCCCAAACTAATGAAGTTGAACACAACATACGCCTTCTTAACAATCCTATCAGTTTATGCAGCAACTTTGAGGGATCTAGTGACTTGGAGTCCTAAGGTCCCTCTGTTCCTACACACTGCTAAGAATCCTGCCACTAAACCTGTATCCTGTCTTCCAATTTGACCTTCCAAAGTGAATCACTTTACACTTAGCCAGATTTAACTCCATCTATCACTTGGGAAGATGTTTATGTTGGGAAGGGAAGTATAATATTTAATTTAATGGACCAACAGCTGGACTGTGGATTAGTGATCCACAGCTACACGAGGGCAAAGTAAATAAGAGCAGGAGTAGGTCACCAGTCCTCACAAGCCAGCTCCACCATGCGGTATCTTCCTAACTGATCTCCACTCATCTCCTGCACCAGCTCCAAATAGACTTCCAATTCATTCTCCTGAAACAATGGCCTGTTTCTGTACACCTCCAAAGATATTAAAGAGACATGTGTTCACACCCTACATTGACAGACAGAGAATCTGAATCAAATAAATCTGGATTGAATATAAAATTCTTGGTAATGTCAACAACAAAACAGATAAGCAGTGTGGAAGAGTGGGAGAGTAAACTCTTTAAAAAGGCTCCATACCTAAATTGATCTCCAAAGATAGTTTGCTTTTCTTCAGCTCAAGTGTGATGTAGTCTCCTCTTTGACCCTCTCCATGTAGCATCACACCATCACTTTGTAATGTTTTAAACTTCAGGGAGATCATGTCCTTCACTGTACTCACACTCTTTTGGTTGAATCTATAGAGCAAGGAACTTCTGCCATCAAAGTCAGCCACATCCGATCCTATGAAGCAAAATAAGGAGTGGACAATGTTTTATTTCTGCAGGACAAGTTTTCTTTTACACAGACAATGGTGGGTGCCTGGGCACATGTTGCTTGGGGAATAAATAGAAGCATATATGGTAATAATATTTATAAAGCTTTCACAGACACAATCAGACAGGGAATGGAAATATAGACCATATTTAGGGAGATGGGCTTAATGTAGACTGGCATCCCAGACTGAAGGACTGGTCCTGTACCCTATTGTTTCCTATATTCTATGCATGGATAGGGAAGTTAGGTAGGTTTGACTCCCTCTACCTCCCCCACCCAGGTAGAAATGTGAAATTTTAGAGGGCAGATGTCTTTGGTGGCAGCGTAGAGATACGTCTCTACAAAAGAAGGTGTAGGGAATCCCTTCCCACCACTAGCCTGCAAGTCACCCTTGGACAACGTGTAGCACCTGCTTAGCCCCTCAGTCAGAGTCATGTGAAGCCATGGGAACACGCGGTGGATGGTCGTACATGCAGCTGGTGCATATCACAAATCCTGGTTATGTAAACACATACACCAGGCAGAGAATCTCTGAAGAATATTGATAATGGCTAGGATCACTCGTCTTGTAAAGACACTGCCCAGAAGGCGGCAGTGGCAAACAACTTTTGTAGAAAAATTTGCCAAGAACAATCATGGTCATGAATAGACTATGATCATCTATGTCATACAACATGGCACATAATGATGATGTTGATGAAAGGACTAAGGTGAAAGGCAGAAAGTTTGAAGATGTTCAGGGCAAGTATTATGTTTATGCAGAGGTAGGTACCTAGAAAATCCTGACAGGAGAGATAAAACAAGCAAATACAACAGCAATGGTTAAAAACCACTTAAACAAACACATGACTAGGCAGCGAATGGACCATGTGCAGGTAATGAGATTAATTAGATTAGCATCATGGTTAGTACAGACATGTGTTGTATTGCTCTATGTTAATTAGTTGCGAACTAAAATTGGCTTAGTTATTCTGACTCTGGTTCTAGCCATCAGGCCATTCTAGTTGCAGTACACACCATCATCCCTAATTTTATGTGTTGATCTCCTATGTGGTACCATGTATATGAAAAATGAACAGTGTCAAATGGTTCTCCTTTATCTGTCCTTGATTTCAAAAAACAAAGCACTTTTAGACCAGTCAAAAATTATTTACCTTTGATAAAAATAATAATATGAAACTATATTTTCTTTAATGGTTTCCAATACCTTCCATGTACAGACATAAACCTGTCTGTTTTCCTGAATAAAGAGTTACTTGGCTACCTCCCATAACAACCTGAAAATGAATTTTATCTGAATCTAGCCTGATGTGCTTTTGAGAATAACATTACAACGTTAAAAGGTGCACCTTTTTTTCCTGCAGTTTTAAATTATTTTGTTCCTTTTTACCTTGTTTAATTTTGATATTTAAGACCGTCACCAATTGACATAGTGTACAAATCTGTGAGTGAGTTAATTAATGTGAGAACACTCTGCACACAGTGAGCTTCCCATCAGAGTGAAATATGAAATAGAGAAAAACTGGAAAAATGGAACTCCTGAAGCTGAAGGCTGGAGCCCGCAGAAAGGAGCCTGTCCTGAAGCTGAAGGGCAATCTATGTGTGTAGATAGGTGGGAGGGAGGGGCAAGGGGAAAGGCAGGAAAGGGGCTTCTTTTATTCTTGTTCTTTTGATGCTTCTGTTTTGATGTGTTCTGTGTTGTCCTGCTGAACATTGTGGGCATGCTATGTTGATGCTGGAATGTATGGTGACACGTCTGAGCTGCACCCAGTGCATTTTTGCGTCGAAGATAAAGTAAATATGTTATCAAAGTGCATGTATGTCACCACATACTACCCTGAGGTAAATTTTCTTGCAGGCATTCACAGCAGAACAAAGGAATACAATAGCATCAAAGAATCAATCAACTACACAAACAAAAACTGTCAACAAATGTGCAAAAGACGACAAACTGCAAATACAAAAAAAGCTAATAAGCAAATAAAAAAATACTGAGAACATGGGTTGTAGAATCCCTGAAAGCAAGCCCATAGGTTGTGGAATCAGTGCAATGATGAGGTGAGTAATGTTATCTACACTGGTTCAGGAGCCTAATGGTTAAGGAGTAATAACTGTTCCAGAACCCAGTGGTGTGGGAAGTAAGGCTCCTGTAACTCCATCCCAATGGCAGCAGAGAGAGGAGAGGATGGTGGGGTCCTTGATAATGGATTTCTGCTTTCTTGTGGCAATGTTCATGTAGATTTGCTCAATATTAGGGTATAGGTTGTTAACTCAAATACCGTAAGTTAACATGTGATAAATAAATCTGAAACTGAAAATAGTTGAGTGTGGAAAATGTAATCATAAACTTCTAAAACTGCATTTAATTATCACCTTTAATGTGGTAAAACACAGTGAGGAACTTTACAGAATCTGCACTAATTTAATATACAGGTTGACCACCAATTACTGGAAACTGATGGTTCTTTTAATTCGGATGAGGTCAAGTATCGCTCGCTTTTCATGAAACGTCTGTTAGATGAGATGAATGCTGACAATTCTGTACAGACATTTATTGAAGAATTTAACAGGAAGGACGTTCTTTGGCTCATTGCTTGAGCGTGGGAGCAGATAGAACGTTCAACACTAAAGAATGGCTGGCATAAGTTGTGGCCTGCCTTGATGTTTGATAATTTGTCTGAAGAAAAGCTTGATGATGATTTTACGGGACTTCGTGTACCTTAGGAAAAAATGGTTGTTAATGATTTGATTGTATATGCAAAAAGTGTTTCAGGACCGGCTTTCAAAGATATAGCAAGTAGTCTTAATGAAGAAATCTAAGTGTGTGCATCATCCTGTGGGCTCGGGAATTATAGACAGTGTTCTGAATTCTGATAAAAACACTGCAAGTGATGAAGATGACAGCGATGATGATGAAACAGATGAAACTGAAAGATTTACTATTGACAAGTTAATTGAGTTGTTGGGTGATTTAATCAAAGGGTTAGAGAAATGTACCTTCGTGGCAGAACAAGAGCCAATGAATTTTTATTTGATGCAAGAATTATTACATAGAGAGAGTTCACAGCACATGAAACAACTTTGCCTGGATGCCACAGGGGTCAGTGCTGGGCCCACAACTATTCATGACATACGTTAACAATCTGGGAGAGGAGACTGAGTGTAGAGTATCTAAGTTTGCTGATGACACTAAAATAAGTGAAAAAATAAACTGTTGATATGGAGAGTCTACAGAAAGATACAGATAGGTTAAGTGAGTGGGCAAGGATCTGGCAGATGGAATACATTGTTAGTAAATGCTAGGTCATCCACTTTGAAAGGAAAAATGGAAGATCAGATTATTATTTAAATGGTAAAAGACTGCAGCATGCTGTTGTGCAGAGGGACTTTGGAATGCTGTTGCATGAATGGCAAAAGTTTGGTTTGTGGGTGCAATAGGCTATCAAGAAGGCAAATGGAATGTTGACCTTCATTGCTAGAGGGATTGAATTTAAAAGCAGGGAGGTTATGCTGCAACTGTACAGGGTACTGCATGCAGTTCAGGTCTCCTTACTTAAGGAGGGATATACTGGCTTTGGAGATGGTGCAGAGGAGGTTCCTCAGGTTGATTTCAGAGATGAGCCAGTTAGACTACAAGGAGAGATTGAGTGCCTGGGACTGTACTCACTAGAATTCACAAGAATGAGTGGATATCTTATAGAAACATATAAAATTATGAAAGGGATAGATAAGATAGAGCCAGGAAAGTTGTTTCCACTGGTAAGTGAGACCAGAACTGGAGGACATAGCCTCAAGATTCGGGGGAATAAATTTAGAACAGAGATGAGGAGAAATGGCTCTTCTCAGAGTGGTGAATCTGTGGAATTTTCTGCCCAATGAAGCTGTGGAGGTTATCTCAGTAAATATATTTAAGACAAGGTTGGATAGATTTTTGCATAATAGGGGAATTAAGGGTTATGGGGAAAAGGCAGATAGGTGGAGTTGTCCATAGCCAAATCAGCCATGATTTTAGTGAATGATGGAGCAGGCTCAATCGGCCAGACGGCCTAATCCTGCTCCTATTTCTTATGTTTTAATGTTTAAAAAGATAATCAAGAAGCAACATTCTTTGTAAGCACAGTAATTAATAAATTTACATTTAAATTTTGTTTAATTAATAATCCATTTTTAAGTTTTATAGTCCATTTTTGCTATTATTATTGTGTGCCCTCTTTTAATCCAACAAAACCATTAATCTGACTAGGTTTAGGAATGGAGAGCACCAGAACATCAGTGGTCAACCTATAGCATTATACTTAAACTACTGAAATTTCTCCTCCAGGAATACCAATGTTGATAGAGTTCTGTTCCACTTTTTGTTTTAATTTCTGTGTCTTTCACCTTGACTTCCACTTTTCCAAATTTCCCTTACCACTAAAATTCATTTTGCAATCACATCTGTCTTCAACAAATACTTTCTTTTGATCTTTCCAATGACCTTCCACTGAATCTTAATTTATTTATTGCTGCAGTGAATAGGAAGTAAGCATAAACAAGATATTTTTTCTATTTGATAATTTATTACAAGTGGAGAGTCATAAAGTTTTTGTTGACCTCAGCATTTTGGAATATGTATAAGTGAAGTAGCTGAAAACTTGAAGATCAGGTCATCAAATAAAACAAAGGTTTGTAGGAAAGTTAGTTGTGAAGAGAATATAGACTGGAGAAGGATATACATAGGATAAGTGAGTCAACAACGATCTGTCAAATGAAGTATAATACAGGAAAATGTGCAATTGTCCATTCTGGAAGAGAAAATATGAAGATAGCATGTTATCCAAACAAGAGTTTGGGAAGCTGTAATATATAGAGGGATGTGGGCCTATAAGCTACAACAACATATGCTTACAGGTAATACAAATACTTAATCAAGCTAGCATTAGTTTTGCTTATTGCAAGGGAAATGGAATACAGAAGTGGGGAAGTTATGCTTCAGACATACAGAGCATGGAATAGATCATATTAGCAGTCTTGTGTACATGCGGTCTTCATGAGCTTAGCCAGCATTTAGCTGTCCATCACTGGTTGCCCTTGAGAAGGTTGAGGTGAGCTGCCTCCTTCAACTCCTGCAATCCCCAAGGTGGGCTGGCCACAATTCCCAAAAGAATGACCAGACTGATCCCTAGACTGTCCCTGGAATCACCCAGGGGTGAGTTAGGATACAAGATCAGCCAAGATCTTAACGAAAGGTGTGGCACGTTGTTGTTGCATACATGCAACCCTGTAAAAGTGTCAGCAGCAATAGAACACACCTGGAGTCTGGTTTTGCTGTTAACAATCACTTTTATTAGTAACTATGTAATACCAAGAGTTAGCAGTGTTATGCAAGTACAGAGGTGTAAATAGAGTTCCCAAATTCATTCAGGCTCAGGTGGCAAGAGTTACAATCTTACGATTGTATGTAAGAAAGTTCAGTTCAATCCTCAGATGAATTAATGCGAGAGGTTTGTAATCCAAAGGCAAACGTTGAGAAGACAATTACATTGATATTCCACAGATTCCACAACAGCAATACAAAATAACAACAGCAGTAGGTTTATCTCTGAAGTTGTTCCACTCCACACAGTAAGTATCTCCGACAGTGATCTTCAACGAATATCCTTTCAATACAAGTGGTACCACACCTGAATTCAGCTACGGGATGTCTCAAAGTGTTGGCCGCAAGATACTCAAATAGAATCTACGTACGGATTATCACCAATAGTAGCTTATCACAAAAAAGGGGACCATCTTCAAGGGAACCACTACCCAGGCAAGGGTCGACACACCGGTAGATTCCACAATGTTACCCCAATCACACACAATGTGATAGCCACGTATCCAGTTCCACGCCATATGAAATAACTCCTACAGTGATTTGCCACAGGGGTGCCTTTCTTCAGTGAACTACCACACCCAGACAAAGGGTAAACACACACGTGGTAATCACAAAGGTTTTCCCCTCATCAGAAAACCCACTCTTGTGAATTAACTAAGTGACAATCATACTTTAGTACTCGAGTGGAATCAAACTCACCCTTACGGGCTACTTAGAGAGAGAATCCAAACAGTGATCTCTTTGTCACTAGGCTTCTTCTGTTTCAAACCTTCCTCTCCTCCCTTCCCTTCCTGCAAACTTGTTCTAGTTGCAACACTTGTGAGAAACATTTATTAATACTCTGGATTGATCTCAACTCACCCCTTTGGGCTACTGAAAGTTTAAGCCAGTGACCATACTTACTGGTGTTTTTCATTGACTGAATCTGTCTCTACTCTGACTGTGAGTGTCTCTGTGTCCTTGTACATCCAAAACAAGCCGTGGAAAAATGTAAACATTCATTGTCCATCAAAGAACGCCACCTCTTTCACCATAGTAAAAAAGCAATTTTGTAGTCAGTAGAAATCTAACTGTCCAAAAGTCAGTCTCATTCTCTTGGCACTTTAATGTGACAGTGCACAGAAAAAATGAACCCTCGGGTATATAACATTGGACAGATCATTTGACCCATTTCTGCTCAAATAAAGAAATAAATATTTTGTATAATCAAATATATAATTCCTAATTCTTGGATAAGAGTGTAAAGTTATTAAATTTCTTGAAGTTTAACTTTCCTATTCTTGCTTATAATTTTTATATAATTACTTGTATGTGCGTAATTTTTTAGTAAATCTTCATCAACTGCAGTATAGCCAATTCTGTATTTTTATGGATGTTTCTCTGTAGCCTGTGTCACACCACAGAAACTGACTATTTCATGGCATACCTCTTATCGATGGAATTTGCTTTACCTCTCTAGTGAGCTAGATTTTGTTCTCCCCTTTCTCTTTCTCCCTTACAGTAGAATGAGGTGGTTACTGTTAGTTTTACTGTTATGAACACCAAATAAAATGCCTATAATTACAAGACTTTGCCTCATTCTTAACTTCTGAAGGATCTTTCCATCCTTTCCAAAGCTTCCCCATCTATCCTGTAATGAGATGGACACAATACTCCAAGTGGAGCCTAACTAGTGTTTTATGTAGCTACAATGTGATTTATTGACTCTTGCGCTCAATGACAGTGAAGACAGATGCTTCGTGCATTCTTGAGAACGTTATCTACTTGCTTTACCACATTTAGTCACCTGTGGACTTGGAACCCAAGATATATAGTACCTAATGATAGAGCCAGAAAAAAATTAATGGTAAAAATCTTCACAAAAATATAAAAAAGTCACTGAAATGCTTAACTTAATAAATATTAATATTCAAAATAAAGGTTACAAGAAAAAGACAGAGTCATGGAGTCATAGAAAAGTACAGCATTGAAACAGGCCATTTGGCCCATCTAGTCCATGCCAAAACTATTTAAATTGCCTACTCCCATCGATCTGCACCCAGACCATAGCCCTCCATACCCCTGCCATCCATATACTTATGCAAACATTGAATTTGAGCTTGCATACTGCATTTGTGCTCACAGCTCATTGCACACTGTCACAAACCTCCAAGGGAAGAAATTTCCCCTCGTGTTCCCCTTAAACTTTTCACTCTTAACCTATGACCTCTGGTGGAAAAAGCCCACTTGTATTTACATTCCCTACACGCTTCATAATCTTGTACACCTGCATCAAATCTCCTCTTAATTGTCTACATTCTAAGGAATAAAGTCCATATATGTATGTATGTTCTCTTAGTTTCACCTATCACCTGCCAGTTTATATTCCTGCCCCTTCCTCCTTCTTCTGTCTTCTTTCCCCTACCTAATGGAGTGAGAGGTTATCTGAGCTGAATAAGTTGCACGTCATAAACTTCCACTCCAGAACCTCCAGGCATGGAGGCGAGAATGCACTGTAAAAAGTGCTTTATCTAGCTGACAGCTCACTGTGGAATTCTTGGCTGGGTGGCAGCTAGTGTGGTCCTGTCCAACATTTTATCAAAGGCCTTTCATCAAAGTTGGTGTGACCATAGTGAAGCGGTTAGAGCAACAATATTACAGCTTGGTGCATCGGACTTGGAGTTCAATTCTGACATCATCTATGTGGAGTCTGTATGTTCTCCCCATGGAATGTGTGCTTTTTCTCCAGGTGCTCTGGTTTCCTCCCACAGTCCAAAGATGTACCGGTTAATAGGTCATTGTAGATTGTCCTGTGGTTAGCTTAGGGTTAAAACCGGGGTTGCTGAGTGGTGTGGCTCAAGAGGCAGGATCCACACTGCATCCCAATAAATAAATAAGTTAGTTTGGATTTGGTGACGTTTCAAAGGAGGCTTACCAGGATACTGCTTGGTTTGGAAGAAATCTGCATGTGGAGAAGTTGGACAAGCTAGATGTATTTTCTTCAGAACAGGAGGAGTAGGTCACCGGAACTCACAAGCCTGCTGTGTCATCTATTATGATGATGGCTGATGTACGCTGGCCTCAATGCCTCTTCTGGGTCTTATGAAACATTGAGTTCCTCGTTCATTCAAATAGTTATCCATCTCTGTCTTAAACACATCCTGCCAACCACCAGCCTCTGGAGCAGAGAATTCTAGAGATTTCCATGCATTTCAGGTTTAGATGATGAGTTCATTATTTTGAAACCATGTCCCATTGTGCGTGAATTTTCCAATATTGGGAGCATTTCCAGAGTGGCACAACAGCAGAGCAGTTAGCACATCACTGTAGCACTAGCAATCCCCAGTCAGGTTCAATTCCTGCAGCTATCTGTAAGGAGTTTGCATGTCCTCCTGTGATTGCGTGGGTGTCCTCCATTTTCTCAGGCCACATTTCAAAGACATACAGTTAATAAGTTGTGGCCATTTTATGTTAATGCTAAAAGCATAACGACACTTGCAGGCTGCCTCCTGCAGAATCCTCAGACTGTGTCGGTTATTGATGCAAGATGACAAATCTCACTTCAATATATGTGACAAATAAAGCTAATCTTTAAAATCTTTTCAACATTTTACCCTGCCGATTCTCTTAAGGATTTTCAATGCTTACAAATGTCCATCTCTCATTCTCCAAAACTCCAAGGAATGCAGATGCATATTGTTTAGCCTCTTTTTGTAGGACAACCTTTCACCCAAGATCAGCCTGGGGAACCTCATATGGTCTCAGAAGTAGAGATTGAACACATGGCCTTCTGACAGTGGGCCAAGGTCAACAAGAATCAGGGATCATAATAGAATTGCAGTTAGCACTACACTTTTCAGCACAAGTAACCCAGATTCAATTCTAGTCTCTGTCTATTAGTGATTAGTGATTTTCTTATGGTGTTAAGGGCAGCAATGAATGTTCTCTATTTCTGGTAACATTTTCATTTTCCTTCATTGTGTCAGTAGCTTCCTTTCAGTTTACTGTCAGTCATGCAAGTCCCAGGTGGAGACTCAGGAATACCATCGTACTCCGATGTAGAAGGATTCTTCGTTGCTGTTTCTGTAACAGTTTTGTTTGACCAGTCAGGGTTGTTGGCCCTGAGATGCATCCCCAAACCTGGATGGCAGGTGGACCACTCTTAGTCTGGTCTCTACCCTTTGACCTATTTGGCATGGCTGACCCTACCAAGAGGCAAAGCATAAAGCCCTGACTCTAACCAATATACCTCCTCCTGGTTACTGAGGCACACAAGCCTCCAAACCCAACAACAAGGTTTCGTCCTCTTAGAGGACTCTATTTTATTTTTATTTTTATTTCTCGACACAGCTTAGAACAGGCCCTTCCAACACAACCATCCACTTGCACCGTCTTTCCATGACTATGTGGTTTTCCTCTGGCGCTCCAGTTTCCTGCCACATTCTAAAAGCTTACAGGTTAACGGGTGAGTTGGTCCAGAATGACCTGTTATGGTGCGGTAGCTCTTTTTTTATTTATCTATTTTATGTTATTTATTCACCGCACAGTGTATATTCACAAGGAGTCCAGAGAGGAGTAGTAGCTCTGTTGAAGGGGACTGTGTCCATTCCAGGTCAGCTTGTTCACCTTTGGCCCCCACTGGACACTCAGCTCTCACCTCTGTCTCCAAGTAGCTATTTGCATGTGACAACAGCCACAACCTGTTTGTTGGTCTCGATGGGAAGGTGAAAACAGGTGAGAGTAGCCCACGGCCTCATTCCTCAGTGAGATAGTCCTAGCACGTGAAGTCAGCTCCAGTGGACTGCACGGATGAGAGCTACAGTGAGATCCAAAGAGCAGGAAGGTGACTGCGATGCTCTGTGCAGAGTAAAGGGCATGAAATCAAGGAATACCCCAGTTGTGACGCTTGTTCAGACCAGTGGACCAAGGTCGAGAGAATGGAAATGCCCCATGCAAAGGGTCTTCCACTTTAAAACCTCTCCCACAGGTTTCCTGTCATCGTCAGACACAATGGACAACCACCATATGTATTTACATGTATTTGGGATTTGCTATGGTGTGTTGGTGTATCAATTATAAAGAATAAAGAACCACATAACAATCAAGTTAGAAGTTAAATTATAGAAAGAAATAAAGTGTACATAAATATATAAATACCAGCATATATTAACGCAGTGATTTGGAGTTAGGCCAGACTTAGAAAATCACATGAGCAAAAAGGGTCAGTTTGTTCAGAAAACGACTGTCTTAATGAACAGACAAAGCAGGAACTGGAAGGGGGCATGGTAGCGTCGTGGTTAGCACACTGCTTTACAGTACAGGCAACCCAAATTCAATTCCTGCCACTGTCTGTCAGGAGCTTGTAGGTTCTTCCCGTGACAGTGCGTGTGATGATCCAGTTTCCTCCAACAGTCCAAAGAAATAAGGCCTTAATACGTAGGAGCAGAATTAAGCCATTTAGCCCACTGAGCCACTCAATCATGGCTGATCATTTTTTCCCTCCTCAGCCCCACTCCCCAGCTTTCATCTCGTGTCCAGTCAAGAAGCTATCAAGTTCTGCATTAAATAGACACAATGGCCTAGTCTCCACTGCTGCCTGTGATAATAAATTCCACAAATTCACCCCCCTCTGGCTAAAGACCTAACAGTTCGTAGGTTAATTGGCCATTGTAAATTGGCTAGGATTAAATTAGGGGATTGCGAGGCAGTGTGGCTCAGACAGACGGAAGGGTCTATTCTGTGCTGTATTTCAATAAATAATTAAATAACTAAACTACTGCCGCCAATAAAAGCACAAATTCTAAATAAAAAACAGTAAGTAGCAAATGGGCACATATACATTAGATGCAGGGTTTGTTAACAGCAGAATTAATGACCATCTCCACTCAAAATGATCAGAACTGTGTCACATTCTGTAGCCTACCAACAACACTGTTTACCTCACTGCACCCATAAAACTGGCAAAATAACAAGCTTTATATAAATCCGATTAAGTGAGACTGGGAGAAATCTGAGAATAAGCTGGAAAATATAAATATTTCTCACCAAATTATTATGTTAATTATAGACCATAAACTGAAAAAAATAATAGGGCATTCCTTGATAATTCCATCTGTCTTTGCATAAGCAGCTGATAATTCTTAGAATATTTTGTTTCGGTTATTATTTAAAAACTTCAACAGAGAAACATAAAAATGAAAGAGAGCAAGATTCAGAGATTATAAAGAGAGAGAGTAAACAAGAGGGAGAGAGGGGGACAGGGAGAAGGGGGAGTGGGAGGGATGCAGAGGGAAACAGAGGGAGAGAGGGAGAAAGAGTCAAAGAGAGGGTCAGTGAGAGCGAGAGAGAGAGCGTGAGGCAGCAGACACACTAATTCTTCACTTTCTTGAACATAAAATGAAGTGGCATGTGTGAATTTAATTAAATTGAAGATGACATCGAGAGAGCTGCTGAAGGCACATTATCAAAATGCTCGCAACACATTTCTATTAATTTTGATTCCCTGCATTTCTTTATTACACTAGATCAGTGTGTGTCATTTCATTATTCCTTGTAAGTAATAGCATATCATTTTGGATACAATGTATTAAACTTCATTGCCATATTACATGGATCAAGGGTAAGTTGCTCGCATTCATATCTATACTTCAGAAATTAATACATTCCATGCCACAGCTAAAATATAAATATTGGTTGTTTGTGCTTAGTTCTACACTTGGAGAGCTGGACAGGAGGGCATCAGAATCCAGTGTCCCATAAACTTCAGCACACTGACTAGCCACGTGTACACCATCTCAATCCATGTCTGTCTGATTTCTGATCCATATGTACAACACATCCGGCTTAAATGTCTAACACTTGTACTGAAGTATCTTAATGGCCTTGTCTCATCTCTATATAGTTCAGTGAGAATCTGAAGCTCTCTGTTGAAGGTGGCTTCATCTGTACCATTAAGCTTCTGAATGTGTCTCTTTCTCCATCTTTTTCTGAACACTTTAATTAAACCCACTCCAAATAATACCTTTATATTTATTGTTTATAATACCTTCCAATTTATTGCATTCTATTTGTCCATGATATTGTTGTTTGTCTAAAGAAGCAAAGAACTATATGGAACATCTCACAAGTAACTAAATGAAAATTTAAATTAAAGCATAATGAAACATGAATGCTGGAGAGTCCAGGGCCTGAAACGTTAATTTCTCTTTCCACAGATAAAAAAAGATTAAAACGTTAGCTTTATTTGTCACATATGCAACAAACCACACAGTGTTGACATGTTTCTGATGCCAACAAAGCATGCCCACAACACTCTAACCATACCCCCTCCTTCTTTAGAATGTGGGAGGAAACCAGAGCACCCAGAGGAAATCCACAAGATCACAGGGAGAACATGCAAACTCCTTACAGACAACAGAGGAAATTTAACCACGACTGTTGGCATTGTAATAGAAGCAGACTTTGAGAGAGCTGCCTTAATATGCCACCCCAGAGGCTTCTTGACTTGTTAATTACAAAGATAATAAGTAAATAATTTTGCCCTTGGCTGCTCTTTCAAGGCATTGTTCAAAAGAGTAGACAGTAAAGGTCAATTACATGTTATGTTTAATATTTTATGTTAATTTATTGTGTACTCATAATTATCCGGGCAGAATGAGAACGAAGAAAGAAATTAAAATGTTTAGCCACTAGGAAATTCCACTTTTGGTGGATGGAGCAGAGGTGCTCGACAAAGCACCAATGATCTGGATGATAATGTGGTTAATTGCATCAGCAGCATTGTGAATGACACCAGATTTGGGGGTGCAGTGGACAGTGAGGAAGACTATCAGAGCTTGCGGCAGGTTCTGCACCAACTGGAAAAATGGACTGAAAAACAGCAGATGGAAATTAATGCAGGCAAGGTGTTGCACTTGAGGAGGACCAAACAGGTTTGGTCTTACACAGTGAGTACTCGGGCACTGAGGAATGCTAGGACAAAGGGATCTGGGAATACAGATCCATAATTCATGGAAAGTGGTGGCATAGGTAGACAGGGTCGTAAAGCAATCTTTTGGTACATTTGTCTTCATAAATCAAAGTACTGAGTACAGGAGATGAGGTGTTATGTCGAAGCTGTATAAGACATTGGCGAGGCCTAATTTGGAGTATCGTGTGCAGTTTTCATCACAGACCTACAGGAAAGATGCAAGTCAGGTTGAAAGAGTACAGAGGGTGTTTACAGGATATTGCTGGAACTGGAGGACCTGAGTATTAAGGAAAGATTAAATAGGTTATTCCAATCCTTTGTTCCTTAGAACATAGAAGATTTAGGGGCAATTTGATTGAGGTATACAAAATTATGAAAGGCATAGATAGGGTAAATGCAAGCAGGCTTTATCCATTGAGGTTGGTGGGACAAGATATAATGGGTTAAGGATTAAAGGTGAAAAGTGTAAGAGGAACATGAGGGGAAATGTATTCACTCAGATGGTGCTGAGAGTGTGGAACAAGATGCCAGTGCAAGTGGGGCAATCTGGCTCGATTTCAATGTTTAAGGGAGGTTTGAATAGGTATATGTGTAGTAAGGGCATGGAGGGTTATGGTCAGGAGCAGATCAATGGGAGTAGGCAATTCAGTTGGTTAGGCATGGACAAAGGCAGTCCCACCACTTACTTTAGGTCTCACCAATATAGAAGAACCCTCATTGGAAGCACTGGAAACAACAGATGATTCACAAATGGTGTTGCCTCACCTGGAAGGATTGCTTGGGGCCCTGAATGAGCTGAGAGAGGGGGTGAATGGATTGGGGGGAGCAGGAAAGTAAAGATGAATTTGGTGAAATTAAGCGGGTCAAGCAACATCAGAGAGGAAAGGAACTGTTAACATTTTGAGTTGAAACCCTACAACAGGACTTGTGAAGATTTAGCAGGTTGTCTTGATCCATCTTTCTCTTTCTGCACTGTCCTGTCCAGCAGTTAGTTTGTTGCTCCATATTCCAACATCTCTAGTCTCATGCCTCTACTCTACACAATTAATTCAGTGTTATTCATCCCCAAGATCTACAATGTACCTAAATGGAAGATATGGGCGAAGCGAACAGAGTGGGATTGGGATATGGCAACTGCAAGTTCAGGAACACCTCGGAGAACTCAATGGAACTATTCTGGTGAATAAGCACAAAACGCTAGTGGAATTCAACAGCTCAAGCAGCATTTATGAAGGGAAGTGAACAGTCACAATAGTTCATGTTTAGGGATGAAAGCCGATCCCGAGTAAGATATAGTAAACCCATACCAGTTTACCAGCCAATATCTGCTAAACTCCATGGAAGCTTGACATTTTACATATAAGGTCAAGACAGAACGGCAGACATCTCATGTAGCGTAAGAGATGCTAATGCTTGACACTGCAAGTGGCTTATCTCATTCCATCTATAAAGGGCAGAGATAAACTGGGGAGAGAAGTAGATAAGAAATAGCACAAGAATAATAGAAACTTAGGATCAGAGAGCATTTGTTGCAGAATGAATGACTCGATTGCTGACATCAGATTGTAATAAAGAGAAATTGCATTCTGAAGGTAAATCTCTAACTCCATTAATTCCATCTACACCACAATTAAAGAAAAAGCGAATGCTTCTCAGAAAGTGGGGAAAGTCTTGTCGTTAGAATAGATGTGTCAGCTTGGGAGGAGCAGGGAAAATTGAATGGATGTATTGCAGAGAGCAGGGTGGGAGGTAGTAAAGGAGTTTATGGACTTGTAATAGGTATTGTTCACTAAACTAAGAAAGGGAGGAAAAGATGAGTCATGTACAGGTCATGTCAAGGGGACAGCAGAATGCAAATAGGTAGTGAAGAGTCTGACACAGGAGCAGAACTGTGCCATTCGGCCCACTAGTCCCCCACCATTCTATCATGGCAGACCTAATATCCCTCTCTATCCTATTCTCCTGCATTCTCCCCGAAATCTTTGATGACTTTACCAACCAAGAACATATCAAAGTCCACTTTAAATATACCGAATGACTTGGCTTCTACATTAGTCTGTGGCAAGGAATTCCACAGATTTACTTCCCCCTGACTGAAGAAATCTCTCCTCATCCCTGTTCTACAGGAATATCCTTATATTCTGAGGCCCCTGGTCCTTGACCCTGTTGTGATGGAAATGAGAAAGATTCTTTGGGTCTCAAAGTCAAGACCTCTGGACACACAGTTTTAATAATAAGTAGTTTATTTACAAGGGGAGAAAAAGCTTGGGAACAACACAAGCGGCTACAGTATTCATACAAATGCACTTAGAATAGAGGAGTGTGGGAAAGGTCAGGTCTGCAGTACAATACACAGGAAAACGGTGTGGGGACAGAGTACAGGTACACATACAAGCAAGAGAAAAGTAACTACAATACCTGGCCCCCTTGGCCATGGACAAGCACGGTTCTTTGCTAAAGGGACAACAGTAAACTTTCCCACAACCTTATTCAATGCACACCTTACCATGTGTCTCCAGCACTGTTCTGCAGTCTTCAGCCTGGAGTGCAGTAGGGTGGTCCCTCGAGGATGACAAAAAAGAGCAAGCCAAGCACATGTAGCACTCTTATAGGTCAGGGGGGCAATGGCTTGGTGCTAGACAGGTGAATTCAATTAAGGTAGCCAATGGTTAAGTGTGCATTGGTTAGTTGGGAGGGGTGAAATGTTGACAAGCAGGTGGTGTGACCTCTGACCAGGTGAGGGCAGAGCTGTCAAATGACAGGCATGGCTCTCTGGTTACACTCCCCCACTATAGGAAATATTTTCTTAATCTAGGCCTTTCAATAAGTTCACCCCCTCATTCTTAAAAAAAAAATTTCTTTTGAGTTCTTCATGAGTGTAGCAAGTAGCACCAACATACTGGCAAAAGGATGAGAGAGAAGAGTATGTGTCGAACTGAAACAAAGTCAGATCCATGCAGTTCACAAAGGAAACGTACTTGAGGGTTGGTGTCTGCTTCATGCCTAATATTTTTGTGACATGTTTCATTTAACAAAAATGTGCAGAGGCACATTCTGCAGTGGAAGCGGTGAAGAAAGACTAAGCAGTAGGAAAGAAACTGGGCACAAATAGAAAAGAAATATGGAAATAGTTACAGAGGAGACTTCTGGCTATTTAAGGGAAGGAAAGATTGGTGGCAGGGGTTTATGAAGAGGTTTGCAGATATCACAGACATATGCCAGAGCTGAGTTAATAGATAAGAGACATAATACTGAAAGGGGTTCATAATTCAAAAAGAAAGGAGAATGTCCTAGTGGTGGGATTGAGGATAGACATTTTTGAGTTAATTCATAGAATTCTGAGAGGTAGTTAGTTTAGTTTGTCATTGTATTAAATAAGATACATGCCACAGATAATTTGAAATTTACCTTGGATAAAGAGTACTCTTAAGTGTTTTTTTAAAAAATCTGAAAATTTGTGGGAGCAAAGCTACAAATCTAGTTACAATCTGATGAATCATCTGATTCATGAATCTGATGAATATATGATGGTATCTAGTTTTCTAAAATAGAAATAGAAATATATCCTGATATACTTCACTAAGGCTTTGCTCCTGACCATTATCCAGCTGAAAAAGTACATGGTGGGCAATAACTGGATCAGACAGCTTCAGTGCTCCCAATGGTATTCACCATTTTAGCAGCTGTCTACACAAAGAATTTGAAGGTTTAAAAAGAGATCCTGTGATGGAATTTCCATGAAGGTCATCTGGATGCAGGATAATGTTCAGGTTTAGTTTGGATACTGTTTCATAGAATTAATGATACCAAACCAAAATTTTATTCAAACTGGGTGATATTGAACAGGAATTCACTGTGTGAAGCATCAAGCAATAATTAATTACCCATAATAACTATTCCACTATTTCAGGGGTCAGCAACCTTTACCACTGAAAGAGCCACTTGGACCCGTTTCCCACAGAAAAGAAAACATTGGGAGCCGCAAAACCCGTTTGACATTTAAAATGAAATAACACTGCATACAACGTTTTGTTTTGCCTTTATGCTATGTATAAACAAACTATAATGTGTTGCATTTATGAAATTGATGAACTCCTGCAGAGAAAACGAAATTACATTTCTGCATGCAACAAAAACATTTTGAACTCCGAAAAAAAGACGTTGGGTTGAAGGTTACTTTTAAGTAAAATACTCAACGTCTATTTGAGTCCTTCTTGTATTTATGAAAAACGCCAAACTTAAATTTGCCGCCAGCAGCAAACCAAAAATAACGTCAGCCAGCTGTCAACCTGAAAAATAAAAGGACTATTTCACTGAACAATGAAAACATATGAATATACGTAAAATAATACGCAATTAAAATATTTATCATACTTCTTCAGGTTGACTCACACCTGACAATGCAGTCGTATTCAGTAGGGATGGATCGATGCTTAGGGGAGTGACCGGGAAGGATAATGTGTTTTTTTCCTCTCTGAACTCACAGAAGCGTTTCCCAAACGATGTTTGCATTGCGATGATTGCAGAATGTAAATACTCCGAATTTATCATGTCGTGACATTGTTTGAACTCTCTCAAATTGGGGAAGTGAGACAATGTGCCTTTCTGTAAATCTCTGGCAAGCAACGTCAACTTGCGCTCGAATGCAAAACATCCTCCAACATGTGCAGGGCTGTACGTCCTTACCCCGTTGAAGAGCTGTGTTCAGCGTGTTCAGGTGCGCTGTCATGTCTACCATGAAGTGTAGCTTTTCCAGCCACTCTGGCTGTTCCAGCTCAGGAAAGTTGAGCCCTTTGCTGCCCAGGAAAGTTTTCACTTCTTCCAGACGCGCGACAAAGCGTTTCAGCACCTCCCCTCTGGACAGCCAGCGATAAAAACATGTTGTAGCGGTTGCTACACGCAGTCAGTAAACTGCAGTCAAAGATAGCTTTATTCGAACTAAACAGCCTTGCTTTTAAGCCTCCCTCAACCCGCCCCCCATGGGCGCGGATGCTGCAAAAGACACGTACTCACAAACCCCCGTAGGCTATCTCCCTTAGCCTGAACGCTGGCTAATTGTGAGCCGGTTCGGATGTGTCAGGAAATGCGTCGCCACAACGTCTTATTTAGATTGTACAAGATCACCATAATCTTCAAATTTAGATTTACATTTCAAAAACTAACAAACTAACATAAAATACATATTAATTAAATACTGACCATGTAGCGGTGTGCTACACGCAGCGCTAAAATTACGACACGGAGTCGGTAACTGCAGTCGAAGGAAAAAAACTTTATTCGAAATCTTCAGCCTCACTTTTAAGCCTCCCTCAACCTGCCCCCCCCCCCCCCATGGCGCAGAGGCTCCAAAGCTCTGTGCTCGCAAACCCCCGTAGGCTATCTTATTGTGAGTCGGTTCGGATGTGCCAGGAAAAGGGTCGCCACAACCAATTATTTCCCAAAGCAACAGGGAGCCGCAGCACAGACGTAAAAGAGCCACATGTGGCTCCGGAGCCGCGGGTTGCCGACCCCCGCACTATTTACTTCAGTTCTTCAGTTACTTCAGTTTACTTCTTGATCCAGGATTAAAAGACTATCAGTAAAACCTAAGAGTAGGAAGATGAATTTTACTCTTTCCATTCAGTTTGATCATCATACATTTTCATGAGATTAGTTAATCCAATGTAGATAATCTAAATCAATATGTGTCCAAAGTCTATCTCAGATCAAGCATATTATCTGGGATATCAGAGAATCAAAAATATAAATGGATAATTTTAAAAAAAAAAGCAGAGTAAAAGTATTTGTATTTATAATTTAAGAGTGGAAAGTATCAGACTGCTTAACATTTAATTAATGTTATGGATGTGTTTGACAGAGGGAGACAAGAGTGGTAAACAGTGAAGTTACTATCATGTCAGGTCAAGCAGGATTGTATAAATATATAACATACAATAATAGTTCATTTCATGAATGGTACATATTTTCTTTAATTCGTTATAGCTCTATATTTATCTATATTACATGTTTTGTATACACTTTCATGATAGTGTTGTAGCAAATTTTACACAATTAGATTATAGAACATAGAACACCACAGCACAGTACAGGCCCTTTGGCTCCTGAAGACGTGCCAACATCTTGACCTACTTTAAGATAAAGCTATCCACTCCTTCGTACATAGACCTCCCTTAAATCATTTTAAAATTAATCTGAGATAACTAATTTGCACATCTTTATTCCTCTATAAATTCCACATTGAGTGCAAGGATATAATCATAGGATAATTTGAACACTTTGAAGATTTTAAAATAATGTAAGAACAGTGCCATAGCACTTTGCAAACTATAATTAAATATTATTATTTTTTTACGTGCTGACTCAATAATGCCAGCTTTGAAACATTAGCTCCTATTAATGCGAAAATGCCTTCAGTTACAAATGTTAACTCTAAACGATGGGAAGTCAATCAATAGCAAATTGATTTAATTTGAGAAAAATGAATACGGTAATGGTATTGTCTCTAATGTACGGTAACTTCATAGTTCTAGTTACATCTTGGATCCAAAAATAAAGTAGATTGTGCACATTTATAATCAACCTTTCTGTATTTAAATGCCTTGAGAAAGATATCACTGTTGTGGAATGCTTCTGATTTTCTCCAGTGTGTAATCTTTCAAGTGTAATATTCAGAGGAAGTTACTTATTGTCACATACAGCCTAGAGGAATTACATCTGAGCATCTCGTTTTCATTTAAAGATCTTAATTTATGTTCTGTTTGAAGATCAGATTACAGTATTCTGTTCTGGAACAAGTGGATTTCTCATTGCTTAACAGGTGTTAAACAACACAGAAGAGGTTTGGCTCAGCTTTGATCCCTGTGTCATACTGTTATTTAACTGCTGTTTGACAGGGTGTTGCTACAGAGGTTTTCAATGGGAAAGCTCCAGTTGTGCTGGGATTGCAGAACTGAATTTAGTGTAGCAACTTGTTCCTATTTACCTACAGTGTATGTTACTTCTTCCAAAATCAATAAATTGGTCATACAGAGTTCCTTTCACACACTATTCTCACATTGCAATTCTTCAGTGCCCGGCAAAAACAAATACAGTGGATTCCATTTCACTGGGACACATTTGGACCAGTAGATTTTGGCCCAAATAAGCAGTTGTCCCAATTAACTGAAGTTTCATGGAAATAAGCATAAAAAGGTATAAGAAAGACAAACTCACATTTAACTGAGTAACAAATTATATATTTAAATGAAATACAAAACAAACACGGAAGTTATCAACACCACTACAGTATTATAAAACTGTGTACTGGTTCCTAATTGTTATTGATGAAAGAATTCATCTGGTGTATGTAATGAATAATATCAATGTGGACATCTAGTGCAGATAATGGACTGCCTTCATATAACGCTGTTAATGATTGCATCCCCAAATCTTCATTTTCATTGTAACATTAAAGATGATTGTTGATATCTCTAAATTTCTCATAGTTCCTAATTGTTGACATGGTGAAATGGATTCATTTTGGCTGTTTCTGGCATCTCCAAGCCTGAATGCTTGAAACTGCAGTGAGCAAAACAGCTCTGAATTCTCTCACTGCTTATTTCTTGCCTAGTAATAGCGACAAAAATCACTGCTTTTTGAACACAAACATACGACTGATGCTTTTAAAAAACTGTCCACTCTAGGCATGATGTAGTATATAACAGCCACACAACTGATGCTAGATAGAAACAGTTCAGCAACTGTCTGCTGCCCCAAAGGATATCCTGGATATTTTCTCGATTTAAGAGTGGTCCCAAACAAGCAGCTGCCCTGATTAACTGTTAACCAGAACCCACTGATGAAGTTTCTAAACATTTTTTCCCAATAAGCTAAATAACTAGCAGTTTCCTACATTTTACATCCCTATATAACCATATAACAATCACAGCACGGAAACAGGCCATCTCGGCCCTCCTAGTCTGTGCCGAACTCTGAATCTCACCTAGTCCCACCTACCCGCACTCAGCCCATAACCCTCCACTCCTTTTCTGTCCATATACCTATCCAATTTTAACTTAAATGACACAACTGAACTGGCCTCTACTACTTCTACAGGAAGCTCATTCCACACAGCTATCACTCTCTGAGTAAAGAAATACCCCCTGGTGTTTCCCTTAAGCTTCTTCCCCCTAACTCTCAAATCATGTCCTCTCGTTTGAATCTCCCCTACTCTCAATGGAAACAGCCTATTCACGTCAACTCTATCTATCCCTCTCAAAAATTTAAATAACTCGATCAAATCCCCCCTCAACCTTCTACACTCCAATAAATAGAGACCTAACTTGTTCAACCTTTCTCTGTAACTTAAGTGCTGAAACCCAGGTAACATCCTAGTAAATTGTCTCTGCACTCTCTCTAATTTATTGATACCTTTCCTATAATTCGGTGACCAGAACTGCACACAATATTCCAAATTTGGCCTTACCAATGCCTTGTACAATTTTAACATTACATCCCAACTTCTGTACTCAATGCTTTGATTTATAAAGGCCAGCGTTCCAAAAGCCTTCTTCACCACCCTATCTACATGAGACTCCACCTTCAGGGAACTATGCAGTGTTATTCCTAGATCTCTCTGTTCCTCTGCATTGCTCAATGCCCTACCATTTACCCTGTATGTTCTATTTGAATTATTCCTGCCAAAATGTAGAACCTCACACTTCTCAGCATTAAACTCCATCTGCCAACGTTCAGCCCATTCTTCTAACTGGCATAAATCTCCCTGCAAGCTTTGAAAACCCACCTCATTATCCACAACACCTCCTACCTTAGTATCATTGGTACTAATCCAATTTACCACCCCATCATGCAGACATTTATGTATATTACAAACAACATTGGGCCCAAAACCGATCCCTGAGGCACCCCGCTAGTCACCGGCCTCCATCCTGATAAACAATTATCCACCACTATTCTCTGGCATCTCCCATCTAGCCACTGTTGAATCCATTTTATTACTCCAGCATTAATACCTAACGACTGAACCTTCTTAACTAACCTTCCATGTGGAACTTTGTCAAAGGCTTTGCTGAAGTCCATATAGATTACATCCACTGCCTTACCCTCGTCAACATTCCTCGTAACTTCTTCAAAAAATTCAATGAGGTTTGTCAAACATGACCTTCCACGCACAAATCCATGCTGGCTACTCCTAATCAGATCCTGTCTATCCAGATAATTATTAATACTATCTCTAAGAATACTTTCCATTAACTTACCCAACACTGATGTCAAACTGACAGGTCTATAATTGCTAGGCTTACTTCTAGAACCCTTTTTAAACAATGGAACTACATGAGCAATACGCCAATCCTCCGGCACAATCCCCTTTTCTAATGACATCTTAAAGATCTCCGTCAGAGCTCCTGCTATTTCTACACAAACTTCCCTCAAGGTCCTGAGGAAAATCCTGTCAGGACCTGGAGATTTATCCACTTTTAAATTTCTTAAAAGCGCCAGTACTTCCACCGCTTTGAATATGTTTGAATAGAAGAATTATGTTAGCTATTTATCAGTCTGATGGAACCTTCTGTGAATCAGCAGGTAATTGAAAATTAAAACCAGTGTTACCAACACTTACTAACCATTTCTCTTAAGACTCCAGGATAAAGTAGAGTGGTATCTGATCCAATAACTTGATTATTACTGTTGCCCTAGTGCTTATAGTATACCTGAGTTCCTCCTTCTTTCCAATTCCCACTGAACACCTACATTATATTTCCTCTGTAGTGAGAAATGATGTAAAATTACAGTTCAATTCATTCGACTAAGTTCTCTGACTATAAAATCCATTTTATCTGTGAACACCAATGAAAAGTATTGATTTAAGACCTTGCTTATACCCTCTTCAGTTAACTTATTGGTTCAATCAGTGGAAAGGACGGTAAATACCACCTTAACGTCATTTTGAGAGAAATAGAATATAAAGGTAAGGATACAATGGTGAGGCTTTCTAAAGATTTGTGGTCAGACTGCACTTGGAGTTTTGGGCCCCTTATTTCAGAAAGGATGTATTGGCGCTGGAGAGGGTCCAGAGAATGTTAACACTAATAATCTCAGAATGAAAGGGTTTGAGGAGTTTTTCATGGCTCTGGGCCTGTACTCACTGGAGTGTAGAAGAATGAAGGATGATCTCATTGAAACCTATTGAATATTGAAAGGCCTAGATAGACTGGGTGTGGAAAGGCTGTTTTCTGTGGAGGGGAAGTCTAGGACCAGTGAGCTTAGGCTCAGAATGAAAGGATGTCCCTTTGGAACAGAGATGAGGAGGAATTTCATTACGCAGAGGGTAGTGAATCTATGGAATTCACTGCCACAGACAGCTGATTAGCCAAGTCATTGGGTATATTTAAAATGGAGGTTAATAGATTCTTGATTAGTAAATGTCAAAGGTCATGGGAAGAAATCAGGAAAATGAGGTTGAGAGAAAAATTAATCAAAAATGATGGAGCAGACTCGATGGGCTAAATGGCCTAATTCTGCTTCTATGTCTTAAGGCTTTCAAAAGGAAATTTTAAGGTACTTAGCAAAGAATAATTTATTGGTTAATGGGAAAAGTGCAGAAGACTAAATGGGCCAAATTACCAGTGACATAATAATTTAATAATTCTATATTCTCTGGCTGATGAAACTGTCACCCAAAACCAGTCAGAGATCAACGAAGATTAGCACTCAGTTTGGGCTAGAATTGAACATGTTAAATATAGCATCAGGTTCATAGATGTACAATTGTGCAATGATGAATGGTAGGTCACAAAATTGGATAAAATACACAGAAGTGGGTGGTGACTGACAATAAGATTAATGGGAATGAAAAATTAGAAATCAAAATAAAGCTAAACGGAAGTACTAAAACAGATAGTAGGAGTTTCCATGGCTATTTGAAAAAGAAAAAGGTTAACAAAGTGAAATTGATCCTTTTAGAAATAGAGTCCCTGGAAATCATTACTGAAACAAGGAGACTCTTAAGTCTTGTATTGGGGGAAGGACAATGTTATTAAAAGTAAGATCTGAAAATCAGTCTGGCAATATCTGCTTGCAGTTAAGTCTACATCTGCACAGTGGGAAGCATTCAAAGTAGAAAGAGATATACCAGACTTGATGGGCTAAATGGCCTAATTCTGCTCCTATGCTTTATAATTTAGGGCCAATATGTTCCTATGAGTATGAAAGCTAAGGGATCAGGTACAAGGAACCCTGGACATTGAGGGATACAAAGTTGTATAAAGAATAAAAAGGAAACTAATGAGAGACCAGTTGGAAGTTTAAAAAGTGTATGTTCCATTCGGGATGAGTGGATTATGGTGCAAGAAAACCATAAGGGAGAGGAGCAGAATTAGGCCATTCAGCCCATCGAGCCTGTTCCGCCATTCCAACATAGTTCTTTTATTATCCTTCTCAATCCCATTCGCCTGATTTTAGGCAAATGGACCTGTGCCACCACATTCAACACCATTATAGAAAACTCAGTTGGTTATCAGGGATAGGCATTGTGTTAATAACAAATAAATAGGTTTCAAATCAATTGGAGAATGAACATACATTTAAAAACAACTATCAGCTTGACTTCTATGTAATTATATAAAATTCTATATAATTATATATTATGCCGATGAAGGGTCTACACCTGAAATGTCAACTGATTATTGCTTTCCATAGATGCTGCCTGATCTGCTGAGTTCTTCCAGCATTTTGTATGTGTTACTCTGGATTTCCAGCACCTGCAGAATCACTTGGGTTTATGTAATTATAATTCATTTTTCAGAAAAAAACCACAGCTATACCTAATAAGCCAAAGTTTGAAAAAAAAATCTGTTTTCTTCATTGACAATGACTCATTTGTACAGTAAGTGCACTAAAAAAGTAGATTAGAATAGTTGTGGATTCACTTGTGTTTTCCCCGCAGACTGTGTGATCTATCCCATTTCAGAATCACAATTATCATCAACGCAATATACACATTACGTGCTTTGCCTTCCTTCAGAACTAAAATCCGTTGCCGCTTACTAATAGTAATTGTGCTGTTAAAATATGCAGCTAGCAAAGCTCCAGGTAAATTTAGATGACAAGGAGAGCATTTTGATCAATGCCAGTAGGTTCAGGTGGCATTTTCTTTCAAAGAATTGGTTGTCTTAAGATTAATGTGGGTGTTCAGCGCCATGATAGCCCATGTCAAACCTGTGGTCCTGATTAATTCAACTCTGAAGGCAGAGATGATTAATTCCTCTGAGCTTAACATTTTGTGGATGTGGGCTTGAAGAAAAAAGATGATTTTAGTGCTTTTCCCTCGGTACTGAATAAATCCTCAATACTAATACCAAGATGTGTGGTACAGTGCTTACTGTTGCTGCTTTATATGTCCCGGGATGGAGTGGGGCTTAATCTATTTTAATTCATTTATGTAGGCTTCTAGAGAGGGAACAAACATCAAAACTCAACCCTAAAAAATACTATAGACTATATTATCCATGTTTCTCATTCTTAAACTAAAAACTATTTTCCAAACTGAAATGGTTATACATTGAAAATAAAATGTTAAGAGCTACAGGGGTTGAAACGGCAATAATTCATAGCAAAACCTGAGGGTATTGGTAACATACTGTGCTCTGGATCCTTGCAATCTGAAGTCTGGGAGCCAAAACTCACAATACAACTACAAACTTTCCATGAGTTTCTGAAGCTGGCTTTCCAAAAATAGGTCATGAATTAGGAATTAGAAATGATTTTTACTGAGTATTGAGACAATACATACAAAATACATATTAATCTGCCTATATTTCTCACTGCCAAATCCAGCAGAATCAGAGACACCCCCCCCCACCCCCCAGACATTCTCACTTCTCCCTTCTCCCATCGGGAATAAGTTACAGAGCCTGAAGGTATTAGACAATAGACAATAGACAATAGGTGCAGAAGTAGACCATTCGGCCCCTCCAGTCTGCACCGCCATTCTGAGATCATGGCTGATCATTCACTATCAATACCCAGTCCCTGCCTTGTCCCCATATCCCTTGATTCCC
The DNA here is from genome assembly GCF_030144855.1 of Hypanus sabinus. NCBI lineage: Eukaryota > Metazoa > Chordata > Chondrichthyes > Myliobatiformes > Dasyatidae > Hypanus > Hypanus sabinus. The sequence continues at coordinate 85,915,535 of NC_082710.1, read as the reverse complement.
CTATCCATCAGATATCTATCCAGCTCCTTCTTGAAAGCATCCAGAGAATTGGCCTCCACCGTCTTCCGATGCAGTGCATTCCACACCTCCACAACACTCTGGGAGAAGAAGCTCTTCCTCAACTCTGTTTTAAATAACTGACCTCTTATTCTCAATCCATGCCCTCTGGTACTGGACTCTCCCAACATCTGGAACATATTTCCTGCCTCAATCCTATCAAATCCTTTAATTATCTTAAACGTTTCAATCAGATCCCCTCTCAATCTCCTCAATTCCAGCGTGTACAAGCCCAATCTCTCCAATCTCTCTGCGTAAGACAGCCCTGCCATCCCAGGAATCAACCTAGTGAATCTACGCTGCACTTCCTCAATTGCCAGAATGTCCTTCCTTAAACCTGGAGACCAAAACTGTACACAATATTCCAGGTGTGGTCTCACCAGGGCCCTGTACAAATGCAAAAGAACATCCTTGCTCTTGTATTCAATTCCCCTTGTAACAAAGGCCAACATTCCATTTGCCCTCTTCACTGCCTGTTGCACTTGCTCATTCACCTTCATTGACTGGTGAACTAGGACTCCTAGGTCTCTTTGCATTTCTCCCTTACCTAACTCTACACCGTTCAGACAATACTCTGCCCTCTTGTTCCTGCTTCCAAAGTGGATAACTTCACATTTATTCACATTGAATGACATCTGCCAAGTATCTGCCCACTCACTCAGCCTATCCAAGTCTCCCTGTATTCTCCTAACGTCCTCTTCGCATGTCACACTGCCACCCAGTTTAGTATCGTCAGCAAAATATTACCACCAGACTCAAGGAAAGCTTCTACCCCACTGGTAGTAGACTCTTGAACGGGCCTCATTTATGATAAGATGCCCTCCTGGTTTCGTAACCTACTGTCCTCATGATGATGTTGTATCTTATCATTTACCTGCATAGCACTTCTTTGTTAGTTTTTACACTTTATTTAGCATTGTTATTGTTTCACCCTATTCTATCTCAATGCACAGTGTAATAGTTTTATCTCTATAAAGAGTTTGCAAGACAAGCTTTTCACTGCTTCTTGCTAAGTGTAACAATAATAAACCAATAGCAATACTAATATCAAACACCTGTAATTCCCTAAATTATCACAATGTATCACCTTTCAGTAATGGGCCTGATTTCAAATCTAATCGCTAAGTCAACGATTCATTCTGGGAGAAGCACTCTCCTTTATCCAAACTAAGTCAGCCTGGTCCTCTGCAAATACACTTCCCAGCTGTGCACATCAAATATTGGAGGAACTCAACAGGCCAGGCAGCATCTATGAAAAAACAGTACATTCGACTGTACTTTATTCCATAGATGCTGCCTGGCCCGCTGAGTTCCTCCAGCATTTTGTGTTTGTTATTTGGATTTCCAGAATATGCAGATTTTCTCTTGTTTGTGACTGAAATACACTTCCCAAATGGGTTAAAAGGAATAGTTAATAGAATGAATTTTACAATACAATTATGCTTTATTTGGGCAAGACCAAGAGAAGGTTTGACGACGGGATTGGGTGGATTGTGGAGGCTGCCCCCTCTGGTGGAAGGGTTAAAAATTAAAGATGACAAAAATAAAATAAAAGGAAGTTAATTGACACAATGATATATGGGAAAATGTGAGCTCCCACTTTGGGGCTTAAAACAGAAAACCAGATTTTTTTTTAACCTGAAGAGGAGACTGAGGAGAGATCTGAGAGGTTTATACAACTATGAAAGGCAAAGATAGAGTGAACAGTCAGTGGAAATATCAATACCAGATGGATTAAGTTTAACGGAGATGTGCTGGACAAGAATTTTTACACAGAATGGTGAGTGCCCGGAGAGTGCTGACTGGGAAGGTGAAGAAGGCACATCTGATAGGGGCATTCCAAATGCAAGAGCATGGATATGCAGGAAATGTAAAGTTATGAGCATTGTGTATGCCAAAGGGATTTCCAATTTAATTATTTAATTGATTCTTGAACTAGAACAGGCTGAAGGGCCTGTTCCTCTACTCTACTGTTGGATTTTCTATGCTCTACAAAAATAAATTGTGCATTACCTGCAGACGTGGTGAAAGTAGTTTACTGTTGTCTTCAAAAGGGACTTGGCTAAATATATGGTGGAGAAGTTTCAGGAAGAATGTTCTGTTTCAGAAGGTTTACAAAATCAGGAATATTTAAAGAGGATGTTGATACATCTTTGAAAGATGAGGAAATTGACTCTGGGGAACTGGTACAGAAGAAGGGATGAGGCCGAGGGCAGATAGTGGAACAGGCTTGAGGCATCCAATAGCTTACTCCTGCTGTTTTTTTTTTGTTCTTTTTTGAAAGAGCCGGAGGTCAGCGGGAGACGCTCATGGAGTGAGTACTGTTTTAGATTCGCTCCATAACCTTTACTTTTTTTAACCTTTGATCATCCTTATCCCCCTTATTTTTACCTACAGCAAAAGATTCTTGCTATTTTTTTGGACTTATCGTTAAGAGTTTATTGTGAATTTTTGAAGATATGCAATCAGAAATGGCTCTTAGATCTAAAGTATGAGAACCTGGGCGTAACTCGAACGGTAATGGAAGAAGCAAGCTCATCTGCAACGCACTGAATTAACTTATGAACTGTTTTTGGAGGTTTTGGATAAAAAATTTAATGAACTACTACAAATTTTTAAACAAGATATAAAGGCTTTTCAAGATTATATGGATAAGACGGATTCAGTAATTAACCAGCAGCAAGTTCTTATCGCATCTCTGCAAGAAGACGCTCGGAAACGAGATTTGATAATTGAAAAATTGCAACAGGATTTAATTTTGACCACTAAACTGGTGGAAACACTTAAAGCCAAGAGTGACGACTTTGAGAATCGGTCCAGAAGACAGAACCTACGTATACTTGGTCTCCCGGATGGCATAGAACAAGGTGACCCCTCGCAATACTTTGCTCAACTTTTAAAAGATGCGTTCCCGTCTGTATTTCCAGATAACCCCCCTGTTACTTGATCGCGCACATAGAATTATGCGTCGATCATCGAGTGCTTCAGCTAAACCCTCGGTTGTAATTGTCAGGTTTCATTACGTACATGATAAAGAGCAACTTATTCGTGTGGCTCGGCGGGTAGGAATGGTTAAATTTCAGGATCACAATTTCCGCTTGGTAGAAGATTTTAGTCCTGAAGTAATGAAAGCAAGTCTTCTTTTTAAACCTCTGATGTCTGAATGTTATGAGAAAAATCTAAAACCTGTGCTCTTATACCCTGTGAAGCTTAGAATCTCGCCACCGAATGCTCCACGCCGAGTTTTCCTTTCTACATCTGAAGCGAGAAGTTTTCTGATTGAGAACTTCCTACTGCTACGATTTCTCATTCCTAATAAATGAGGATTTTGATCGTGTAAGATGGTTTTTGATTCCTCAAACCAGATTTTGTTTCTGGCTATTGGTGTAGGTTTATTCTACACTTTATATTCAAGTTAGAGTGTTCTTTCGTCATATTAATCGGTTTGTTTTATACACTCTAACCATTATACTATATTGCTGACTATTATTTTTGTTCCTTCAAAGGTGTATTTTTAACCCTTCAAAGGTGAATTCTTTTTTACTAAGATGGTGGTTTTTTGGAAAAATATTTTTGGTGTTTTTTTTAAGATGGCGTTACTTTTTTCTCTCAGCTTCTTCCTACAATGCATTGCTTATCACAGTTTAAATATTTTTTGATTTGTTTGGGTTATAACCCGATTTATAAGTTTTTAGTGATTATATTCTTTTCGTTTTTTTTACAACCAAGTATATTAAGAAGTTTGGTTTTAGTAAAGTGATCATAATTTTTAAAGATTGGGTAGATTTTTTTTATATATATCCTTTATATACGGAGTGGTCTTCTGCTAATATGGGGGTAGAAAGTCTCATCTTTCCTTTTCCCAGCCTATTTTTGGCTGTTGTTTTTTTTCTCTTTCTTGTGGGGGTGGGGGGTGGTCTGTTTTCTAACTCTATATTTCCTTTACCAGTTTGTTTTAGTTTTTTCATTTGGGCTGTTTTTGAACTACAAATATGTCTACAATGTCATCACTTCCAGGTCTGCTCTCTATTTTTGTTCCGGGTGCATGAGTTTATAATTTAGTTAACCCTTTTTATACCAAAGGGTTGATTTTAGAAATATGGCTCAGACCATTAATTTTGTGTCTTGGAATACTAATGGTTTAAACTATCCGATTAAACAAAAGAAAATTTTCAAAGTATTACAAAGACTTAATGCTCATATCATTTTTGTACAAGAAACTCATGTGAGGAAGGAGGATAATTATCACTTTTTTAGGCCTTGGCGGGATCAACAGTACCATTTGAATTTGAATGCCAAAGTAAAGGGAGTTTCAATTTTTATTGACTCCTCTATTGCATTTGTCCAACATGATACCTTTTCGGATCCGAATGGTAGATTTTTGTTAATTATGGGCTTACTTTGTAATAAAAAGGTTGCTATGGTTAATGTTGATGCTCCAAATGTGGATTGTCCTGACTTTTTTAAGTCCTTATTTACTTCTTTACCTAATCTAAATGAATATAAGTTGATAATGGGTGGTGATTTTAGACAATAGACAATAGGTGCAGAAGAGACCATTCGGCCCCTCGAGTCTGCACCGCCATTCTGAGATCATGGCTGATCATTCACTATCAATACCCAGTCCCTGCCTTGTCCCCATATCCCTTGATTCCCCTATCCATCAGATATCTATCCAGCTCCTTCTTGAAAGCATCCAGAGAATTGGCCTCCACCGTCTTCCGAGGCAGTGCATTCCACACCTCCACAACTCTCTGGGAGAAGAAGCTCTTCCTCAACTCTGTTTTAAATAACTGACCTCTTATTCTCAATCCATGCCCTCTGGTACTGGACTCTCCCAACATCTGGAACATATTTCCTGCCTCAATCCTATCAAATCCTTTAATTATCTTAAACGTTTCAATCAGATCCCCTCTCAATCTCCTCAAGTCCAGCGTGTACAAGCCCATTCTCTCCAATCTCTCTGCGTAAGACAGCCCTGCCATCCCAGGAATCAACCTAGTGAATCTACGCTGCACTTCCTCAATTGCCAGAATGTCCTTCCTTAAACCTGGGGACCAAAACTGTACACAATATTCCAGGTGTGGTCTCACCAGGGCCCTGTACAAATGCAAAAGAACATCCTTGCTCTTGTATTCAATTCCCCTTGTAACAAAGGCCAACATTCCATTTGCCCTCTTCACTGCCTGTTGCACTTGCTCATTCACCTTCATTGACTGGTGAACTAGGACTCCTAGGTCTCTTTGCATTTCTCCCTTACCTAACTCGACACCGTTCAGACAATACTCTGCCCACTTGTTCCAGCTTCCAAAGTGGATAACTTCACATTTATTCACATTGAATGACATCTGCCAAGTATCTGCCCACTCACTCAGCCTATCCAAGTCTCCCTGTATTCTCCTAACGTCCTCTTCGCATGTCACACTGCCACCCAGTTTAGTATCGTCAGCAAACTTGCTGATATAGTTTTCAATGCCCTCATCTAAATCATTGACATAAATCGTAAAGAGCTGTGGTCCCAATACAGAGCCCTATGGTACCCCACTAGTCACCTCCAGCCAGTCTGAGAAACACCCATTCACTGCTACCCTTTGCTTTCTATCTGCCAACCAATTTTCTATCCATGTTGAAACCCTGCCCCCAATGCCATGAGCTCTGATTTTACTCACCAATCTCCTATGTGGCACCTTATCGAATGCCTTCTGAAAATCTAGGTACACAACATCCACTGGCTTACCCTCGTCTAACATCCTTGTTACACCCTCAAAAAACTCCAACAGATTAGTCAAGCATGATTTGCCCTTGGTAAATCCATGCTGGCTCGGCCTAATCCTATTTCTGCCATCTAGATGTGCCACTATTTCGTCCTTAATAATGGACTCAAGCATCTTCCCCACGACTGACGTTAGGCTAACAGGGTGATAGTTCTCCGTTTTCTCCTTCCCTCCCTTCTTGAAAAGTGGGACAACATTAGCCACTCTCCAATCTTCAGGAACTGATCCTGAATCTAAGGAACATTGGAAAATGATTACCAATGCATCCGCAATTTCCTGAGCCACCTCTTTTAGAACCCTCGGATGCAGACCATCTGGACCCGGGGATTTATTAGCCTTCAGTCCTACCAGTCTACTCATCACAGTTTCTTTCCTAATGTCAATCTGTCTCAATTCCTCTGATATCTTATGACCCTGGCCCATCCATACATCTGGGAGATTGCTTGTGTCCTCCCTGGTGAAGACAGATCTAAAGTATGCATTAAATTCTGTTGCCATTTCTGTTTCCCATAACAATTTCTCCCAATTCATTCTTCAAGGGGCCAACATTGTTCTTAACTATCTTCTTTCTCTTCACATAGCTAAAAAAGCTTTTGCTATCCCCTTTTATATTCCTGGCTAGACTGAGCTCATACCTGATTTTTTCTCTCCGTATTGCTTTTTTAGTTAAGATCTGCTGTTCCTTAAAACTTTCCCAATCATCTGTATTCCCACTCATCTTAGCCCTGTCATACTTCTTATTCTTTAATGCTATACAATCTCTGACTTCCACTGTGGCCCCTTCCCCCTCTTTGAATCCTTCCTTCTCATTGGAATGAACTGCATTTGCATCTTTTGTATTATGCCCAAGAATATCTGCCACTGCTGATCCACTGTCTTTCCTGCCAGGGCATCCGCCCATTTAACTTTGGCCAGCTCTTCCCTCATGGCTCCGTAGTCTCCTTTATTTAATTGCAACACTGACACCTCTGATCTACCCCTATCCCTCTCAAATTGTAGATAAAAACTTATCATGTTATGATCACTACTTCCTAATGGCTCCTTTACTTCAAGATCACTTATCAATTCCTTGTTCATTACACATCACCAAGTCCAAAATAGCCTCATTCCTGGTTGGCTCAAGCACAAGCTGTTCCAAAAATACATCCCTTAGACACTCCACAAACTCCCTATCCTGGGGTCCAGCACCTACCTGATTCTCCCAGTCCACCTGCATGTTGAAATCTCCCATAACGACTGCATTACCTTTAGCACATGCCAATGTTAACTCCCTAATCAACTTGTACCCAATATCCACGCTACTGTTTGGGGGCCTGTACACAACATCCATTAGGGTCTTTTTACCCTTACTATTCCTCAGCTCAATCCACACAGACTCTACTTCCCCTGTTCCCAAGTCACCTCTTGCTAAGGACTGAATCTCATTCCTCACCAACAGGGCCACCCCACTCCCTCTTCCCATATTTCTGTCTCTATGATAGCACGTATACCCTGGTACACTCAATTCCCAGGCCTGATCCCCTTGCAGCCATGTCTCCGTTATCCCAACAATATCGTAGTTCCCCATTTTCATCTGAGCTTCAAGCTCATCTGTCTTATTTCTGACACTACGCGCATTCAAGCATAGAATTCTTAGCCCATTCCTCCTCTCTTTGCTTAAAACACTGTCTACTGTACCTAACCCAGCTCCTTGAACTTCCATCGGGCAAATTGCACCCTGAATTTTGATGACCTTCTCAAGATCACCCAAACCTTGTACACATTTAACCCCATGCACCTTCTGACCAACCCTCTGGATCTGGATCCCTGCCCCCTGCACATCTAGTTTAAACCCCCCCGATCAGCACTGGCAAATACTTCTGCAAGAATGTTAGTACCCCTCCGGTTCAGATGTAGACCATCCCTTCGAAACAGATCCCAATGACCCTGGAACAAAGACCAATTATCCAACATATTGTTTTTATTGTTTTAATTGTTGTTTAAATCCTTTGATGGACAAATCTATATCTACTCAGACTTTACCCAATAAGTGGGCCACTTGTATCAACTCTTTCATGACTGATAATGGAGTTTTTGATATTTGGAGATTTCAGCAAGGATAAGGAGTTTTCTTTTTTCTCGTTCTTATTTGAGAATTGATTATTTTTTGATTGACTCTTGCTTGATTCCTTCGGTAAATGGTTGTGATTATGATATTATAGCTATTTCTGACCATGAGCCATTAAAACTTTCTACTAAATTTATGGATACAGTTCCTAATGCTAGGCAATGGCGATTTGACTCTACCTTATTGCAGGATCCGGACTTTATTAAATTTATGAATGAACAGATCGACTTCTTCTTTTCAACCAACTCCACGGAAGATATTTCTTACGGTACACTTTGGGACACTTTTAAAGCATATATTCGTGGACAGATTGTTTCTTATTCTGTTGGTCTAAGAAAACGCATAAAGAAGGAAGCTCTTTTATTGGTTGATAAAATTAAAGAGATTGACAAGAAATATTTGATTACTCCTAGTAAGGAGCTTTACAAGCAAAGGGTTGAACTTCAAACAGAATATAGTTCATTAATCAATTGATGAAGTCCAGATCTGATTTTTATATACATAGTGATAAATCAGGTAAACTACTGGCTAGTCAATTGAAGAATGCTTTGGTTAAACGTCAAATTACTAAGATCCATCAGCAAAATGGGGACTTGATAGTTAACAATGATGAGATAAATAAATCATTTCAAGATTTTTATACCTCCCTGTATCATTCTGAATTTCCTCAGGATTGCGGTACCATGTGTGATTTTCTTGGGAAATTGAATTTCCCAAGACTATCACCAGATGATCTTTCAGTATTGGAAACTCCTATGACTGATGCAGAAATCAAAGGGGTTATTTCCTCCATGAATTCAGGGAAAGCACCTGGTCTGGATGAGTATACAGCAGAATTTTAAAAATGTTTTTGCGCAACTCTTTCTCCTTGGTTATATAAGGTTTTTGAAGAAGCAATTAGATTGGGAAATTTGCCACAATCTTTTTATAGAGCTTCCATCTCTTTAATATTGAAGAAAGATAAAGACCCTACTGACTGTGCATCCTATAGACCAATATACTTATTGAATGTAGATTCCAAGATTTTTTCCAAGTTACTTGCATCCAGGTTGGAGAAGATTTTACCCCAAATTATCTCGGAAGATCAAACCAGTTTTATTAAAAATCGTTATTCTTTTTTTAATGTTAGGGGGTTATTGAATATTGTGTATACTCCTTCACATAATATTTCAGAATGTGTTATTTCATTAGATGCGGAGAAAGCATTTGACAGAGTTGAATGGCCTTACTTATTTAATGTGTTGGAGAAGTTTAATTTTAGTCCGACATTTATTTCCTGGATTAAACTGATTTATCATTCTCCAGTAGCCTCGGTGTTTACTAATAATCAAAGATCTCCCTTTTTTCGTTTATTTCGGGGCACTAGACAAGGCTGTCCTCTTAGCCCACTATTATTTAATATTGCTTTAGAACCTTTGGCAATTGCTATCAGAGAATCACAGGATATTTTTGGTATTAATCGTGGGACAGATACTCATAAGTTACCTTTGTATGCAGATGATTTATTATTATTTATTTCTAATCCTAAGAAATCTATTCCAGCAGTTTTATCATTGTTAGCTCAATTTAGTGATTTTTCTGGGTATAAATTAAATCTTAATAAAAGTGAATTGTTTCCTTTAAGTAGACAGGTCCCAATTTATGGAAATTTACATTTTAAATTAGTTAATGACTCTTATTTACTTCGGGATTAAAATCACAAAAAACCATAAAGACTTATTTAAGGTTAATTTTGTACCCTTAATTGATCAGATTAAATGCTTGTTTACTAAATGGTCACCATTATCTTTATCTCTGATAGGTAGGATTAATGCTATTAAGATGGTTATTTTACCTAAGTTTTTATATATTTTTCAAGCGGTACCAATTTTTATTCCGAAATCTTTTTTTACTAATGTTAAATCAAAAATTTCCTCATATATACGGCAGAATAAAAATCCCAGGCTAGGTAAAATATACTTACAGAAGGCAAAGAAGGAAGGTGGGTTAGCATTGCCTAATTTTAGATTTTACTATTGGGCAGTTAATACTAGATATTTGATATGTTGGTTGAAAGATTGGGATGGTCTTTTAGCCCTCATTGGGTGAGCCTGGAAATTAAATCGGTACCAGGTTATGCACTGGGGGACTTCTCTCCCTTTTGCTCTTTCTAAATTGCCAAAACGAATTGTCAACCCGATAGTTAAACATACTTTATGTATATGGTTTCAATTTCGGAAATTTTTTGGATTGACGCAGTTTGTTTTAAATATTCCTATTATATCCAATTGTTTTTTCCACCCTTCAATTATAGACCAAGCTTATTCGGCTTGGAAGACTAAGGGATTACTATGATTTTCTGATTTATTTTTGGACAATTGTTTTATGTCTTTTGAGCAATTATCTAATAAATATAATTTGCCTAGATTTCATTTTTTTAGATATTTACAGTTTAGGCATTTTTTAAATACTGTACTTCCTACTTTTCCAAATTTTGTGTCGTCAGGTATTTTGGAGAGTTTGTTTGAATTAAACCCTTTTCAAAAAGGGCTTATATCAAAACTTTATAATATAATTATGAAGATACATTCAGAGCCCCTTTATAAGACAAAAAACTGATTGGGAAAGAGAGCTTAATCTTATTATTCCTATTGAGAATTGGGATAGAATTCTTCAATTAGTTAATACATCATCTTTATGTGCCAAACATTCATTAATACAGTTTAAGGTTGTACATAGGGCCCATATGTCCAAGGATAAATTAGCTCATTTTTATTCCTATATAAATCCTATTTGTGATAGATGTCAATCTGAAATAACGTCTTTAACTCATATGTTCTGGTCGTGTCCGCTTTTGAAAAAATATTGGAAAGATATTTTTGATATTATCTCTGCGGTATTGAACATTGATTTACAACCCCATCCTATTACCGCAATTTTTGGTTTACCAATGATGGACTCACTTCATTTATCTTCTTCCGCCTGTCAAATGATTGCGTTTAATGACTAGAAGATCTATTTTGCTGAATTGGAAGGAGATTAATCCTCCCACTGTATTTCATTGGTTTTCTCAAACTATGCTATGTTTAAATTTAGAAAAAATTAGAAGTGGTGTATTTGAGACTTCTATTAAATTTGAAAAGATATGGAGACCATTTATTCAATATTTTCATATGATGTAATATGACCCTGTTTCAATTTGATTTTCCAGTTTTGATTTTATATATATTGAGAGGATCAGAGTTGATGACACTGATGATTTTGTATTCTTGTGAGATATTATAAACAACCCCTTTTTTTTCTTTTTCCAGTTTTTCTTTTTCTTTTTCGGTTTTTTTATTATATATTATGATATACCTAAATTTGCCTTATTTATTTATATATTGTATCGTCCATGATTTGGGAATACTCATTTATACTGTAATCATTGCTTATGTATTCTTTCATGTGCAGTTGAAATGTGTATGTTTGTAATCCCAGTATCTATGTATCAATTGTATTTTGTTGATATTAATAACAATAATAAAAAGATTGAAAAAGAAAGAAAAGAAAGAGCCAGTGAATGAAATTAGTCATTAGCTCTGGTAGAGAGCTGACGTATCCATGATATACAAAATGTGTTGTGACAATTCTATGATGTATCTTTTTTTAAAAAAAGGAAACAGTCTTGGTTTACTTATGTGTAGTGGAACTGAATGGCCATGCTCAAATTATCTAAACCTTCCACAATTTGATCTTGGATCGTCCTTGTAAATGACATAACAGATAGTGATACCAAACAGCACAGCTTTGCCTACCTATAGGCTTTAGGTGTAGAATTAGAACTTGCTTTGCCGTGAGCTGAAGTGACTCAGTATTAACTGGTCCTTGCCAATATATTGGATCTCAGCATGGCTGAAACTACCGGGAGCGAGCCAACAACCAAATTAGTCATAGGTGTACCCCACAGTAACTCTTTAGCACACTTTCGAATTACCAAAATACATACAACATAAAACATGGAAGGATAGTGGGCTGTAAAGGGAAGAGTAATATTAATCAAGAGATAGAACAAGTTTATGCATGGCAGATGAAATCTAATATAGACAACTACAATGTGTACTTTGCCATGGTGAATTGTGAGAGTCAAAATTATCTAAAAATAGAGTGAAAGATGGATGGAACCTTACGATAATGTTACCATACAGCTCCAATGACCCAGGTTCAGGTTTCGATCTCAGGGATTGTAGGAACATTCTTCCTGTGTGTATTTCCTCCCTCTTTGAAAAGGCGTGCAGGTTGATAAGCAAATTGCCTCCCTATGTTGGTGGGTAGAAGCTAAGTGAGGGAGTGGAGTGGAGTGATTCGGAGCAAGAAGGCTGTGAGTGGAACGGCTAAGAATTGCCAGAGCGAAGGCATTTCCCTACTCGGGGTAAAAGAGAGGCAAGACTACGCAGGCATGTGATGTCAGCTAGTAGAGCGGGAAAAGTTTAAAATGTTGGAGGTGTTGTGGATAGTGTGGAGGGCTGTCAGAGGTTACAGCAGGACATTGATAGGATGCAAAACTGGGCTGAGAAATGGCAGATGGAGTTAAACTCAGATAAGTGTGAGGTGGTTCTTTTGGTAGGTCAAATATGATGGCAGAATATAGTATTAATGGTAAGATTCTTGGCAGTGTGGAGGATCAGAGGGATCTTGGGATTCGAGTCCATAGGATGCTCAAAGCAGCTGCGCAGATTGACTCTGTGGTTAAGAAGGCATACGATGTATTGGCCTTCACTAATCGTGGAATTAAATTTAGGAGCTGAGAGGTAATGTTGCAGCTATATAGGACCCTGGTCAGACCACAATTGGAGTACTGTGCTCAGTTCTGGTCACCTCACTATAGGAAGGATGCAGAGGAGATTCACAAGGATGTTGCCTGGTTTGGGGAGCATGCCATATGAAAACAGTTTGAGTAAACTTGGACTTTTCTCCTTGAAGCGACAGAGGATGAGAGGTGACCTGATAGAGGTGTATAAGATGATGAGAGGCATTGATGGTGTGGATAGTCAGAGGCTTTTCCACAGGGCTGAAATGGTTGCCACAGGAGGGCACAGGTTTAAGGTGCTGGGGAGTAGGTACAGAGGAGATGTCAGGGTTAAGTTTTTTACTCAGAGAGTGGTGAGTGTGTGGAATGGGCTGCCGGCAATGGTGGTGCAGGCATATACGAAAGGGTCTTTTAAAAGACTTTTGGATAGGTACATGGAACTTTGAAAAATGGAGGGCTATAGGTAAACCTAGTAATTTCTAAGGTAGGGATATGTTCAGCACAACATTGTGAGCTGAAGGGCCTGTATTGTGCTGTAGGTTTTCTATGCTTCTATGGGCCTGCAAGAGACAATTGGGTACAGTATTAACTGATGGATTGGAGGAGATAGGAATGCTCCACCGGTGTACATATACTCAACAGGCTGAAGATCATAAGAAAATACGAGAAATATTCAGCTGAGCTCTCCTGATTCTTTGCCCATATTCATGTCCTAACTCTGCAGTCTTACTCCAGATCTCATTACAACTTCTACTCACATGTTCAGCCTTTTTCACACCTGACCATGCTCACATGTCCAAACTCCCACCCCATTAATTCCACAGCCACCCCTGCTTCCTAAACTAGCCTTGGAATGATGGAACAAATGAATGAAAGAACTTTTGCACAAAAAATTACAAAGCCTGGGATGTAAACTGGAAGTCTCTGAGTCTTTTGCGTGATGTAATTTCAGTCAATGTCATCCTCACGGAAAATCGTTGTAAATTTTCACTTTTGCCTGCCTTTCATAGCACTGAAGAATTTCCAGGCACTGTTATTTAGATCTGACAGGGATTAGAACAATGCTAATAAATTGAGGATGGATGACAGAAAGGTAATCACAATGCCACCACCTCCTCCTCTTTCTGCTCTTCCTCCTCCTCTTCCCTTGCATTGCAAATTACATTCTTAAACACAATTTGAAAAAGAACTGTTTAGCTCTCAATTGCTCTTCCATATATTTTGTCACTTGTGAGTTATCTAATGTGTCTCACTTGGCTGCCAATGACTTTTCCATTTATCAACAAGGTGCCTGCTCTTTTAGGGAAGGAAAACATGCTGCAAAGTCAGAAGCAAAAGAAAAGACACTGATTATCACCCACACAGGATCAATGCTGTGTCAGGAATTGCTTTCTTCCCCACAAACTGCAGAATAACAGTAATACAGAGAAAGGATATAAACCACAACTATTATTACCTCAGAAATAGTTCATGTGATTAAACTTCAAAAAGGCATGTCAATTTTTTAAATAAAACTTTGGTGGGTTTAACAGTCAATCAGTTGTGTAACAGTTAGTGCAATACTATTTTAGCTGTAATAGTTTCTGTAAGGAGTTTGTGTGTTCTCCTCACAGACTCTGTGAGTTTTCACCAGGTGCTCCGGTTTCCTCCCACAGTGCAAAGATGAACTAGTTAGCAGATAAATTGTAAACTGTCCTGTGATTAGGCTTGGGTTCAATAGGTGGGTTCAGGGCAGTGAGGCTCTTTAAGCAGTCATAGCTTGTTCTGTACTGTATCTGTAAATAAGCAAATAAATGAATAAGCAAACAAACACTTCAATTTGTTGAAGTGCAGCAAGATCAGAAAACCAGAGCCACTTGGCTCTACTTAAAAGACCTGTTTAAATGCAGGACGCATAGGTTAACTGGCCTATGTAAACTGTGTAGGTAACTTGTAGCATCTAGGGGTTGAAGTTACTGGAATTGTGGGGAAGTAAGATAGGCAATGGGAGGGGCGGAATCAGTGTAAGTGGGTACTTGATGGTTGAACAGCTTGGCAGATTGAGGGACTTGTTACTGTGATGTGTCTCTCTGTGTCTCTATGATGTGAGTTTAACATGAATAACAGGAATAAATGATGTATTGTTGCAGCATTACTTGAAGTATCAAAAGCAGCCACTGATCTCCCAGTTTATTAAGCAAACATACTGTAAACACAAAGAGAAAATTTTCCATAGTCCCTTCAAGGGAAGGTAATGCTCCACAACTATTCAGAAAATGAAGTTAAATCTCCACTCACTGTTCCAGGCATCCCTGAAAAGGAGGTGAAATAGGTTGCACTATTTCACATTGTTTTGTTATTTCCAAATGATCAAAAATGATCTTCTTTACTGTCGGCAGGACATAGGAGCACAGAGTTCAATAGAAGCGGCATCATATTTAGACAAGGAGGTGAATAGGCATTTGAATCGCTGGCCTTCGTCAGTCAGGGCCCTGAGTAGAGGTGTTGGAAAGCTCTGTACATGACTGCACTTAATTATTGTTTACACTTTTGGTCACCCTGTTAGATGAAAGATATTATTAAATTGAAAAGAGTGTGGAGAAGATTTACACGGATGATAGCAGGACTAGAGGACCAGTGTTATGAGAGCTTGGTCAGCCTAGGATTTTATTCCTTGGAATAAAGGAGATTGAGAGGTGACCTTATGAAATAGTAAGAGATATGGGCAGGTTGACAACGCATTCTTTTTCTACAGAGAAGGGGAACTAAAAACAAGAGGGTGTAGGTAGAATGTGTGAGGAGTATTATTTAAAAAGGGACTTGAGAGGCAACCGAGTTATGCAGAAAAATAAATACATGGAAAAAGTTAACTAGGTAGATGAGGCAGTTAGATAGCAACATTTAAAAGACAATAGGACAACTACATGACAGGAGGGGCGGGGGGACATGTCTCAGAAACATACACATGCTGAAAAGTCCAAAGCAACATATGCAAGTCTAAGGAGGAAATCTGCAAATAAAACAGTCGAAGTTCCAGGCCGAGACCCTTCATCATTACAGTTCATTCCCCCACCATTTTGTGTTCGTTGCAGGCAAATGCAATTGTCTGAGGTAGGCACCTTGGTCAGCATGGATGGGTGTGGGCATGAGGCTTATTTCTGTGCAACATTCTACTCTAAGTTGTTTAATTCTTTGACTTGATTACCAGTATAACTGCTGGATCACTGGTGCTCACCAGAGTGCATGTGAAATCCTCTTCTGTTTTTATGTTATTAGCTATGAGGAAAAGTCCACTCTTTCCTCCTCCACAGAACATCTGAAAACTGGGGAGGAGAGGGAGGTGTGCAGATTTAGATTTCAGATTTATTTATCACATGTACATTGAAACATACAG